>NC_060070.1:44562500-45257500 GCF_922984935.1 Meles meles | reverse complement strand
TAAAGTGCAAGCATCACACGCAGTCATCCCTTTTGGCCTGTTCTCATATATTAACAGATACAGTGACACTTTCTGTTTACTATCACCCTCCAACTATTAAGTCGTAACTATAACTATTTTATTTACTTTTCTTTTTTTTTTTTTTCTTTTTTTTTTTTTTTCTTTTTTTTTTTTTAAGATTTTTTTTTTTTTTTTTTTTTTTTTTTTGATAGAGATCACAAGTAGGCAGAGAGGCAGGCGGGGGGATCACAAGTAGGCAGAGAGGCAGGCGGGGGGGCGGGGGCAGGGGCGGGGAGCAGGTTCCCCGTTGAGCAGAGAGCCCGATACAATCCCAGACCCTGGGATCATGACCTGAGCAGGAGGCAGAGGCTTTAACCTACTGAGCCACCCAGGCGCCCCTTTATTTACTTTTCTAATATAATCTCTGACACTTATTTTCTGCTACTGCATGAATAAACATGATTATTATCAGTTAACTATCTTCTGTAAGAGATGAAAAAGTCACTCACTGCACAGAATATATACTCAAGGGGTTTGAGATATAGAGCATTAGCTTCCCCTTCAAAACCTAGCTTTCCATAGTCTTTCTTCTTATACTACCATTAAGCCTATAAAGCATGTCTCTTAGTCCCCTAAGTATAGATCACATGGATAATCACAGTACAAAACATCTTACATAATTTAATCTGACCCTTCCTACTTTATTTTTTGAGAAAGTACACATAAGAAGAGGGGTGGGGGAGAGAGAGACAGAAAATCCTAAGCAGGCTCCATGCCCAGTATGGAGCCCAACATATGGCTAGATCTCACAACAATGAGATCATAACCTGAACTGAAATCAAAAGTCAGACGCTCAAATGACTGAGCCCAGGCGCCCCAAGTCTGATCCCCCTTTTAAAACTGAAGAAACTGAGGCTCAGAACTAGACTACTTGTCTAACTCCACAGCCAACTGCAGAAATTTGATTACTTCCCTGATTATGAAATAAGAGAAATAAGTAGAAGGACCCCTAACCCTTCTGCAAAACACATAGGACAATGGACAGAAACTGCCCCTGAAATAGTTAAGTTCAGTGACTCTTGTTATTACATCAAATAGCAATTATCCCTCTTCTTCCTTAGAAATTACCAACTTCATGGTTTTAAAATTGCAAACCTCATTCTTACAAAGCTAAAAATTTCATTTACTGTCTTAAATAAGAAGATATCCTTTTATAGATGTTCTAAAAAAATCCAATATATGCAATGCATTAACTTAGGTTTCTTCAATACCATGTTACTTATTTTATTCACTACATTATCTTATTTCTCAAAACTCACATATAAAATGTTTGAGGTGGCAACAGGCACTATATATTGGTAGAGAAGCCTCTTTTGGATGTAGAGGAAGCAGAGTTTATCATAATCAGAGATTTAATATCTATCTCTGAGAAAAACACTCTCCCATCCTTTAACCAAACAGATCAATTTTGGACAGCTAATTTTAAAACATGTAATTCAGAAACACATTCTATAAAATATAGTAGGAAATTTCCTGATTTTCATTAATATACAAAACTCTTATTTAGAATTACAGTTATTTTCACATATTTTCACAAATATGGTCAATAGCAATAGCTCAATAAACATTTCTTGAGATTCTTGGCATTTCTCAGCAGCTCAAACCTTTCAAGTCTTCTTTAAAAGGTAAAGACGTGTTATGCATTTAAAAGGTTTGCAAAACACCTGTTTTTCACCAGTTCATCTACCAACATTTAAATTTATACAATTTTTACTTACATTTGATTTTTTGCTGCTTGCCTCTGAGCTTTTCTTTCTTTCCTTTTCTGATCTGGTGGCTTAGCAAAAACAATTTCAATATTTTCTCCCTCCAAATCTTTGCCATTCATTTCTTCCATAGCCTTAAAAAATGACGTACTAATCAATATAAAGACGCCTTTAACAACAATTATGCCTCAGTCAAAGTATGAAAATCATTTCACTGATGTTGGAAGCATGAAATTTAAAAAATACAGTTGTTAGATTTTATCTACAGATCCAGTTCTTCACTAATTACCTTTTTGACTCAGTTTAGTGAGTTATGCAATTTGCTACAGCCAATCAAGGTTAACTGGAGTAGACTACATGACCTCTGAGTGTCCTTCAACTTTTCAGAATATTCCAATTACAGGATGACTAAAAAATCCTTGGTTTAATTTAGATGCCTACAATAGTTCCCCCATTTATTTACCTTGACAGCACCATCTCGCTCATCAAAATGAATGAAAGCATAATCTTTTAGTTTCTTCACTCGTTCCAGTTTCCCAAACTGACTAAATGCTTTTTCTAAAATCTCTTCTGTTACAGTATTGGCAAGGTTACGTACAAACAGCACTTTTACCTGAAAATTTAAAAAAAAAAAACAAAAAACAGAAACTCCCTGTATATTTATTTCCGAAGGGTTCAATTTCCAGGATGCCATTAACCCACCCTACAAAATTAACTTTAGTCACTAACCATTAAAGGAGTATCAGAAATATAAAAGACCAAGTTTTCAACTCATTTGAAAATACCTAGGTAGTGTGACTGCTGGATCTAACAGGTAAAAACCTGAACAGACACCTCACCAAAGTAGATGACAAACACATGAAGAGATGCTCAACACCACTTTGTTAAAGAATTACAAATACAAACAACAATGAGGGGTGCCTGGCTGGCTCAGTCAGCAGGACACGTAGCTTGATCTTGGGGTTGTAAATGCAAACCCCATGTTGGGTCTAAAGGTTAAAAAAAAAATTTTTTTTAATAAACAAAAAATAAATAAAAACAATGAAATGCCACATTAGAATGGCCAGAAAACGACACTAACACCACCCAATGCAGGTAAACATACAGAGCAGAAACAGTGCTAGTGGAAATGCTAAATAGTATAGCCACTCTGTGGAGAACAGTTTGGCAGTTTCTTACAAAGCTAAACATTTTTACCATACAATCCAACAACTGTACTTTTGTTATTTACCCAAATGAGTTGAAAACATGTCCACATAAAAATCTGTATATGGTTGTTTACAACAGATTTATTCATAATTGCCAAAACTTGGAAGTAAACAAAATATCCTTCAGTAAGTGAATGGATAAATAAATTACAATACATCAAGACAATGGATTATTACTAAAATGTCCTAAAAAGAAATGAGCTATCAAGCCATGGAAAGATATGGAGGAACTTTAAATGCACGTAACCAAGAAAAGAATTTTTAAGAGCTATATATTATATAACTCTCAACTATATGGCATTTGGGAAAACGCAAAGCTATGGAGACCAAAAAAAAAAAAAAAAAAAAAAAAAAAAAATCAATAGATCCCAAGGGTTAGAGTGGATGGGAGGTGTGCAGATCAGGGGATTCTTAAGGCAGTAAAACTATTACAGTTTGAACCAAATCCACAGAATGTACAGTAAGAGTAAATCCCTAATGTATTAAGTCACAACAATGTGTCATTGTAGGTTCGCTGATAGTAACAAATCTACCACTCTGGTGCAGATGCTGACAGTGGGGTAGGCTGTGCATGTGTGTGGCCAAGGAGTACATGAGAACTCTGTACCTTGCTCAAAACAAAACAAACATGCTTAGTAGTTTCTTTTTTTTAATTAAATTAGTAATTCATCTGCAATTCAAACTGAGGTTGTCATTTTCTAACAATGTGAATACCATGCCTCTGAGATATCTGTTGAACATTTAACTCTTAGCATAGGTGGTCAAAACTAATTGGAACCTGCTTTTGAAATGTTGATAAAAGTTAAAGCAGGAGTGTTCAAAATACTGACAAAATAAATTTTCAGTCCAGAAGGCTCCTCAAAGTACAATTAGAAAAGCTGACCTTTTGCTAAGAAACATCATTTCCTCCTAAATACTTGAAATAACATCCGAATTTCTTAATGTGATAATCCTAAAGAGTTTAACAGGCCAGAGAGAAAATACTAAGTATCTTCTCTCCTCAAGACTACTTATCCTTTAGCAATATTCACAGTTCTGGCATTTCACACTCTTGATTTAAGTGAAGAAGTTGTAGCTGCTAGCCTATCACCATTAGGGGGAATTCTTAAATGACAAAGGATAGAATAACTTAACTACAAAATGTTGACTCAAGAGATGTTTGTTCTCATAGGATGTCTCAACTGACTGCTGAAGCAGGATACCTAATAATAGCTAAACCTTGTAACTGCAGCAGCTCTGCTGAGGCCAGTACAGTTCACTATTTTTAGGAGTAGGACTTTTAACACAAAAACCATGTAAGCTAATGGCGCCATTCTCAAACATGCAAAGAAACTGCTCTCAGACTTCACACAAAAATGGTAAGTAAACCATCTCCACAGCATATAGGCTAACTACTCATCATCTTGCGAGTATGACAGTTACGCAATTATGACAGGGTCCAAAAATAAATTTCTGTAATCACTGCCTATACACGTATTATTTCTGATATGTGGTTTTATTAAAGAATACTTCTCTTTCAAAAATTTGGTTTTTCAAAAAGTACACAATTCATTTTAGAAGTTCTTTACATCCCTCCTAAAGCTTTCCCCTTCTTCCACCAACCCCTCAAAAAAATTATTAATGTGACTGCCGTTACCTTTGCCATAACCTCAGGATCAGGATCTTCTATAGGATCAGCCCATTCAACAGTTCCAACATTTCCCCAGACCTTGACTTTACCACTCATTAACCTACGCCTTGCCTGGGCAGCTGTTTTGTGATCTTCATATTCAAGGAAGCAAAAGCCTCTGTTTTTTTTCTTGTCGTCTGGTTGGTGGTATAAAATGACATCTGTGAGACCCTCTGAAAATAAGAAACCGTTTCAGAGAAATTAGATAAAATAAGCAAGATCAAAGTCGATTAAAGGATTTTTCTAATGTAATAATGGGATATAAAACTGAAAAATTAATCTCTTATCTATAAAAAAGACTCTCAAAAGAACTGGCCCAGATAATTTACCTAATAATCCACACTTTACAAGTGTTCTCAACACACTTGTAAAGTCCTTAGACCCAAGGACTACTCTTCCATTAATTAAATGACAGAGGCATAAAATTTTTACATAACTGTTAGAAATATGGCAGTATAGGTCAGACATGGTCAAACATTTTTTATTATACAAGTAAACACTAAAATTATTTTTTTAAAGATTTCATTTATTTGAGAGAGCACAAGAACAGGGGGAAGGTCAGAGGAAGAGGAAGAAGCAGACCCCCTAGTGTTTATGACCTGAGCCAAAGGCAGACACTTAACCAACTGAGCCACCCAGCCGCCTCTAAAATTCTTTTTAATGACACTTTTCTGGCCTCAGATATCAATAGCTTTATTTCAAGTGAAATATATTAGTATTAAGTAAGACTTCGAATGTTCCTGGAGACTGATTAACAGTCTGAGAATTTACTAAATATTCTAGGCAAACAAAATATATTCTAATAAAAGCAGCCTAACATTGAAACTATTATAAAAAATGCTTTATAGTTCAAAGAAATTGCACTATATTGACAATGTATAATCTGCTTATAGCAAAATTTATTATTCCCATTACTCAGAAAGTCAAATCAAAATACTCAAACACTCCTACTAAGAATGTCAAGATATCACCTAAAAATGCGTAAAAACACACAGCTTCCAAAATAGGGTATGCACAGATTGAATAGTGCAGACTGTTCAAATCCCAGGTGCATTCCTTACGAAGTATGTAATGTTTGGCATTTCCCAAAGCCCTCTGTACCTACTTTCCCCTTATCTGAAAAATCGGAGTTACCTATCTCACATGGTTGGAGAATACAAGTCAAAAATAGTGTGTTTAAAACAATGCTTGTCACACAGAAGTATGCAATTACCTTCAATATTAGAAGCTGCATCTCCTTCCACATAAATCCAACTTACCTGTCACTTTGCTAAATTCTTCAAGAATCTGTTCCTTGGTTTTACTCTTAGGAATAGAGCCCACAAAAAGCCTATTGTTGGCAACCGAGATGCAGACACCAATGTGTTTTCCAGAACGAATTTCATGATTATTATACTGAAAGGGGAAAAAGTGTACCACGTTTTAAAAATTCTTATAGTATCTTATGTTTATTATAAAAATATAAGCAAATTTTTAGGCAAACGTGTTTCAAAGCTACTTCTCTACCTTTTAAAAATATAGTTAGCATATGGCACTCTAAGAGGAAATTATGAAAGACAACATTATACTGACAGAACACATTTAAAAAAATGTATGATTTAATGCAAAAATTCGTCTAGTCCTTGAAACTTAAGAAACTTGATAAATTGGGAATCAGGTCTATAGGCAGCTTAAATTCAAAATCGCTGATTCCACAGTACCTTAATTTCTATTTAAATTCACCCTGGCAACCAGTTATCCTCATGTAAGGTAAAGAGACTCAAATACCAACAAAGTTTCCCCCTTTCTGTTAACCAGCAACTAAATCTATTTTTCCTCATCTCCTTTTCACTCTTGTAAAAAGTTGCAATCAGGGGCACCTTTAAATATGTAATTCTAAAAGGAGAAAACTTCCTTTTTCTGAATCCAACCCTACTCCCCCCCCCATTTCATTTTCATCAAGTCTACAATGAAGTTGGAAAAGACAAGTGGATTGATTATAGTGCAAGTACTGAAGCAAATATAAAACTACAGTAAAAAAGTAAAGTCTTCAAGCAACTATATCCCATAGACAGGTGAGATATTAAAGAGGTAAAACCCAATCTGTCAAAGTGACAAATCCACTGATCAGTATTATTTACAAACCAAAGTTCAAAACGATTCAAGTTAATCAGGAAAAGTGATTTATTTATATTATACAGTTAAAATCACCTCAAAATTTCATTTAGTAGTAGTAAAGGTGGCAGCGGCATCAATATTTATAGATTAATCCCCACACCTGGCCTCAAAATTCAAAGCTGTGTGTACCTACAAGTGGGGCTACACAAACTAAAAAAAACCAACATAAATTTCCATACAATTTGTAGACCAGCCTAACAGCAAAGTGAAACCATTCCTCTCTTGTTTTTTTTATTTTTGTTTTTTTAAAGTAAACTTTACACTGAATGTGAGGCTTAAACTCACAACCCTGAAATCAAGAATAGTTCCACTGAATGAGATAGCCAGGAATTCCTCCTTCTCCCATTCTTGCATAAAAGGTACATCAGGTAGAAGACAAGAAAGCATATACTAAGTCAAAAAATCAATTCCTCCCTGTCCCTTTCTCCATCTTCAGATCCTCAAATCTAACATGAAATTCAAATGTCCTTCCTCCAGTTCAGAACAGTTTTCTACTTTTACCACACTGATTCAATTCATGCTATCAAAGTACCTGGTCATCATGATCTCAGGATTATTTATATTTTCTACACTTATACACTTTAAAAAAAAAAAAAAAGAGACCTTTTTTAAAAAAAAGAAATCACAGGTTTTGCCTACTGAAACAATCTCTCAGTGGCTCCCCATCACCAAAATAAAGTTCAAATACCTGAACATCATGTAAATTCATCCTAAAATTCCTACTGCTGCTACTACTTTCTCTCCACAATAATCTTAGCTATTTACGAGAGTTCTCAAACAGTGTTATACTGCTGAGCCTCTGAATAAATGTTTCTCTGAAACTTCCATCATCCAAACTCCTCTGCATACCTGTAGATTTGGGCCCAACCACACATTCTGCAACACCTAAATCCTATAAAAAAGGTCAACACCCTTCTATGTTTAACACAGACCAGTAATCCTAAACAATGACTTTGTGCCAAGAGGACATCTGACAACGTCTAAAGACATTTTTTGGTTGTCAACTAGGGATGGGGGCTTGCTGTTAGTATTTAGTGGGTACACAGTAGCCAAAGAGGGTACTAAATATCTGACAATTCACAAGATAACCCGGCAGAACAAAGAATTACCTGATCTAAAATATCAACAGTACGGAAACTGAAAAATCCTGCCATACACCTGGTTTTCTCATAGCAAAAACCTCTTAAAAGTAGAGATCTAGAGACGCCTGAGTGTCTCAGTGGGTTAAGCCTCTGCTTTCAGCTCAGATCATGATCTCAGGGCCCTGGGATCAAGCCCCGCCATTGGGCGCTCTGTCAGCAGAGAGACTGCTTCCCCCCTTTCTCTCTCTGCCTGCTGGCTCTGTCTACTTGTGATCTGTCAAACAAATAAATAAAATCTTAAAAAAAAAAAAAAAAAGATCTATGGGTTACCTGAAAACTCAATTCAAGGACTGACAAAAACTAAGATATCAGAAAAATAGAAAAAAATATGAAGTGTTTAAAGGGAAAAATCAGAGTTATTCTGAAGTAATAGAACTTGGCTTAACTTTCCTCCAGAAGTCCTAAGAATAGGACCTATTTACCATAAGAAAATGTTTTAAAAGTTTAAAAAAAGAAAAACTTGAAAGGAAAGTCAGAATTCTTGGTTATACCACGTAACATTTAAAAAAGCTCCTTCAAAGCAGTAATGACCATCACATTATTTATTTACAGAAGAGAAGTTTCTTCACTTGCCCTGCTACAGTTTATCAACGCAGAGTAGATAAAGGTTATTTAGGATGGCTGTGGTTTCTAAATAATACAAATGATATGAAGATTTAAGATTTAATTCAGCAAGATTTAGAAAGTCAACTATAATTCTTCAACCATATTTTTTTAAGGGAAAAAAAAAGACAAAACAATTAGAGCTAACCCACATAGTAAACTGGCTCTCCAATTAAAATAAATCATTAAAGGAGCAAAGGAGACCCCGTGGGCATATTGTCCAAATAAAGTAAAAGAATTACCAAGAGGGATGCCTGGCTGACTCCATTGTTAAGAGCATTTGACTGCTGATCTCAGGGTCAAGGGCTTGAGCCCTATGTCTGGTGTAAAGATTACTCAAAAAAAAAAAGAAGGGCACCTGGGTAGATCATTCAGTCAGTTAAGCATCTGCCTTCACCTCAGGTCATGATCCTAGGGTACTGGGAATGAGTCCAGCTTTGGGCTCCCTGCTCAGAGGGAAGTCTGCTTCTCCCTCTACCCCACCTGACCCGCCCCACAACTCGTGCTCTCTCAAAAATAAATTTAAAAATCTTTTTTAAAAAAAGGAAAAAGTACCCACTACCCAGAAATAAACATTTCTTAAAGCAGTGCCCAATCTACAGATTAAACATGCATTTTTATATGTGGACTTGAATTAACCTTTCTAAGAATTTTAAGACCCATCACCATAAATTTCACACCCCAGCAGGTTAACGGCGAGTTGAGTGGTAGAGGGCATTACAAAACTGTTCTGAACCTTAACAGAGATTCTAAAGTAATGCTGATCAATCCTAACTCATAAGAATTAGTTTATCAGGACACTATCATAGCATTAAAATGAACCAAAAAAAAAAAAGTGATGCCTTCCAATTCAAGAAGTTCAGCACTGATGTTAAAGTATTTCAGAAATCTAGCTTTCAGATTTAGTATCACAGTGAGGTGACAAAATAAAGATGAACTCTGAACATTAATCAATGCAGTTTCAGTCTTTCAGAACACCATAGCAGGAGTTGTACAGTCTGGAATATTCCTGTCATCTAGGCTTAAAATCTCAAGTCACTTTTCCTTTCCTCATAGCCAGTCAGTCGCCAACTCTCCCAAAACTAGCAATCTCAGATTTGAAAACTAATGCAGAAATGGTTATTCAGTTCTAACTCTTCCCACTGCAGCAAAGTCACTACCTCTCCGGACTGTCCACTTTATTTTTAAATACTTCTTAAGTAAAGAATCTCCTTTAAGTTTTTATTTAAATAATCTCTACATCCAATGTGGGGCTCAAACTCATAACCCTGAGATCAGAGCTGAATGTTCTGACTAAACCAGCAGGTGCCCCAAAAATCTTTACACTGAGCCAAAATCTACTTACCTAAAAATTGTATAGTAACTCCTTTCTCCCCCAAATGACAGCACTTCATATACCTGCACACAAAGGTCATGACTCAATTGTTCTCCATGCCTTGCCAATCACTCCTTCTCTGATACTGGCCAACTAACGTGCTTACTAAGAGTGTCAACAAATAGTGACATCCATAACACAACACTGTAGACACAGACTGAGATTGAGGAGTCTAGAATAAACTGAAGACTATTACTAATCTCCCACTTCTAAACACCATGGTCTGTAACACATAATCCATGATTACCTGAGGTATCTGGCAACCACACCACACTGCCGACTCATACTACATCTTACTTCTGAAATTAATTGTATACAGGACTTGACCTTCGTCAATTCCATCTTGCTCATGTTAACTATCTGTTTCACACTATCAAAATCTTTTCAGGTCCTGATATAGTCATCCAGGGCATTTATCACTGTATGCAAACTCAAGTCACCAGACATTCTGAGGGCAGTCCAACTATGCCCTGATTTAAATCGTTGATAAAAATCAGAATGGAACCTATAGCATACCACTATCTAATATCTCTCCTTCCAAAATCTTTAACCTCTCTCCCCTCCCTTCTACAGCTGTGACCCTCCTGGGTCTTTGTTCTCTTCATCCAAACTTCCTTCATTATTCTGTTATTTACATTACATTACCCACATCAAGACTCAAAACTTTAATGGCATCATGCAACTTAGCCCAGCAGTCATGACAATTACCTTCTGGCACTAACTTTATACTAGTTTTATCTCCCATTGCTCAGCAAAACACTGCTTCAACTATATTCACCTTTTTCCCTAACTATTCTGCTTGATCATCTTTATCACAAACTCTTCTGTAAAAATCTCAATACAATCTACCCCTTCATCATTGTTACCCTCTGAACAACGCACCTGTTTCCTCTTTCATTGTAGTCTGCCTCTCATGTTCCATAAAGTCAAGAACTGGATCAAACTGCCTTGTATGTCCACAGTAGAAGTTTTCCTGTTAAGCACACTATTTGCTAAAATGCAACAGAGTATCTTGTGGACCTGTCTTGTCACCTGCACTCATCAAAAAACGGTTTTATAGATGCTACACCAGCATACATCAACTACTTTGGTAAATAAAACCATCACTGCCTATTAAAATTGTACTTTTAATATGCAGATAGAGACCCATTAGTCCCGCGTTTATAACATAGGCACTATCAGCATTTTCAGTGGAATATTTCTATTATCTAGAAAAGTGATGGGCACTGGGGTGCAAGTGGCCCTGAGCTTCAATTCCAGGAGCACACCACATAAATACACACCTGCCTACCATTCTTCCTGGTCTTTGTGACATCACCAAATACTACGTTTACTTCCAAATACCTCCCCAGGATGAAGGGGAAAGCAATGCCCCCCAATTTATCCACAGTAATCCCTACCACTGAATAAATAACTGCAAAAAAAAGCTAGACGATCTTTAAATAGTGTAACAATCCATAGCTAATATGGAAATGTTATAAATTCTTGAGTCATAAATAACAGATGAGAAGGCACTAGTAAGCCAGTCAGGTAGGTTATTAACCCAGTACCTACTGGATATATAGTGGCACTGTTCTGATTAGTACAGGGGAAAAAAAAAGCTTATATCCTGAAGGAGGAATAACCAAATAATTTACAAAACCAAGAAACAATTTTAAATACATCTGAACATTCTATTTTATTGTGTTCAGGACACTGTCATGGGGCAACTGGATGGTAAGCTGCTCAAGTCAGAAAAGGCCCTTAAGACCTCCTTGGTAAGACAGCAGCCATGGTAACTGGAAGAGCCTTGGGGAAAGAAAAAAAAAAAAAAAACAACCAGAAGGTAGTAAAAAAAAAAACAACCAGAAGGTAGTCTTGAGATGGAAATGGTCATCCTTTATGTGGGGGACAAAAAGACAAAGTATGGATGGAAGTGTAAAAAAAGGAAAAGGTAGGGAGAAACTTGATCAGATAGGGCCTTTTTGGAAGCCATTATTAAAGTTTTCAACATGGGAATGTTCTGATCTAACCTATGGTAAGACTAAAGGGACAGTCGAAAGCAATGAATAGCTAAGAGGGTTCTTCAAATGGTACCTTAAGACTAAGGTGGTAGCAATGAAGGTAGATGCCAAAAAAATTTGGCAGTAGAAACAGGACTTATTTCCTGTACTCCTTTTAACACTACCTAAACCACTACATAATTTAAAAGAATCAGGCTACCTGATGACATGACATGTATTGATGACTTAAACTGTTCTGTCTAGCCAAAGATAAGAACTTAAACTAAACAAACCTGGCATCACACTAAAGCTATAGAGCATCCAGTAAGTCTCCCAAGCTATTTACTCTTCTGCAGAATAAACTCAATTACTTTCAAAAATAAATTGAGGTAGTATTTAAAGGTAGTAATGCAGCACCCTAGCACAGCTCCTGTGTCTTAACAAGCACTCAATAGGTAACTATTTATTTACCTTTCACAGGTTTAGATTTTGCTTCCTCTTTAGATCATCATCATTTAGGAAAAACATTTTTATTCCGCAAAATACAAAGCAAATATTGGCTGAAAATCATGTCATTTAAAAAGTTCACAGCTGCTTCTAAGTTCTTGCCTCTTTTTCAGCTGTTAGCACCAATCCACTTCACAAGTAATTCAGACAAAACATATATAAAAATTTAAAACCCACAACATATATATATATATTTTAGTAAACTCTACCCCTAACACAGGGCTCAAACTCATGACCCTGTGATCAAATTACATGCTCTACCAACTAAGCCAGCCAGGCGTCCCAAAATCCATAATTTTGAGCCTAGATGGGGAAAACCATTATTGAATCATACCAAAAAGTAAGATCAAAACCATAAAAGTATCTATACATTTTAAGTAAGCTCTATGGGGGCGCCTGGGTGGCTCAGTTTAAGTGTCTGCCCTTTGGCTTGGGTCACGATCCTAGTGTCCTGGGATCAAGCCCCACATCAGGCTCCCTGCTTCTCCCTCTCCTTCCCCCTGCTTCTGTTCCCTCTCTTGCTGTCTCTCTGTCATATAAATAAATAAAATCTTTAAAGAAAAAAAATAGGTAAACTCTATGGCCAACATGGGGCTTGAACTCATGACCCTGAAATCAAGAGTTACATACTCTAATTACTGAGCCAGTCAGGCACCCCAATACATAAGCTATCTTGACCTAAGGTATTCCTCAAGACACTCAAAGTACAGGAAAGCAAAAAGAAATTGTGCTTCAATCCTGTCTGATCTATAAATAATGCCAAATAGGCATTTTTTTTTCAACATATGATCATCTACAACTAGAATAACCATTCCAATAGCTCATATAAAAATTCACTTTACACAGAGGTATAATTCAAGTAAACTCTCATGATATGCTACATGCAGGATTAATTTTCAAAATATGCTCCTTTAAGGAACACATTTAGAAGAGTACTCATTTCCACAATAAATACAAAATAGCAAAAAACATCCTAATTAACTTTAATTCTGTGTTTCTCTAGAATGTTTCATTTCCTCAAAAGTCTAGTCCTCACTGTTACATTAAGGCAAATCTCCCAAATCTGTTATCACCAAAATCCTACCACAGTAAAGCATCCTTTTAAAAAAAGCAATGATGATACATCCAATTCATCCCAGTGGATATACAACACTACCACTAAAAATATCTTTCAAAAGGCACCAAAATGCAAATCCTCCTAATTCTTCAGGCAGTAAATAAACATGCTCCCAGATAAGGGCTCAAATCACAAACCCAGAAAAAAGTGTAAGAAAGGACAAGAATTAGTTCCTAGGGCACCTGGGTGGCTCAGTGGGTTAAAGCCTCTGCTTTCAGCTCAGGTCATGATCCCAGAGTCCTGGGATGGAGCACCACATCGGGCTCTCTGCTCAGCAGGGAGCCTGCTTCCTCCTCTCTCTGCCTGCCTCTCTGCCTACTTGTGATCTGTCTGTCAAATAAATAAATAAAATTTAAAAAAAAAAAAAAAGAATTAGTTCCTAGATGAATCAAAATGGCTGTTTGGTTACCTATGGAATTTTCTGCATTACAGTTTAAAAACTTAACTAAAGAGCAATGCAGTGTTGGACAATCTTTATTTGTTAAGCCAAGGCAACCGCCCAAACTGAAAATATTTCATAATGAGTTTTTAATGGCACTAAAAATCATGTTAGAATTTAGATTATAGAGGGGCGCCTGGGTGGCTAAGTGAGTTAAAGACTCTGCCTTCGGCTCAGGTCACGGTCATGGTCCCGGGGGTGCTGGGATCAAGCCCCGCATGGGGCTCTCTGCTCTGCAGGGAGCCTGCTTCCTCCTCTCTCTCTGCCTGCCTCTCTGCATACTTGTGATCTCTGTCAAATAAATAAAATCTTTAAAAAAATAAAAAACTTAAAAAAAATTAGATTATATATTATCTTCCTCTAATGATGCATTTTTTGAAGGATTTTAGAAATCGTCTAGAAATAAACTCTAGTGAGGACCTACCATAATTACTCTATTTGGCAGCAAGAATTAAGCGTGCTACAAATGTTGGTTTAATGATTCCTTTAAAAATATTAACAAACACAAAAATCACCACTTATACACCAAATAACCATACTTATTAAACAAAATAAAAACTTTATGTAATACCAAATAAATAAAATGGAACTAAAAACGTTAAATTCTGTACCTGTTGGTTGTAGCAAGTTATTTGTCTTCTCAATCATTCTACATTTCTGTATTAAAACTTACTACTACTTTATTACTACCTGGCAAAAATGTTAATATTCTTTTATAAATTAAATTGGATGATTCAAAACTCTTTTCAGAACTCTAAAAAAAGTCCTTAATTTTACCTGAACTACTTAAAACTTAAAATTTTGACACCCAAAGATTACCACTGAATGGTTAGCTGTAACTATACCTGCTCTGAAATAGGAAGCATTCTTTAAAGGAGGGAAAAATCACACAAGACTTAAAAAGAAATCACTTAATCCCTTTCTTTTTTAAAAGACACTGTAATCTCTCAAGTACCACTTTTCTAAAGTAAAGTCTTTACATATCAGTTATACACACCAATTGAGAGATTCAAGCAATATAAAAAGCAAAACATAGTCGGTTCTTCTATTTATGGTATGCCTTAAAATGTGAAACATCTGAATGTGAGGAAAGAAATAAAATTTAGGAGAAATTAATCCAGGGATATTAAGTTTACTTAGAATTACCCATAAAATATGTAAGCCAGACAAGGCAAATTTAAAAAATAACGACCTTAGTGAACCATTTACAAAAGTTCCTCCCCGGTTGTATTTTCTGGTACATTTCTTGGGTTGACCTTCGACATCTTCAATTATAAAATGTAGAAATCGTCTGAGTCACAAAACTTAATAAACCTAGTTTAAAGATGAATTATATAAACTATAATTTGAATCATCAACAATCTTTTTTAAAAGCTGGGAAAATTACTAGGTCCCCACGCCTTCCATTTGGTATACTGAGATCAAATATTCAACTCACTACAAAACCCTTTATTTCATTAACTAGAAATTCATCATCATAAGGTATTTGTGATATATTTTAGAAAAAGGGATGGCCCAGGTACAGTTGGAATATAAAGGAGCCCTACCCTATATACTTACTTTCTGAAATGTTTTAACATTCCCATTAAAAAGCCATCACTAAGCCAGATGTTTCAAAGAACCCATAACTCAAGAATTCTGACCCATTACTTTATAGATCCTCGGTTCAATCAACCATACATGCAAAGAATACTGCTACAGTGAGTACACAAAGAATGTAAAAGAAGTGCCTTATTAGCGCTTCCAAAACCATTTGGTTAACTCTTATGCACAGTAAGAAAAAACTTGGCTTTAATTAAAGAGAGTGAATGTGGAGACTTTAGGGGAAAAAACTTACCAGTTTAACAGCCTCCTGAGCTGCTTCTTTTGTACAAAAAGTGACAAACGCATAACCTCTATTGAGACCAGTGAGTGGATCCATCATTAGACGAAGATCCCATATCGGTCCAGCTTTCTCAAATAATGGAACAAGTTCATCCTCAAACAGATCTCTTGGGATCTTCCCCACAAATATCTGTAAATTAAACATAAAGTAAAAACCATGGAGAGTTTCTTTAGGAAACCAGACACTTGTGCATTTACTACAAAAGGTACAAGTTTTTAGTTTCTTTACCTCAGTGCCAACAGAAGGCTGCTGACCTGAATAAACGGAATCTGGAGGTGGTCCCCCATACTTCCTCTGTCCAGTGGTCACATCAAGTGTGTAGCCTGTCCTTTCCAAGAGTGCCTTGAAAAGTTCAAAAGTCATTAGTACATTTAATTCACGAGACCACACCCATGCATTTCACAGCTGAAAATCAATCTTGTTCAAATCTTTCCATTTACCTTGGCAACAATCCCTATAAAACAGGTTTCTGGTATCTGGTTTCAGAATTTCTCCTTTAATGTACCCTGCAGTAGCTCTAATTTTTAGTGAAAATTTCAGGACCCTAATCAAATTATTTTCTGATCTTCAATTATTTAGTGTTTATTGAACATCACAAAACTAATACTGACCCATCAACAACTTTTTAGACAGGGCCTATATCTACTCTGCTAATATCTCCTAAAAAAGTTACTGCCCCTAATTTGGTTGAGTTTAACTCTCCCAGAGAAGGAACTGGGTAAGTTTCCTCTTCCCAAGTCTGGATTTCCAACTCAATAAATTCCCTATACCCCACACTTCTAGTACACACTGCCATTCTGGGCATTTCACCAACCTTTGAACAAATTATACTCCCCAAACTAAGTCCAGAAACTTAGGAGTTACATGAAAAACCACCTCCTTAATGCAGCTGACATTCAAGTGCCATACTTCACGGACAACATGGTTCATTCCGAATAAAGGAGAGCCAAAATGACTTGAAAACTATATAACTGCAACAATGCGAAATGACTTCTACATTTTTATCTCCCTAAAAGCAAACTGTTAAAATTTACACAACTCCTATTTACTAATCAGAGTGTTAGTTTCTCTTACCCCTTACTATAGGCAAAAAGTGTTAGAAGTGGTCCACTGCTAGCCTAAGAAAAAAAACAAGAATTATTCTCTTCCGCCACCTCAACCACGAAGCACAAAACCCCTTTCTAAAGAATAAAATCTAGTAATTAGCTGATAAATTCTGAAATAAAAA
The DNA here is from genome assembly GCF_922984935.1 of Meles meles. NCBI lineage: Eukaryota > Metazoa > Chordata > Mammalia > Carnivora > Mustelidae > Meles > Meles meles. The sequence goes on along the minus strand of NC_060070.1, from coordinate 45,240,422 downwards.
CAAGCTGACACCAAACATAATGACCAATTTTATCAAAATGCTGTTAAATGACTTGGGGTCACCTCAGTCTCTGGAAATGAGAATGATGAGACAGATTTTATACATCTACCTGAAGAATATTAAATATCTGTGAAAAAAAAATACTACAATAAAAAAATTCTATGTCTAAACTCCCACAAACCGCTACAGTATTTTCAGCAGTCTTTTTCTATTACACCCAAATGTTTACTGAAGGATGCAACATTTAGTAACAAAAATAAACCGCAATCTACTATATTACTATAACATAGATGAATTCATTAAATGGCTCATATTCCCTTTTTCCCATATGTAATCCCTTTTCCTTTCACCTTCATCTTGCTTTTAACTTCAATCTTTATTATGACCCGAATAATACCTTTTGTATCAATTCCAAAGTAAAAGAAAACTTATCTCAAACATCCTATACAAAAATCCTATAAAAAATATCACTGTCTCTTCTTGCTGTAATTTAAATCACACTAAAGCTATTAAGCCACTCTCTCCCAAAAATAGAACAAAAAGTCACGTAAACTAAACTTTACATTTTAAATAAAATTTTAATAATCGTAACTCCTAAAAGGAAATTTAATTAGAACTGACATTACATTATATTACAATGGGGACAACTATACTCCATTTCTACGGAGAAAGTTAGATTTATAATTCAAACACACTTCACTCACAGACCTGTGAAAGCCTCAAATTTATGGATGACATTAATAGTTAACTCCTTATTCCAAGTTTCCCTCCTCCCATACCATTAAAACATCACTTAGCACCATTAATAACTGACTTAAACCATAACCCTTGGTTCAAGAGCACTAGTACACTATATTAAGAGCACCAGATTAAACTACTATGATCATTATGAACTAAAAACCAAAACAAAGATGAAAACCCAGTTGCATTTGAGTCCACTCACTGTTCTACGTGACCTTAATTAAAAAAAAAAGAACTTCCACTCCCAGCCTGTTTCTTCATTTACATTTCCACACTAATCTGTTTTATTGATAAAAGCTGTCTTTAGAAAGGAACAAATTCACCTTAAAATCAACAGTAATAGAAGAGAAAGAAGACAGTATTAAAAATTCTAAAACCATTTAACTTGGGGTTTGAGAATTCTAAGAAAAACAGTCAACCATTAAATGTACACTCCCCTCCAGTATGGAGTGATCTGATGCCCTCCCATTTTTGTTCCACTGTCACTAATTTGGGCTTGCAGCTTTTCAGAAAACATTTAAAAATATGGCAGACATATTTAAGTGTTTTCTTTAGAATACCAATAGCACTGATTTAAACCATAGCTCAGTAACAAGAGAAACTTAAAAGTGAGTTGTTGTAGAAACAGAAATAACTAAAGGCAGGAAACTTTTCAAAAAATAGTAATTATAAAAGATTTAACAAATAATCTCATGATTATTAACTCTCAACATCTTGAAGAAACACACCCATTTCACATCCAAGAAGTATTCAGCAAAGCTAGAAAAGAGTTAAAAGAACTTTAAAACTGAAGGCAATTCTTAAAAAAAAAAAGCTTTTAAAGGCATACCTTAATTTTTGCCTCATCTGGTCCTTTGCTAGAATCCGCTACTTTGGTCCCTTGTTTTTCTCTCTGCCTGTAAGTCTTCATGACTCCACATAAAAAGGCACTTTTGTTCTACAAAAGAATTTTCCAAACAGATTTAACTATTGTCTTATCTATATCTAATCAAATGAAACAAACTATATCAAAATTACTCATGTTTATTTTATTTACACTGAAATTAGCATTACCTGAACATGAGAGAGATCACTGTCTTTAAACTGCTGAAGAACTGCCAATGCACCGTCTTCATTGAATTCTTTTAAAGCTTCGATAGCTCTTTCATCTAAATCACTATGTGCAACCAGCCCTGGAGAAGAGAAAACTTAATTAGTTGTCAACTTTAATATTTTTGGAAACTTTTTTTTTTTTAAAAGAGACCATGATTGCCAATACAGGTACATGCTTGCCAACTAAGAATTCTCCCATATCCCTTATCTATATAATGAGAAACACACATACTTTAGTCATCCTGAACTGCACTCTCAACTAAATAAGGCCTCTCAACCACACTTGCAATAATGAATCAACTTCTTTTACATCATGTTCTGTGTCTAAGTCACTTAGTTCTTAAGGATAAGTATTTCTACAATAAATATATAGGCTTACAAATCCTAAAATCAACCAACAAAGCACCAAGCATGACAACTGAACCTCTACTCAATTTCAAATACCACTAGAAAAAGCAACAGCCACACCAAGACAGACTGCAAGTCTACAGTTACCAAGTTCTTTAACAAGAATCCTACTATAAAAATACCCCAAAAAGTCACATGGCCTGTTCCCAACAATTTGCAGCTGTTGCTACCATCATATACTTATCCATCTGGCCAGCCAGTCTTTACCTCCTAATCCTTCCTTCTTCCCTCCCTCTATACACCTTAACCTCTAGTTCACAACTATCACGACAGAGCAAAACTCTAGTTCCCACACTTATTGGAAACCACAAAAAGTTGCTATTTTAGCTCAAAGCCAGAAATCCAATAGAAAAATTTCATAATATAATTTTGCAAGTGTTAGTTCTTACCTGCAACGTAAATTTCATCTAGTTTTTCAGCAACTTTCTGTGGTAAACCAGCATCAAGCAATGTCTGAAAATTTTCTGAATGGATAACTGCAGAAGTAGTATCCATGGGCTCTTCAGTACCATTTCCATTAACATGTTCTGTAGCCATGTTTCCAGAGATCTGTTCAAACGCAATAAGCAAAATTAAACTAGGATCTTCAAAAAGGGTAGAAGAAATTAAGAGCCCCAATCTTTACTTTCTCTACCAATTTCTACACCAGCCAACCTGCTCCTCCCTTTAAAGAAGCCTTACAGTCACTATCGCCTGACAAGCCAGATTTGGAGCGTGGGGCACAGGAGGACAGATTCACTATGTTTTTCCTTAGCACCACCCCTGACTCACCTGCTAACACTCCCTAGGAAAAACCATATTACAAATGGAGCCCAATCAGCACGAGGACCAGCCAGCGTGCCACATGCAGCTGTGCCTGAACAGAAAATGAGATGTGTGGAGAAAGCAAAGCTGGGCTTTTCTCTCTCCAAGGTAAACCCCCAAAGTGCGCGCTTTTCCCGCCTGCCGCTTATAGATCAGTAACAACAGCCAGCGAAGAACAAAGCGCTCACACAAGCTACCTTTCTACCACCCAATTTCTCCACCCTTCACCCCCGCACCCCAAAGCCCGCCCCCGACTCCGCACCCATAGCGGCAGCCTCACCGCTGCGGCCACCAGGAGCCCATTAGAAACACGTGCTCTGCGCCTTCAAATGTCCTACAACTTCCTTCAACGGAAACCCACCGAGTCCCAGGCCAAGACGACCATCACCGGCTCCCAACGTCAACCTGAAGCCAAGATCGGAGCCCCCAGAAGGCAGCAGCAGGACAACCTCGCCCCTTCACACCGAGGCCGCGGTGGCGCCAGGCCACAGGCTCTCCCCGCCCCCCCCCCCCCCCACAGCGCCGCCGTCTCCGCCGTGACACATGGCTCTCTCCGCTCCGGGCGCCGGCGACCCCCCGTCGCCCGCCCGCCCAGCCGAGACGTGAGCCGCGGCGCGTGGTGCAAGCCCCCACCCCTCGCCCGTCCGTGCACTGACTGCGACGCGGGGCCAGCTGTCCCATCCCCGGCCCAAGGCCGGCAACCCGGCAGAGTGAGGGCGTTCCGCGAACTGCCTAACGCCCGCCGGACCGCGAGCACCACCCAAGCTTGCCGCGCGGCTGCGGGACGGGACCCGCTCCTCTCCGCCCACTCCCGCGCCGCGACGACGGCCACGACAGCACCAACTCCGCCGCCGCTCGCGGTCCGCGCGGGCCAAGGGGCCGCCTCCTCCCTGGAGCGCCGCAGACAAAGCCCGAACGGCGGCAGCACATGGAGAAGAGGAGGAAGTGGCGGCGCGGGCCGCGGCCTACTCTCAAGCAGCCCTAGTCAACGTGCTCCTCTCCCCCTTGGAATCCATTTTCCAGAAAAGCCGGTTTCTCCCCACACCTCCCTCCTCCAGTTCACAACACAATGTCACGGTGCTCCCCTCCCAGACCCGGGTCCAAGCGGTCGTTACCTCCCCGTTGGGCTGCGGCGGAAGGATCCTGTCCGAGGAGATCGGGTTGCGGGAAACGCGTGCTCGCTGCTCCCTGTGTCCGGCGCGAGTGGAGCTGTTGTAAAATGGCGGCCGAAGCTCACGCCGCTGGCAGCAAACCCGATCCAGTTCCACTCGCCTCCGAGCGCGCTCCCGGTGCGCGCGCGCGCGCCCGCGTGACCCCCCCCCCCCCTTCCCTCCCCTCCCTCGCGCGTCCGCTTCTCTCACTCACTCCCTCTGCCCCTGCCCTCCTCCAGCTCCTCCTTCTCCCCCTACCACAACCGCCAGCCTCCGTCCGGCTCCTTTCTCGGCCTTTCTTTCTCCCCTCCCTACTCCTTTCCCCCACCACTCCCAGTGCCGTCCGCGGCCGCTCAGACACGAGTGGCCGCCTTTCCCCTCCTCGCTCGAACGCTCGCTCACACCCTCCCTCGCTCGCTCTCTCGACCCTGTCCCCCCAGTCCCAGCCGAGTCGGCTCCTCTCTTTCTCTCTCCCGCGCTGACGTGACGACGTAGTCTACGCCTCGGGACGCGCGCCCGCGGGCTCCGCCCCCACGCCCCGCCACCTCCCTTGCTCCTCACCTCCCGGGGGAGGGGGGCACGAGACCCCGCCCTTCCGCTCCGGCGGCGATAGAGGGGCCGACAGTGAATGAAAGGCCCGCCCCTTCCCCTCCCGGCACTCCCCCTCCCGCTCTCCTCCGTGCGGGGCGGGCCGGCTCAGCGTGTCCCACTCGTTCTCCTTTGTCAGGAGACAGGCATCTCCCCACCCCGCCCCACCCCACCCCACCCCCACCGCAGCACCACGCGCACGCCACCCCCACCGAGCTCCCGTCCGTCCTATCCCCCGCCCCGTCCCGGGCCGGCGGGGCGGGGGGCGCGGAACGCTACTGCAGCTCCCGGAGGGCACCCACCGGTCCGTGCGCGCCGGGCCCCCGCCCCCGGCGCCGCGGCCGCGGAGCCGTTCCCGGCTGTGTCCACGCCGCCGCCGCCCCGCGCTCTTCTCGCTCGGGAAGCTGCAGGCGCACGTGTCCCCCGGGGCGGGGCGAGGCAGACAATGGGGCGGCGGGGGGAGGGGAGTGGCGCGGAGACCTGTAGACCTTTGGTTAACCTAGACGGTGGGACCTGAGTGCGGGAGTCACTCTGGGAAAAGCAAGTCTCCCCGGCCGGACAATGGGACCTCCGAGGGCCCCGCGCCCACGCGGCTTCACTTTCGCGAAAACCTTGGGCGGAGGGAGGGGCGCCCATGGCTCGGACGAGGAAACCCTGGCTGCATTTGAGGGGAACCGGGCTGGCTCTAGTGGAGCCAGAAGCGACTCCGGCCGTGGGATGATACGAAAGCCAGATTTGGAAGCGAAACCGCCCGGTGGTGAAGAGTTGTGCAATAGTCTGTTTCAGTCTCTGGCCTTTTAAGCAGTTTAAGGGCTTCCTCAGAGCACAGTTTGAGCAACTTGAAGCAGCACAAAAGCTGCGTGGTTAGGGCAACTGTGAAGAACATATCTGTGTTTCTCTTTTAAAAACCTTGGCAACTAAATCTTATGTGAAGTGACATTTCATTTGTAGCCATTTACTAGGTATAACAAAGACAAGACAAAGACATTAGAATTTCAATCGCGGTTTAGATACTAATTTTATCCAATTCGGCTGTAATAGAAGAGTGTCCTTTTGGTTAAAAACAAGCTTATTTTTAAGAGCTCACTGGTTCCCGAAATAAGCTCTGTGATGTGACAACAAACCAGTGGTTCGAGGAAAAGTTCGATGAGTGCTCTTGAAAGTGCTTAAGCACCTAAAATGTCAGATTATTTTCCGGAGGTAGCTGGATCAAAATGTGAAATACTTAACCAAAGTACTATCTAGCCAATCTGTTCAGCAGTAGATCTAACATTTCCACCGCCTAACAATGCCTTACTATTTATTAAACATGTATCTGCTATGGTATTCAGCTAATTCAGCAACAAGGATTTTAGTTCGTAATCCAAAGGTAGATAATGTTAAAAATGAAAAACAACCCAAATGTTTACAAAAATAAAAATAGGGTAATCCTATGAATTAAAAAATGAAAATTATGGATCTGAACCATCCAACGCTTTTTTTTTTTAAAGATTTTATTTATTCATTTGACAGAGATCACAAGTAGGCAGAGAGGCACGCTGAGAGAGAGGTAGGGAAGCAGGCTCCCTGCTGAGCAGAGATCCAGATCCATCCAGGACCCTGAAATCATAACCTGAGCCGAAGGCAGAGGCTTTAACCCACTGAGCCACCCAGGCGCCCCCATCCAACACTTTTTTAGATCTTCCTGGCGATCAAGTTCCTTTAAAAAAAAGAAGAAGAAGAAGAAGAAGAAGAAGAAGCGCCTCTACCTAGGCAAGTCTTCTACCATGTACCCAAGACTCCCAAATTAAAACCTCTAGCACTTCTCTGACCTCTAATTCCTTTGTCTAATCACCCCCTAGGTCTTTATGTGGATTTTCAGGCCCTTCACAACATTTAAAAACTGACCCCATGATCTTCCTCCCAATCTTCTATCTCCAGAGTTCCCATTCCAATGAACATTACCCGCTTGCATCCAGGAGCATTCGCTGTGAGCTAAAGAATAATACAAGACGCTAACTTCTCCCTCTCCGTGCCATATTAATTCACCAAAATCTTGTCAATTCTGTGTCCCCAGTGTAACTCCACTTCTCTATATATTGTAGCTAGGGAACAAGTTGCCATCAACTACCTCCTAGACTAATGCTATATAGTCTCCTGACTCATTCACCTTGCAGCTTTCCTAATGCATTTAAAACCCAAAAGTCTTCCCCTTCCTTCTCTTTTAATTGCAAATAAGACGCTGTGGAGCATCCACTTAAAACCCTTCAGTAGTTTCCCATTTCCTTAGAACAAAAGCAAAAATCCTAAGCTAAATCAACAAAGTCCTCTATCTATCTATCAGATGGGTCTCCCCAGCCACATTTCAGCCACTCTTCCAACTTCAGCCAGCTTTCTCTCAATTCCAGCATTTCTCAGGTTTGTGCACACTGAGGGCCTACACAGAGAAGTGCCTGATACTCTAAACAGACTTGAGAAAAAAGCAATCAGCCATGCTCTCCATTTGACACCTTTTTGAGTAAAAACAATAGTATCATTTTCCTGCTGATCTACAGAACTTATTCGAGGCTTGGCTCTAAGAATTACTACCATTATTGAAACATAGGTATACTTACTAATACCAAAAAACAAACAAGCAAAACAAAACAAAACAAAAAAAACAAACATACAATAAAAGAAAAAAGAACATAGTAGATTGATTTAGTATGGGGTATACACTGGGCTAGATTAAAATATATCTGAAAGATCTGGCACAAGAACGTGCTCAGTAAGTATCTGTTCTTACTCGCTGAATCTTCTTTAGTACTTAGTACAAGATGGTTACTAAATATTTGCTGAATAAAACTGGAGAATAACAGGCTGAGACCCAAACAACCTTGTTCTAATATCAGATCTGCTTTAAATGGATAGTGTGTGGTTAAATAAATCATTTTACTTCTTAGAATTTCTATTTCCCATCTATAAAATAAATTCATTGAAACATAATTGTTAAGATCTCTTCCAGCTCAAACATTTTATAATGTATAAAAAAATTCTCAAATCCTTTCTCTTTCATTACTTTAAAAATATTCAAATGTCCTGGGGTGCCTGGGTAGCTCAGTGGGTTAAGCCACTGCCTTCAGCTCAGGTCATGATCTCAGGGCCCTGGGATCGAGCCCCACATTGTGCTCTCTGCTAAGCAGGGAGCCTGCTTCTCCCTCTCTCTCTGCCTGCCTCTCTGCCTACTTGTGATCTGTCAAATAAATAAAATCTTAAAAAACTAATATTCAAATGTCCTATTTGCCATTTAGGATCTTCCCCATTTGAATCCCAACTTCACTTTTTTTTTTTTAAGAGTTTATTTATTTGACAGAGAGAGATCACAAGCAGACAGAGAGGCAGGCAGAGAGAGAGAGGGAAGCAGGCCCCTGCTGAGCAGAGAGCCCGATGCGGGACTCGATCCCAGGACCCTGAGATCATGACCTGAGCCAAAGGTAGCGGCTTAACCCACTGAGCCACCCAGGCGCCCCTGAATCCCAACTTCACTTTAAAGTAAAATAGACTACAGTTTTCCCTTATAAAGCCCCTTTTTCCAAACAAAAGAAATATCAACAACAACAAAGATTGGTAATATCCAATTTCGGTATCATCCCTCACATAAATGTGGGGAACTCAACACACATTTAATATTAGTAAGAAGACAAATTGAGGGGTGCCTGGGTGGCTCAGTGGGTAAAGCCTCTGCCTTCGGCTCGGGTCGTGATCCCAGGGTTCTGGAATCGAGCCCCACATCAGGCTCTCTGCTCAGCGGGAAGCCTGCTTCCTCCTCTCTCTCTGCCTGCCTCTCTGTCTATCTGTGATCTCTATCAAATAAATAAATAAAATCTTAAAAAAAAAATTGATAGAACTTTTATACAAAATAATTTGGCTATCATGTTTACTCCAGTATTGTTTGTAATGCTGTACAGAAGTGTGCATATGTGGGTGTGTGTGCATGAAAATATACATAACCTAGGGGTGCCTGAGTGACTCAGTCATTAAGCTTCTGCCTTCAGCTCAGGTCATAATCTCAGCCGCCTGGGACTGAGCCCCACATCGGGCTCCCTGTTCAGTGGGGAGTCTGCTCCCCTCCCTGCTGCTCTCCCTACTCATTCTCTCTTTCATTCTCTCTCTCTCAAATAAATAAGTAAATTAAGATATATATATACACACACACATATATATATATAACCTAAACATCCAGTAATAGGGTACTGATTGAATAAATTATAATGCATTCACATAGTGGATTATTCTGGAGCCATTGAAAATAATAAAGTAGCTATCAATGCCCTAACATGGAAGCATATTCAGGTTACATTCTTAAATTAAAAAAAAAAGCCACCTACAGAACAATGTACATGTGACATTTATTCATTCAATTTAGCACCTTCTGTGTACTAAGATCCATGGTATGCACTAGACTTAGAATGATGTACATCAAGATAGACATAGATCCCTGACTCATGAAGCTTGCAGGTCTGTATGTATGTGTATAACCAGGTAAGCATAGATATAAAGATTTTTGTTTCTATAGAAAATAATTATAGAGAAGGATGGTGTGGTGGGAGATCATCACTTTTTACTTCATACACTTGTGATACTTGTTACAATATATATTTTATTTTTATTTTAGTTTATTTATTTTATTTGGGAGGGGCAGGGTGAGGGGCAGAGAGAAAGGGAGAGAGAATCCTAAGGAGGCCCATGACTAGCATGGAGTCCAACATGGGGCTCCATTTCATGACCCTGAGGTCATGACCTGAAATCAATAGTCAGACACTGAATCAACTGAGCCACCCAGGTGCCCCTAAATATGTGTTTTAAAAAAGTTAATTATTGTGCTCACTTCGGCAGTACATATACTAAAATTGGAATGATACAGAGAAGATTGGCATGGCCCCTGTGCAAGGATGACATGCAAATTCTTGAAGCATCCCATATTTTTAAAAATAAATTAAATTTTAAAAATTAAAAAAATTAAAGTTAATTATTTATGTACCTCATTACTGTCTTTTAATCCACGAAGTAGTGAAACGGTTAATTTCATTGCAGTTAATGAAAGGCAGGCATATAGGCACACCTGTCTGAATTTTTTGTCATCCAAAATTCTTGCACTTAGTGCTACACTGTTTAGAAAAAAATCATATTTTCTTCGTTTCGATGTTTCCTAAACTTTCTTCAATTACTGTATATTACTGTGGTAATGGAGGGGGACCCTAGAATTAATATGGGAAAAAGCCACAATACACCATCATTCTTTCCACAGAATAACAAAAACCTAGAGTGAAGAGAGACTGGAAGTTATTCAATTCCATCTTCCTAGTAATCAAGATCGTTTTTTGGAAAAAGAGAAAGAAGTGGAGTATTTTCCTCTTTTAAAAATTTGGATTTTTTTTAATTTAAAAAAAAGAGGGGCGCCTGGGTGGCTCAGTGGGTTAAGCCTCTGCCTTCGGCTCAGGTCATGGTCTCAGGGTCCTGGGATCGAGCCCCACATCGGGCTCTCTGCTAAGCGGGGAGCCTGCTTCCCCTCTCTCTCTCTGCCTGCCTCTCTGCCTACTTGTGATCTCTGTCTGTCAAATAAATAAATAAAATCTTTAAAAAAAAAAAAAAAAGAGAAAGTTTTCTACAACATCTCTGACATCTTTATGGTAATTAAAAGGCTGGTGTGTTAAAATTTAAAACATCTGCTTTGCAAAGACTCTGCTAAGAGAATGAAAAGGAAATCTACAGATTGGGAGAAAATCTTTGCAAAGCACATATCTCCTAAAGGACTAATATCCAAAATATACAAAGATCTCTGGAGCGCCTGTCTGGCTTAGTCAGGGGAGCATGTGACTCTTGATCTTGGGGTTGTGAGTTCAAGCCCCATGTTGAGTGTAGAGATTACTCAAAAACTAAGTAATTAATTAAAAATTTAAAAATCTTTTAAAAAAAAACCCCAAATATACAAAGAACTCTTAAAACTCAACAATAAGCAAAAACCCAAGTAAAAGATGAGCAAAAGACCTGAATAGATACCTCACCAAAGAAGATACACAGATGGGGACCACCAGAGCTCTGCATTAGGCTCTCTGCTCTGTGGGAAGCCTGCCTCTCCCTCTCCCAGTCCCCCTGCTTGTATTTCCTCTTTCGCTGTCTCTCTCTCTCTGTCAAATAAGTAAAATCTTAAAAAAAAAAAAAGGTATACATGTGGCAAATAAACGTATGAAAAGATAAGTCAATATCACATATCATTAGGGAATTACAAATTAAAATAGTGAAATACTATGACACACTTACTATAGCCAAAATCCAAAATACAGACAGTACATGGTGGCAAGGATGTAGGGCAACAGGAACTTTATTTCTTTTTTTTAAAGATATGTTTATTTGAGAAAGAGAGAGACAGAGAGGGAGAGAGAGAGTGCAAACAGGGAGAGGACAGAAGGAGAGGAAGAGAAACAGACGCCCTGGTAAGTGTGGAGCCTGACATAGCACTTGATCCCAGGACCCCAAGTTCATGACCTGAGCTGAAATTAAGAGTCAGAAGCTCAACCAACTGGCCACCACAGGTGCTCTGGGTAACAGGAAGTTCTAATCATTGATAGTGGGAATGCAGAATGGTATAGCCACATTGGAGGACAGTCTGGAAGTTTCTCACAAAATTAAACATACCCCTACCATACGATTCAGCAGTTGCATTCCTTGATATTTACTCAAGTGAGTTGATAACTTAAGTCCACACCAAAAACAAAATAAAACAGAAACACCAAAACAACAACAAAAAGCACATATGATGTTTGGTTTGGTTTGGTTTGGTTTAAGGGAGGAGGGGCAGAGGGAGAGGGAGAGAGAGAACCCCAAGCAGACTCCATACCCAACATGGAGCTCAGCATGGAGCCCAACGCAGGCTCACAACCCTGAGATCACGACCTGAGCCGAAATCAAGAGTTGGATGCTTAACCAACTGAATCCCCAGGTTCCTCCAAAAATGCACATGATATTTACAGCAACTACATTCATATTATCAAAACTTGGAAGCAATCAAGATGTCCTTCAATAAATGAATGGAAAAATAAACTTTGGTGTTTATATAATGGAAAATTATTCTGTGCTGTACAGAAATGAGCTACCAAGCCATGAAAAGACATGGAAAGTTCTTAAATGTTTGTTGCTAAGTGAAAGAAACCAATCTGAAAGGGCTAGAAACTATATGCCATTCTGGAAAAGGCAAAGCTATAGAAAAAGGTCAGTGGTTGTAAAGAGTTCAGAAGGAAGGAGAGATAGATAACTAGGTGGAACATAAGGAATTTTTAGGGCAGTGAAACTATTCTATATGACACTATAATGGTTAATACAGGTCATTATACATTTGTCAAAACTCATACAATGTACTGCATAAAAGGTGAACACTAATGTTAACTGTGGACTTTAGTTAATAATAATGTATCAATATTGGTTTGTCAATGGTAACAAATGTACCAATTATCACACAATGTTAACACTGGGGTAGAAGAGGACTGGGGGAGGGAGTATATGGAAACTTTTTTTTCTGCTCATTTTCCTTAAACCTAAAAATGCTCTTAAAAGTAAACTCCATTAATTAAAAATGTCAATGTTTTAAATATACTTGGAATTCTAGACATTCTTTCTATTGCTTTTAGCTTTCTTATATTTGCTTATTTATTTTTTTTTAATTGGAAGTCCAATCTCAGGGGCACCTTGCTGGCTCAATCAGAAGAACATGTGACTCTCGATCTCAGGATTGTGAGTTTGAGCCCCACGTTGGGCATAGAGATAACTTAAATTAAGAAAAATAACTTTTAAAAATTACAATCTCATTTTAGCTGTTGGCATTTAAATTTTATAATGAAAAGTGATGAATTAAATTATAAGAAGCCACAGAATTTATACAAGTGACTAAAAAGAGAAAGAATTAGTACACATAAACCACAACGGTTTTATCAAAGTATTCCCACTCTGTTTTGAATGGAGTCCCAGACTACAAGCAATCTTTGGTTGTTCAGATTTTCATGATGAATGATGGCACAAAAGAGGAAAATACAGTGGTAAGTCTCATATTGAACATGTCCATCATGCTGTGTCTCAAAGCTCTTTTCAAAGGTAACCTTACCCAAAGTCCCTGCTAAGGGAGCAGCCTAGGCTGTCAGAGTTTTACTCTGTAACACCACTCATCCTTGTCTTCCTAGAATTTGCTAAACCAGCATCAGGCACCAGACTGTTCTTAAAGAAAAACCAGAGAGTCAGTGTTGTGAGGAAGGATTTAGAGCTGGGCTATGGGAGATCATGTCAAACTAAGATTATAAGGAAACAGAAACGATAAATAAGAAGCTGGAGGAATCCACTCACTACATTCATCGTTCCACAAACACATTCTGAGTACCAATTATGTGTCAGGCACCAAATTAAGTTCTGGGTGAATAAAGTAGAAAATCCCTCTTGCCTTCACGAAAACCACAGCTAAGTGAGGAAAATAAACAAACAAGCAAACAAAACATTTATAAAATCTGATAAATTCAAAGAAGAAATTAACATAATATAGTGTTACAGAATAGGCAGGACCTACTTAGGCTGGTCAAGGAAGGCCTTTCAAAGGAAGTGATGTATAAACTAAGACCCAAAAGAGTAAATCATGGAACGTGAAGAATAAAGGAGAGCTGGAGGAACATTTCAAGCAGAATGAACAGTGTATGTGAAAACACTGAGAGGAGAAAGAGCTTGGCCTTTACTGAAAGGAAGCTACTGTGGCTGGAGTATATTTGGTAAAGGAGATAGTGGCTCAAGATGAGTTTGGAGAAGTTGTCAGGAGTGGAGCCAAATTACACAGAACTGTGTGAGTAAGTGCAATGGGAAGCCAATGAAATTTTTCACAAATTTAAAATTAGTATTTAGAAACAGAATTCATATTGGGGGTTGATGATGGAGATGGAACCAGGTAAAAGATGAAGTTACTTGGACAAGAGTATTGCAGAGGAAATAGAAAAGAGGAGGGCATATTCAACAATATATTTTGTACCTAAGTTTGCCAAGGACTCAGTAGGGGACTGAAAGTAGGGAGTTAAGATGGATGTTGATGCTATTTTTGAGTTGAGGAATTCTGAGAGAATAAGATTTCAGGAGTGTGTCAGGAATCAGCAAAGCAGAACCACGACAAATATTAAAAAATGAATTTATTATAGGAATAAGAATTAATATGATGAGAAAAGCTAAGAAATCAATGGTTCAAAAGGGAAAGTTGGAGAATGACAGCTGACTCACTAACCAGCCCTCCTGAAACCTGGGTGAATAAGGGAGACCTTGTAGGAGAATCTGGGACCAAGAAGGAGAACTAGTAAAGAGCTATAGGGAAGGCTGTTCTGTGGCTGGTGGCAGGCCTGGAGTTACTGTTGGTTAGCAGGATTAACAGTTGAGAAGAAGATCTAGACGCAGACCAAGAGAGGCAGAGACTAAGCTGAAACCACACAGCACCATTATATCTGTTTTTCACTACATTTAACCAAATTCAGACAAATTTTTATTACTATAATTTAATAGTATTTAATGTTTAAAGTAATATCTACACCCAACATGAGGTTTGAACTCACACCCTGCTATCAAGAGTCATATGCTCTATCAATTGAACCAGCCAGGCACCCCTCTTTGTTTACTTTTATTTATTTATTTTTAAACATTTTTTTTTAAAGATTTTATTTATTTATTTGACAGAGAGATCACAAGTAGGCAGAGAGGCAGGCAGAGAGAGAGGAGGAAGCAGGCTCCCTGCGGAGCAGAGAGCCCGATGCGGGGCTCCATCCCAGGACCCTGAGATCATGACCTGAGCCGAAGGCAGCGGCTTAATCCACTGAGCCACCCAGGCGCCCCTTATTTATTTATTTTTAAAGATTTATTTATTTATTTGACAGAGACAGATCACAAGTAGGCAGAGAGGCAGGCAGAGAGAGAGAGGAAGGGAAGCAGGCTCCCTGCTGAGCAGTGAGCCCAACGTGGGGCTTGATCTCAGGACCCTAGGATCATGACCTGAGCCAAAGGCAGAGGCTTTAACCCACTGAGCCACCCAGGTGCTGCCTGTTTTCTTTTTAATCTAGAATTAGATTTAATCTAGAATTCTAGATTTAATCTAGAATTTTCTTTTTAATTTGTCCAATCCAAAGCCACTAGCCACATATGGCTATTCACCTTAAATTAATTAAACTGAATAAAATCTAAAATTTAGTTCCTAGTCACACTAGCTTCCTATCAAGTGTTCAGTAGCCACCAGTGGCTAGCGAGTATGATTTTGGATAGCAGATACAGAACATTTCCATCACTACAGAAAGTTCTACCAGATATCATTAATCTAGAACAATCTACTTGCATTTCCAATTATCTTGTTATAAAAATATTTAGGGGCCCCTGGGAGTTGCAGTCTGTTAATCAACCGACTCTTTGTTTCTGCCTGGTCATGATCGCAGGGTCCTGGGATCCACAGAGTTGGGCTCTGTGCTCTGTGAGAAATGTGCTAGAGATAATCTCCCCCTCTCCCTCCACTCCTTTCCCCACTTGAGTGGTGCTCTCTCTCCCTCTAAAATAAAAAAATAAAATCTTTAAAAAAGGTGTTTAAAGCCATGTTAATGCATACAATCACTGAGATAGAAGAGTAGGAAGAGAATGAGGACAGGAAATCTAAGCATTAAGTCCTGGTAAAGCCCAATTTATAGAGAATAAGACAGAGCAGCCTGTAAGGGAAGTATGAGATGAAATGGCCAGAATGGTAGAAGGAAAAACAAGAGTGTGAGGTTTCAGAAAGAGAGGAGGGTATTTAAGGAAGTGGAAGGAGTCAGTTATGTTGAATCAATGTGGTTAAGAGTTTAGGGTAAGACTGGAACAGAAATTGGATCTTAAGCAGAGCAATTTCATTAACAACATAAAGGGCAAGAGCCAGCAAGGAGCTAGTGAGAGGGAGGTGGAGGCAGGGTATCTGGACTGCTCTTTCAAGACCTTCGAGAAAGGGCCCAGAAAGATGCATGGTTGCTTAAGGAAGATTTGAGTTCGATACAGGGTTTGTTGTTGTTGTTGTTTTGTTGTTTGCCTTGTTTGGTTTGCTTGTTTGGGTTTTTAAGATGGGAGAAGCACATTTATATACCTGTGGATAAAATCCAACAACAACAACAAAAGGTTGAAGATGCAGGAGAGAGAGGAGCTGAACAAAGGAGTAAGGCTTCTGAGAAGATAAGTGTGAAGAAAATTGATGTAAATTGTAGAGAGAGGGACTAGGCCAATGGGAAGCAGGAGGAAAATAGAGCAAAAATTCAGACATAGGGAAAGATATTCTGAAAAAGAAAGGCCACACACAGAAAGAGAAGAGACACAGAGTCCCTTTAGCCTCCTGGGTTCTATTGTCCCTCCAGGTCCAATTCCTGTGACTCCTAACTGGACAATCATTCCATCACTGAGTCTCAGATTCCTCAGTCCCCGCCCCAATGCTCACCCCTCTCCCATGTATTAAAATAACAATCTATTTGGCGAAATTGAGTTCCTCAATCAAGCACAAAAGGACCCAATTTGAACATACCATTTAAAACTGAACAATTGGGGCACCTGGGTGGCTCAGTGGGTTAGGGCCTCTGCCTCCGGCTCAGGTCATGGTCCTGGGATCCTGGGATTGAGCCCCACATCAGGCTCTCTGCTCAGCAGGGAGCCTGCTTCCCTTCCTCTCTCTGCCTGCCTCTCTGCCTACTTGTGATCTCTGTTTGTTAAATAAATAAATAAAATCTTTAAAAAAAATAAAACTGAACAATTTACATGAATCAATTGCATCGCTTTGTCTATTTCTTCATCATAGCTGATAAAATGTGACATAATTGACTAGTTTTTCTCTCCTTGTATATGCATAATGATTTGTGAAGTGGTTGAAAGACCAGCAAGAAAAGTATGGGGATTTAAAAGTCCTAGGTAACTGGGTCACAGAATCTTCCAAGAAAAGAAAGATCATCACATAGTTTATCAGACAAGTAACTTGTATATCTCCAGCTTTGTATGTATTTTAAATATATTTATTGTCTTTTCTTATAAAAAATAATGTATGCTTTTAATAAAACTTCAACCATCATATAAATATATAATAAATATATAAAGTAGAAGTAAGTCCTAGAACTTCACTGCCAGGGATGATTACTATACAAAAATACAATCTTCTGATTTTTATCTCTCTACACTTGGTCTTAGCCAAAAGGCAGAGAAGTGATGACTTTATCACTCCAGATAATAATAATATTATATTTATATATTTGACAATAATAGTTTCATATGATATACATAATTTTACTAATATAACATCCTTTTTCACTTAATATGTATATTTTTGGACACCTTTATCAATTTCTCACAATCATCATTAATCATTGTATTGTTATACTCTTACAATAATAAACATACTGTTATACTTCCTTCAACTGACTGATAGAATTTCAACACATAAAGCATGTGGTATTTTACTAAAGGAATATCTAAAATCCTTGTCTTATATTCAGAAATTAAAAAATATCCAAATGACAAGCCTTGTTCACATTACTAGTGTACTTAATCTGATTAAAGATCATGGTAATATATATGACTGCTGGTCATTGGTTACACACAAGTTCAGAAACACCTTGAATTCTTTTGAATTCATGATTCTTTTGAAGTCAGTCTTCTTTTGACAAGTCAGTCTTCCACAGGCTAAAGCTGAAATGTAATAGTCTAATAGCAGATTTTAGCCTAATCCCAAAACCAAAGCTAAATTTCGGTGTAGTCTTTGTAGCAAAAGGTACAGACTGCAGCCAAAGCTGCAATTACAGGCAAATTTATGATCTCAAATATTTTACCCTTTGGAAAAATATAGAATGAAAATAAATGAACTACACATAACATTCGAATCAGAAATACAGAACTATGAAATAACATAGGGTAAAATTTTAAAAGGAAAAATGAGGAAAAACAGAAAAAAAATTGAAAAGTAAGAAAAGAATGTAATTGATTTATATACCCCAAAATTATTTTTCCTTCTAAAGAACCAGTAATGTAGACAAAAGGCAGCAGTTTGATTGAGGAAAGAGGTGAAAACACAATTCAGAAAATTAAGAATTATAATACAATGACTGGTACAAGTTTATTTTTTTAATCATGTCTATTTTGGGGTGCCTGGCTGGCTCAGCTGGTAGGTGTTTTGACTCTTGATCTTGGGATTGGTTGTAAGATCAAGCCCCACAATGGGCATAGAGATTATTTAAAAAAAAAAAAATCTTTAGGGGTGCCTGGGTGGCTCAGACATCAAGCATCTGCCTTTGGCTCAGGTCATGATCCTAGGGTCCTTGGTTGAGCCCCAGGGTCCTTGCATCTAGCCCCGTGTTGGGCTCCCTGCTCCACGGAAAGCCTGCTTCTTCTCCCACTACCCCACCCCATGCTTGTGTTCCCTCTCTCGCTGTGTCTCTCTGTCTCTGTCAAATATATAAATAAAAATTTTAAAAAAATTAAAAATCTTTTTAAAAATCATGAATATTTTACGTACTACTTCTTTTTTTTTTAAGATTTTATTTTATTTATTTGACAGAGAGAGAGATCACAAGTAGGCAGAGAGGCAGGCAGAGAGAGAGAGGAGGAAGTAGGCTCCCTGCAGAGCAGAGAGCCGGATGCGGGGCTCGATCCCAGGACCCTGAGATCATGACCTGAGCTAAAGGCAGCAGCCTAATCCACTGAGCCACCCAGGCGCCCCTATGTACTACTTCTTAATGCCTGGCCATATGTTTGGAAATAGTGATAAAATTGAAAATAAAATCTTTAAAAAAAATCTCTAAACCAATGTGGGGCTCAAACTCACAACCCCAAGATCAATAGTTGCTTGCTCTACCAACTGAGCCAGCCAGGTTCCTCTATTTTTGGGTCTTAATTACAGTAAACTAGAAAGTGAATAAAACTTCCTTAAAATAATAAAGAATATTTTCATGAAATACAGGTAATATCACACTTAATACTGAAATACTAGTGTTTCCATTAAAGCAAAGAATACAAAGGGGAACTGCCCTTATTACCTTATTACCTAACAAGTTCTGAAAATTACAGCAATTTTTTAAAAAGATTTTATTTATTTATTTATTTGAGAGAGAGAAAGAGCAAGACAGAGATAGTGACAGAGAATACCAATGGGGAGGAGAGGGAGAAACAGGCTCCCTGCTGAGCAGGAAGTCTGACATAGGACTCCATCCCAGGACCCTGGGATACGACCTGAGCCAAAGGCACACACTCAGATGACTGAGCCACCCAGGCACCCCTGGAAATTCTAGCAATTAACATAAACAAGTAAGAAGCATAACTATGGAAAAGAGAAAAAATACATATATTATCATTTACATATGATAAGATTATGTACATTTATAATTGAAAGATCAATACAGTAGCGAGATAAGAAAGCAATCACCAGCTCTATTAGATTGACTGTATGCCAGAAATTCCTGGTAATAAAAATATGGTGGAGAAGACTTTGGATTCACAATAATGATGGTTTTACACATATGTGTGTGTTCATATTCACACACATATACATACGCAATATATTTCAATGCTTAGTCACCTTTAAAAGGATAAGAAGGTCAGGGGGGCCTGGGCCGTTCAGGTGGTTAAGTGTCCGACTTTTGATTTCGGCTCAGGTCATGATCTCAGGATGGTGAGATCAAGCCCCATGTCAGGCTTGGTGCTGACTGTGAAGCCTGCTTAAGATTCTCTCTCCCTCTTCCTTTGTCCCTCTCCCCACCCCCCTCTCTCTGTAAAAAAAAAAGGAAAAAAAAAAAGAAAGAAAGAAAGAAAGAAAAGAAAAAAAGATTATGAAGATCATATATCAGGAAAATTATAAAATTATATTCAGTGATTATAAAAATAAGACTTGTATAAATGGAGAGAAAAAGATAGATATATACATATATATATATATATATATACTCTAAATGAGATTGACTGAATATTGCAGAAATTGTCAATAGTCCCTTAATAGATTTGGAATAATAACCCTCTGGAAATGAAGTTACCAATATATGTCAAGGATTTTAAAATGATAATATTCCTTGATCCAGTAATAATTTTGCTTCTCGGGCTTTATCTTTAGAAAATAATCATAGACCTTGAAAACATTTAAGTACAATGTGAAGCACATATAATAGTATAATATGTTTTACATAGAAGATAGAAAATATGTGGGCCATCTGGCTGGCTCAGTTGGTAATCTGACTCTTGGTCTCGGGGACATGAGTTTGAGTCCCATTTGGGTATAGAGATTACTTAAAAAAAAAAAAAAAGAAAATAGAAAATGTGTTTTTAATTCAGTGCAACATTATTTGCTGAGCACTTCCTATATGCCAGATTCCGTGCTCAAGAACAGAGGTACAGATAAACAAAACAGTCATGGACCCTTCCCACATAAGACCAAAAGTCAGCTGAGCGATTTTACAACAAGGTGATGAATTCAATGCTGGGAAAGGATGCTGTTACAGTCCTTAGGAAGAGTGACTTACCTGAACATAGGGGTCAGAGAAGGCTTCCCAAGGAGGTGATGTCTGAATCCTCAAGGCTGAAGGGGTGTTATCTAAGTGAAGACCTAGAGAAAGAAGGTTCCAGGCTGGAGGAAAACATGCAAGTGCTGGGTTAAGAAACATGCCTTCTAGAAGTGGAGAAAAGCTCATTGCAGTTAGAATGCAAAGTGCTTAGATAGGCAGAAGGCAGGTCTGGAGAAGGAAAATTAATTAATTAATTAATTAAAATTAATTTAGATTGTAAGTTATGATTGTGGAGAGATAATCTATAATCTATAACCAGATTATGAAGGCCTTTACCATCTGGAACTGAAGCGTTCACACTTTTTTGACCATGACTCAAAGAAAAAGATAGAGTTCATAATGCCACCAATTTATAAATTCCATAGATATGTATATATGAACCATATTTCATGACAATATTTTTACTATGTGCAAAACACTCCTATATTTTCTATTTCATGTTAAATTTTACTTAAAAAAAGTGCTATCTGCCTCCTCTGAGACCCTGTGTGAATTAGAAATAGGCATCCTTTCTGGGCAGTTGCAACTTAGAGACTCTAGGCCTGGCAGTAAAAAGGGCAGTGGAAAGTGTCTTCATCCAAATAAGATGCCCCTTCCTCACAGTGGATGAAGTTCCACAG
The DNA here is from genome assembly GCF_922984935.1 of Meles meles. NCBI lineage: Eukaryota > Metazoa > Chordata > Mammalia > Carnivora > Mustelidae > Meles > Meles meles. Next base: position 45,219,458 of record NC_060070.1, on the reverse strand, counting down.
ACTTGCCCCTAACATTTGCAAAGCTTAGGGTAAGAGTACAAATAGAGGCCCACATCTTAACGTTGTAGATCAATCTAATTGACTATTAAATAAGTGTGTTCTATTCTTGTAACTTGACACATATAATTTCATAATGACCTAGAAGACCAAGTTCAAATTCAAAATTCTTGGACTCAGAGTTCAGTGTTGGGATATGACTTCAAGCATAGTCCCCTTCTATTTCTACTTCCAAGTCATCCTGTACCAAAAAGGGCCTTGTTCATATACATGTTGACATCTTGACCCACTTGTTTTACTTTTATTCACCATTCCCTTTCTCCCAGCAAACAATTAGAAAGAGGATTCAGAACTGTTTGGACAGGGAATTCTATGGTCCTGGGTATCTGAACCCAAATGGGGTTTTTGTATGAAAGTGGCATTGCCTGAGGACCCCCACGAGCAGTGTCCTCTAAAGACTTGCTATTCAAAATGTGGTCCATGGACAAGCATCATGGGCATCACATGAAAGCTTGCAAAAATGGAGAATCTCAAAGAGGGTACCTGGCTGGCTTCGTGGGTACAGCATGTGACTTTTGATCTTGGGTTACGAGTTCAAGCCCCATTTTGGGTATAGAGATTACTTAAAAAAGTAAAATGTGGGGGTGCCTTCATAGCTCAGTCATTAAGCATCTGCCTTTGGCTCGGATTGTGATCCCAGGGTCCTGGGATGGAGCCATGTATTGCACTCTGCTCAGTGGGGAGCCTGCTTCCTCCTCTCTCTCTCTGTCTTCCTCTTCGCCTACTTGTGATCTCTGTCAAATAAATAAATAAAATCTTTGAAAAAAAAAAGAAAATGACTTAATACTTGCAATTTAGTTCAGTCTTGCTATAGGATGGATTGGTGAGCGGCAACCTAAGCTGGTTACATAATTTGCTCTCTAGTGCAAAATACATATGTAGAGCTTCTTGTTGAAAAAAATGGGAAAAATATGGCCTTAAAGGTACTAAAATATAAAGCTTTTTCATTCTTCTGCAGTCTTTCCCCTCACTTGTCATAATGTATTCTGTTTGTTATCTAACATTCTAAATATAAAAAAATTTAAAAATTTAAATTATTAGCATAAATTTTACCATTCATCTTTATATTGTGTAAAGGCAGCTCTAGATGCAAATATAAGAACCATTAAATCATATGAAGAATCATGGAAATTATATAATTTGTATTTCATAACTGGTACATGCTTATGTATTTTGTTCTTTCAGAACAGTGGAAACACTGTACAAATCAACTCAACTATTTCCTTTCACTTATTGATAGGTGCATATTCTACCAATACTTTCTTTTTGGAATACTCTTGAGTAGGGAGAGTCTGAAAGGAAAAGTAAATATGGATTCTCCCCTTCCCTTTCTTTCTATTCCATTTGCAGCATAAGTTTTTATTTAACACGGGGACATAACGTGAATTTTTAAAAAGGGCATCATAGGGTACTTGGTCATTGATGTTCCTTAGAATGCAATTGCCTTCTTTTTGCCTTCAAGACAAGTTCTGATTTCCCAGTGGAAACCGTGGTTTTCTTTTGCTGACATAGACTTAACACTCTTGCCTTGTACTCATGTAAGCCTCATTGAACTAGCACACATGGTGGGTCCAGTGGAATTCTGTGCTCATGAGGCACTGTGGCCACTAAATAGAAATAGAATGGGGGGTGCCTGGGTGCTCAATCAGTGTCGGCCTTCAACTCAGGTCATGATCCCAGGGTCCTTGGATAGAGCCCCACATCAGGCTCCTTGCTCAGCGGGAAGCTTCCTTCTCCCTCTCCCGCTCCCCCTGCTTGTGTTCCCTCTCTCACTCTGTCTCTCTCTGTCAAATAAATAAATAAAATCTTTTTTTAAAAAAGAAATAGAGGGGCGCCTGGGTGGCTCAGTGGGTTAAAGCCACTGCCTTCGGCTCAGGTCATGATCCCAGAGTCCTGGGATTGAGCCCCACATCAGGCTCTCTGCTTAGCAGGGGGCCTGCTTCCTCCTCTCTCTCTGCCTGCCTCTCTGCCTACTTGTGATCTCTGTCTGTCAAATAAATAAATAAAATCTTAAAAAAAAAAAAGAAATAGAATGGCAAGAAATGACTGACATACATATTGCCTTTATCTCCTCTGCCCACACATATGCTCTATTGGACTCCTATTGGACCTCACTTACAAAATATAAGTTCAAAGATAAAAATATTAAGTATTCCAAGATGGCAACCTCAGAACATAAAACCAAGTGAGGGGCTCTTTCAAGTGAGGGCTCTCCATGATTGCAGAAGTCATCTGCCCCTGAAACTGGCTCAGAGAGCAATAAAGAGGGTGGTGTAGTAATTGAGATGAAAGAGAATAGTGGTTGGTACTAAAGGAGTGCCCTTGAAATTGGGGAAAAGCAGGTGGCTTCATGAAATATTTGGACTGCCAGGCCAGTAGTATGTGTAGATTGCTGGGCTGTAGAGGGATAAGGGAGAGGGGAGTTAGGAACAAGTCCAAGAATGGCTTTGGCAATGGAAAGAATGGAAATGTCATTTTCTGGGAATGTTAGAGGAAGAACTGAAATGGAGGGATGGGAAGGAACTTAAAAGTGTTCCATTTGAGGTACACGTATCCCATGGTAGTGATGTTCATAGACAATAGAATATTCAGATATGAAACTCTGGAAAGAGATACAAACTAGAGCTATTGATTTGGAAATCCTCCACATATAGATTGTGACTAAAGCCAGGGAAATAAAAGAGGTCACTTAGGGAGAGTGTGCAAAGTAAGAAAAGGACCCAGCCTAGTATCTTAAAAAACACCAACATATATGGGGAAGAAATGTCTTCAAAACAGTCTGAGAAGGAGCAACTATAAGAGAGATTAGCTTTACAGACACCAAATGAAAAGAGCATTGCAGGAAGAAGTAGTCAGCATGGTCCGAATGCTGCTGAGATATCAAGCAAGGTTCCACTGGCTTTAGGGACAAGTTCATCTGGGGACCTTGGCAGAGGAAAATTCAGTAGAGGACAAAGGTGAGAATACAAAGGACTTAAGTGTGAGTAGGAGATCCGTATATAAAGAAAAGTGGAGATGACTATTTCAAGAAATGTGGCTATAAAATATGAATAAGAGATAACTTGCTAGTTAGAAAGGAATGTGAAGTCCAGGGATATTTTAATTTCTATGTAAAGAGATGCTGGATATTTTGGGGCACCTGGGTGGCTCAGTTGGTTAAGCATCTGACTCTTGGTTTTGGCTTAGGTCATGATCTCAGGATCTTGAGATCCAGCCTTGCAGTGGGCTCTGCACTCAGCCCATAGTCTGCTGAAGATTCTCTCCCTCCCCTTCTACTCCTTTCCCTGCTCTCTTTCTCCCTTTCTCTCAAATAAATTAATAGATCTTTAAAAAAAGAGAGAGAGATACTGAATACCTAAAGTTGGGAGGAGCCAGGAGAGAGGAAGAAATTGAATATAGAAGAGAAAAAAGAGATCATGTTTATATCCAGTTTCTAAAGAGAGCAGATAAGCTCCACAAACAGGCCAGGGATCATTGCTGTGTTTACTATTTTGTGCCACAACAGTATATTTATTTCCTAGGGCTGATGTAACAAAGTGCCACAAGCTGGGTGGCTCAAAACTAAAGAAATTTATTGTCTCACAGCTCTGGAGGCTACAACTCTGAAATCAAGGTTTTAGCAGTGTTATGCTTCCTCTGGAACCTTGCTTGCCTCTTGGTAACTACTGGTAGCATGCAGACAATCTTTGGCTTTCCTTGGCTTGCAGCTGCAGAACTCTAATTTCTGCCTTCATTGCAACATGACATTCCCTCTGTGTCTCTGCTTTCATGTGACCATCTTATGAGGACACTAGTCATATTAGATTGGGGGTTCACCCCATCTAAACTAATTACATCTGCAGTGACCCTATTTCCAAATGAGGCCATATTCTGAGGCACTGAGATTTAGGACTTCAACAGGTCTTTTTTGCCGGGGGGAGGGATATAACTTACAACAAACATAGGAAGTCTTTTTTTAAAATAAAATAAAATAAAAACAATAACTAATAACAAAATAGGACAATTTTAACAATACTGTATTAAAAGTTATGTGAACATGTTCTCTTTTGTAAGATACCTATTGTACCGTAAGATACCTATTGTACCCTTCTCATTATGACATGAGATGATACAATGCCTACGTGATGAGATGAAGTGAAGCAAATGATGTAGGCGCTGTAACTGAACCCACGGAAAGTGACTGTGGATAAGGAGGAAATACGGTATATCAAATATACGGTACTTGTGCTTAACTTCCCTTCCCTTCTAGCCCAATTGCAAGACTTTTCAGTGGTCCTCTTGTGCCAGTGTTCCCAATTGCCTTACCCCTGTTGTCTTTCCTTGGCTACTTCCTGGCAAAACCCCAGCTATTTGCCCCAGCCATTTGCCTTGGTACAGAAGTCACACAGCAGGGCAGATTTATGCCACTATACATTGATGGGCTCTACCCTCAACCAGCCCCTCAATGCTGCTTTTTTTTTTTTAATGATTAAGGATTTTGACTTTATTATGACAATATTTTTTTTAACAAAACCATTAAATCTGTCCTTCACATAATTTAAGTAAACACTTTCCATGGTCCTCTTTTTGAGAAATTAGAAGGGTCTAGATTTTTTATAAAGTCATGAGCGCTGTCAAAACACTTCTAGGTTTGCATACTTTTCCAGATACGAGTAACAATACCCATAAATCATACTTAAATTCAGATTCTTATCTGAAATTGCCTTGAAGTAAGTGGAAATAGGGCAAAAGTTTTCTTTTTAATTACATCAAATCATGCTTCATAGAATTTTATTTCTGAGTTATTATGGATATACTGTTTTCCTTTTTCATTTTTTTCACTTCATTATTTTAATGTGTTATATTCGTCTTTTTTTAATATAGTGTTCTATGATTGACTATTTGCATATAGCACCCAGTGCTCATTACAACAGGTGCCCTCCTTAATACCCATCACCTGGTTACCCCATCTTCCCCACCCCCTCCCTTCTGAAACCCTCAGATTGTTTCTCAGAATCCATAGTCTCTCAAGGTTCTTCCCCCCCTCTGCTTTTCCCCCCTTCAGTTTTCCCTTCCTTTTCCTAATGTCTTCCGTGCTATTCCTATGTTCCACATATGAGTGAAACCATATAGCGATTGTCTTTCTCTGCTTGACCTACTTCACTTAACATAATCCCCTCCAGTTCCATCCATGTTGATGCAAATGGTGGGTATTCATCCTTTCTGGTAGCTGAGTAATATTCCATTTTATATATATGGACCACACCTTCTTTATCCATTCATCTGTTGAAGCAGCTCCTCAATCCTTCTAGGCAGTCCTCCTTTCCCCTGTTAGATTTCTTCCCCATTTCAGACTTCCTTTCTGTTCCACACCTCTTTTTTTTTTTAAGATTTTATTTATTTATTAGAGAGAGAGAGGAGAGAGAGCAAGCAAGCACAAGCAGGGAGAGCAGCAGGCAGAAGGAGAGAGAGAAGCAGGCCCCCCACTGAGCAAGGAACCAGATGTGGGGCTTGATTCCAGGATGCTGGGATCATGACCCGAGCAGAAGGTAGACGCTTAACCAACTGAGCCACGCAGGTGCCCCTGTTCCACACCTCTTAATTCCTCCCTCCCCCTACCTCAACCTTTTCTTCACCTCAGGAGAGATTTTTGCCTCCTTCTTCATGGAGAATTTTAAAGACTTCAGCTGACACAATTTCCTTATGCCAGCCATCACATGTAGCCACAGTTTTTCCTTCCCTCTTAGTACAATCGAATGGTATCTCTCCTCTGGTCTAAAGCAAATTCCTCCTCCAGATCCACAAATCACATTCGTTCATTCAACAAACATTGAATCAAGACTGCCTATGTTTGTGGGGCCCCTGGGAGGATCAGTTGGTTGATCAAATGGTCCCGGAATCCGGGGATCATGACCTGAGCCGAAGGCAGACACTTAATGACCAAGCCACCCAGGCACCACGTTATAAAAATCTTTAAACAAACTAAACGTATGGTACAACAATGTATGTGTGCCATGACCTGAATGTTTGTGTTCCCCCAGAACCCACATGTCATAATCCTAACACCAACATGATAGTGTTAGGAGGTTGAGATTTGGTGAGATGATTAGGTCATAAAGGTGGAGCCCCCATGAATGGAATGAGTGCTCTTCTAAAAGAGACCCCAAAGAGCTCCCTCACTCTTACCATGTGAGGATACATTGAGAAGCTGTGACCCAGAAGAGAGTCACCCAACCATGGTGGCATCCTGATCTTGGACTTCCAGCCTCTGTATCTGTGAGAAATAAATTTTTGTTGTTAATAAGCTATCTAGTATGTGGTATTTTGTTATAGCAGCCTGAATGGACTAAGATAATGTGCTTCTTTGCATTAAACAACAAGCTCTAGTGGCAGGCTTAAAAAGAACCATAAATTCTAGGTAGAAATAAGCATACCTAAAATTCTTAAGTATCTGTATGTGAAAGTAACAGTAATGCAATGTATATAAAAATAGCTGTGTTTTCTATGGTGAAAAAGCCATAGCTACTGCTAGTAATTCAGTGGTTTATTGTCTACCGTTTATGATCGAAGGAAATGCTACATTTCAGTAAATGCTAAATGAAAATAAAGATACAGATTTTTCCCTGCCCACGTTCATAGATCCCTTGAATCATCATGGCTCCTTGAAGGCCAGAGGATCCCAGGTATGAATGCTGGGTGTGGAGGTCAGAAAATGGAAGAAGTCAAAGAACTGAGAAGCCAAATTGTTTGGACATTGATGTGTGGACATTGGAAATGGATGATGAAGAATAGCACAGCAAACCTGGTCCTGAACTCATCAAAATGAGTAAAAGGCAGTAATTAGACAGTTGGAAAAGAACTGCGTTAAGGCAGTTCAAAGGGTGGCAGATCAGGTGGAATGAACATGAAAAAAATCAGGGAAGGAGGGGCGCCTGGGTGGCACAGTTGGTTGAGTGACTGAATTGGTTTGGGCTCAGGTCATGATCTCAGGGTCCTGGGATCCAGCCTCGCCTTGGGCTCCTTGCTCAGTGCAGAGTTTGCTTAGGACTCTTTCTCCCTCTCCCCCACCACCCCTGGCACTGCCAAAATCAGTAAAATCTTTTTTTTTCCCCTAGTCAAGGGTGTACATAAAGATGAAAGAATAATTGTCAAGAAGTGGCAGTAGGATGCAAGGAAGATACTGACCTCAACTTTCTCACCTGAGGGAAAAAGCTTAAGAAGCCTGCAAAGAGAGGCAACTAGCTGGCTCAGGTGGTAAAGCATTTGGCCTTTAATTTTGGGGTCCTGAATTCGAGCCCCATGTTGGGTGTGGAGATTCCTTAAAAAAAAGAGGATGCAAAAGGAGGTGGTGCCCTCAAGGAAGGAGTAGATTTTACTTAGGGCAAGGAACTGGAAGGATATACATGGTTAAGCGTGTTAGGTAGTTTCTTACTCCTGTAGACTGGGCAGGGGAAAAGACTGGGATAGAGGGTACCAGTGGGGTGCAGTATGGACTAGAAAGGCAAATGGATGTGAGAAGATACATTACCAGAGACATTTTATTTTATTTTTTTATTTTTATTTTATTTTATTTTAAAGATTTTATTTATTTGTTTGACAGAGAGAGATCACAAGTAGGCAGAGAGAGAGGAAGGGAAGCAGGCGCCCTGCTGAGCAGAGAGCCCGATGCGGGACTCGATCCCAGGACCCTGAGATCATGACCTGAGCCGAAGGCAGCGGCTTAACCCACTGAGCCACCCAGGCGCCCTCCAGAGGCATTTTAATTCACAGGTGGAGATGATACCTGGGTGGCTCAGTTGGTTAAGTGTCTTCCTTCAGCTCAGGTCATGATCCTGGAACCCCAAGATCGAGCCCCACATCAGGCTCCCTACTCAGCGGGGAGGCTACTTCTCCCTCTCCATTTGCTGCTCCTTCTCCTTGTGCTCCCTCTCTCTGTCAAATAAATAAACAAATTCTTTTAAAAAATTCATGGATGGTAATATAAACCCACCACCCAAGGATACCCATTGTAGCATTATCGTTTGGAATATCTATTGCTATAAAATTGGTCATCATGACAAAATTCAAAGCAATAAAAACTTTCAGTGTTACTTAGGGAATTCGTTAGTTATTGAATATCTGTAAAAATGAAATGTTCTGGAAAGCCTGGATGGTTCAGTTGGTTAAGCGTCTGCCTGTAGCTCAGGTCATGATCCCAGGTTCCTGGGATAGAGGCCCCCATCATGCTCACTGCTCAGTGGGACTCTGTTTCTCCCTCTGCATTTCCCCTGGCTTGTGTTGTCTCTCTCGCTCACTCTCTTTCAAATAAATAAATAAAATCTTTTTTTTTTTTTTTTTTTTTTTAGATTTCTATATATCTGGGAGAGAGAGTGTGCCCAAGCAGGGGGGAGGGGCAGAGGGAGAGGGATAAGCAGGCTCCCCGCTGAGGAAGCCTCCTCCCAGGACCCTGGAATCATGACCTGAGCTGAAGGTAGACACCCAAAGACTAAGCCACCCAGACACCCCATATAGCTGTTGTTCTTGGGATAAAACGGATACCTAAGAGTATCAAGGTGGTTCTTGTCTTTGGAAGTTAGGTTGAGAACCTCCTGCTCTTCTCTCTTAAAATCTTGCTTCCTTCAAAGTTTTGAAGAGCATTGGATTTTAAATCAATAAAAATCTTAAAAAAAATGTAATGTTCTGGATGTTGTCGATGAGAACAAGTAGAAGAATTTCTACAGGCACTGAAGATTGTCATTATAGAATATTAAGCAAAGGGGCCCCTGGGTGGCTCAGTGCGTTAAGCTCTGCCTTAGGCTCAGGTCATGATCTCAGGATCCTGGGATCGAGCCTGGCATCTGGCTCTCTGCTAAGCAGAGAGCCTGCTTCCTCCTCTCTCTCTGCCTGCCTCTATGCCTACTTGTGATCTTTCTGTCAAATAAATAAATAAAATCTTTAAAATAAAAAGAATATTAAGTAAAAAAAATCGGGATAACCAACCATGGACAGTAGAATTCAAATGTTTACTAAAATTTATATCTGCGTACAGAAATAAAACATTTTTTATAGTGGTTATCTTTAACTTGTGGAATCATGAGATATTTTAATTTTACTTTTAATATCTTCCTCCTTTTTACACTTTTATAAGATATCTTTTTATAATTTTTTTCTTTTTATAAGTTTTAATAGTTAAATAAGAAAAATGAAAATATAGCCTTTAGGAAATTAGATATATTTACATGCCTAAAGTTGAAAATGTATATTTTACTAACTTTGGAAGATTATGTTCTGCAGATCATTCTTTATGTTTGTGAAAAATTGATAAATAATTTAAATTCCCAGTAAATGGCAAACAGGAAATTGCATAGGAGACAGTTTCTTATACTTGGGTATCATTGGATCTAAGAGGTTGTATGTATTCTATATTAAGAAGAATGTTCGAAGAAATTTGGGGCACTATAATATGAATCACCTATGAACCATAAATCTAGAATAAACATTAATATGGTATTGAGCATATTTTACCTTCTGAGATGTGTGTAAGATATGGCTCTTTATTAAGGTGGAAAACAAGAATATGGGCAGGAGTGATATCACGAGATGACAGAGAGTTTAAAGTGTCTGTAACAAACACACCTCTCCAAGATGCAGCTGAAACTGAAGTGATAAATCTCATGCTATGCTATTCATGTTAATAATCAGTTTTCTAGAGTTTTGTTAGATTTATTCCAGGAGGGGGACCTGGTTGGCTCAGTCGTTAAGCATCTGCCGTCGGCTCAGGTCATGATCCCAGGATCCTGGGATGGAGCCCGCATTGGGCTTCCTGCTCAGCAGGAAACCGGCTTTTCCTTCTCCCACTACCCCCACTTATGTTCCCCCTCTTCCTGTCTGTCAAATAAAAAAGTAATATCTTAAAAAAAAACAACAACTTTAGACTCATTCAAGGAACTCTTTCTGGGGAGACTGATCAGACATCTTGCAGATGTGTGACATTATTGCAAAGAATGGAGAGTGCTAATATCTTAGGATAAATATATCACATTTAATGGAAAAATTATTTAAAGCATACTTCCTGTGGAGAGTGGATCATAAAGTATCTGTATATTATTGACATGCCCCCAGAATTTCCAATCAACTACTTATACTAAGGTTGCTCCTCTTTTTCTTAATGTTAGCGGCCATTAATGATCATTGCTTAAATACAGTAATTTGTTAGATGTTTGCAAAATGGTGGTCTTCTAATTACGTTAATCTTTTTCAGTTATTAAATAGGATACAGTAATAAAGAGAAACTTACCTTTTATTTGGTTATCCGTTACTACAATTGGTGTTAAAAAGTCCCTTTATTTTCCAGTTCTGAAATTGGTGAGTTGGTTCACCAACATCCTCAAAGAGCATCAAGATCAGTTTTGTTTTGTTTAGGTATCATTATGAATTCAGATTTGAACAAATTTTATGTATGTCAAACTATTGTAGTTCTTATCCTTGGTAATTGTCTAAATTTACATCTTAGTGTGGTAGGAGATGCTCCAGGTTAGCTACTGAGTTCTTTTAACACAATCCTAGCTGTCTTTGGTAGCTTTCTTGCTCTCTGCTCTAACAAGGTACACAAGGTTCATCTTGTACATTTCTTGCCTCAGATCTGTAATCAGTCATTTATTCAATAAGCCCTGTTTTCTTTCAATGGTAAATGGCAGAGACCACAAAAGGGGCCCTAGGGGGCAGGGTTCACAAGTTTTGATGCATATGAATCACACTTCTAGTTTCTGTGTGTGTGTGGTTTTTTTTGTTGTTGTTGTTGTTTGTTTGTTGCAATGCTTCCCATTTTACTCAGAATAAAATCCTTTTAATGACCCATAAGGCCCTACATGATTTGCGTGGCCTGTTTCTTCTATTCTTTACTACGCATGTTTCAGTCTTTGGGCTGCTGCCATGGGAATGTGCTTTTCCCAGATATGTGTATAGCTCAATCCCTCATCTTCTGTATGTCTTTGCTTAATCTCATGGAAGTCTATTCTGTCAACTATATTTAAAATCACAACACTATTTGCCTCCCAAACCCACTCCCAATGTCTTGTGTTCTATTTTTCTCATACCGTTTCTCATTTTCCTATATACTTCATAATGTATGTATTTATTTAGTATTCCTCCCCTTCTCCTAAAATATAAGCTCCACAAGGGCAGGGATTTTGGTTGTTTGGTTTACTGCTATATCTTTAGTACTTAGGACAGACAGTACCTGCACATATTAGCTATTTACTACTTACTTACTCAATGAACAAATGGATACATTTTAGCATATTTCTGAGTCATCACATGCCTAACCTATCAAGTTCAATCTCAGAGGAACAGATACAATTTAAAGCAAACAACATCCATCAAGAAACTGAGCTATATCCAGGTATGTAGAATGTAGAGACAAGTGCATGAATTTCAAAAGTAGCCTGACCATTTCTGGCTTTGAGCAATGTTTGTGTATTCTTTTTTTTTTTTTTTTTTTTTTGAGAGAGAGAGAGAGAGAGAGAGAGAGAGAGAAAGAGAAAGCAAGGTGGGAGAGGGGCGGAGAGTAAGAAGGAGAGAGAGACTCTTAAGCAGGCTCCATGCTAGCCTGACACAGGCTTGATCTCACAACCCTGAGATCATGACCTGAGCTGAAATTGAGTTAGATGCTTGACCTACTGAGCCACCCAGGCTCCCCTGTGCATTCATTTTTGAAAAAAGAAATGCAATATAAGCTGAGAGTCTCCAACAGTAATATAAATAGAAGATGAGAATTGAGATGTGCCCCAAAGAATACACCTCACTGTTACCCCAGAGAAGTTTAGTATGCTTAATACCCATGTTCTTCTAATGTAGTTAAATTATTAACTATTAGCAACATTTTTTGTATAAAAGTAGTTGATTAAAGTTACTTGGGGCATCTGGCTGGCTCAGTTGGTGGAGTGTGTGACTCTTGATCTCAGGACTGTAAATCTGAGCCCCACATTGTGTAGAGAGTTTACTTTAAGGAAAAAAAAAACAACCTTAAAAAAAGTGGATTTCAGGCTACTATTGAGATAGCAAGGTTAAGCCTAATCTGAGATTCAGATTTGTCTGGACTAATGAGGGTGAGCCTTCCTGGATCTTAGGTTGAATTGCAGGGTAGGAGTCTGCTAGGAAGAGATCAGACATGGGGCGGAGGAGAAGGATAAGAAAGTACTAAACCCAAGTCTGACTATAGGTACCAGGTCTCAGTGCTATGGGAAAGCATGTATGATACATTTTTATTTTGTATTTTATTAAGTAGACTCTACTCCGAACATGGGGCTTTAATTATTGGCCCCAAGGAGATCAAGAGTTGCATGCTCTACAGACTGAGCTAGCCAGGTGCCCTTCATGGAAAAATGTCTATGACAAAAGGCCGACAATAGGAACTGCACAGATTTCTATTTTATGAGGCATAGTACCAAGAGGAGGATATGAGAACACAATACCCCTCTGGACTATGAATATCAGCAAGAAAGGAGACTTTGATGCTTTGTGGGAGGCACTGGATATGTGGGGGTACCCAATGGAAGGGTCATAGTAATAGGCAGAATATCAGAAAGGGCATCAGGAGGCCTATTTGTGAATATATGTGAGATACTCTAATGGGGACTCTCTGAAGGAATTTTGTAGGGGCTAGAGTTCCTGTGTTAACAGAAGGGCAGTGAGCAGGTACGATTTAATGTGATTTTACCCATTTTCACAGATTAGTGAATTTTGAGGGAATTTACATTACCACTGGGGGGAAAAACTGGGGCACTGTACTTAGTGGGCTGAACACTGGGCTGAGAAAGGGATAGAGGATGTTGGTTGTCATTTTGGTCATTAACTAGTTGGGTTACCCTGGGCAAGTTAAGAATCTGGACTTAGACTTGAAAGAGTCTTTAAAGCTGATTAGGGCCAGCTCCCTTTCTCCAACTCACATGGACAGGAGACTATGATTTGGAGGCTGTATATTCTCATATAAGGAACTTCATTTTTAGGTTCAGTTTGCCTCTTTTTATTTATTTCATTAATCTCCTTTGTGCTTTCTAGAGAAACACTTAAGTTAACTACCCTTTTGGGGGAGGTATTTAGCAGGGTAAGAACAGCATCTTTGGACTTAGATTACCAGATTTTAAATGCCAATTCCTCCACTACCTTTGTGACTTTCACTAGGTTACTTTTCTAAGGTTCAACTACCTCATCTGTAAAATGGCTTAATAGCAGTACTACCACATGGGATTATTATTAATATACTGTTATTTCACCTGATATACCTTCAAATATCTAAAATTAGCCATATTTTTCCTTGAAATTAATTCCTTCAGGTTAAATATTTCCAAGTCCTTAAAATGTTTTCCAGAATGAATTGTTTACAGAGCCTTGGTCTTCCTTCTTTGGATGCCTCCTAGTCTGTCAGTGTTTTTCTTAAATGTCCCACCCAAAATAAAAAAAAACAACAGTATTTTTATGTGCAAAATACAGATGATGAAATCATTCCTTCTAGTGATCTAGACCTTAAACAGCCTATATTTTAAATATTTTAATCTTAGTTTATCACATATAAAATATATGAATACCAAATAATGCCTCCTTTATCTACCTTCCAGGGTTTCTGTAAGAGAAACTGAGATGATATATGTCAAAGTACAATGAAAAATTAAAAGTGAAAGTGTCATTATTTTATACTGTTTTTCATTAAATAGGGAACAAAATTATGATAGGTATGACCTGTCGGTTACAAAAAATAACTTTTAAAACTTACTGCAATCCTAACGTTCATAGAGAAAAAGGAAATTTTATTTTTGGGGGGATTATTTTTTAAATTTTCAAGCTTAAATTTCAATTCAATTAATTAACATTTAGGTATCATTAGTTTCAGAGGTAGAGGTCAGTGATTCATCAGTCTTATAATACACAGTGCTCATTACATCACGTACCTTCCTTAATGCCCATCACCCAGTTACCCCATACCCGCACCCATTTTCCTTCCAGCAACCCTGTTTGTTTTCTATGATTAAGACTCTCCCATGGTTAGTCTCCCTCTCTGAATTCATCTTATTTTATTTTTTCTTCTTCCCCGAAAATCCTGTTTTCTTTTTTTTTAAGACTTTGACAGTCAGAGATCACAAGTAGGTAGAGAAGCAGGCAGGGAGAGAGGAGGAAGCAGGCTTCCCGCTGAGCAAAAAGCCTGATATGGGGCTCAATCCTAGGACCCTGGGATCACGACCTGAGCTTAAGGCAGAGGCTTTAATCCACTGAGCCACCCAGGAGTCCGTTTTCTTAAATACCACACATCACTGAGGCCATGTAATTCTCCTTCTCTGATTGACTTATTTCATTTACCGTAATACCATCTAGTTCCACCAATGTTACTGCAAATGGTAAGATTTCATTTTTTTTGATGGCTGAGTAGTATTCCATATATATGTATGTTCCATACACACATACAAACAGTATCTTCTTTATCCATTCATCTATTGATGTATATCTGGGCTCTTTCCATAATTTGGCTATTGTGGACATTGCTGCTATAAACACTGGGGTGCAGGTGCCCCTTTCATCACTACCTTTGTATTGGGGTAAACACCCAATAGTGCAATTACTGGGTCATAGAGTAGTTCCATTTTTAATTTTCCGAGGAAACTTTATGCTGTTTTCCAGAGTGGCTGCACCAGCTTGTATTCCTACCAACAGTGTAGGAGGGTTCCCCTTTCTCCACATCCTCGCCAGCGTCTGTCATTTCCTGACTTGTTAATTTTAGCCATTCTGACTGGTGTGAGGTGGTATCTCATTGTGGTTTTGATTTGTATTTCCCTGATGTCAAGAGATGTGGAACATTTTTTCTTGTGTCTGTTGGCTGTATGGATGTCTTCATTAGAGAAATATCTGTTCATGTCTTTTGCCCATTTCTTGATTGGACTATTTGTTCTTTGGGTGTTTTGATAACTTCTTTGTAGATTTTGGATACTAGCCTTTATCTGGTTAGACATTTGCAAATTATCTTCTCCTATTCTTTCGGTTGTCTTTCGGTTTTGTTGACTGTTTCCTTTGCTGTGCAAAGAGCTTTTTTCTTATTTAAGTCCCAATAGTTCATGTTTGCCTTTGTTTCCCTTGCCTTTGAAAATGTGTCTAGCAAGAAGTTGCTGTGGCCAGAATTACAAGAGATTGCTGCCTGTGTTGTCCTCTAGGATTTTGATGGATTCCTGTCTCACATTTAGGTCTTTCATCCATTTTGAGTCTATTTTTTGTGTATGGTATAAGGAAATTGTCCAGTTTCATTCTCCCACATGTTGGCTGTCCAATTTTCCCAGCACCATTTTTTGAAGAGACTGTCTTTTTATCTGTTAGATATTCTTTTGTTTTGTCAAAGATTAGTTGACCATAGAGTTGACGGTCCATTTCTGGGTACTCTATTCTGTTCCAGTGATATGTGTCTGTTTTTTTGTGCTAGTACCATACTGTTTTGATGATCATAGCTTTGTAATAGAGCTTGAAGTCCAGACTTGTGATCTCACCAGCTTTGGTTTTCTTTTTCAACATTTCTTTGGCTTTTTGGGGTCTTTTCAGTTCCATACAAATTTTAGGATTATTTGTTCCAGCTCTGTGAAAAAAGTTGATATTTTGATAGGGATTGCACTGAATGTATAGGTTGTTCTACATAGCAGAGACATTTTAACCATATTTTGAAAAAACAAAATTTTAGACTGTGAAATATTTAGTAAGTCTAAACCATTTTTTGTTACATGAAGTGATTATGAAAGAAGTAATCTCACTTATGTCAAAAAAAGTTTTTCCTGTGAAGCATATGACTTCAGACAACATTCATTTTCTCTCTGAAAGTGTTTCATTTCAATCTTTGGTTTCTCTGGTAGTATTTATTTTTTAAGGGAGCTCTATGCCCAATGTGGAGCTTGAACTCATGACCCCAAGATTAAGAGTTGCAAGCTCTACCAACCGAGCCAGTCAGGCATCCCTCTTTAGTGATAATTTTTATTGAAAAATTATCTATTTCTCAAAAAACTGAACTTGATGAAATAAATGGAGAAGCAGCTTTGTTTGTTAATATTCAATAAAAAAGCATATTTTAGATTTAGTTCCAATTTAGTAAATAGAAACCTAAAGGGAAAATATATAAAACCAGAGAGATTACATTGCATGGGCTTTTTTCATAGCTATTACTCATAATTCTTTAGCTAAATATAAACTCCCAAAATTATAGCAGTGGCTATTTATCCTTTGCTTCTTCGTCTGTTAGAGCTACCATAACAAAATATCACAGACTGGGTGGCTTAAACAATAGAACTGAAGTTTTCTCAGTTCTGGAGGCTGAAGACCAACATTCTGAGGCTTCTTATCTTGGCTTGTGCGTGGTCACTATCCCATTATGTGCTCATGTGACCTCTTCTTTGTGGGTATGCTGGGGAGAGGGAGAGAATGAGCTCTCTGGTGTTTTTTTTATTTTTGTTTTTTAATAAGGACAGTCTTCCTCCTGGATCAGAGCCTTCCCCTTATGAGCTTATTTAGTCTTTTGAGGCTCTATCTCCAAATATAGCCACCCTAGGAGATTAGGGCTTCAACATAAGAATTTTGGGGGATACATATATTTGTCCTTAACATCTTCTAACTTTTCTCATTTTCTTTTATCCCTCTTGGAGAAGTTAAATCACATCATAATTGCCCTAAATATACAAACTGGATTCTAGATTATTTTTTATAGGAGCCATTACATTGTCTTAGAATTTAAGAGATTAAAGGGTACAGATTCTTGTAAAGACTTCACATTCTAGGGCCAGAAAGCAATAAACCAATAATCAGAATACAACATGCTATGGGTCATTTTGTAGTTTCAGTGGAGAGGACCTTATTTTACCTAGTTTTCATCAGCAGCTTTCCATGGTATGTCTGATCTTTGTCTTACTTGGGACCCTCACTTTTTCCCCACTAATCAGCCTGGATCACAAGGTTAATAATTTTAAGTTTTATCCACATTCCTCAATGCCCTTGGCTTGTCATTATTTTGCTCCTTCTGGCCAGTTTACTCCTAACTTTGGATTAACTGCTCTGCTTTCTTCTCCCAGGCAGATAAGCCCCACAGAATAAGAATTATGCTGATTAACTATTAAAATTGGTAGTTTTCAGCCTCAGCAGGCCCTTTTGCACAATAAAACAAACCTGTCTGTAGCTAACTCCACCTCTCTAAAAGAAACTGTCTGATGAACACCCTAGCATACTTCCTAGATTCCTTATCTCATTCTTTCCTGGAACTTGACCAAGCTGTTCTCAGATACTAACTCATTCAATTTCCATGCTAAGGCTCTGCATTAAATCAAGGCTCTCTCCAGTCCTATAGCCCAAGCAATTATTTGCTAGCTTTCATCCTTGCTTTCCATTCAGAACTCCTTTACTTTTCATCTTGTTTCTGTTCCTGATATGGCAGTTGCACTTACCAGATTCCTACTTCCCAATTTTTGTCCCTTGGCACAAAATAACCTCCAGGATTTTAACTAATCCTGGAATTCCCTACTCTTGGAATGTTCCAGGACTCAACTCTTGGACCACTTCTTTTCTCTTTATAGTCACTCCTTGGTGATCTCATCTAATCTTACTGCTTTAAATATACCATCCACATGCTGATGACTCCAATTTTATTTCTCCAGCTCGAACTCTTCTTGAACTCCAAACTTCTCTAACTCAGAATTTCATTTGGATATTAGATTCCATCTCAAATCTTACATGTTCAAAATCAAGCCTCTGCAAGATAATACTTTTGAGAGAAATAGATGGTCATTATTTTGATTATAACTATTTCATGAGTGTGTATCAATGGAAAAACTTGCCAAACTGTATATTTAAAACTGTACAATTTGTTCTATCAATGTTAGGAGGCAATGGTAGGTAGGTCTAAAGTTAACTGACCTCACTGAAGTAATGCACTGTATTTTAAATCTTATTTTAATCAAATGATAAATTGAGTATTCTTAAATGCTTTTTCTATTATTAACACTCTTGAAAAGAACTAGAACCAACTGAGTAAGCATAACTAAAATAAAGTTCCCAAATAGGTTAGATTATACTACACTCAATTTGGGATTGTGTGAGATTAAATCCTTATTTCCTGTTATAACTCAGCCACATGGCATGCCAGGACTTTAGTGAAGTGCTAGTGGTAAAGGGAAGAGACCAGGATTTATGAGAATGAAACAGAGAAGTCTGGTTTTCATTTTGTAAAGACACCCTCTCTTCCACCCTAAGATGGTCCACAAAGCTTCCAGAACTGCAGGGCAAACCTGTGCTTTGATCTGATCTCTGTACATATCCAAATACATAGAATGAGTGAGGTGGAATGAGACTAGAGGCAGTGGCAATATTCAGTTAGGCAATTATGAATACTAAACACCATGCTTGGAGTATCCTGAATCAAGCTTTTGGGAGGAAACATGGGAAAGAGGCACTAGCAAAAGATAGGCAGACTATCCTAGCAGGCTGGAATTCAACTAAAGATTCTAACTGGGCAAGTGGTGTTAAAAATCTGAGCCCAAGCACAAGATTTCCTATGGGTTGAGCAAACAGTAAGGATTTATAAGGTGCATAATCACTTCAGAGGATACTTGACTGGGCAGCCAGGTGCACTGGATATTCTATTTCTGGCAACAGAACTAGTTTTAGAAAGCACCAAATAGTAGGTCTGAGCCTACCATATTTGAAGATATCCTGGAAGCATGATGGAAAGCATAGAAAAGAATTCCTACTGGCTAACGCCACACACATGTAGACTGCTCTTTCAAAACCTGAAATCAGTACTTACCATGCAGATCCCAGTCTATTATAGCTATATTCCTTTATTCCTTAAGTCTTTAAGTCTTCATTAAGTTCTCTATTAAGTCACACATATGCTCAGAAAGATTAAGTCCCTTATCCAGGTAACTTAAGGTCACTATTTGTAACTAGTAGTTACCTATTTGTTAATATAAAGGTATACCTGGTGTGTTAGCATTCACAAAGGATAAGGCTAGTAGACTCTTAACAGTCAAAACCTCCATTGTGTGAATGAAAAACATCTGAATCTAGAAGTTTTCCATTTTAATGGAAGCTGATGTTAATTATATGTTAAAGTTCTAAGCTTAACATCACTAAATTGTACCTTTTTGGTCCTGATTTGTTCAAGTGTGGACTCTGCAGAATCAAATTGACTAAATTATGTGATTTTCTGCTATATGTCTTCCCACTGAAAAAAAAAGTCAAGTTTTAGGTAATTCAAATGATCATAGCTTTACAGTTGCCCCAAAACACTTCAGCCTCATCTTGCACCTATTTGTCCCATATCTGACCACCCACTGCTACCCAAATTCCCAATTCAGCACTCTCAGGTCCTGGGGCATGCAATCTTTACATCAAGAGTTTATATACCTAGGGGCGCCTGGGTCGTTCAGTGGGTTAGGCCTCTGTCTTTGGCTCGGGTCATGATCTCAGGGTCCTGGGATCGAGCCCCACATCGGGCTCTCTGCTTGACAGGGAGCCTGCTTCCTCCTCTCTCTCTGCTGCCTCTCTGCCTACTTGTGATCTCTGTCAAATAAATAATAAAATCTTAAAAAAAAAAAAAAAGAGTTTATATACCTAAAGATTTTTAATCCTCACATCTCTGGGTTGGTTTTGATTCAAACCCACTGTTCAATTGCCTCAGATATTAAGGTATTCTCTCACAGTACTTTTATTATAGCTTGCCTTTTGTCATTTTGTACCACTACCAACAGAGGACACAGGAAATGTTTTACTTCTGACCTCCTTATTAGAGCCCAGTACAGTACAATAAATACATACACACATTAACTTGACTCAGAGTCTGTCAACTGAAGAAATGTGACATTACCAGATCAACTGAGAGAAGGGAGCAATAACAGAACTGCAGGAAAAGAGGTCAGAGTGCTCCCAAGGCAAATTTCACAACTTGTTTTCAAGTCCCGTGTGCCAGCTTTGACAAAAGGGCAGACAGTTCCCTGAAAATTTTGTGCAGACCTCACTTCTATTATTTACTGAAAAATTAATGATATTATGTACACCTAACATTTAGCATGCAAACAAGTGCCAACTAGGTAGCTAAGGTATCTAGATACTTAAGATCTTGGGTGATTAAAACCAAATGTAAAGAAACACTGGTTTATATAATGCAGGCACATTTGTTTTTTAAATAAATGCAACTAACAAAGTCACTAACCCAAAGCCTCTTTAATTTAGGAATAGCATTGAGGAATTACAACTTCAGTAGTAACTATTTTGCCAAATCACTCCATATCATATACATTATACCACTGATCTTCAATAAGTGATAGTCTTAAAGCAACAGCTTTCCCAATTCCTTCTGGTAACATCAAGATGCCATGTGTAATCCATTATGCCAAATGGCTTTTCCCATTGCTGGATTTCAAGTCTTAAGGCCTCATTAAAGGGACCACACCCTAGTCTCAGTTCAGACACCTTACACTTCCTATCCAAAGACTGGTTTTTATTTCCCGCAGACAACTTGTAATTCATTGAACCTGTAGTTTAATAGTGTGCAGGGACTCAGAATACTTAATCTCTATGTGGTGGCATTAATACCTTATATTCTAGTCTGGCTGCAATAAACTATTTCCAATGTGTATTTTGTACACCATTTTAATACTTGAGTAAATTCACTCTGTGCCTGAACAATAACCCAACATGCTTGTCAGTCTCATGAGTGTCTTCTGAGCTACATAGGGCCAAAACTGAATTTTCTCTAAAAGCCAGGAAATATTTTAGGGAAAAATACAGCTCATTATGATAAGCTGACAAAAATCCTATTATTTTGACTGGCACAGAAGTATGGGCTTAGGAGCAACTTACTTATGCAGCTATTTACGGAAAATGATCATGCATGGGTTCCATCTTGGTTAGATCAGATATTACAGTCTACATTCTGTGCAATGTTTGACTACTTTAAATTCCCTTATCTTCCCCCATTACCCTTGTTATGCCGTGCTCTCTTCATTTTCAGCATTCTACATTTCCCTTCTTGAGCATCCTTTCAAAATACGATTGCATTAGGGCCAGTAATCACTGATTTTTTTTTTGATACCTGTATTTTTCTCTCCCTAAAAGGCAGTCACTCCATTTTGATCACCATTAGCCCAGTAATATTGAGTACCATACAAAAAAGCCAACATGTTTTGTACTTATTCAGTGATACTGCCAAACCAAGTCATCTCTCCAAAAACACCCCAACAATTTTCCCACAATACTCTAATTTTCACTCAGCTTTAATTACATTCACACATTTTAAATTCAAACAGGTGACCAAAGGCAAAGCATTCAGAATAATCTGATTACAAGTCTGGTTAACTGGAGGAAAAAAAAAGACTTCACCATAAAAATTAGTTTTACTACACATTCCTGTATTTAAAATAGAACTAGATCTACAAAGTAATCTGATTAACAGCTTGTGGCTAGGGCAGTGTGACAAAAGTAAAAGGCTTAATTCTTACGGATAGTCGATTTGATTAATCTGTTTACAAAAATAAAAATGAATATATTGTCTTGACTTGCAGGTTCTCTTCCCATGCCAGTAAAATGAAGAGCTTTTCCTTATGTTTTTCATACAAGTAAATCTGGTGGTATTTGCCCTAGAAAAGGAAAAATATTTGAGATTTACAAGACTACTAACATCAGAAGACCAAAAGAATTCTTTTTAAAAATATCTTTGTCCTCATAACGGTCTATCTCAGAAGCCAGATCCGTGTAAGTTTTCTCAACAGATATTCAGGTTCGGGATAAGATCATCACAGATTAAGACCAAGGACAAAATACTGACAAACTATTAAATAAAAAATCTCTACTCACAGAAATGAGTTATGCCTTTGGAAGGTTACTGCAAAGTGGCCTCTTTCCATGGGCAGACAGCGACACCTCACTGTTGGCAAAGAAAAAAAAAACCCACAATAAAATCCATTGTACTTCATTGTGAGGTAGCAGTTTTCTCCCTACAAGGTTTATGATCTAACAGAACCTTCTCATTTATAAAACCCAGACAACAAAACTTATTGGTCTTATCTCAGAAGCCGAATCCGTACATGCTTTTCTTCAGGTAGTCAGCTTCGGGATAGGTTTCATCATTGATTAGACCATAATCCATAGGAAATGTTAAATGGGAAGTACTGTACTAGAAATAGTGTAGTAGATTTTGTAAAGCACACAACTTACTTTAAAGCAAGGTTGCTCCTCAGCGACATTTATAGCTCCATTATTGTTCATCAATCTCCAGGATGCTGTTCGAGGACAAAAATATTTCTTCACTTCATCTACATTATGGACTAAACATACTGAATTCAAGTACTAGCCCAACACATACCTGGGTCAAGACTGTCAGGTTCCAACCAAGTCATTTCCTAGCAAATACTCTCTCACGTGTTTTGGAATTTCCCCTGCACCTATTAAGAAAATTTCAAGGATACACTTTTTCCTGTGTTATCAACAGGTTTACTTCTTCAGTTTAAAAACTAAGCTCTCAATCGTACTTACCTCAACATCTCCGGGTAACAGCTCTTTTACACCACTGAGAGCCCACCATTCCCGCAGCGGACCAATTATTTTGAAGATGAAGCATTTTCACAGAATGCCAAAACCCTGCCTCTTTTACTAATCTGGTTTGCACACAGCGCCATCTGGGCACAGTACAGCTCAATCTCAGACAAGGTCGGGGGCTGCCCATTTTCAAATGATCTTTCGATCTGCGATGAGAAAGAAAAACAATCGTCTAATTAGTAAAGACCTCTTATTCCCAATGTAAAACTAAGTCTCTGTCCCCAATCCTGGGAATTTGATTGTTCTTCCGCCGTCGCCGCTCAGCTTCCATCAGCCGGGTGTCGGCCCTTGCTTAACTAGGCCGCGCGCAGCGCTCGTGGCTATCAGCACCAGCCTCCGTACGCCTAGGCTCGAAGCCTGCCGCCGCCACCACCATCACGCAGGACACGTGGCGGTCTGGCTGCATGTTTCCCACGTGCAACTTTCGAACCCAGAGCACCCCAAGCTCAACGGTCTACAGAGAGCTGCAGCTAACGTCAGCCCGCGCCAACACCGCCCGCCAAGTACTTGCCCGCGAGGCCCACTTACTCACAACCAAGACCGCACTTCCCAACTCCAGACGTAAAAGACCGAGCGGCGTCTCCAGCAGTTCCCTTTATAGCCTCTCCTGAGTCAGGCAGAGGTCGCCACGCCCCCTCGTGTCTATTGGACGTGGGAGAGGACGGGGCGTGGCCGTTTCCTGATGGAGGAGAGAGGGAGCGCGCGCCGCGCCTCTTTTCTTTAGGGGGCTGGTTCCGGGGCGTGGTGCGCGTGTCGCCCGCCCGCCGCACGCTCGCCCAGTCCCCGGTGCGCGCCCGCTGCGCGCGGCGTGCGGTCGCTGTCAAGTCTGTCTCTACGTGGCGCGGGAGTGGCGCCAGAATTCAAACTAACTGCTGCAGTTGGGAGGCGAGACTACCGCCCGCTCCAGGCCAAGTCTGCCCAGAACAGATTGGACGGCTCGGGGCGGGGGATTTTGCAGCGCAGGGCGGCCTCAGCGTACGGCTCTCTCGAGAAATCAGACTGGTTAGCTGGCCGGCGCCGGGAGGGAGTTGACGCCCAGCGGGCGCCGCAAGAGCTGGCGGGCAGTGGCCCCCGCACGCCCGGAGAGAGAAATTGGCGTGCGGAAGTGCTCGGGTGAAAAAAGCGCCTGAAAACGTAGCATTTCTCCTGCAGTCCATGGCGAAAATACCGCGCCTCCCCAGAGCGCCGGCCGGCGGCGCTGCTCGCGGCCCAGATGCGCCCCAGTGCGGGCGTCCCTGCCCTGCCGGAGCCTATCCCACCCCCGCGTTTCCTTGTGCCCCCAAGAGGTAAATACCCCATTTGGCAGAGGAGAAAACTGAGGCCGTAAAGCAGCTAATTTGCTTAAAGTCGTACAACTGAAAAATTTTGCAGTTTTTAATTTCTTTGTGCTAAGTTCGCTAAAATGAGTGCAGGAGAAAGTAAAATTTGAGAACTACCCCGAATACTATATACAAATGACTCAAAAAAATTAAGTAGCAATGATTGTATTAATTAGCATGTGTGAGCGAATACGTGTATATGCACATGCAAGCACACATGACATTTGAACATTCTAGAATCTGAAAATTCAGGTCTTCATGGCACTCATGACTATTTATTATTTACGTGTGGGTTTGTTTATTGTGTAAGGAACATACCGTTTTGTGTCCATTCTTTATTGTTCCGCTTTAGAACAGTGTTCGGCCTGGCATAAAGTAGGTTGTCGGTAACGATTTGTTAAATGAATGAAAGAATATATATGATGGCCTTTTAGAAAATTAATTTAGAAATAAATTTAGAAAATTTAGAAAACTTAGAAAATTAAAGACCAGACTGCAGATTAAAAGGTAATAGTGAAAAGCAAATTTCTGTAACAGGTACCCAAGTGATGAAGTGATTACTTGCCGAGCTAGACATTATGTAGACTTTTTTAACAGTATTTTGTAATGTAAATGTATATTTACATGTTGCTCATAGTGAAGAAACTAAAACAGTACAAAAGGGTATAAAAAGCAAAAAGTTCCTTTCCATATCACTGGGACTCTCCCCACTGTTAACAGTAACCACTGTTAATATTTTTAAAATTTCTATGCATATACAAATATAGGTACATATTTTTCATATTTCGTATCTGCAGATAAGATCTGTATGCTTTTCTGCAACTTGCCTTGGGCCCCCCCCCAATAAATCTAGATTACTCTCTGTATCAGTACATATAGACGAACTTTTTCCTTTTTTTTTTTTAAGATTTTGTTTACTTATTTGATAGCCAGAGATCACAAGTAGGCAGAGAAGCAGGCAGAGAGAGAGGAGGAAGCAGGCTCCCTGCTGAGCAGAGAGCCAGATGCAAGAGCCAGATGCAGGGCCCCGGATCCCAGGACCCTGGGATCATGACCCTAGCTGAAGGCAGGGACTTTAACCCACTGAGCCATCCAGGTGCCCCTAGACGAACTTATTCTTGTTTCCAGCTGTGTAATATTCAGTTGGATGTATTGTAATTTATTTCCTCAGTTTCCAATTTTTTACTTTCAAATAGTGCTGAAGTGAATTTCAGATATAGTGAGCTTGTGAGAAGATCTGCAAGATCAGTTTCTAGAAGTGACTGCCTTCAGCTCAGGTCATGATCCCAGTGTCTGGGGACTGAGTCCCCTATCAGGCTCCCATCTCCGCAGGGAGTCTGCTTCTCCTTCTCATGCTCTTTCTTTTTTTTTTTAAAGATTTTATTTATTTATTTGACAGAGAGAGAGACCACAAGTAGACAGAGAGGCAGGCAGAGAGAGAGGGGAAAGCAGGCTCCCCACGGAGCAGAGAGCCCGATGCGGGACTCCATCCCAGGACCCTGAGATCATGACCCGAGCCGCAGGCAGCGGCCCAACCCACTGAGCCACCCAGGCTCTTTCTTACTTGCTCGCTCTCTCTCAAATAAATAAAATCTTAAAAAAAAAAAATTAAAAAAAGAAGAAATGAAGCCCAAAGAAAAGTCAGAGCTGGGGTGCCTGGGTGGCTCGGTGGGTTAAAGCCTCTGCCTTCAGCTCAGGTCATGATCATGATCCCAGGGTCCTGGGATTGCCCCACATTGCATCGGGCTCTCAGCTCAGCAGGGAGCCTGCTTCCCCGCCCCCACTGCCTGCCTCTCTGCCTGCTTGTGATCTCAGTCTGTCAAATAAATAAAATCTTTAAAAAAAAAAAAGAGCTAGAGAAGGACAAATAAATATAGAGAGGATGACTGAAGTTTTGTGCACAGACAAATGTGCGGAGAAAAAAGTGCCAAATGCAGTAGCCTAGTGCCGGTACCACAGTGTGTACAGATACCCTACAGTAGACAACTTTTGAAAACATTACAACCTTTGAAAACATTTCAATATACATAAAGATCTGGGCAGATAACGCATGAGAATAAAGTTCACTATTACAACTTTTGCTAAAATCATGGTAGAACTATGTATGCCACGTTAAGTAGGGTAAGCATAATTATTCCAAAACAAACAAAAAAAAAATCAAACTTCAAAAATTTGAATGAAAGAATCTGAGAATAATGTTCTCTTTTCCAGTTTCTGAACTGAACTAGTCAGTAAGCTCTAGGTTTGATGGCAGAATAGACAAATGTGAATTGAAGAAAATCTTGTGAATACTCTATGAAATAGTAAAATGTTAAGTTCATGAAATAAAGAGCTTACATTAGGGGAAAGCCTCACATATGTGGAAACATCAAGAGCAGTTTGATACATGAGTCTGAAGTTCAGAGGAGAGGTCAGGGCTTGAGTGTCACTGGCATGAATAAGATATTTAAAGCATGACACTGAGATCATCAGGGAAAGAGTATAAATAAAGAGGAGAAAGCCCAGGACAGAGCAGAACCTTGGTGCACTGCTTAGTTTAGAGTTCTAGTAGAGAAGAATTGCCAGCAAAGGAAACCTCTTAGGTGTAAAACTGGAGAATGTGATATCTCAGAAATGAAATGAAGAGGGAGAGCGATACATCATTTGGAATGCTCCTGAAAGGTCGAGTACGATAACAGAAATGACCATTGGGTTTGGCAACACGAAGAACATGGTCTCAGCAAAAGAGTGATGATGGAAGCTCAGTTAAAGAGGACTGAGGAGAAAATGGATGAGAAGTCAGAAGTGGGTCAGTAGCTAGAGAGGGTCATAGGTCACGGGACTCCTTTTTAAGGCCAAAAAAAAAAAAAACCAAAGTTGTAGGAGCAAAATCCTTAAGAAGAGGAAATCCTTTCTAGAATATAGATGGGGGTCTTTGACTGGACCAAGAACACTTCATTTGTTTCATTTGTTAAAAATTTAGGCAGGTGTTGGGAAAGGTAGTCATGCACAGCCCACTGACCCTTCCAGAACTGTATGAGTGTACTTCGGGCCTGGAACATTTTTCTTTCATGGAGATAAAGAGTCCTAACACCCTGCGCTGGGCATATGGACTTGTCTGGGATTATCTTTCCCTACTCAGGATTTGGTATGTACCTCTTTTTTCTGCTTAAAGCGTGTGCATCATTTGGCACCTGGCCAACCCCATTGCTTTATCTGTTCTTGTTGGGAAGGGAAGGGCATTTTTCACCTGCTGCATAAAAAGATTGATTGAGTACAGATCACCTACTTGTGTCATCTTCGGGGCAAGATGCACTGGCCATGATGGACTGGCAGTCACTGTTGAAGCTGATCTTGCTTGATTTCTTCTCTGTGAATAAAGTGTTGTTCCATCCAGTGTCCATGTGAGTCATGTCTTTCTTGGCAATGCAAGCTCTGCAGTAGGCTGACATCTTGCTATTGCTTTTCCTGGTGGTTGACAACAGGTATTAGTTGCTCAACAGTTTAGGGCAGTGAGCAAGGTCACCAGAAATGTTAGTACATGATGCAGATGAACAGCGTTCATCAGTCCAGCCATCCCAGGGTGATGTCGGCATCCAAGGGGGTAATGATCGGCTGGCTGAGTACTGGGCTCTCTCCGGCCGAATGGGAATGTAGATGAGATGTACACAATTTCCCGTCAACAACGATAAACTAGTATGATGGCTAAGGGCAGAAAAGCAAGAGGTGGGCTCTAAAAACTGGGAAATTAACCTGGCTTCTGGTCACCTTCACACACCCTCACTGTCCTCTAATTCCCACATGCCAGAAGCTGCAGACGACACTCAAGGGGAATCAAAGGCCTTTTGAAAGCTTTGCTTGATCCAAGTCACTTGAAACCTCCATGTAAGATTTGTTTTCATTAAAGGCAAACCAGCAATGACATTGCTGAAAATGAAACTGTTGAAATGAGGTCCTTTTCAGAGAGTAAAATACAAAAATTGAAAGATATGGGCAGAGGCCAGGAGAGTCTCGTGCAGCTTGGTTGGTGCCCCTGTTTGATAAGAAGGCCTTGTAGACCCACATGTCTCAGGCTGAGTAGTGCAGTTGAAGCTAACCACTGATTCCTTGCTGCAATGCATTTTTTTGGCTACACTGAAGAGTGCAACAAACAGGACAGAGAGATTAAGTCTGTGTCACTTTTTTTTTTTTAAAGATTTTATTTATTTATTTGACAGAGAGAGAGAGCACAAGCAGGCAGAGAGGCAGGCAGAGAGAGAGGAGGAAGCAGGCTCTCTGCTGAGCAGCGAGCCCGATGCGGGGCTCGATCCCAGGACCCTGAGATCATGACCCGAGCCGAAGGCAGCGGCTTAATCCACTGAGCCACCCAGGCGCCCCAAGTCTGTGTCACTCTTGATGTAGATTGCAAGGAGAATGAGATCTTGACTATGAGGACTTCCCTAACACTAAGACTCCCTGGAAAATCATTCATAAACCTTGCATTTCAGGTAAAAGCCATAGATTCCTGATTATATGACCCTGCCTCTGGGGACATGGATGATGCATTGGAGGCCTTCATGCAATAGGGCTCTTCCCAGTGGAAGACCCTGCTATCACTACTGTTTGTCTCTGACTGTGGGGGAAGCAATGGAAAAGTTCTACTGAAAAGTCTTGCTTGGGATAGAAAACAATAAACTGATTTCAATGGTTTCCCACAACTTGGGCTAAACAGATTGAAAACAAACAAGGTGAGTCCATGCCCACAGGGCCAAAAGGGGAATTCAAGAGATTATAAAGGGGGGAAAAAGGAGAGCACAGGGTTGATCCACAGAGCAGAATGGTCTTTGTTGGTAACATGCTATGTGATAGAGAGAAGCCCTCTAAATTAGAGGTTAAGACCCTAATCCCATATTCCCATTGTGATGGCTTGGTGGCTACAGAATGACTCAGACCACCAAGCTATCCAAAACCAGCAAGATTCACTGAACTCACTAGCTAAGGTAGTGATGGATAACTGAACAGCCTTGATTATCTGTTGGCGGAATAGTGAGGCATTTTATTATTGCCAACAACTCTTGTGTATATATCAATAATTCAGGTAAAAACTAAAGAACATCCATGCCCAGGTGGGCTAATTACTGACTATACACCTGCAGTCTCCACCCCCCGTGACTCATTTTTCTCTTTTAAAACTCCTTAGCTGGCTTAATTCAGGCACTCGGGGTTCCTAATTAGGGACCATCCTCAAGGGTAGGCTTGATCATCATCCTGGGTCTTGTTCTAGAGACCTTGATGAAGTGCTGTCTCAAAATGACAGGAGTTAGAATGGCCAAAATCAGCAAGACAGGAAACAACATGTGTTGGAGAGGATGTGGAGAAAGGGGAACCCTCTTACACCGTTGGTGGGAATGCAAGTTGGTGCAGCCACTTTGGAGAACAGTGTGGAGATTCCTTAAGAAATTAAAAATAGAGCTTCCCTATGACCCTGCAATTGCACTACTGGGCATTTACCCCAAAGATACAGATGTAGTGAAAAGAAGGGCCATCTTTACCCCAATGGTTATAGCAGCAATGGCGATGGTTGCCAAACTGTGGAAAGAACCAAGATGCACTTCAATGGACGAATAGGTAAGGAAGATGTGGTCCATATACACTATGGAGTAGTATGCCTCCATCAGAAAGGTTGAATACCCAACCAAACGCAACATGGACGGGACTGGAAGAGATTATGCTGAGTGAAATAAGCAGAGAGAGTCAATTATCATATGGTTTCACTTATTTGTGGAGCACAACAAATAACATGGAGAATATGGGGAGATGGAGAGGAGAAGGGAGTTGAGGGAAACTGGAAGGGGAGATGAACCATGAGAGACTATGGACTCTGAAAAACAACCTGAGGGTTTTGAAGGGGTGGGGGGTGGGAGGTTGGGGGAGCCAGGTGGTGGGATTTATGGAGGGCACGTATTGCATGGAGCACTGGGTGTGGTGCATAAACAATGAATTCTGTTACACTGAAAAGAAATTAAAAAAAATGACAGGTAGGGTCTGCAGGCAAACTGAATCGATATAGATTGTTCAAGAGTCCCATTAGATCCAGCTCTATCTCCAAATTGGGGGCAGACAGTGATCCTACCAGATTTTATGCACTGTATCTGCTGTTTAAGCAGCTGAACAATGGTTAGGGGGATGAACCATAGGGAAAGGTAGTCTGTTGACCCTTGTGTGGCTGCATAACAGTGTGCCTTGGACCTGGGACATTTCTGTATATGGAGATGAGGCCTCTTACCTTGTGCTGGACATAAAAAGTTGTTTGGGAGTATCTTTCCCTATTCCTGATTTGTTACATACTTTGTTCTGCCTAACAATGGCACCCCACTTCTGTATCTGTTCCTGGCAGGAAGAGATGGGGATCCTTCATCTGCAGCACAGGAAGGGTATTATAGATCATCTGTGCATCATCTGTTGGGTGAGATGTGCTAGCTGTGGGGGACTGATGCTCACAATTGAGGCTGATTGTGCTCCAGAAGCTGCAACCCCAGGATGTCAACCACTGCATGATTTGCACGTATCAGTGTCACCAAGAAATATGACTCACATAGAAACTGGATGTAACAATTTACTCACGTATTCCAAGAGGTCATTTACTAAACTTTTGCTTGTATCATGTATGCTGATGTTCCATTGTTCATATCAAGTCTTATGGCCACGGCCAGGGTCAATATGAGGGGGTGGTTAACAAGGGTGAGGGTACTCAGAGGTGTGATTTGCCAGGGTCAGTCATTACTGTAATCTGTGACAATCTGCTTCTCCTAATTCTTTTTCTTTTTTTTAAAAGAGAGAGAGAGAGAGAGAGAGAGAGAGAGAGAATGAATGTGGGGGAAAGGGAAGGGCCAGAGGGAGAGGGATAAAGAGAATCACAAGCAGGCTCCATGCCCAGAATGAAGCCTGACACAGGGCTCAATCTCATAACCCTGAGATCATATAAGCTGAGCTGAAATCAAGAGTTGGTTGCTTAACAGCTGTGCCACTCAGGTGCCCCCTACTTCTACTAATTCTTAAACCCCCTGAAGCTCCTCCATAGACAAAAGGGATACACTGGCCTCACTTTACCTCATTAAAAAAAAATCAGCTATGGGGGCACCACAGTTGGTTAAGCATTGAACTCTTGATTTTGGCTCAGGTCATGATCTCAGGTTCCTGGGATTGAGTCCTGCATCAGGCTCCACACTGAGTATGGAGTCTCCTTGAGAGTCTCTCTTCCTCTGCCCCTCCTGCTCATTTTCTCTCTCTCTCTCTTTCTCTCAAATGAATAAATAAATCTTTAAAAAAAATCTGCGATGCTAACTTACATTTCCCACTCTAGATCCATTCGTTAACCCTTTCCCTCTGCTTTTCGTTCTGGGAAGCTAACCTAAATGGATGGCATCAACGAATCCCTTGTCCTCTGGTTTCCCATTGGTTTGGGCCAGTAGGGAATCCCAGCAGGATGTCAGAAGGAATATGGAGGGAATATGTTGGCCCCCATAAAGGGATAACTTCTTTAAAACTGGCCCACTTCACCCCCTCTCTTCCCTTGCCCTTCAAACCGAAGGGTAATAAAACTAAGATGCCCAGGATACTATTCTTTTTGGTTTTCCTACATCTTGCCTACTATGTAAAGTTTATTTATTGAGCTTTTCTCAAGTTATCTATATGTTTTTTGTTGGGACCTGAAATAAAATTTACCTATAAAATACTACTTTGATGAGCTACAGTTAAGTACACTTAAAAGTACACATGCTACTTATGTATGTAAATAAAGGATATTCTAGTCTTGTCAACCTTGTGAAAGTGAATTAATATTTTGGTTTCTGTGCACCAGATTTACCTGGTGGCTAGTATCTATTTTTTTTTTTTACCCCATTCTCCAAGATTATGTAATGTTGTCTAAATGAGAGCTGGCTTTCAGTGCATCTGTGAGAAGCATATTACGATTGCCCATTCTACTGTGGCTCCTTACAAATAAATTATAGTCAGTATTAAATAAGATGTTTAGATAATTCTTAAGCACTATTTAGAATGGCTGTGGGCAAATGCTTGCCTAGAAATGGATTGGGAGCTTTTATAATAACTGAATCCCATACCTTGTCAGTAAATTTTATATAATTGCCGTTAGCTCTCATTTTATGATAACTTCAGGGACATAAATCCTAGAATCCAAAATTTTCAAAGTAAGGTTTGTAGGCAGGTGTCATATCAACACTTTCTCCCTTTTGCTTTATAATACACAATCATGTGTTACATACTTTAAACTCTGGTTTTAGAGAATTTAGTAATTCTCTAAATGACAGCTAGATGGCAAACAGTGCAGATTTCTTAGATATTTCGAAAGGATGAAATCATGGCTGTTGTATGTTGTTAAAGTAATTTTCCAGCATACTACTAAGTTTTGCCAGTTATCTTTTATCCTGCAACCAGTATAATGATTGACTATATTTTGTAAGTACTTCAGGTATTAAGTATCAAATATCATGAATGGTTGAGCAGTTTCTTGGGGGGTGGTGATGGGAATTAAAGTGGAGTTGGGAATTGGCTACAGTGTAAGGCCTCCTCAGTGTACATGTTTAGTTTGCTCTCCTCACACTAGAACTATGATGTTCTCAACAGTCTGTTTCAGGTATATGGTGGAACCTGAAATGCATGTACCATTGCAGCCCAAGGCCATAGATCAGAAGTTTTTCTCTCAGAAAAATTATTTATTGGGGTATCATAGAAATAATTTTTCTACCTCATATTATGTAAGTAATTAGAGCTCGTGAACTTTGTAAAATGATTATACAATGAGGATACTGAAATGAAAAGAAACTTAGAATTTATTTCTGGGAGATACTTATGTGTAAGAATAGAAAATGATGCAGCCAATTAAGCCGACTGTGCTCTTCGTCTGTGGGGGCCCAGTGTGCCATGGCTGCGAACAGTAGCCTCCTCGGTAGTGTATGCAGCCTGTTGATTGTATGGGTTGCCCTAAGGGACCTTGGAGACAGCCCTTTTGGTGGACGCTGGGGTCTGACCTCATGTCTATCTCCAATTTAGGCTGCAGACAGGTATGCGGGGTGCCTTTGGAAAGCCCCAGGGCACAGTAGCCAGAGTGCACATTGGCCAAGTCATCATGTCCATCCGTACCAAGCTGCAGAACAAGGAGCATGTGATTGAGGCCCTGCGCAGGGCCAAGTTCAAGTTCCCTGGCCGCCAGAAGATCCACATCTCCAAGAAGTGGGGCTTTACTAAGTTCAATGCAGATGAATTCGAAGACATGGTGACTGAAAAGCGGCTTATCCCAGATGGCTGTGGGGTCAAATACATCCCTAACCATGGTCCCTTGGACAAATGGAGGGCTCTGCACTCATGAGAACCTTGGCACTACCCCTTCCCGTCATACTCATGCCCACCAATAAATCCAACTTCCTGTCAAAAAAAAGAAAAAGAAAATGAAAGATAATCTCTTAAGAAAGACACATTGGAAATCAACTTGTTTGGAAAGAGGTTGATTAAATTCAAAGATTCACTAACCATGATAAACATTATGAAGAGACCTTATGTATATATACTGCATGCTCTGAAGGTAAAGATCTTCAACACATACATATCATTCTGAGAATTAGGAGATCTACTTGAGCAAATCTAAAATCTGTGTTGAAAAACTAAAGAACAATATGGATGCCTGGGTGGCTCAGTTTGTTAAGTGCCTACCTACAGGTTAGGTCATGACCTCAGGGTCCTGGGATGAGCCCTGCATCAGGCTTCCTGGTTAGTGGGGAGTTAGCTTCTCTCTCTCCCTCTCCCTCTGCCCTCCCCTCCACTCATGTTCTCTTTCTCTCTCTCTCAAATAAATAAATAAATAAAATCTTTGAAAAAGTAAAGAAAAATTAAAGAACAATAGTATAAGGTGTAACTTTTTGGCAGTTCAAGGAAGCCATGTGGAGGCAAAACTGATGAAGATATTTCTTACAGTATTTAACACACTAAGGGCCAGTCTACCAATTTTTATTCAGTAGAACACAGATGGAGGATAATGCCAGTGAAGGTCACACTGTATTTTTTTTTTTTAAGATTTTATTTATTTGACAGACAGATCACAAGTAGGCAGAGAGGCAGACAGAGAGAGAGGGGAAGCAGGCTCCCCGCTGAGCAGAGAGCGTGATGTGGGGCTCGATCCCAGGACCCTGAGATCATGACCTGAGCCGAAGGCAGAGGCTCAACCCACTGAGCCACCCAGGTGCCCCACACTGTATTTTTTTAATGTGTCAAATTTTTGCCATGTTTCCAGGCCTGAAGTTGTTAGGGATTTAGCTGAGGCTACTTTGGCTCATTATACCTAGCGGAGAATGTTTCTAGGCCCTTGTCAAATATCAGCTGGGGGCCATGTTGGTGAAGTACAATGGGTTAGTTTCGTTCCCTCTGACTCTTAGATCCTAGATGTTGAGAAGGAGAAGAGAGGGTCAAATTAGTTTCGGGTAAAAGAGAGCTGAGAAGCTCAGGTCATGATCCCAGGGTCTCGGGATCGAGCCCCGCATCGGACTCTCTGCTTGGCTGGGAGCCTGCTTCCTCCTCTCTCTCTCTCTCTCTCTGCCTGCCTCTCTGCCTACTTATGATATCTATCTGTCGAATAAATAAATCTTTAAAAAAAAAAAAAAAAAAAAGGGAGAGCTGAGAAGAGTGCCTGAGTGGCTCAGTCCATTGAGCATCCAGGCCTTGGTCTCAGTTCAGGTCTTGCTCTCAGGGTTGTGAGTTTGTGAGTTTGAGCTCCACGCTGGGCATGGAGCCTACCTCAAACATGGAGAAGCAACATGGGGGGTTAGGGGGATAGGAGAAGAATAAATGAAACAAGATGGGATTGGGAGGGAGAAAAACCATAAATGACTCTTAATCTCACAAAACAAACTGGGGGTTGCTGGGGGGACGTGGGGTTGGGAGAGGGGGAGGGGGTTATGGACATTGGGGAGGGTATGTGCTATCGTGAGTGCTGTGAAATGTATAAACCTGGCGATTCACAGACCTGTACCCCTGGGGATAAAAATACATTAAATGTTTATAAAAAAAAAAATTGGAGGGGGAGGCGAACCATAAGAGACTATGGACTCTGAAAAACAACCTGAGGGTTTTGAAGGGTCAGGGGTGGGAAGTTGGGGGAACAGGTGGTGGGTAATAGGGAGGGCACGTTTTGCATGGAGCACTGGGTGTTGTGCAAAAACAATGAATACTGTTACGCTGAAAAAATAAATAAATTAAAATTTAAAAAAAAAGAAGAAAAAGAGTGAGGTGGGAGAGAATTCTATCTATTGTTCCAGTCTATGGTCTCTTGACTACTTTATTGCCCCTTTCCCCCAGTTTTAGGAAAAATAGAATGACTTCTCACAAACTGTTTATAAGATACATCGTTTTCAATGGAGGACACTGGGAGATGGTGAGGAGAAGTGAGTTGGGGGAAACTGGAGGGGGAGACAAACGATGAGAGACTGTGGACTCTGAGAAACAAACTGAGGGTTTTGGATGGGAGGAAGGTGAGGGGTTGGGTGAGCCTGGTGATAGTATTAAGGAGGGCACATATTGCATGGAGCACTGGGTGTGGTGCATAAACAATGAATTCTGGAACACTGAAAAGAAATAAAATAAAATGATAAAAAAGAAATTGGAAAAAATCAGTTTTCAGACTTTTATACTATTTGACAGTTTTTTATTTCTCATCCTTTAAATTTTTGCACTAGAACCTTAAGTATAGATGTACCTATTGTTTCAAAATATTTGCAATAATCTAACATCTATTCCTCTGTTTTACATATCAAGTGATCTCTAAAGTGGATTCCCAAGTATTTACAGCTTCAGGTATCTTACATAGGTAAATGGAAATTGCCCTGGCATTCAGGAGACATATGATATGTGGTTAGTTTTATGTGTTAACTTGACTGGGCAATGGTGCCCAGATATTTTGTAAGACATTCTTAGAGTAATTCTTTTTTTTTTTTTTTAAGATTTTTTATTTATTTAACAGAGAGAGAGATCACAAGTAGGCAGATACACAGGCAGAGAGAGAGGAGGAAGCAGGCTCCCCGCGGAGCAGAGAGCGTGATGCGGGGCTCGATCCCAGGACCCTGAGATCATGACCTGAGCCGAAGGCAGCGGCTTAATCCACGGAGCCACCCAGGCGCCCCTGTAAGACATTCTTTTGAATGTTTCTGTAAAAGTATTTTTTGGATGAGATTAACATTTAAATCAGTGGAGTTTGAATAAAGTAGATTACCCTCCAAAATATGGGTAAGTCTCATCCAATCAGTTGAAGGCTTTAATTGAACAAAAACTGACCTCTCCAGAACAAGAATGAATTCTGCCAGCAGAACTGCTTTGGGCTAGAACTGAAACTCTTCTGGGTCTTCAGCCTACTGGCTGTAGAGTGCTCTCTCTCTCTCTGTGTATATATAAGTAAATTTATTTTTATTTTTTAATTTAAATTTAATTAGCCAAAGTATACCACATCATTAATTTCAGATGTAGTGTTCATTGATTTGTCAGTTGTGCATAACACCCAGTGCTCATCACATCACGTGTCCTTCTTAACGCCCATCACCCAGTTATCCCATCTCCCCATCCACCCTGTCTTCTGCAACCCTCAGTTTGTTTCCCAGTGTCGAGTCTCTCATGGTTTGTCTCCTTCTCTGATTTCTTCCCATTCAATTTTCCCTCCCTTCTGTGATCCTCTGTCTTATTTCTCATATTCCACATGATATGATTCCACATAATTATTTTTTTTTGATTGGCTTATGTCACTGAGCATAATACCTGCCAGTTCCATCCACGTTGATGTAAATGATAGGTATTTATCCTTTCTGATGGCTGAGTAATATTCCATTGTTCTATACATATATAAATTTATATAGATTATCTGTATTTAGATACTTAGATATATTTATACCCTATATTTCCTATTGGTTTTGCTTCTCTGGAGAACCCTAATGCATATGATAATGCAGATGATTTATTTCTATTTGCTATTCTTTCTTTTTCATTGTACTGGGACATTTGTCTTTTGCCTTTTATTCTTAGTTCTTTCAAAATTCTGCCATCTCTCTTCTTTTTAAAAGATTTTATTTACTTATTTTAGAGAGAGAGAGATAGAGAAAGCATGTGGGGGGGGGCAGAAGAAGAGGGAGAGAGAGAATCTTAAGCAGACTCCACACTGAGTATGGAAACTGCTGAGGGGCTCAATCTCACAACCCCAAGATGAAGACCCAAGACAAAATCGAGAGCTGGATGCCCAACTCTCGTTGGTGCCCCAAAACTCTGCAGTCTCTTGTGCTGTATTCATAAGGAACTCTAGCTTCTTTTATCTAAAAGTCTGTGATTGTTATGAATTTTAGTCCAAAATATTGACATGCAAGAATGTCACATTCCTTAATTTCACTAAGACTCAGATCTGCTTTAAACCTCCACCTATGGCATGGCACTCACCTCTGGAATCTCCTTCCCCATTCTCTTAGTTGACACAAGAATGTTAGTCTTATCACCACAATGGGGAGGAATTAGTTAATCCAAGGTTGTTGGCAGTGTCACTGGAATTTCTCTGCTACTTGATATAGTTTTTCTGAAGGTGGTCCTCTGGTTTAAGTCAATTGTTTCTTTGAGATGAATCGAGTGCTTCTCACAGTGACCGCAGATTTTCTTGAAAAGGACTTTATTATTGTTATTATTATTATTATTATTATTTGTGGTGCTTGTTTATTTTCTTCTGTAAGCATCTTGTTGGAATTCATGTGCAGTCCTTTCGCCATATGGGGCTAACTCTCTTCCATGTTTAATCCTACTTTCAATTCTTATCCCTTCCCTTTGTTTTAGAAAGTCTCCTCCAGTCCTCTGGTTTGCCTAACACTGTCTCACTCAAAGCATTAGTCTCACGTCTCCCTCTTAGGGAAGACTTAGATTTTTAGAGAAGTCAGAGTTGAGATTGTTTCCTAGAAGCAAATTCCAAAGTTTTTATGGTTATTTCACTAGAATAGAGGAGGGAAAAATACTTCTAGCTGAGAGAGCAAATTAATGTACTAATGGATTATTCTGTTGTATGTCTCTACAATATTATGTTTCCTCATCATTTCTGTTTTTGATTTTGTACAGATCCTTTGCCATTATTTTCCATGATTTCTTTCTTAGAATCTTGGTTCTTTCCTATTGAAGCACATGTTTTTGGTTAAGTTTGAAATTTGACAACTATGACAGTTTGTGGACATGATGCTTCAGATCTTACCTATTCCCCATTTCAGTTTGTGTTTGATACTTAGCATTTTTAATTCTTCAGCAAATATTTCTTTGTTAAATTGTCACTTCCAGTTTTTTCTTTGAGTTCTTCTCTCTGTGTGTGCAATTCTTTTTCTAACTCTTATCTTTGATCTTTACCCTTGGTGATTTCTTTCAGTGATAATGATTATGGAGATGTTTGAGAAATTGTTGCTGTGCCATTTACCATAAAATTAATTTGGTTCTATTTAGTCCACATTCCTGAGGTGAATCTGGCAGGAATTCAAACTGCCAAGGGCTGTCCCAAGGGTGAGTCTCAGGGTGATGGGTTAGATGAGCTTTTCCAGGAGCAGCTGGAAGCTTCTCAGTTCAAGAGGTAGTTGGAGCAGCGGGACACCAGAAGTCAGTCAGTACCAGGTGAAGAATATCAAGCATCAGATCCAAGTAGCAAGTTCTAAACTACAACCAGTAAATGATGTAAGGATTCAAGAACCAAACTGACCAGGACACTTTACTATCTAGTTCCTGGGATACCTCTTTTCTTTGATTCAGAAGATTTCTTCACTGCTTTCTCTTCCTTTACCTGTCTCCTAAACCTTTCCCATGGTTTTGTCCTTGGTTCTTTTCCATATTATTCATTCTTTGAGTGATTTAATTCACTGAGTGTCTTCTATGTGCCAGGTACTATTCTAGGAGCAGGGGTTGCAGCAGTGACCAGGTCAGACAAGTCCTTTCAAAGAGCTTTTGTTCTAATGGAAGACACAGTGAGAAAAAGTAAGCAAGGTAATTTCAGATGGTAAGTACTAAAAAGAGCAAAAGCAGGATGATTCAATTTAATAGAGAATGGATTCTACAGAGCAGAGGGGCCTTCATGCAAAAATGCAGGGGGAAATTGCTCTAAACAAAGGAAATGATGCAGTCCCAAGATAGAAGAGTTAATGTAAAATAAAATTGGCATAGTCAAGAAACAGAAAAAAACCCCAAAGTGATTTGAATGCTTTTTTTTTTTTTAAGATTTTATTTATTTGAAAGAGAAAGCAAAGGAGAACAGGAGAATGGGGAGGGGCAGAAAGAGAGGGAGAAGCAGACTCCCCGCTGAGCAGGGAGCCCATTGTGGTTTTCCATCCCAGGACCCTGGGGTCATGACCTAAGCTGAAGGCAGACACTTAAGAGCTTAACAGACTGAGCCACTCAGGTGCCCTGACTAGAATGCTTTTTAAAGGCTGAGAATGGCAGGAGTTAAGATTAGAAGGAAAGAATCTTTGTTTCGTTGTGAATATGATGGAATGTCATTGGAGGGTTACAGGAAGGAATGCAACATACTATGATTTACATTTAATTTTTTTTTTTTTGTTGGGGCGCCTGGGTGACTCAGTGGGTTAAAGCCTCTGCCTTTGGCTCAGGTCATGATCCCAGGGTCCAGGATCAAGCCCCGCATGGGGCTCTCTGCTCAGCAGGGAGCCTGCTTCCTCCAGTCTCTCTCTCTCTGCCTGCCTCTCTGCCTTCTTGTGATCTCTGTCCAAAAAATTATTTTTTGTTTATTTTTAGTCTTTTTTATGCCTAATGTGTTAAAGACTGGAAACTGTATAAAACCAATACATACATTAATGAATTACAAAAAGTTGCATGTCCTTGTAACCCCCACCTAGGTCAAGATACAGTATTTTGCCAGCTACCCCAAATGCCTGATATATGCCTTATCTTAATCACAAACTCCTTTGTACCCACCTAAAAGTAATAATTACAAATTTTACAGTAATGAATTCTTTGCTTTCATTAAGTTTTTTCAGCTATGTATACATCCCTAAACATCATTGTTTAGTTCTTTCTTTTAAGTCTCTCTTAATCTGTGAGTTCTCCTCTGTCTCTTTTTATCTTTCCCTTATATTTTATTTGTTGAGAAAATTGAGTCATTTGACCTATATAGTTTCTTACAGTCTTGGTTTGTGGATTATATTCTCATAGTATATTTAATATATTACTCAGTCTTACGCATATTGCTAGCTAACTTTAAAACTCAATGCCTAAATTCATTAATGCTTTAGAAATTATGACATAATTTCTTAATCTATTTTCCTCATCAAGAATAATCCCAGTTCTCAAGAATATTGGCATGTTATAATATCATATAATTATTTGTGTTTTATTCTGCATTATATACAGGGTAGTCTCAGAAAAACAATGTGAATACAACCACCACTTATATGATTGTTGGAAACAATTACATTATTTTTGTGTATGCTTTCCTCATTTCCTCACTTAAAAGATATATAGTATAGCTGCACTGTATCAACACTCTAAACTTGTGTAACCATTGTATACTATATTCTCTCATAACCTTCATCTAATCTTAATTCTACAACTAAATAAGTATTTAATATTCACCACTAGTTCTTATGTCAATGTTTCTCTAGTCTTTATGCTATCTGAAGTTAATTCCCTAGATTTGGTAGGAAAGGTTCATGTGAACAATATGAGTTCTTGCATATTGATAACAGTTTACTGTGGTATTTAATTTTGTAAGACAGTTTTGTTGGCTTTCAAATATAAAAATCATTGAGACATGCTTTCTTTTCTTGAGTACCTCATATCAGTTATGCCATTTTATTCTGTTGAAAAGTGTACTGACAATTTGAATTTCTTTCCCATTTAATTAACTTTGCTTTATGTCTATGCCCCAAAGAATTTTTTGTCTTTTTCTTCAAAGCCAGTGATTTTAATCAAGTATTTCTCCCCCATTTCCCCAAATTTATTGAGATATTATTGATATATAACATTGTGTAAGTTTAAGGTATAAAACATGTTGATTTAATATACTTAAAATATATTGAAAAATGATTACCACCGTACCTGTTAGTGAACACCTTCATCATATCACATAAGTCCTGTTTCTTTTTTTGCAGTGAGAACATTTAAGTTTACTCTCTTAGCAACTTCCAAGTATATAATACCGTATTGTTAATTATAGTCATCGTGCTGTGCATTATATCCCCACAACTTATTCATCTCATAACTGGAAATTTGTATGCTTTGACCAGCATCTCCCCATTGTCCTCACTCCTCAGATCCTGGTAACCACTATTCTAGACTTTGTCTTAAGGGTTCAGCTTTCTTAGATTCCACATACAAGTGCTATCATACAGTGTTTGTCTTTCTCTGACTTGTTTCCTAAGGTCCATTTATGTTATCCCAAAAGCAGGATTTCCTTCTTTCTGAATAATAAAGAATAATAGTTTATTCTGAATAATAGTTTATATAGATACCATATT
The DNA here is from genome assembly GCF_922984935.1 of Meles meles. Classification (NCBI taxonomy): domain Eukaryota; kingdom Metazoa; phylum Chordata; class Mammalia; order Carnivora; family Mustelidae; genus Meles; species Meles meles. The sequence goes on along the minus strand of NC_060070.1, from coordinate 45,178,030 downwards.
GTTATCCATTCATCTGTTGATGAACACTTATGTTGTTTCCATATATTGGCTATCGTGGATAATACTGCAGTGAATGTGGAAGTGCAGAATATCTCTTTGATATCCTGTTTTCATTTCCTTTGACTATATACTAAGATGTATATAAGTATTGTGGGATCATAAAGAAGTTCTATTTCTAATTTTTGAGACATTTCTATATTGTTTCTCCTAGTAGTTGTACCAATTTTCATTCCCACCAACAGTACATAATGGTTCCCTTTTCTCCACTTCCTTACCAACACTTGTTATATCTTGTCATTTAGTTATAGCCATTCTAACAAATGGGAAGTAATATCTTATTGTGGTTTTGATTTGCATCTCCCTGATGATTAGTGATGTTGAGCTGTTGGCCATAGGTATGTCTCCTTTGGAAAAATGGCTATTGCAGATCCTCTGCCCATTTTTTCCATCAGACTTTTCTGTTGTTGAGTTGTTTTTCTTTATGTATTTTGGTCATTAACTCCATATCAGATATATGATTAGCAAATATTTTCTCCCATTAAGCTGCGTTTTCATTTTGTTGGTGGTTTCCTTTGTTATACAAAAGCTTTTTAGTTTGATGTAGTTCCACTTTAGTCTTGCTTTTTTTTACCCTTGCTTTGGGTGTCAGATCCAAAAAGTCAATGTCAAGGAATGTATCCACTGATTTCTTCTAGGAGTTTTAATGTCTTTAATCCAGTTTGAACCGATTTGTGTGTATGGTGTGAGATAATGGTCCAGTTTCATTCTTTTACTTGTGTCTATCCAGTTTTCTCAGCATCATTAATGGACTATCTTTTGCCATTGTATATTCATGTTTCCTTTGTTATAAATAAATTGACCATATATATGTGGGTTTTTTGGGGACCCCCTCTTCTCTTCATTTATCTGTGTGTCTGTTTTTATGCCAGTACTGTACTGTTTTTATTGTTGTAGTTTTATTATATAATTTGAAAACAGGGAGTATGATACCTCCAGCTTTGTTCTTATTTTTCAAGATTTCTTTGGCTATTCAGGGTCTTTTGGTTCTATGGAAATTTTAGGATCATTTTTCTATTTTTGTGAGTAATGCCATCAGAATTTTGATAGGCATTGCATTGAATCTGGATAGTGCAGACATTTTAATATTAATTCTTTGAATCCATGAGCATAGAGTATCTTTCTCTTTATTTGTGTCTTCTTCAATTTCATTCATTAACATATTATAGTTTTCAGAGTATAAATCTTTTACTTCCTTGGTTAAATTTATTCCTAAGTATTTTACTACTTTTGATACAGTTATAAATGGAGCTGTTCATTTCTCTTTCTGATATTTTGTTGTTAGTGTATAGAAATGCAACTGATTTTTGCATATTTATTTTATATCTTGCGACTTTTCTAACAGTTTTTCTGCAGAGACTTTAGGGTTTTTTATATATAATATGCAAAGAGAGACAATTTTACTTTTTCTTTTCTGATTTGGATGAGTTTTATTTATTGTTCTAATTTCTGTAGCTAAGACAGAAGTGGCAAGAGTGGGCATTTTTGTCTAGTTCTTGATTCTAGAGGAAAAGCTTTTAACTTTTTTTTTTTAAAAGATTTTATTTATTTATTTGACAGAGAGAGAGATCACAAGTAGGCAGAAAGGCAGGCAGAGAGAGAGGAGGGAGCAGGCTCCCCGTGGAGCAGAGAGCCCGATGCAGGGCTCGATCCCAGGACCCTGAGATCATGACCTGAGCTGAAGGCAGTGGCTTAATCCACTGAGCCACCCAGGCGCCCCAAGCTTTTAACTTTTTTTTTTTCCCCATTTTATTTATTTTTTCAGCGTAACAGTATTCATTCTTTTTGCACAACACCCAGTGCTCCATACAAAACGTGCCCTCCCTATTACCCACCACCTGTTCCCCAACCTCCCACCCCTGACCCTTCAAAACCCTCAGGTTGCCCCAACCTCCCACCCCTGACACTTCAAAACCCTCAGGTTGTTTTTCAGAGTCCATATAAAAAATTATTTTTATTAACATATAATGTGTTATTTGCCCCAAGGGTCCAGGTATGTGAATCATCAGGCTTACACATTTCACAGCACTCACCATAGCACATACCCTCCCCAATGTCCATAACTCAACCACCCACTCCCTACCCTCCCCACCTCCCAGCAACCCTCAGTTTGTTTTGTGAGATTAAGAGTCTCTTATGGTTTGTCTCCCTCCTGATCCCATCTTGTTTCCTTTTTCCTTCCCTGCCCCCCAAAAAACTCCTCACCCTACCTCTCAAATTCCTCATATCAGAGAAATCATATGATAATTGTCTTTCTCTGATTGACTTATTTTGCTAAGCATGATACCCCTAGTTCCATCCATGTCGTTGCAAGTGTTAAGATTTCATTTATTTTGATGGCTGCATAGTATTCCATTATATATATACCACATCTTCTTTATCCATTCATCTGTTGATGGACATCTAGGTTCTTTCCACAATCTGGCTATTGTGGATATTGCTGCTATAAACATTTGGGTGCAGGTGCCCCATTCGGATCACTACATTTGTATCTTTAGGGTAAATAACCATTAGTGCAATTGCTGGGTTGTAGGGTAGCTCATTTTTCAACCTTTTGAGGAACCTCCCTACTGTTTTCCAGAGTGGCTGTGCCAGCTTGCATTCCCACAGTGTAGGAGGGTCCCCCTTTCTCTGATCCTCACCAACATCTGTCATTTCCTGACTTGTTAACTTTAGCCATTCTGACTGGTGTGAGGTGGTATCTCATTGTGGTTTTGATTTGTATTTCCCTGATGGCGAGTGATGTTGAATACTTTTTCATGTGTCTGTTGGCCATCTGGATGTCTTCTTTGAGGAAATATCTGTTCATGTCTTTTGCCCATTTCCTGATTGGACTATTTGTTCTTTGGGTGTTGAGTTTGATAAGTTCTTTCTAGATTTTGGATACTAACCCTTTATCTGATATGTCATTTACAAATATCTTCTCCCATTCTGTTGATTGTCTTCTGGTTTTGTTGACTGTTTCCTTTGCTGTGCAGAAGATTTTGATCTTGATGAAGACCCAATAGTTAATTTTTGCCCTTGCTTCCCTTGCCTTTGCAATGTTTCTAGGGAAAAGTTGCTGCAGTTGAGGTCAAAGAGGTTACTGCCTCTGTTCTCCACAAGGATTTTGATGGATTCCTGTCTCACATTGAGGTCTTTCATCCATTTTGAGTCTATGTTTGTGTGTGGTGTAAGGAAATGGTCCAGTTTCATTCTTCTGCATGTGGCTGTCCAATTTTCCCAACACCGTTTGTTGAAGAGACTGTCTTTTTTTCCATTGGACATTCTTTCCTGCTTTGTCAAAGATCAGTTTACCATAGAGTTTCGGGTCTATTTTTGGGCTCTCTATTCTGTTCCATTGATCTATGTGTCTGTTTTTGTGCCAGTACCATACCATCTTGATAATTACAGCTTTGTAATAGAGCTTGAAGCCCGGAATTGTGATGCCACCAACTTTGGCTTTCTTTTTCAACATTCCTCTGGCAATTCGAGGTCTTTTCTGGTTCCATATAAATTTTAGGATTATTTGTTCCATTTCCTTGAAAAAAATTGATGGTATTTTGATAGGGATTGCTTTAAACGTGTAGATTGCTTTAGGTAGCATAGACATTTTCACAATATTTGTTCTTCCAATCCATGAGCATGGAACATTTTTCCATTTCTTTGTGTCTTCTTCAATTTCTTTCATGAGTACTTTATAGTTTTCTGAGTACAGATTCTTTGCCTTTTTGGTTAGGTTTCTTCGTACATATCTAATGGTTTTGGGATTGACTCCTTAATTTCTCTTTCTTCTGTCTTGCTGTAGTGTATTGAAATGCAACTGATTTCTGCAGATGGATTTTCTATCCTGACACGTTCCTGAATTCCTGTATGAGTTGTAGTAGTTTCGGAGTAGAGTCTTTTGGGTTTTCCACATAAAGTATCATATCATCTGCAAAGAGTGAGAGTTTGACTTCTTTGCTGATTCAGATGCCTTTAATTTCTTTTTGTTGTCTTATTGCTGAGGATAGGACTTCTAGTACTATTGAATAGCAGTGGTGATAGTGGACAGCCTTGTGGTGTTCCTGACCTTAAGGGAAAGCTCTCAGTTTTTACTCATTGTAAATGATACTCACTGTGGGTTTTTCATAGATGGCTTTGATGATATGTATGTATGTATGTAGGTATGTACCCTCCATCCCTTCACTTTGAAGAGTTTTGATCAAGAAAGGATGCTGTACTTTGTCAAATGCTTTTTCAGCATCTGTTGAGAGTATCATATGGTTCTTCTTCTTTCTTTTATCAATGTATTGTATCACATTGCTTTGCAGATGTTGAACCAACCTTGCAGTCCAGGAATAAATTCCACTTGGTCATGGTGTACAATCCTTTTAATGTACTGTTGGGTCCTATTGGCTAGTATTTTGGCAAGAATTTTCACATCCATGCTCATCAAGGATATTGCTCTGTAATTCTCCTTTTTGATGGGGTCTTTGTCTGGTTTTGGGATCAAGGTAATGTTGGTCTCATAAAATGAGTTTGGAAGTTTTCCTTCCATTTCTATGTTTTGGAACAGTTTCAGGGAAATAGGTGTTAATTGTTCTTTAAATGTTTGGTAGAATTCCCCTGGGAAGCCATCTGGCCCTGGGCTCTTCTTGTTTATTGGGAGATTTTTGATGACTGCTTCAATCTCCTTACTATTTGTGGGTGTGTTCAGGTTTTCTATTTCTTCCTGATTCAGTTTTGGTAGATTATAGGTCTCTAGGAATGCATCCATTTCTTTCATATTGTTAAATTTGCTGGCATATAGTTGCTTATAATATCTTCTTATATTTGTTTGCATTTCCTTGGTGTTGGTTGTGATCTCTCCTCTTTCCTTCATGATTTTATTAATTTGGGTCCTTTCTCTTTTCTTTTTGATAAGTCTGGCCAGGGGTTTATCAATCTTATTAATTCTTTCAAAGAACCAGCTCCTAGTTTTGTTGATTAGTTCTATTGTTTTTTGGTTTCTAATTCAGTGATTTCTGCTCTGATCTTTATTATTTCTCTTCTGCTGGGTTTAGGCTTTCATTACTGTTCTTTCTCCAGCTCCTTTAGGTGTAGGGTTAGATTGTGTACTTGAGAGCTTTCTTGTTTCTTGAGAAAGGCTATATACTTGTTTCTTGAAAAAGGCTATATACTTTCCTGTCAGGACCACCTTTGCTGTGTCACAGTGACTTTGAACAGTTCTGTTTTCATTTTCATTTGCTTCCATGAATTTTTTTCATTCTTCTTTAATTTCCTGTTTGACCTGTTCATTCTTTAGTAGGATACTTTTTAACCTCCATATATTTGAGTTCTTTCTAATGTTCCTCTTGTGATTCAGTTCTAGCTTCAGAGCATTGTGGTCTGAAAACATGCAGGGAATGATCCCAGTCTTCAAGTATTGGTTGAGACCTCATTTGTGACCCAGGATGTCTTCTATTCTGGAGAATATTCCGTGTGCACTAAGGATGTTGCTTTGGGATGGAATGTTCTGAATATATCTGTGATGTCCATCTGGCTTCATGTCCTTGTTGATCTTTTGGTTGGATAATCTGTCCATTTCAGTGAGGTGGGTGTTAAAGTCCCCTACTAATATTGTATTATTTTTGATGTGTTTCTTTGATTTTGTTATTAACTAGTTTATATAATTGACTGCTCCAAGGATAAGGGCATAGATACTTAAAATTGTTAGATCTTCTTGTTGGACTGATCCTTTGAGTATGATATAGTGTCCATCTTCATCTCTTATTATCGTCTTTGGCTTAAAATCTAATTTATCTGTTATAAGGATTACCACCCCAGCTTTCTTTTGATGTCCATTAGCATGATAAATTGTTTTCCACTCCCTCACTCTAAATCTGGAGATGTCATTGGGTCTGAAATGAGTTTCTTGCAGACAGCATATTGATGGGTCTTGTTTTTTTATCCATTCTGATACCCTGTGTCTTTTGACTGGGGCATTTAGCCCATTTACATTCAGGGTAACTATTGAAAGATATGAATTTAGTGCCATGGTATTACTTGTAAGGTGACTGCTACTGTATATTGTCTCTGTTCCTTTCTGTCTACTACTTTTGGGCTCTCTCTTTGGTTAGAGGACCCCTTTCAATATTTCCTGTAAGGTTGGTTTGATGTTTGCAAATTCTTTTAATTTTTGTTTTTCCTGGAAGCTTTTTATCTCTTCTTCTATTTTTCAATGGCAGCCTAACTGGATATAATATTCTTGACTGCATCTTTTTCTTGTTTAGTGCTCTGAATATACCCTGCCAGTTTTTTCTGGCCTTCCACGTCTCTGTGGATAAGTCTTCTGCCAATCTAATATTTCTGCCATTGTATGTTACAATATTACAGCTCTTGTTCCAAGCTGCTTTCAAGATTTTTCTGTTTGTCTCTAAGACTTGTAAATTTTAGTATTAAGTGATGAGGTGTGGTCCTATTTTTATTGACTTTGACGGGGTTTCTCTGTGCTTCCTGGATTTTGATGCTTGTTCCCTTTGCCATATTAGGGAAATTCTCTACTATAATTTGCTCCAATATACCTTCTGCCCCTCTCTCTCTTTCTTCTTCTTCTTGGATCCTAATTATAATATTGTTTCATCTTACGGTACCTCTTATCTCTAGAATTCTCCCCTCATGGTCCAGTAGTTCCTTGTTTCTCTTTTGCTCAGCTTCTTTATTCTCCATCATTTGCTCTCTATATCACTAATTCTCTCTAGCAGTAAAAGCCTCCATTTTTTATTGCCCCTCATTAATAACTTTTTTGATTTCAGCTTGGTTAGATTTAGTTCTTTTATTTCTCCAGAAAGGGATTTTATTTTTCCAGAGAGGGATTCTCTAGTATCTTCCATGCCATTTTCGAGCCCAGCTAGTACCTCAACAATCCTCATTCTGAACTCTAGTTTTCACATATTACCAATGTCCATATTGATTAGGTCCCTAGCTGTCAGTACTGCCTCTTGTTCTTTTTTTTTTTTTATTTTTTTTGTGGTGCGTTTTTCTGCCTTGTTACTTTATCCATATAAGAATATATGAACAAGAGAATAAAATGCTAAAAGGGTGGTAATGACCCTTGGACAATATATGCTAACCAAATCAGAAGAGACCCAAAATCAGAGGGAGAAGAAAGGGGGAATAAATATGTGTGTATATATATATATATATATATTTTTATGGGGGAATAAATATATATATACACACACACATATATATACACACATATGTATATGTATATGTATGTGTGATGTGTGTATGTATGTGTGTGTGTGTATATATATATATATATATTAGACTGGTGAATAGAACACAGCCACCCATTTGATTTTGTGTGTATTTTCGTCTCTTAGAGGAAACTACCTTCCAAAATTTTAAAGAAAGAAAAACATATATATACAAAAATAAGGATAAACAAGATGAAGGGATGGAATATGACTGTAAAGATGAAAAGTAAAGATTCTAAAAAAGGAATTGAGAAGATAAGTTGGTTGGAAAAAGAAGATAAAAAAAGAGAAGGGAAATGTGATCAGCCTGTAGACAAGAACAAAGCCATGTGCTAGATTTAGGGTATATTTTGATCTAGTAGAAGAAATTATATCCCAAAATTTTAAATAAAAAACCTATACGTGTACACAAAATAAGGTTAAATACAGTGAAGGGATAAAATATGACCGTAACAATAAAAATTTAAAAAGATTTTTTAAAAAGGTATTGTTAAGATAAAATAGTTAAAAAACATTAAAAGATGAAAGAGGAAAAGTTAAAAAAAATAGAATAAAAAAAAGAAAATTAAAAAAATTTAACTTTGCAAGACTAACGGATAATGGGAAAGAAGCCATGAATTCTATGCCTTGCTTTTCCCTAGCTCTGGAGTTCCACAGTTCTCATTGATCTTGAAACTTGGTCTTGGCTGGATGTTTTTGCTGATCTTTTGGGGGAGGGGACTGTTGCAGTGATTCTCAAATGCCTTTTCCTGAGGCAGAATTGTACCACCCTTCCCAGGGGCCAGGCTAATTCACTCTTAGGAGTTTTTGTTCCCTGAATTCTTTCTCTAAAGCTTTGGACACAGGATTGAGAATGGCAGCCTCCCAATTTCTGGCCATAGGAGCTGAGAGCTCAGGACCCCACTCCTCAGTGTGCCCTCAGAGAGAAGCAGTCAATTTTTCCCCTCTCCCTGGTCTCCCACTGCACTCCTTGCTCACCCAGCCTGTGACTGAGCACGTTTCTATCACAGACATGTGGCCCCATTTGGAATCTCCAAACCCAGCAGATTCCTGCCGTGTGCTCCCATGCCTCTCCTCCTGGAGGAGGAAGGTGGGGGTCTCCCTGGATCTGCCAATTATGGGGTCCCTTCTTGAAGAACAGTGGCCCAACTCTGCCTTGGATCATAGTTTAAGGTAACCCTGAGGCGAGAGCTCACTCCTTGGCTCTGTCTCTGTAGCCGGCTTCCCCACACTGAGACCTGGGAGCTCTGCCACACTCAGACCCCACAGGACTTGAAACCACGCTGTCCCTTTGAGGGCTCCACCCCCACTTAGCCTCTGGAGCAACGTCTGTTGGTGGAGCAGACTTCTAAAAGTTCTGATTTTGTGCTCTGCAGCTCCACTTCTTGCTGGGAGCCAGCCCCTCCCCCTGTGGTCTATCTTCCCCTTGCTTTAGATTCACTTCTCTGCATGCCCTACCTTCCAGAAAGTGGAAAGTCCAGAAAGTCAATTTTCTGTTCCTAGTATCGCTGCTCTTCTCTTCGATCTCTTGTTCAGTCTGTGGGTGTTAGGAATGGCTTGATGACTGTCTAGCTGAACTCCTGGGGCCTAATGATATTTCAATCTGCTACTCTTCCACCATCTTGCTTCTTCCAAGCCTTAAGCTTTTCACCAGTGAGTATGATATTAGATGGCCTTTATTATTTTGAGGTACATTCCCTCTTACACAGTTTGTTGAAATTTTTTTTTCCTTTTCTTTTAATTTAAATTATGAAAGCATGTTTAATTTTGCCAAAAGATTTTCTGCATCTATTGAGATAATTACATGATTTATAATATTCATTTTTTAAATGTACATTTCCCCCATGTTCATTTGTTTTGTTTCTTAAATTCCATGCATATGAATGAAATCATATGGTATTTGTCTTTCTCTGACTGACTTATTTCACTTAGCATAATTTTTTTAAAATTTTAATTCTATTAGCCAACATATAGTATATCATTAGTTTTTGATATAATGTTCAATGATTCATCAGTTACACATAACAGAGCATAATGGTCTTTAACTCCACCCACATCATTGCAAATGACAAGATTTCATTCTTTTTGATGGTGGAGTAATATTCCACTCTGCCTGTGTGTGTGTGTGTGTGTGTATCCCACATGTTTATCCTTTTGTCAGTTGATGGCTATTGTTGATGATGCTGCTATAAACATCGGGCTGTTGTTGATAATTTAGCCATTGTTGATAATGCTGCTATACACATTGGAGTGCATGTATCCATTTGGGTCAGTGTTTTTGTATCCTTTGGGTAAATACGTTAGTATTGCCATTGCTGAATCATAGGGTAGTTCTAGTTTTAACTTTCTGAAAAGCTGCATATTGTTTTCCAGAGTGGCTACACCAGTTTGCATTCCCACCATCATTGTAAGAATGTTCCCCTTTCTCCACATTCTCGCCAACATCTGTTGCTTCCTGTATTGTTCATTTTAACCATTCTGACAGGTTGAGGTGGTATCTCATTGTGGTTTTGATCTGTAGTTCTCTGATGTCAAGTGATGTGGAGCATTTTTTCATGTGTCTATTGACTATTTATATGTCTTCTTTGGAGAAATGTCTGTTCATGTCTTCTGCCCATTTCTTAACTGGATTATTTGTTTTTTGGGTGTTGAGTTTAATAAATTTTTTATAGATTTTGGATACTAACTCTTTGTCAGATATGTTATCTGCAAATATCTTCTCTCATTACAAACATTGCCTTTTAGTTTTGTTGATTGTTTCCTTTGCTGTGCAGAAGTTTTATCTTGATAAAGTCCCTAGTTTATTTATTTTTTAAAGATTTTAAAGATTTTTAAAGCTTGTGCTTATGCTCCCTCTCCCTGTCAAATAAATAAATAAATAAAATCTTAAAAAATTTTTATTTATTTACTTGACAGAGAGAGAGAGAGAAAGAGAGAGAGAGGACAAGTGGGGGAGGGCAGCTGTAGAGGGAGAGGGAGAAGCAGGCTCCCCACTGAGCAGGGAACATGACATGGGGCTGGATCCCAGGATGCTGGGATCATGACCCAAGCTAAAGGCAACACTGACCAATTGAGCCACCCAGGTGCCCCTGCCCACCAATGGTTTATTTTTTATTTGTTTCCCTTGCTGCAGGAGATGTGTCTAGTAAGAAGTTGCTAATGTGATATCAAAGTGCTATGTGATATCTGTGTTCTCCTCTAGGAGAGGGTTTACTGTCTCATATTTAGATCTTTGGGGCACCTGGGTGGCTCAGTGGGTTATGCCTCTACCTTCAGCTCAGGTCATGATCTCAGAGTCCTGGGATTGAGCCCCACATCAGGCTCTCTGCTCAGCCGGGACCCTGCTTCCCCCTCTCTCTCTGCCTGCCTTTCTGCCTACTTGTGATCTCTCTCTCTGTCAAATAAAAAAAAAAATCTTAAAAAAAAAGAACATTCATATTTAGGTCTTTAATCCATTTTGAACTTATTTTTGCGTATGGTTTAAGAGAGTGGTCCAGTTCCTTCTTTTGCATGTTGCTCTCTAATTTTCCTAACACCATTTGTTGAAGAGACTGTTTTTATTCTACTGGGTATTCTTTCCTGCTTTGTTGAAGTTTAGTTGACCATGTAGCTATAGGTTCATTTCTGGGTTTTCTAGTCTGTTCTATTGATATGTATCTGTTTTTGTGCCAGTTCCATACTGTCTTGATGACTATAGGTTTGTAATATAACTTAAAGTCTGGAATTGTGATGCCTCCAGCTTTTTCTTTTTCAAGGTTGCTTTGGCTATTTGGGGTCTTTTGTGGTTCCCTATAAATTTTTGGATTTGTTTGTTCCAGCTCTGTGAAAAATGCTATTGGTATTTTGATAGAGATTGCATTAAATATGTAGATTGCTTTGGGTAGTATGGACATTTTAACAATATTTGTTCTTCCAATTCATGAGCATGGAATATTTTTCCATTTCTTTGCATCATCTTCAATTTCTTTCATAAGTGTTCTATAGTTTTCAGAGTACAGGTATTTTAACCTCTTCAGTTAGGTTTATTGTTTTGGTGCAATTGTACATGGGATTGATTCCTGGATTTCTCTTTCTGCTGCTTAATTATTGGTATATAGAAATGCAACAGATTTCTGTATGTCAATTTTGTATCCTGTGACTTTACTGAATTCATGTGTCCGTTCTAGCAATTTTTTTGTGGAGTCTTTCAAGTTTTCTATAAAGAGTATTATGTCATCTGAAATAGTGGAAGTTTGAGATCTTCCTTTTAGATTTAGAGGCCTTTTCTTTCTTTTTGTTGGCTGATTGCCGAGGCTAAGACTTCCAGTACTATGTTAAATAACAAAGGTGAGAGCAGATATCTGTCTTGTCACTGACCATAGTAGAAAAGTTCTCAGTTTTACCCCATTGAGGATTATACTAGCTTTGGGTGTTTTGTTCTTTTCAATATTTTCTTTTTCTTTGTTGAAATTTTCACTTTTTTCATGCGTTTTTCTCTTGACCTTGGTGAACATCTTTATGAACATTATTTTGAACTATCAATAAAGTACTTATCTCTGTTTCAGTAAGATCTGTTGCTGAAGTTATATCTTATTTTTTTTGCTTGGAACATATCCCTCTGTTTTAATTCTCTCTGTGTGTGGTTTTTGTTTACAATATAAAACAGCCACCACTCACAGTCTTAACAGAGTGGTCTCGTGTAGGAGATGAATTTTATCATTCAGCCTGGCCCATGTTCCTGGTTGTCTTTCAAACCTTTGATTGTCCAAGATACCTTCTTTATTTTTGGTGGCTCCCAGTAGTTGAGGGTGTACCAAGAGCTGTCAGAGTCCCAAATGGGAGGATTACATCAGCAACTAGTTGCAGATTAGTGAGAAGCTGGAATGTTAAGCAACAGCTGGGAATATATGTAGATGGGTCCTTCCGGGGAGAAACCAGGAAGTGGGCATTTTCCTGCTCCCTTTGCACTCACTAGACTTGGGTGTATAGTTATTAAAGGTGTTCCTGAGCCTGTTAAGAACTTCTTTGTTTGCTAAAGTTTTGTGGGAAAGCTACTAGAAGCCCTGTTGCCTAAAAACCAGGCAGTCTGGTGGCTTGCCCCTCAGGTGGCAGCTGCAAAAGCTGGGGTGCCAGATGTGTGTCAAGCTTTTTCCAGGAATAATGACCACTTGGAGTAGGTTAGAGGAAGAGAGCAGGGGAGGTGTCCACCAGCTTCCTTGGTGTCCACGGAGGATTTTAGTCAGCCACTAGATGTAAGCTAAATTAGAAGCCTGATCCTTAGGCATCATCTTTTAAAGTATGTACATAAAACCCTTTCAGGAAAAGACTAGGAGATGGGTGATTTTGACTCTTACCTCTTGCTGAGCTATAGTGAGTGCTGTGTGCCTATTAAGAATTTCTTTTTTGTTTGCTACAGTCTTATGGGCCTCCCGTATGCAAGCCCTATTGGCTTTCAGAGCTAGGTGTTTTTGGAGTCTGTTCTTTTTTTTTTTTTTTTTTTTAAAGATTTTATTTATTTATTTGACAGTGAGAGAGAGATTACAAGTAGGCAGAGAGGCAGACAGAGAGAGAGAGAGAGGGAAGCAGGCTCCCTGCCGAGCAGAGAGCCCGATGTGGGACTCGATTCCAGGACGCTGAGATCATGACCTGAGCCGAAGGCAGCGGCTTAACCCACTGAGCCACCCAGGCGCCCCGGAGTCTGTTCTTTTTAAGGGAGTCCTAAATATTGTGTTGCTAGATAAAAGGTCCAAACCCTTTGCTTCCCAGGGGGGAGTGGGGTGTTGATGGCATAGTGAGTGCCTTGCTTGCTATGTATTTTATGGTGAGAGTGTTTCTCAGCCTTTCCTACCCATTTTGTTGTGGATGTAGTCTCCTCTTCACCCAATGTGTTAGAGTTCCTCAGCTAGTTTCTGGATTTCTTTCAGAGGGAATTTCTCCACATTTAGCTGTGCATTTGGTATATCCATGGGAGGATGGGACTTCAGGAGCCTTCTGTGTCATCATTTTAAAGACCATCCTTCTAGTATTTCTTGATATTGGACATCCTGGGTCAATTTTTCTCAATTATTAAGCCCTCTCATTATGTATTTCAAATTTTTTTTCTTTAATTTCAGGAAAATTTTTAAAAATTACTTATTTTAATGTTTGTTTTAACTCTTGCTTTGGTTTTGTTCTTTGGTGATGCCTGTAATAGGTATGTTATGAGTCTTTTGTTTCTTCTATATTTGTTCATTTACTAATAATATTTATTTCCTTCTTAATTTCTTTTTTTTGGATTTATTTATTCATTTTAGAGAGAGAAATCATGAAAGCATGGGGGGAGGGGCAAATTCATCTAGCTGACCTTTTAAAGTAGGTTGTTGCAAGATGGGTTTTCTAACTTCTTTGTTCTAGAGTTCCCTTCTCTGTTATGCTTGTGAAGTGTTAAAAAATATGATGGCTTATTTTTTGAGCTCTCTGTATTCTATTCTCCTCCCCAATTTTTACCTGAATCTTCTCTTTTCTTTGCCACTACTGTCATTATGCTGCTCAATTTGGTTCTTATCTCAGATATTTTCCTCAGTGTGGGGCTATACTTGAGAGATCCTTTAGCTGGTTAGATTTGAGGGATAATGGTCAAGACTGTTCCATCCTCTTCAGACCTTAATATGGACCCCTGATGTTAGAGTGTATAAAACCCTTCCTAGTTTCAGCTGCTATTCTTAAATTGACCCCTTGAACTTTTCAGTGAACACCTCTTGGCTTTTTTGGGCTTCTCAGGTCAATCAGCTGCATTTTGCCTCTCTTCATTTCCCTCTGTTACTGGTACTGCGCAGCTCTTGTAGTTGTTGGTTTTTATGCCCACATTTTGTGTTTTGTAGGGCTACCTTTAACCTAGTTTTGTTTGTGGGCTTTTAGTATTGCTATCTTAATTGCTTATCTTTTTTAAAATTTTAATTTAATTTTAATTTTTGCATTGCTATCTTAATTGCTGATCTTTTTAAAAATTTTAATTAATTTATTAATTGCTTTTTTTAAAAAAAGACATTTATTTATTTGAGAGAGAGAGTGCAGGAGAGAGCAAGAGCATGAGAGGAGAGAAGTTCAGAGGGAGAAGCAGGCTCCCTGCGGAGCTGGGAACCTGATGTGGGACTTAGTTCTGGGACTGCAGGATCGTGACCTGAGCTGAAGGTGGTTGGTTAACCAACTGAGCCACCCAGGCACCCTGCTTTATCTGTTTTTATGTTGAGATTTAGGAAGATCACAAAACTATGTTGCTTCTGTTGGCATTTCCCAGAATCCTCTATGATTTATATTTAAAAAAATAAAAATAAAAGCCATGCTTATGGCTTTTATTGCTTACAGTTATTATGCTAGTTTGTTAGAACTGCTATCACAAAGTACCACAGACTGGATGGCTTAAACAACAGGAATTTATTTTCTCATTGTGAGAAGCCCAACATCAAGGTGTTTGCAGCATTGGCAACTTATGTGGGGGTATGAAGGAAGATTCTGTTCCAGGTATGGATGGCTATCTTCTCCCTATGTCTATGTTTTGGCTCCTGTCCATTTGTGTCTGTGTCCAAATTTCCTCCTCTTACAAGGACACCAATCATAATGGATTATGACCCACTCTAATGACCTTATTTAAACTTAATACCTCTTAGAAAACCTTATCTCCAAATGCAATCACTTTCTGAGGTATTAGACATTAGGATTTCAACATATAAATTTTTGGGAACACAATTCATCCATGCCAATTATGTATGTCTTTTTTTTTCTTTTTTAAATATTTTATTTATTTATTTGATAGAAAGAGACACAGCGAGAGAGGGAACACAAGCAGGGAGAGTGGGAAAGGGAGAAGCAAGCTTCCTGCTGAGCATGGAGCCCAATGCGGGGCTTGATCCCAGAACCCTGGGATCATGACCTGAGCCGAAGGCAGACACTTAATGACTGAGCTACCCAGGTGGCCCCCAATTATGTATGTTTTAATGACGCAAAGATCTGTAACCATTTCTCTTGTCTACACTCCTTTTTTTGGTCTTCAGACTGTATAGCCCAATACCTCTTGGACAGGTCCACTTTCATACCATGTGTATGCTCTCAGTGTTTAGCATATCTGATTAGATGAATAACTCACCTAGTAGGCAATTGGATATGTGGTTCTGCAACACTTTAGATATAACCTGTCCACAATTTTACTCACTTTCTTTTCCTTCAACTTGTTATTACCTTTGCCTTCATTATCTTGATAAGTGGCACCAGTACGGTCACTTAGTTTCCCAGTTCAGAAATCTGGGGTTACTATAAACTTTTCTTTCTTACAAGCCATCTTTAAAGAGTCATGAATTTTTTAAAGATTTATTTATTTATTTGAGAGAGAGAGAGAGAGCAGGGTGGGGGGCAGGGGCAGAGAGAGAATCCTGAAACAAACTCCCCGTGGATCCTGATGTGGGGCTCCATCCCAGGACCCTGAGATTATGACCTGAGCCAAAATCAAGAGCCAGTTGCCACTTAACAGACTGAGCCACCCAGGTGCCCCAAAGTCATGAAATTCTTTAGTTTCTATTTCCTTAACATTTTTCTTATCTATCCCTTTATCTCCACCTGTGATTGCCAATGTCTTGATTCAGAGCCCCTCTTTATCTCTTACTAGAATCACCTACCTTTAAGTTAACTTTGAATTTATTCTTTTAGGAAATGGCAATAAACTCAAATGGTTTGAGATTCAAAAGTTCTAGTGAAATGTCTGTTCCCACCCCTATTTCTTATCCACCTGATTCACCTCTCCAGAAGCAATTAATGTTATTGCTTTCTAGGGTTTCTTTCCAAAGATATTTTATGCATATGTGTTTTTTTCATGTACTGAGTGTATATTAAAATCATAAGATACTTTTGTCTTTTTTACGTAAATGATGGCATACACTATATGTTGTTTTGCAATTTTTTTTGTAGTTTAATAATAACTTTTGGAGATTATTTTACATCAGTACATAAAATATTTCTTATAGCTTAAAATTATTTTATTTTCTGAATGACTATTGAACATGTAGGTGCCAAGAATAACCTTGTATATAACCTTCTACACATGTGCAAATGTACCCGTAGGATAAATTCCTCCAAGTGGAATTGCTGAGTCAAATGTAGGCAGATTTTTAATGCTGACAGATGTTGTCAAATTGCCCTTCAGTTTGTCTTTTGTAGTAGTCCTTTTGACTAATCTCTCTGCTTTGAATTCACCTTCTGTGATGTTGCCAGAGGCATTTGCTAAAATGAAACTCTAGTTGTGTTCCTGTGCTGCTTCTTCTATTTTCTTTTTTTTTTTAAGATTTTATTTATTTATTTGACAGAGAGATCACAAGTAGGCAGAGAGGCAGGGGGAAGCAGCTCCCTGCTGAGCAGAGAGCCCAATGTGGGGCTTGATCCAAGGACCCTGAGATCATGACCCGAGTTGAAGGCAGAGGCTTAATCCACTGAGCCACCCAGGTGCTCCATGTTCCTGTGCTTCTTAAAACTCATTATTGATTCCCAATTACTTACCAGAAAAACCCAAACTCCTTGGTATGGAAACTATAACCCTACTTTTTGGATATTTGCTTATTTGGCCAGGCTCACTTTTCATCATTTCCCTCTGGTTACTATAGTTCATGTTTCTCATATGAGCTGTCTGTCATGCCTCTGTACTTGCTATTTCCTTTGCTTGGAATACCTGCTTATCCTTTAAAACTCTGTTTTCTTGCCTCCTACTCAAATAGAATAGAACACACTTTGATTCTTGCTATTGCAGTGTCAGGTACATAGCTCTAAAATTGCCCTATTTCACTGAATAATAATTACCTGTTCATATCTGTCTCTCCTAGCCTGTCAGCTAAGTAGTTATAGAAGTGATGCCATGCAAGGAAAATATAAAAAGAATACAGAATTTGGTCAGGCAATAAAGAGATTCGTTGAGTCCAGTCAACAAATGGAGGAGGTCAGCTGTAGCCCCAGGTGGGGAAAAGCATACCATCTGCCCAAATGAGATGATGAAAACAGTGGAAAGAAGTTATGATGAAAATTGGGTATAGGTGAAATGTGAAAGACACCCAGGGGGAGCATAACATCAATATGGCCAGCTGCCTTTCCTGTCTCTTCCCTCTCACTTTAACTCCAGCAATATTAGATTATACTATTTTTACATGCCGTGCTTTCTGCTAAGGACATCTTCATTTATTTTAGTGTTGTAGTGAGTGCCAACTCTTCCCTCAAAACCCAGATCACAGGTTAACTTTTCTGAAAGTCTGTCCCTAGAACCACATCATTTCTTCTACTCTAATACTTTGAAATGTGAACTTCTTTTTTTTCACCAATCTTACAATTTTATAATTCATTTATTTGCATACCTATTGGCTTTGCCTAGCAAGACTAAGAACACTTCGAGGGCAGAATTATGTCTTATTCAGTATCTTCAGGGCAGTGTTTCAGACATAGTTGCTCTATGAATGTTCAGCTCAACTGACTTTGTGCTCTATTTGTCGTCTATAGTATAATCCAGCAGACAAAGGCATGGGCTCTGCAATCAGACTGGAAGTTATTAAGGTGTGCTCTATCACTTATTAGTTATTTGAACTTGGAGAAGCTACTGAACCTCTTCAGTGCCTCCATTTCTTCATGTCTAAACTAGAGATATTAGTATTTACTAATAAGATTGCAGTGAGAAATGAAATAACCATATGTGTTTAGCACATAGTGTATACTCATTTAAGTATACAGCTGGCAGTATCAAATATTTTCTTTGATCAGTTTTATTAAAAGCAGTGCCCAGAGTCCAGAAGTCATTCCTTAAGTTCTTGGTATTAATGCCAACTCCAGATTCCTTGTTCTGGACTCTTTAGATGTTTCTTATCCACCTCTCCCCACCAACCTGATGTTGATCCCTGGCAACATTCTTGAGTGGATCATTACTCATTTGGCATACAATCACTTAGAAAAAGAAACAGTGCTAATCAAGACTGAGAACGATTCATTAAGATCTAGTGATGGCAAATTAATCTTAATTCTACTTTTTTAGAGAGGGTTATTAGACTCACACCTTAGGAGATTGATAGATTCCAAAAGGATTTGAGGTAGTTATTTAAACAGACACAGAAAAGAATAAAATATCAGAGGGAAAGAAAAATTAGGATGGACTACTCGAAGTAAGGGGAGATGTTCGTTAATACATGATGTATTAGTTGCTAGGGCTTCCTACATACTCCAACATATCACTGACAGGTTGGTTTAAACAACAGAAATCTATTTTCTTATAGATTTTTTTTTAAGATTTTATTTATTCATTTGACAGACAGAGATCACAAGTAGGCAGAGAGACAGAGAGAGGCAGAAGCAGGCTCCCTGCTGAGCAGAGAGCCCAATGCGGGACTTGATCCCAGGACCTGAGCCAGAAGGCAGAGGCTTCAACCCACTGAGCCACCCAGGTGCCCCTTCTTATAGATTTCTTATAGACTAGAAATCTGAGATCTAGATGCCAGCAGGGTTGGTTTCTCCTGAGGCCTTTTTCCTTGGCTTGTATAGGGTCATCTTTTTGTGTCTTCACATGTTCTCTCTGTATGCATGTGTCTTAATCTTCTTTTAAGGACACCAGTCAGAATTAGATTAGATTAGGACCCCCTGATGACCTCATTTAAACTTAATTATCTATTGAGAGATCCTATCTCAAATATGTTAACATTCTGAGGTACTGGGATTAGGACTTCAATAGATGAATTTTGGGGAGACACATTCAGCCCGTAACACACAGTACTCTGTAGCATAAGATTCTGTCCGGTTGTGAGAAGAGAACTATACATTTGGTTCTATTATTCCTAAAAGCAAAAAGAAATAAAAAGCTGGGGGGATAAAATCACTTATAATCTTCACCTTATCACCATTCATTTGACCTAAGACCTAATAATGACACTGATAACAGGGGCTGAGAATTCCAGGCAGAGGGCCCAAAGGCCCAGATATGGGAAGGAATTTGGCTTGATTATAATGAAGGAAAGATTGACCAGGTCAGGCAAATTTGGTGAGGGATTTTAGATTTTGTTCTAGTTGGCATGGGAAGGCTTTGGAAAGTTTTAAGCTGGGGGCAACATGATATAATTCATGTTTTAAAAGTAACAATTGGCTATGAAAGAAAGACTGGATATATGTACAAACGGGTAATAGTGGCAGCAGTGAGACCCGCAACAGTGCTACTCAAAATGTTAGTCTGCAAAGAGATAAAGAGCAGGCATCTAAGAATCCCTTCTATCAAGAAATTCTTGCTATGGAAAAAATAATTGTTAGCTGCACTAAACATATGCTTAGTGAAGTAGTTGACTTTCATGTTGGTGCAAGTTTCTTATGTTATTGTCAGTTAGAAACAAGCGTTTCTTGTCTGTGGGTCTCACTTTGAGTCACACTTTCAAGGCTATTGCAGTTGGCCAGGTTAGAGATAACAATTGCTGGGACTAGCATGATAATGGTAGAGATGGTAAAAAGGGGGTGCATTAGGGCTCTGTCATGGTGGCAGAAATGTTGGAACTTTATCAGTTTTATTGGAGTGGGAGAAAGAGAAATGCAGAATAACTCTCAGATTTGGAGCTTGATTAAGAGGGTGGATGGTAGTATTATTTACTGAGTTAGAGAAGAGTAGGAGAGGAGCAGGTTTCATGGGGTAAAATCAGACATTGTTGTGAATGTGTCATATCTGAGAAGCCTGTTAGAATTTCAGACATGTTGGGTAAGCAGTCTTGAGTTCCAGAGAGAGGTCAGGGGTTTAAATTAAAAAAAAAAATTTCTTTTTTGAAAAGCCAGTTTGTTCGCATAGTTCAAAAATCTAAGTGTAAAATGTTATGAAGTACAAATTCTTTCTTCCTTTCTTGTCCTGTGTCTGTCTAGTTCCCACATTACTTTCTCCTCTCTTAGATTCTTATGTATACTCAAACATTTCTTTATGTTTTTACAAGTGTATGTATGTAAATGTTGAAGAGTTTGTTAGCTAATTATAAAGATAACTTGTTAAAAATAAATACAAATACACATTCTTGTCTGTGCTCCCTTTTTATAAAGGAGTACTTTTATTATCGTTCTGTACTTTGCTTTTTTCTCTTAATAGTGTATCTTGAGCTCTTTCTATAACACCATATAGCTTCTTCATTCTTTATTTAACAGTTACATGGTACTTGATCATATGGTTATTTATTTGACCATAATTTATTTATTTTACCAGTCTTCTATTAAAGGACATTAGAATTGCAGTACCTAGGTGGCTTAGTTGGTTAAGTGTCTGACTTCAGCTCAGGTCATGATCGCAGGATCCTGGGATTTAGCCCCACATAGGGCTTCTTGCTTGGTGGGAAGTCTGCTTCTCCCTGTCCCCTCCCCCATGCCTGCTCATGCTAACACAAATAAATAAAAAAACTCTTGCATCTCTCAAGTAAATATGTAAAACATTAAAAAAAAGAGAGAGACATTAGGATTGTCTTAGTTGGCTTAGGCTGCTACAACAAAATACCATAGCCTGAATGGCTTAAACAATAGACATTTAATTCTCACAGTTTTGGTGGCTGGGGATTTCAAGATCAAGTTGCTGGTAGATCCAGTCTTTAATGAGGACTCTTTTTCTGGCTAGCAGATGTCTACCTTCTCTATATTCTTAGTTTTGGAGAGGGAAGCTCTATTGTCTCTTTCTTTCTTATAAGGGCACTAGTCCCATCATGGGGGTTCTACTCTCATGACCTCATCTAAACCTAAGTACCTCCAAAGGCGACACTTCCTAATACCATCACATTGAGAGTTTGGACTTCAACATATGGATTTTGAGGGGACACAGACATTCAGTCCATAACAAAGATAGTTTCCAACAAGATTATTTTCAAGATCCATTTTCAGTTCTAATATTCATGATACTCTTTATTAAATGATTATTCTCAGTACTCTTTCCTCCACCTCCTCCAGAAAGGATGTATAAATTGTGATCTGTACTTCTAATTATTTTTTAAATTAATTAATTAATTTTTTCAGCGTAACAGTATTCATTGTTTTTGCACAACATCCAGTGCTCCATGCAACACGTGCCCTCCCTATCTCCCACCACCTGGTTCCCCCATCCTCCCACCCCCGCCCCTTCAAAACCCCCAGGTTGTTTCTCAGAGTCCATAGTCTCTCATGGTTTGCCTCCCCTTCCAATTTCCCCCAACTCCCTTCTCCTCTCCATCTCCCAATGTCCTCCATGTCATTTGTTATGCTCCACAAATAAGTGAAACCATATGATACTTGACTCTCTCTGCTTGACTTATTTCACTCAGCACAATCACCTCCAGTCCCGTCCATGTTGCTACAAAAGTTGGGTATTCATCCTTTTTTTTTTTTTTAATAAACATATAATGTATTTTTATTCCCCAGGGGTACAGATGGAACTAGAGGGTATCATGCTTAGTCAATCGGAGAAAGACAACTATCATATGATCTCCCTGATATGAGGACGTGGAGATGCAACATGGGGGGTTAGGGGGATAGGAGAAGAATAAATGAAACAAGATGGGATTGGGAGGGAGACAAACCATAAATGACTCTTAATCTCACAAAACAAACTGGGGGTTGCTGGGGGGAGGTGGGTTTGGGAGAGGGGGAGGGAGTTATGGACATTGAGGAGGGTATGTGCTATGGTGAGTGCTGTGAAGTGTGTAAACCTGGTGATTTACTTCTAATTATTTTTAACAAGTTATCTTTATAATTAGCTAACAAACTCTTCAACATTTATTGTAAGAAGTATTTGTTGAGTATCAACTAATAATATGGGCCCAATCACTCGTCTAGATACAGGGGATATAGCAATGTAAAAAGATCTCTGCCATGAGCTTACATGGACAAGGCTAAACAAGATAAATAAAATATATAATAGACACTGAGAAGAACTAAGAAGAAAAATAAGAGAGCTAGGTAAGGAGATGTGTGTATGTGTGTGTTGGCATTTTATTTAATTAATTCATCTATTTAAAAAAAAAGATTTTATTCACCTACTTGACAGAGAGAGACAGCGAGAGAAGGAACACAAGCAGGGGGAGTCAGAGAGGGAGAAGAAGGCTTCCCACTGAGCAGGGAGCCTGATGCAGGGATTGTGTGTTGGCATTTTAGGTAGAATGACCAGAGAAGGCTGAAGCACACATCTGATGGTGTAGGTCTGAAGTAAGTGAGAAAGTAAGTCCTGTGGATCTCTCAAAGTAGACCATTCTGGGCAGAGGGAAGATATCACTGTTCAAAGTATTTTTTTTTTAATGATTCTAGTGTTTGGCTTATTGGAGATCTCTCGGTACCTATTTGTTTGGATCTTCTATTACTTCTCACTGATCCTATATCTTCCTCGCCTAGCTCACTAGCTTCACTCTCTGGATTCTAGAAGTAATCTACACAGTTAAGCTTTTATTTACATCTCTTTTCCCAGGCACCTATCCATTTGTTTGGTTTGGCCCGGCACCCCTGCGGAGCTGCCATCTTGTTCCCTGATTGCTGCTGATACATTGCTTACCCAGCCTCTGTAACAACTTTAATGCTAGACAAAGCCCACAAGATCAAAGCTTATTCAAAATGAAGCTGAGTCTCATAAACTGACTAAATTAATCCCTCTTTATTAAGTGAAAACAAAGGAATGCAGACATTTCAACTATATAAATAAACAAAAGGGAAAGCAAGAAAACCAAAACCAAAATCTAGATCAATTACTGATACTCAAAAACACTCTGAAGCTTTAAGTTTCTTTGTTAGGTCCAGCATTCAACAACATGGCCTCAGGCCAAAGATAGCCCATTGATCCAAGTACTACTTGCTTAACTCTGATTCCAACTTTTGTGTACCACACTTTTTCCTTTAGTTTAGGACCTTCTCAATCCCTGATATCTGAAATGATACTCTAACTTTTTAGTAAGATCCTATTTACATTTCTCCTAGTTTACAGTGGTTTCTAGTATCTGGATTACTGGATTTTTTTTTTTTTTTTCTGTCTATTGCTTTGCTATAACCTCCCTGTGAATGAAAGTCCCAGGTCTTGAGTTCCTATTCCCGAGAGGGCAGTGTAGCATTCCTCATATTCACTGCTCTCCTCTATAAAAGCCTGTACAGTTTTGTTTTTCCATCTGGGTTATCTGTTGAGAGGTCATTTTAAAGCAAAAGCACTCAGACTTATTATTTTTTTTAAATTTTATTTAATTATTTGACAGAGATCACAAGTAAGCAGAGAGGCAGAGACAGAGGGGGAAGCAGGTTCCCTGCTGAGCAGAGAACCCAATGTGGGACTTGATTCCAGGACCCTGAGACCATGACCCGAGCCGAAGGCAGTGGCTTAACCCACTGAGCCACCCAGGCACCCCGTTGAGAGGCCATTTTATAGTGATATTAGGATAGATAGGACTGTGCTAATGAAAAAACATTATTGCCAGGAAGTAAAGATGATCTAGAGGTTGGAAAAATCCAACAGATTCAAAGTGTTGTGATAAAGAAATCTTAAAAATTTTAGCCAGTCAAAGTTTTTTTTTTTTTTTAAAGATTTTATTTATTTACTTGACAGAAAGAGATCACAAGTAGGCAGAGAGGCAGGCAGAGAGAGAGAGGGAAGCAGGCCCCCTGCCGAGCAGAGGGCCCCAAGCGGGACTCGATCCCAGGACCCTGAGATCATGACCTGAGCCGAAGGCAGCGGCTTAACTCACTGAGCCACCCAGGCGCCCCGCCAGTCAAAGTTTTATTTCAAATTTTCTGCAAGGGTAAAGGTCCCTTGTAGGTCAATTCAAAGATTCACCATTAGGACTATTTTATAGGGAAAGAATGATTATAGAATCTTTAGACTAGCCATATTTTAAAAAGTTCCAATTCACTAGAGATCACTAGACATTTCAGTGACAGTTAACTGGGTTAGAGGGGTGGAGTTTCATACAAGTCTAATTTTTAAAAATAAAGATACTAAATATTTAACATTTATTGAACATTTATGTATACCAGGCATTTTACATGTATTATCACAATTCATCTATACAACCACTGAGGGAGGTAGAATAATTCATTCAAAGCCATATAGTGATGGAGAAAGTATGAAATCAGGTATTTCTGAGCCTGTGCTTTCCAGTGCTATATCATTTCCCTGTCAACCTTGCTTGCTCAGAAGAACGTGTTAAAACTGCAGTTTTCGAGGCACCTGGGTGGCTCAGTCATTAAGCCTCTACCTTCCACTCAGGTCATGATCCCAGAGTCCTGGGATCAAGCCCCACAATGGGCTCCCTGCTTTGTAGGAAGCCTGCTTCTCTCTCTCCCACTCCCCTGCTTGTGTTCCCTCTTTCTCTATGTCTCTTTCTGTCAAAGAAATAAATAAAATCTTTTAAAAAATAGTTATTTAGGGGCGCCTGGGTGGCTCAGTGGTTTAAGCCTCTGCCTTCGGCTCAGGTCATGATCCCAGGGTCCTGGGATCGAGTTCCGCATCGGGCTCTCTGCTTGGTGGGGAGCCTGCTTCCTCCTCTCTCTCTCTCTGCTTGCCTCTCTGCCTACTTGTGATCTCTCTCTGTCAAATAAATAAATAAAATCTTAAAAAAAAAGTTATTTAAAAAATAATTGGAAAAAAAAAAACCCCTGCAGTTTTCTAGGCCTTAGACATTCTGTTTCACTGGCTCTGCTACAGAATCCTGGAACCAATTTTTATTAAGATCCTCATGTGAGTCTAGTGGGCAGATGAATTTAGGAGACCTGGTCCTATCCTGCACTCTCTAATGTTATGTAATAAAAATAAGCTTTCTTCATCTCTAAATACCTAGTGCTTACGTATTCAAAGAAATGAAACCAAACCAAGCATATCATGTTATTTGTAATGAGATTCAAAAGTTTTTATTCAGAAACAAAAAGCCACATCTAGTCATCTGGTTAAAATGCTCTTTTCCTTAACATGTAAACATGACCAAGTGCTCATCATCTTTGAAAACAAGCTGCCACCTTGTCTGCCTTTTGCCTTTTCCAGCTTTTTTGAAAAGTCATCCATACTTATGGCCTATAATTCCATAATTTTCCTTTATTCCTCACCTAACTATGCTTTGGCGTTTGTGTTATATCTCTATAGAAACTGTGCTCATCACCAATAACTTCCTGGTTGGATTCATTTTGGCTCTTACCTAACCTGACTTCCCTAGAACAAGTCTTAATTCTGTAAAGTTCACCTGAAAATTGCTTAACCATTTTATCAGGAATGTTCATTTCTTCCAAGAAAGAGGTTGTTGATTATATCAATTAAAAACCAGACCAGGTTTGCAACAATTTTTCTTTTACATTTGGCAGCTGATTTTGAAAAGCAAGGGATAATACATAGTCCAACAGAAATAATGGACCAAAAGCCAAAATGGACATCTGGAAGGAAAGAACATGGCCAGATAGGATGGAGTCCAGAAGGAAGAATGGGTAAGGGGGAGAAGGGACAATAGGAACTGTGTCTGACCAAGCTCTTCCAGCTCCAGGAGATCAGAGCCTTGGTATTTATAAAACGGATGGAAGGAAGATAAGTCTCTGTAATTATTTACCTATTGAACTTATTATATATTATTAGGAAATTAAAGCTAAAAAATTATTTTAATCTCATTTCATTTTACCCAGTACACCAGGAGAAATTTGTAAACTTGATTTGTAAATTTGATTAACTTTTTCTTTTCTTTTTTTTCTCTTCCCTTCCTTTCGTTTTCCTTCCTTCCTTCCTTCCTTCCTTCCTTTCTTTCTTCTCTCCTTCCTCCCTTCCCCCTCCTCCCTTCCTTCCTCCCTTCCCCCCTTCCTTCCTTCCTTTCTATTTTAATTCTAGTGTAATTAACAAACAGTGTTATTAGTTTCAGGTATACAGTATGGTAACTGAACAATTCTATACATTACTCAGTGCTCATCATGATAAGTGTACTCTTTAATCCCCATCACCTATTTCATGCATCCCCTACCCACCTCCCCCCCTCTGGTAAACATCTGTTCTCTATAGTTAAGAGTCTATTTTGGGGTTTGTCTCTTTCTCTTTTTTTCCTTTGTTCATTTATGTTGTTTCTTAAATTCCACATATGAGTGAATTCATATAGTATTTGTCTTTCTCTGACTAACTTATTTCACTTAGCATTATATTCTCTAGATCCATCCATATTGCTGCAAATGGCAAGATTTTACTTTTTTAAATGGCTGATGAATATTCTATTACATACACACACATCTTCTTTATCCATTCATATATCAATGGACATTTGGGATGCTTCCATAATTTTACTGTTAAAAATAGTGCTGCAATAAATATGGTGTACATATTTTTTCAAATTAGTGTTTTTGTATTCTTTGGGTAAAGACCTAGTAGTGGAATTACTGGATATGGTAATACTATTTTTAATTCTTTGAGGAAACTCTGTACTGTTATCCACAGTGGAAACCAGTTTCCACCTATTTGCATTCCTACCAACAATGCACAAGAATTCCTGGACAACACCTGTTGTTTCTTGTGTTTTTTATTTGACCCATTCTGTCAGGTATGAAGGTATCATTGAGGTTTGGATTTGCCTTTCCTGATAATGAGGGATGTAAGCATCTTTTCACAGGTCTGTTAGCCATCTGTATTTTTTTTTTTTTAAAGATTTTATGTTAAAGTAATCTTTGCATCCAATGTGGAGCTTGAACTTACAAGTCTGAGATCAAGAGTCAAATGGTTGGGCGCCTGGTGGCTCAGTCAGTTAAGTGTCTGCCTTCAGTTCAGGTCATGATCCCAGGGTCCTGGGATTGAGTCCTGCTTTGGGCTCCCTGCTTAGTGGGGAGTCTGCTTCTCCTCTATGCCTCCCCCCCTGCTCTCTCTCTCTCTTTCTTTCTCAAATAAATCAATAAAATCTTAAAAAAAAAAAGAAAAAAATCACATGCTTTACCAACTGAGCCATCTCTATTTCCTTGGAGAAATATCTGTGCATGTTTTCTGCCCATTTTTGAAGAGGTGTGTGTGTGTGTGTGTGTGTGTGTGTGTGTGTTCGGTTGTATAAGTTCTTTGTATATTTTAGATGTAAACTTTTTGGATATATCATTTGCAACTATCTTCTCCCATTCAGTAGGTCGTTTTTTAGTTTTGTTGATTGTTGCCTTTGCTGTACAGAAGCTCTTTGTTTTGATGCAGTCCCAGTAGTTATTTTTGTTTTTGTGTCCCTTGCCTCAGGAGACATATCTAGAAAAATTTTGTTATAGTTGATGTCTGAGGAATTACTGACTCTGCTCTCTTCTAGGATTTTGATGGAGTTTATTTTTGTATATGGTGTAAGAAAGTGGTCCAGTTTCATTCTTTTGCATGTAGCTGTCCAGTTTTCCCAACACCATTTGTTGAAGAGACTTTTTCCCATTGCATATTCTTATCTCCCTTGTCAAAGATTAATTGATCATATATTCCTGGGTTTATATCTGGGCTCTTTGTTTTGTTCCATTGATATATGTATTTGTTTTTGTACCAGTACTATACTGTTTTGATGATTACAGCTTTGTAGTAGATCTTGAAAATCTGGGATTGTGATACTTCCAGTTTTGTTCTTTTTCAAGATTGTTTTGGCTGTTCTGGGTCTTTTGTGGTTCTATACAAATGTTAGGATTATTTGTTCTAGTTCTGTGAAAAATGCTGTTAGTATTTTGATAAGGATTGCATTAAACGTGTAGATTGCTTTGGGTAGTAAGGACATTTTAACATTTTCTTCCAGTCCATGAACATGGAATATCTTCCCATTTGTTTGTGTTGTCTTCCACTTCTTTCATCAGTGTTATAGTTTTCAGAGTACAGAACTGTCACCTCCTTGGTTAAATTTATTACTAGGTATTTTATTATTTTTGGTGCAATTGTACATGGGATTGTTTCTGCTTCATTATTAGTGTGTAGAAATGCAATAGATTTCTGTACATTGATTTCTTATCCTGTGACCTCATGAAATCATTTATCTGTTCTAGTAATTTTTTGGTGGAGTCTTTAGGGTTTTCTATATATAGTAACATGCCATCTGCAAATAGTGGAAGTTTTACATCTTCCTTAACAATTTGGATACCTTTTATTCCGTTTACTTGTCTGAGAGGTGTGGTAGGACTTCCAGTAATATGTTGAATAAAAGTGGTAAGAGTGGACATCCTTATTTTGTTCCTGATCTTAGGGGAAAATGCTCTCAGTTTTTCAACATTGAGTGTGATTTTAGCTGTGGATTTTTCATATATGTCCTTTATTATACTGAGGTATGTTCCCTCTAACTCTACTTTGTTGAGGGTTTTTACCATGAATGGATGTTGTACTTGTCAAATGATTTTCCTGCATCTGTTGAAATGATCATATGATTTTTATTCTTCTCTTGATGATGTGATGTATCATGTTGACTGATTAGCAAATATTGAACTACCCTTGCAACCCAGGAATAAATCCCTCTTGATGGTGGCGAGTGACTTTTAACGTATTATTGGACTTGCTGGAGAATTCTACCAAACTTTCAAAGAAGAAATAACACCTATTCCCCTGAAGCTGTTTCAAAAAATGGAAGCAGAAGGAAAATTTCCAGACTCTTTTTATGAAGCCAGCATTACCCTGATCCCAAACCAAGCAAAGGCCACAACAAAGAGGAGAATTTCAGACCAATATCACTGATGAATATGGATGCTAAGATTCTCAACAAGATCCTAGCAAACAGGATCCAACAGCACATTAAAAAGATTATCCACCATGACCAGGTGGGATTCATCCCTGGGTTACAAGGATGGTTCAACATTCGCAAATCAATCAATGTGATAGAACACATCAATAAGAGAAGAGAGAAGAACCACATGGTCCTCTCAATTGATGCAGAAAAAGCATTTGACAAAATCCAGCATCCATTCCTGATGAAAACGCTTCAAAGTATAGGGATAGAGGGAACATTCCTGAACTTCATAAAATCTATCTATGAAAGACCCACAGCAAATATCATCCTCAATGGGAAAAAGCTCACAGCCTTCCTCTTGAGATCAGGAACACGACAAGGATGCCCACTCTCACCACTCTTGTTCAACATAGTATTAGAAGTACTAGCAACAGCAACCAGACAACAAAGAGAAGTAAAAGGTATCCAAATTGGCATTGAAGAAGTCAAACTCACTCTCTCTTTACAGATGATATGATTCTTTATATGAAAAACCCAAAAGACTCCACCCCCAAACTACTAGAGCTCATACAGCAATTCAGTAACATGGCAGGATACAAAGTCAATGTACAGTAATCAGAGTTTTAACACATGTTACCTAATATTAACATTGTGCAGTGGGTAAGACATATATTATCATTTCCATTAGAAAGAAAGGGAAAATAGATACAAAAAAAGGCAAGTGACTTATGTAAAGTTATCCAATAAATTGATGGTTAAGCTGTCTTCCCACACTTATAAAAATGTTTCTTTAAAGGGCTGGATGGTCCTTGCCCTCTTTTTTGGAGTTCAAGGGAGAGAAAATAATATTTAATTTTTTTAAAACAAATACACCAAAGAGGGATGCCTGGGTGGTTCTGTTGGTAAGCGTCTTGATTCTTGATTTGGTTCAGGTCATGATCTCAGGGTTGTGAGACAGAGCCCTGAACGGGGCTCCTCACTCAGGGGCGGGGGTCTGCTTGGGATTCTCTTTCTCCCTCCCTCCAACCTCCTCATTCCACTCACTCTCTCTCCCTCTCCCTCTTGCTCTCGTGCTCTTGTTCTCAAAATAAAGAAATAACTCTTTAAACACCAAAGCATCATGCAGTTCTGCCAACATTGGATGCAATTCTGGGCCACAAGTCTGCACACTCTTTTGCAACTGGTCCTGTGATAGCAGAGCCTTTATTCTTTACTATGATCCCTGTGTTATCTTCAAAATAGAGAAACACATCATCTTTTCTTTGGTATGATTTTCATTGTGGAATTACTACTGCTGGATATACCTTCTTTCTGAGCTCTGGTTTGCATTTTTTCACTGTGGCCATCACCCTGTCACCCACACCAGCAGTCTCTCTCAGACAAACAGGAATTCTGTTCAGTTGTCCCTTGATCCCCTTCACAGAGATGATAAACAGAGTTTTGGCTCCTGTGTTACAGCTCCTACATGAACACCCAGGGAAATCCAGAATTTTAGATCAGCAGACCCACTACATCCTTACTTTGACATCTTTTTTTTTTTTAAGATTTTATTTATTTTTCAGAGGGATACAAGTAGGGGGAGCAGAAGGCAGAGAGAGAAGCAGGCTCCCTGCTTATGTGGGAGCCATCCCAGGACACTGGGATCATGACCTGAGCTGAAGGCAGGCGCTTAACTGACTAAGTCACCCAGGTGTCCCACCTACTTTGATATCTTGAATGGCAGAAAGGGACAGAAAGCTTCCTGCTATCTTGACAAGAACTTACTGCTTAGTGTATTTTATTTATTTGTCTGAGAGAGAGTGCGTGACAGAGTGCCTGAGTGGACAGAGAGCTAGGGAGAGAGGGACAAGCAGACTCTCCACCAATCAGGGAGCCCAATGCGGGACTTGATCCCAGGATCCTGAGATAATCATCTGAGCAGAAGTCAGATGCATAACCAACTGAGCCACCCAGGCACCCTCTGCTTATTTTTATCATGAGTTTCATTTTTGCATTTAAGGTCGTGACTTTAATAGCTGTGACTTGGTAAACATGTACCTATGCAAAGTTGTATCCAGGACAGAAAACTCCCCAGGACAGAAAAAACTCCAGGAAGTGAGGTTCAAGGATTATTCATTCTTTCACTAAATGAACCTGAACTTGGAAAAACTATAGGTACTCTTTTTTTTAAAAAATCTGACTTTGATGAAAATGGACAAGTATTTTCATTTGGATTCCTGTATTTCTCTATTTTCATGTTCATTAGCTTCTTGTTGCCACCTAATATTGTGTGTATGGTGGAGTAGAAGTTGCAGCTGGACTTCTTCATGTACAGAGTCCAGGGCCCTTTTATCACTATCATGCTGTTATAAATTTATGACAAAAACCACTTTGTTTTCATGACTTTAGGGTAGCAGGTAAGTGTTTTTTTTTTTTAATAGAAAAGAATGTAGAAGAGCTTATGCCACAGGCTGTCTAATACATATGTCTTCCTTTAAACATAAATTATACTGTCATTCAACTTACAGAAACG
Organism: Meles meles; assembly: GCF_922984935.1. Taxonomy (NCBI): domain Eukaryota; kingdom Metazoa; phylum Chordata; class Mammalia; order Carnivora; family Mustelidae; genus Meles; species Meles meles. The sequence goes on along the minus strand of NC_060070.1, from coordinate 45,146,666 downwards.
GCTTTATGACTAGGCTGTGTCAAGGCTGTGCCTCTCCTGGCATATATTGCTTTTTCTCCACATTTCTTCCTGACTTACTCCCTCACCTCTTAGAGGTCCTAACCTAAATGTCACCTTGTTAGTATGGGTTTTCCCAGTCCAGCCTATTTAGAATTGCAGCCCTGGCCCATCTACCTTCTTTCTTTCTTTCTTTCTTTTTTTTTAATAGCACATATCACTTTCTAGCACATTATCTAACTTTTTTTAAAAAATATATTCCCCCTAACAAAACGTAAGCATTACAAGGCCAGGAATTTTGATCTGTTTTATTCTTGTTTTAGCTAAGAACAGAGCCTGACACATAGCAGATGCTAAATAATTATTGATTAAATGATATGTGAATACATGTACTATGGCACTTTGGCTATTATTTTCTCTCATGGAATCCAAAGTAGGACAGTTATATATCAAAATCTGCTAACCAATGTGATAATTACTGTGTGTTAACTTACTGTGTAAATTCAAGGGAAAAATGGAAGGAATTCATAGTAGGTGCTTGAACATTTTAACATTAATGTCAATTTAAAGAAACATTGGGCATTTACATTAGTTTGGGCTAGTTATATTCACAGTTTCTTGGGTAATTAAAAAATGTTTTTAAAAAATGAGGTGTCTGATGTAGTTGTTCACATCACCACAAAAAACTGTGCTTAGACTTGTAAATGCACTCCTTTTGTGAGGATTCCAGACATTTGTTATCTGTGTAAACCTTTTATATCAAATTATATCAACTATTGATGTCAGTAATGTAAGAACAGTGTAATTTTAGGAGTCAAAACTCCTATACAGATATTCCCAGATATCAGCGCCAAATGTTATGGTTTGATCTCCTCCCTAGTTTTATTGAGAAATAATTGGGATACATCACTGTCTACGTTTAGGGAGGGTGATGTTTTAGTTTACATATGTTGTCAAGTGATGACCACAATAGGTTCAGCTAACACCCATCTTCTCATATAGACATAATAAAAAGAAAAGAAGAATAAAGGAAAAACATTTACTCCTCACCCCTACCTCTGTTTAACCACAAGACTGATCTCTTGTGGTCAGGCATGAGGTGATATCTCACTGTAGTTTTAATTTTCATTTCCCTAATGATGAGTAATGTTGAGTACTTTTTCATATACCTGTTGGCCTTTCATATATTATTTTTGGAGAAATGTCAACTAGGGTCCTTTGTCCGTTTTTTAACTAGATTATTACTTTTTTGCTATTAAGTTATAAGAGTTCTTTATGTATTTTGGGTATTAACTCTTTATCAGATATATGGTTTGCAAATATTTTTTCTCATTCCGTAGGTTGCCTTTTCACTTTGCTGATCGTTTCTTTTGCTGTGCAGAAGCTTTCTAGTTTGCTTAGTCCCAATTTTTCATTTTTGATTTTGTTGCTTATGCTTAGGTGTCATATCCAAAGAATCACTACCAAGACCCCTGTAAAGGAGATTTGTTCTTATATTTTCTTCTAGGAATTTCATGATATCAGTTTTATATTTAAGTATTTAATCCATTTCAAGTTAATTTTTGTAAGTGGTGCAAGATACAGGTCCAGTTACATTCTTTTACATGTGAATATCCAATTATCCCAGCACCATTGTTGAAGAGATTGTCTTTTCTCCATTGAGTATTCTTGACTCCCTTGTCAAATATTAGTTGGCCATATGTTTGGGTTTATTTCTCAGCTCCTGATTCTGTTGCATTGGCCTATTTGGGTCTGTTTTATGTTAGTATCGTGCAGTTTTGGTGACTATAGCTTTATAGAATAGCTTGAAATCAGAAAGAGTGATACTTCATGCTTTGTTCTTTCTTAGGATTTCTTTGGCTTTTCAGATTCTTTTATGGTTTCATATAAATTTTAGGAGCATTTTGTCTACTTCTGTAAAAAAAATGCCACTGCAATTTTGATAGAGATTGTGCTGAATCTGTAAATGGCTTTCAATAGTATTGACATTTTAACAATATTAATTTTCCAATCCAAGAACACAAGATAGCTTTCCACTTACTTGTGTATTCTTCAATCTACTTCACCAATGTCTTCTTGTTTTCAGCTCCTTAGTTAAATGTATTCCTATGTATTTTACTGTTTTTGATGCTATTGTAAATAGGATTGATTTATTTCTTTTTCAGAAATCTCATTTTTAGTGTATGGAAACACCACTGTTGTATGTTAATTTTATATCTCATAACTTTACTGAATTCACTAGTAAGGTTTAGCAGTTTTTTTGGTTGAGTCTTTAGGATTGTCTATATTATATGTCATCTGCAAATCAAGGCAATTTTACTTCTTCCTTTCTTATTCTTTTTTTTTTTTTAAGATTTTATTTATTTATTTGACAGAGAGAGAGGTCACAAGTAGGCAGAGAGGCAGGCAGAGAGAGAGGAGGAAGCAGGCTCCCTGCAGAGCAGAGAGCCCGATGCGGGGCTCGATCCCAGGACCCTGAGATCATGACCTGAGCCGAAGGCAGCGGCTTAACCCACTGAGCCACCCAGGCGCCCCTTCCTTTCTTATTCTGATCTTCTTTTTTCTTACCCCATTTCTCTAGCTAGGACTTCTCATACTATGTTGAATAGTAGTGGTGAGAGTGGACACCTTTTCCTTGGTCCTAATCTTGAAGATTTCATCCTTTTACCATTGAGTATAATGTTAGCATGAACTTGTCATATATAGTCTTTCTTTCTTTCTTTCTTTCTTTTTTGGTATTTTAAAAATTAACATATAATGTATGATTTGCCCCAAGGGTACAGGTCTGTGAATCATCAGGCTTACACATTTCATAGCACATACCCTCCCCAATGTCTATAACTAGCCACCCTATCCCTATCCCCCCAACCCCCCAGCAACCCTCAATTTGTTTTGTGAGATTAAGAGTCTCTTATGGTTTGTCTCCTTCTTGATCCCATCTTGTTTCATTTTTTCCTTCCCTAACCCCCACAACCCCCCGCCCTGCCTCTCAAATTCCTCATATCAGAGAGATCATATAATAATTATCTTTCTCTGATTGACTTATTCTGCAGAGCATAATACCCTCTAATTCCATCCATGTCATTGCAAATGGCAAGATTTCATTTCTTTTGATGGCTGCATAGTATTCCATCATATATACATATATGGCCATTCTTATGTTAAGATGTATTCCTTCTATGGCTAATTTTTAAGAGTTTTCATTGATTGCTGATTGACGCTAAATTTTCCCAAATGCTTTTTCTGTATCTGTTGAGATGATCATGATTCTTTTCTTTCATTTTATTAATGTAATATATCATATTGATTGTTATGCATACATTGACCCATCTTTGCAGCCCAGGGATAAATCCCACTTGATCATGGTGAATGATCCCTTTAATATGCTGTGGAATTTATTTTGTGATATTTAATGAGAGAGAGATTTCCTATATTTCAGGCCCACAGACCCAAATTCATTTTAAAATCTGGCCAAATTCATATTCCATACAAGCTTTTATCTAAATAAATATAAAATATGAGCATTTGGGGAAAAAAATCTTTCAAACTCAGTGAGTCAAAACATTTGATTAAAATAGAAAATCACTCAGGGGGTGCCTGGGTGGCTCAGTGGGTTAAAGCCTCTGCCTTCGGCTCAGGTCATGATCCCAGGGTCCTGGGATCGAGCCCCGCATCGGGGTCTCTGCTCCGCAGGAAGCCTACTTCCTTCTCTCTCTGCCTGCCTCTCTGCCTAGTTGTGATTTCTCTCTGTCAGATAAATAAAATATTAAAAAAAATAAAATAGAAAATCACTCAAAAAGATAATATGTACCTAAAATATTTTATTTTAGTGTAAAATGTAAAATGTAGTGTAAAATGTAAAAATGTAAAAATGAATATTATACCAGTCTTTTGATTTTAGGCCAAAGCTTTTTTTTTTTTTTTTAAAGATTTTAGTTATTTGATAGAGCACAAACAAGCAGAGCAGCAGACACAAGGAGATGGAGAAGGAGAAGCAGGCTCCCTGCTGGGATCATGACCTGAGCCGAAGGCAGATGCTTACCTGACTGAGCCCTCGTCCAAAGCTTTTATTAGAAGTTATTTTTTAAGTCGTCTGCTGATGTTTTGATACTGTTAGCTTTAGAATTCCTTTGGGTTTTAGTGACTTCTATTCTTAATTTTTTTATAGTTTTCTTACTTTGTACAATTTCAAAGTTTTTTTCTTGAATACCTTTTCTAAAGTCATTCTGAAGGATCCTACTTAGTTATCTTTTTATGCAGTAACACCTCGTTTTTCTTTTAATAAAACATTATTTTTCATATTATTTAATTTAATTACATAATTTGAATAGAAGTACAGTTGACATAAATAGGTTCAGGATCAAACAATGACCCCTAGATAGTAAACACTTCACCCAGTGAGACCTCGAGAGTGGAGGCATTACTGGAACCTACCTGCTTGGTTCTGAAACTCTTGTTTTGGGAGCTTGTCTAGTCTCTAGTTAGGAATGGAGAAGATTTGTGAGACAGTTAAGTGATGATTGGTTGAAACAGCCTCTGTTATATTCAGTTTTTGTTGTAGCAATAAGAACAATTGAAGGAATGGAATTTTTTTTTTTTATTTGACAGAGCGAGATCACAAGTAGGCAGAGCAGCAGGCAGAGAGAGAGAGAGAGGGAAGCAGACTCCCCGCTGAGCAGAGAGCCCGACTCGGACCTGGATCCCAGGACCCTGAGATCATGACCTGAGCTGAAGGCAGTGGCTTTAACCCACTGAGCCACCCAGGTGCCCCGAAGGAATGGAATTTTAGTGTGACTTATTCATGTTGTCTGTTGACATTAGCCAAGTTCTTCAGGTACTTGTCCTCCCCACACTTAAAAATACTGATACAAGTTGGCCTAGCAATAAAGGGTGTTTTGTGTTTGTGAAATGATTTGGTTCAAATCATATCATAGACAATTGAAAAATGTTTACAGATGCATTTAATTGCCTATTCTATCACAAGAGGGCACTCATGCCCCATTCTTTATATCAAGTGTGTTTCAGGCATTGATTTGAGAGGAATTATGACTGAAATAAAATTTCAACCTACAAATTGAATTTCAGGTTCAGTAAACTATTTATTATATGACAGAACTGGGGATTAGTGATTATGTTTATGCAAAAACAGAGATTCTTAATACATTAATATTATACAAGGATTTTCACATAGTGTAAAAATATGCAAAACTTGCTATGATAAACAGTATTTCATTTTTTGATAAGTCATTCCAAGGTCTTCATTATTTTAAAATGTGATTATTACTTTAATTAATTATTGAATTATTAAAATGAGGTTTCCAATCGTCTATCACACAGCATACTAAGCATATATGTTGTTTATCTTATTTTGACAACAGATTTACTGCATTTTAGGGAATGTATCGAGTATTGCATCAGTTTAAATTTCAGCTTTAATAATTTTAGCATGTATTAATTATCTATCACTGACTATTTACCCCAAAACTTAGTAGCTTAAAATAATAATCACTTATTATCTCATAGTTTCTGAGGGTTAAGAATCTGGGAATAGTTTAGTAGGGTGCCTTTTGCTCAGGGTCTCTCACAAGATGGCAGTCAAGCTCTTGGCCAAGATTACAGTCATCTCAAGGCTCAATGGGGACTGAAGAATTTGTTTCCAAGCTCACTTTCATGGGCCTCTCCACAGAGCAGCCTTACAGCATAACTGACTAACCCCTTGGCCAAATTATCTAGGTGGAAGAAAGATAGAGCCCTTAAAATGGAAGCCATAATCTTTTTATAACCTAATCTCTGAAGTGACATCCTTACCTATATTTTGTTAGAAATGAGTCTAAACCCATCTATACTAAATGGGAGGGGATTATATAAGGGTGTGAATACCAGGAGATAGGGGTCACTGGAAACCAGCACAGAGGCAGCTACTATCTATCTATCTAATCTGTATCTATATCTATCTATATTTATATCTGTATCTATATCTATATCTATATCATCTATATCTATCTATATCTATATCATCTATCTAAATAAGTATGAGCCATGTAAAAACAGAAGTCTCCCCAGGTAGTTAGAACAAAGGATTATTACTTTGTCAGTGGGTGAATTTGGACATGACAGACTTGTAATACTCAAAATTTTAACCAGAATGGGAGTAAAACAGATATCTGAATTTGTATTCAAGGTTTGAAAAGATTTCTTTATTAACTGAAGTTTGTGTCTAGCATAAACAAATAGGGAAAATGACTGAAAATTTGCTAAAATTTGAAAAAAAAATGGTATCTAAAAAGTTGGATTTGGTGGGGTACATGGGTGGCTCAGTTGGTTAAGTGTCCATCTCATGATTTCAGTTCAGATCATGGTCTCATGCACTGTGAGATCGAATCCCATGTTGGGTTCCCCTCTCAGAGGGGAGTCTGTTTAAAGACTCTCTCTCTCTACCCCTCCTCTCACTCATGTGTGCTTTCTCCCTCCCTCTTTCTCTCTTTTGAATAAAACAAAAGTCCTTTAAAAAAAAATGTTGGATTTGGAGTTGACAATATGGTGGGACCAGGTGCTACTGGAACTGATTTTAGAGTCCATGTTCTCTAGTCAGAGCTAACCCTGGGCTATCGTGTGGTATGGAATGGGCAAAGGTCAGGTGACCACTCTGAGGAGTTTCCTGTGCTCCTTAAAGAAACCCATATATCAGAAACCTCCTGAGATCTTGAAAATGGGCAATGATCATGATGATTTCATTACTTAACTGGGACCTTTAGTCTTCCTCCCAGGCTTTCCTTACAAAGTGGTCTGTTAATTGTTCACCTTTATGTAAAAAGAATGGATTGGTTTTGCCAGTTTTGTGGTACTGATCATTGATACTCAATCATTTAGGTATTAGTTTTATGTTAATTTTTTAACTTTTCCAAGTATGGATTAAAATATGCTGCTCACCTATCTTATTTTTCAATTTATTTCATTTTGAATGTTTATTTTAAGATGTTTGCTTTATTTATTTTAAAAGTAAGTGATACAGTGACTTACAATTCAAAAGCTTTCAGGAGAGGATAATCTAGAAGTTTTCCTCTCACTTTTATTTCTCAGTCACTAAGTTCCTTCCAATTTACCCATGTTTAGGATATTCTTCCTGAGCTATTAAATATACATGTATGAATTATATGTACGATAAAAGTTTTTTCTTTTTTAGGCAAACAAGAGTATTCCATACACCCTGTTCCATTCTTTTCTTTTTTCGTTTAACTATATATCTTGGCATTCTTGTTATATCAGCATATATAGTACTTCCTCATTCTTTTTTAAAGACTGTATAATATTCCATTGTATAGATGCACCATAGTATATTTATCCTGTTCTTTGTTGATATAGTTGAAGTCTCCAATTTTTTTATTTAAACAGTGTTCAGGGGTGCTTAGGTGGCTCAGTTGGTTAAGTGTCTACCTTGGGCTCAGGTCATGATTGCAGGATCCTGGGATGGAGCCCCACACCAGGCTCCTTGCTCAGCAGGGCGGCCTGCTTCTCCCTCTCCCTCTGCTGCTCCCCCTGCTTGTTCTCTCTCTTTCCGTCAAATAAATAAATAAAATCTTTAAATAATGTTACAAAAACCAAAATTGTTTATTAATTTTACCTTTATTTTTAAAATTTAAATATCATTAATCTTTGGTGAATCAGGAGGTATATTTAAAGATTTTACAGTGTATAAAGGTTATTATGTTATATTTTAACAGTATGCAACATTATAGATATAAAAACCATAAATATTGGGGCACCTGGGTGGCTCAGTCAGTTAAGTCTCTGACTTTGGCTCAGGTTATGATCTCAGAGTCCTAGGATCAAGCCCTGCATCGGGCTCCACCCTCACTGGGGAGTCTGCTTGTCCTTTTCCCTTTTCCTGTGCCCCTCTCCCAGCTTATGATCTCTCTCTCTCTCAAATAAAGAAATAAAATCTTTTTTAAAAAGCTACTAGTATTAGCCTAAATTTAAAAAAAAAAAGATTTATTTATTTGAGAGAGAGAAAGAGAGAGAGTACAGGGGCAGAAGGAGAGAGAGAGATAGAATCTCAAGCAAATTCCCTGCTGAGTGCCTAACTGAACATGGGGCTTGATCCCACAACCCTGAGATCATGACCTGAGTCAAAATCAAGAGTCGGACACTTAACCAATGGAGCCACCCAGGAACCCAGCCTAGATTTTTAGTAACTATAAGATATACTTTAAATTTTGTCATTTCTCTACTGTTTATTGTGAAAAAAATTTTTTTAATTGGCCTTTTTTTTTTAAATCTTTGCTCCTGCCATTTGTCATTGGGTCTCTCTCTCTCTCTCTTTTTTTAAAAGATTTTATTTATTTATTGGACAGACAGAGATCACAAGTAGGCAGAGAGGCAGGCAGAGAAAGAAGGGGAAGCGGGCTCCCCCCTGTGCAGAGAGCCAGATGCTGGGCTCGATCCCAGGACCCTGAGATCATGACTTGAGCCGAAGGCAGAGGCTTTAACCCACTGAACCACCCAGGTGCCTATTGTGAAAAATTTTAATCATACAGAAAAGTTGAAGTAATAGTATTATGAAAACCTAATACCTATCATTTAGATTTAAAACTTGTTCCTATTTTGCCACATTTGCCTGATTTTTTAATCCACAGAAAATCTCCACCTACGTAAACTTTGACAAAGCATAGAATATAAAATAAATGAGAGAAAATTTTGACTGTTTGAATTTTTACTTGTTTCTTTTATAAAAAATGAACTTTATAATACTTGTTCTCAGCAATTGATTTACTGAAGTATCCAGGCCTTATAATGTTCTCAATTAAATAATGTTTAGCATTGTACAAAGTGTAAATTATATGAGCCCAAGGAACTTAATGCAATGGGTTTAGGGACAAAGGAGCCCTGTGTCCAGATGTCCCACAGAATCTATACCTTCTCAGCCTTCCTTCCATCCTTCCATCTTCCCTATCTATTATTTTTTTTTGAAAGATTTTATTTATTTATTTGACAGAGAGCACAAGCAGGGGGAGTGGAAGGCAGAGGGAGAGGGAGAAGCAGGATCCCTGCTGAGCAGAGAGCCCAATGTGGAACTTGATCCCAGGATCTGGGATCATGACTTGAACTGAAGGCAAATACTTAGCTGACTGAGCCACCCAGGCACCCTCCCTATCTATTATTATTTTGACAATAATAATTACAGGAAGCATTTATTGATCACTTTTCCCATACCAGACATTTCTCTAGTTAACTTGCACTTATTAACTTATTTAATCCTTCAATAAATCTGTGAGCTAAGCATTATTATTATTATTATTATTATTATTTCCCCAATTTTACAGATGAGGAAGAAATGGAAGCTCATATCCATGGGAAAATGGCAGGAAAAGTCATGTCATGAAATTCCATTTTTGCATCTACTTTAAATAATCCCTTAGCAGTAACCTAGATGCAATTTATACATCTCTATTACTGGCATTTGTTGAAGAAGAGGGAAGAAATAAAAACAAGTGTAATAAGTTGTGTTATCTGGGGTTCAAATAGACGCTGATGAGTGAAATTAGGGAACATGACTCTTCACCCCTAAACCATTTATGTAAGTTCAGCTCCTTCTAGGGAACAGATGTGAAACCTGGTGTTTTGGTTCTACCCACAATAGAGTGATTACTGAGGTGGCTGTTTGGTACAATCCTTTGAGCAGCCAACGCTGTGTTGGGCTCCGTGCTCAGTGCGGAGTTTGCTTGAGACCCTCTCTGCCCTTTCCTTCTGTACACATATTCTCCCTCTCCCAAATAAATAAATAAATCTAAAAAAAAAAAAAGATTACCTAGTTTTGGGCGCTGGTGTTGGGAGAAGAGTTCCATCTCAGAATGATGCCTCTGAGAGACTGTTGAGGCTTGAAGCTGTGGGTTCTTGGCCTGGCCATTTGTAGTGGTTAACCATAAATCAGGACTGACTCATTGGCTAGTGAAAGCACCCCTGATTTTCCTGGAAATTCTCGAGGAGAAATGATTTCCTTCTGGCAGTTAAGAAAATGAGGACATGTACATTTGGCATTCTTTTTATACTTTTATGTCAAAGTTTACAGTCTCACTGACAGAAAAATAAAGGATATGATCTTGATAGAGATGGATCCGTATTACTATAAAATATGTTGCTGGTCAGAACACATCCTTCTGGTAGCCAGAACCCGCAAGGCTCCAGGGTAACAGGAGGGCAGGAATATTTGGCTCATAGGATTTTAGAGGAGGCATTGTTAACCCCATGGGTGTCCACCCAATGTGAGTCAGGCAGTTCCTAGTCCTAGTCTGATTAAGATAGGGACGCTTTCACAAAGACTTTTTTGAACCAGTATGATAATATCTTCTAAGTTGTTTTTCAGTTACATCTCAGTCCCCATTATCTTGGAAACCTCACAAAGGGGAAGCAAGAGAGATTGTGCTATTATTTGCAGTTTTTAAAAAAGATTTTTTTTTTTATTTATTTGACAGAGAAAGACATACAGAGAGAGGAAACACAAGCAGGGAGAGTGGGAGAGGGAGAAGCAGGCTTCCTATGGAGCAGGGAGCCTGATGTGGGTTTCAATCCCACGACCCTGGGATCATGACCTGAGGTGAAGGCAGAAGCTTAACCACTGAGCCCCCAGGTGCCCGGCAGGGATTTTTGCTTTATCTTTTAATATTCTAAATAGATCATTATGAGAAAACTTCCTAAATTACTAAGATTTTATATATCAGATAGAGGACACCATCTTTCCTAATCTACGTGATCATTTACAAGGAAGTGTAACTAGCTCTAGCAAGGACACCTTCAGACTCTGGCAGATGGATTCTAAACTGATTAGCTGGAAATGAAAAAATCGATAGCTGATGCATTATGTAAATATGGGCCATTCAAAATTACCTTGAAGAGATAAAGTTAGATACTTAGCAGAGAGGGGGGAAGGGTGGGAGCAAATGGAAGGTTCATTTAGATTACATTTTTGGTATCAGTCCTCCTTGTCATTAGCAGCTAGCCTCTGTGAATATAAATTGTAAATATTCTGTAGGTATTATACTGAGTTTTCAATCGATTTAAAATTTTAAAAGTCTGATTTATATATGGTCACAGTGCAGGTAATATATGAGACAGAATTTGATTATAAACTAAGCAGAATTGATATTTTGTAGAAAATGTATGATTTGTTGAAGGTCCCTGCAGAGTCACTGGAGTATTGTTATATTTTTCTTTGAAGATCATTTGAAAATAAATAAAATCTATAATGAGATTACTTAATTAGCTTTGAACACTTTCATTTTGTAACATTAAAGTGAAACTATTTTTGTGATGGCTTTGGAGTGTGTTGACTGGGCTGAACTACATTTCCCAGGATTTCCTTTCCTGTGCATTTCCAGTTAGGACAGGCCACCGGAGATATTCTTGTGCAAGATTAGTAGGGCGGAAATGAAGCAGTAACCACCTTGTAGCTTATACACTTGGCCACTTATTTGCTGGTGCACATTGTGGGAAGTGCAACCACTCCACCTTCCCCAGGTCCTCTTTCAGTTTCTCAGACTTCACCAGATGTGTTGTTCACTTTGTACTTGGTCGTCCCCACTATACCACCATCTTCCCTCCTGCCTGCCTGCCCTGTGGACTTCAAGCTTCTTCATCTGATTTGGGGACACTAGCCTTTCCAGAGCCTGCTTAACCAACTCTTAAAATCCCTGTGTCAAATCCCTTCACAAGAGTGGTTTTCAATGGAGAATAATGTTGAACCCTAAGAGACATTTGGTGATCTCTAGAGACAATTTGATTTTCTTGATGGGAATGAGGGAGTGGGAGGAATAGTGGTGTAAGCATGAGGGCTGCTGTTGGCATCCTGTGGGCAGAATTCGGATATATGGCTAAATATCCTGTAATGTGCAAGTCAGCATGCCCCACCCTGCTCCAAAAATGTTCTGTTTGGAGATTAAGAAACTCGCAGGATTTTGGACTGGATAGTTCTTTGTTATGGGGTGGGGGTAGAGGGACTGTGGTTCTGCTTTTCAGATTGAACCTTGACTGATACTAATATTTTGAGTGCTAGGTGTTATATGTAAGTGATGAATCACTAAATTCTACTCCTAAACCAATATGAGGCTATATGTTAACTAACTCGAATCTAATTAAAAACTTAGGAAAAATGAAAAAAGCCAAACACATTTTAGCCGTTTTTTTCCTTGTCAGCAAAGTTGTATTTTCATTAAAGACCAGAAATAGGCGTCTAGATGGCTCAGTTAGTTAAGCCTTGGGCTCTGATCCTGATTCTGGGGTCCTGGGATAGAGTCCTGCATCTGCTCCCTGTGCAACAGGAGAGTCTGCTTCTTCCTCTGTGCCTCCCCTCCCCTCCCCTCCCCTCCCCTCCCCTCCCTAACCCCTGCTCCTGCTCCTGGGTATGTGCACACGTGCTCTCTCTCTCTCACAAAAATAAATAAATAAAATCTTTTAAAAAAATTTTAAAAAAGACCAAAAAGATAAAAACTTTTGACAAACATACACAACTAACAACCCTCAATTTGTGGTGATATATTTATAGCTAGAGAGCATGGTCAGATTCTAATCTTTATGAAACATATACTGTATAGTAAAAGTCCCAAAAATTCTCTGTTAAAGTGTTTTTTTTTTTAATTAATAGATTTTCTTTTCTTTTCTTGTTTTTTTTTCCACCTGCAGCTGTTGGGTATACAGAAAAATATAGCAAAAGGTACAGGGTTCTCATATATCCTCCACCCCTCAACGAGTTTTACTATTTTTTTTTTTTCATTAGTTTGCTTGGGTTGTCTTAACAAAATATGACAGATGGGTGGTTTGATGGTTAAAACAACAGAAATTTATTTCCTCACAATTCTGGAGGCTGAAAGTCTAAGATCAAGGTCCAGTAGGATTCTTTTTCTGGGGAAAGCTCTCTTCTGGCTTGTAAACAGTCACCTTCTCACTCTGGGCCCACATGGCCTTTCCTCTGTGCTCAACCACAGAGACAGAAACATAGATAGAGACACAGAGAGACAAGAGAGAGACAGGGACAGAGACACACACACAGAGTGCCCCCTGGCGTCTCTCTCTCTCTTTTTTTTAATTTATTTATTTGACAGAGAGAGATCACAAGTAGGCGGAGAGGCAGGCAGAGAGAGGAGGAAGCAGGCTCCCCGCTGAGCAGAGAGCAGGGCTCGATCCCAGGACCCTGAGACCATGATCTGAGCTGAAGGCAGAGGCTTTAACCCACTGAGTCACCCAGGCGCCCCCCCCCACCCCGCGCTGTGACTCTTTTTTTTTTTTTTTTTTTTTTTAAATAAGGACACTAATCCTATCATATCCATGCACTACCTGTATGACTTCATTTAACCTTAATTACCTCCTTAGGTGCCCTATTTCCAAAAATAGTCACATTGAGGGTTAGGGCTTCAACATGTGAATTTTGGAGGTCACAATGTAGCTCATAGCGGTGTTGCACATTCCATGGTTTCGACAAATGGTAACGTCATGCATCTAGCGTTGCAATGTCTTAGAGAATGGTTTCATTGTCCTAAAAATCTTCTGTGCTCCACTTATTCATCCCTCCCCACAACCTTTCTGATCTTTTTTTTTTTTTTTTTAAGATTTTATTTATTCATTATTCATTTGAGGGAGAGAGACCACAAGCAGAGGGGAGAGGCTGAGGGAGAAGGAAAAGCCCACTTCCAGCTGAGCAGGGAGCCTGATGCTGGTATGATCTCAGGAACTGGCGATCATGACCTGAGGGGAAGACAGACACTTAACCCGAGCCACCCAGGTGCCCCGCATTCACTAATTTTTTTTTTTACTGTCTCTGCAATTTTGCTTTTTCTAGAATTCTATTTCTTTCTTTGTTTCTTTGTTTCTCTCTCTCTCTCTCTCTATTTCCTTGTAAGCTCTCCCACCAGAGTGGGGTTTGAATTCATGATCCTGAGATCAAGAGTCAAATACTCTTAACAACTGAACCAGCCAGCTACCCATAGAATACCATATAATTAAAATCATATAGTATTTACCCTTTTCAGACAGGCTTCTTTACTTAGAAAATGCATTTATGTCTCCTCCATGTCTTTTCATGGCTTGATAGCTCATTTCTTTTTACTGCTAAGTTATATTCCAGTATATGGATGTCCCACAGTTTGTTTATCCGTTCATCTACTGAAGGACATCTTGGTTGCTTCCAAGTTTTGGAATTATGAATAAAGCTGCTATAAACATTTGTGTGCAAACATTGTTGTGTGGATATACATCTTCAATCATTTGTGTAAATATCCAAGAATGTAATTGCTGTATTGAATGTTAAGAGTATGTTACGTTTGTATGAAACTATTGGTATTGGGGTTTCTTCCAAAGTTGCTGTACCATTTTGCATTCCCACCAGCAATAATGGAGGGTTCATGTTGCTCCACATTCTTGCCAGCATTTGATGCTATTTTTTCAAACGTTAGCCATTCATATAGGTGTGTAGTGATTTCTCCCCCCCCTTTTTTTGTTTTGTTTTGTTTTATTTTATTCATTTATTTTTTTTATTTACAGCATAACAGTGTTCATTGTTTTGGCATCACACCCAGTGCTCCATGCAGTACATGCCCTCCCTATTACCCACCACCTGGTTCCCCAACCTCCCACCCCCCTGCCCCTTCAAAACCCTCTGATTGTTTTTCAGAGTCCATAGTCTCTCATGGTTCATCTCCCCTTCCAGTTTCCCTCAACTCCCTCTCCTCTCCATCTCCCCATGTCCTCCATGTTATTTGTTATGCTCCACAAATAAGTGAGACCATATGATACTTGACTTTCTCTGCTGGACTTATTTCGCTCAGCATAATCTCTTCCAGTCCCGTCCATGTTGCTACAAAAGTTGGGTATTCATCCTTTCTGATGGAGGCATAATACTCCATTGTGTATATGGACCACATCTTCCTTATCCATTCGTCCGTTGAAGGGCATCTTGGTTCTTTCCACAGTTTGGCGACCGTAGCCATTGCTGCAATAAACATTGGGGTACAGATGGCCCTTCTTTTCACTACATCTGTATCTTTGGGGTAAATACCCAGCAGTGCAATTGCAGGGTCATAGGGAAGCTCTATTCTTAATTTCTTCAGGAATCTTCACACTGTTCTCCAAAGTGGCTGCACTAACTTGCATTCCCACCAACAGTGTAAGAGGGTTCCCCTTTCTCCACATCCTCTCCAACACACGTTGTTTCCTGTCTTGCTAATTTTGGCCATTCTAACTGGTGTTAGGTGGTATCTCAATGTTGTTTTAATTTGAATCTCCCTGATGGCTAGTGATGATGAACACTTTTTCATGTGTCTGATAGACATTTGTATGTCTTCGTTGGAGAAGTGTCTGTTCATATCTTCTGCCCATTTTTCGATATGATTATCTGTTTTGTGTGTGTTGAGTTTGAGAAGTTCTTTATAGATCCTGGATATCAACCTTTTGTCTGTACTGTCATTTGCAAATATCTTCTCCCATTCCGTTCTCCCCCCCCTTTTTTAAAGATTTTATTTATTTATTTGACAGAGAGAGAGAGAGAGAGAGAAATCACAAGTAGGCAGAGATGCAGGCAGAGAGAGAGAGAGAGAGGAGGAAGCAGGCTTCGGGCTGAGCAGAGAGCCCGATGCAGGGCTCGATCCCAGGACCCTGAGATCATGACCTGAGCTGAAGGCAGAGGCTTTAACCCACTGAGCCACCCAGGTGCCCCTCTCCCTTTTAATTTTCAATTCCCTGATGGCATGTACTTTTTCTGTGCTTATTTGCTCTATGCCTTTTTAAAAAAATTTTATTTATTTATTTTTTTCAGCGTAACAGTATTCATTGTTTTTGCACAACACCCAGTGCTCCATGCAATACGTGCCCTCCCTATTACCCACCACCTGGTTCCCCCAACCTCCCACCTCCGCCCCTTCAAAACCCTCAGGTTGTTTGTTTCAGAGTCCATAGTCTCTTATGGTTTGCCTCCCCTTCCAATTTCCCTCAATTTCCTTCTCCTCTCCATCTCCCAATGTCCTCCATGTCATTTGTTATGCTCCACAAATAAGTGAAACCATATGATACTTGACTCTCTCTGCTTGACTTATTTCACTCAGGCTTTATGCCTTTTTAAAAAGATGTTATTTATTTATTTGAGACAGAGAGTGAGCAAGAGAGAAAGCACAAGGAGGAGGAGTGGCAGAGACAGAGGGAGAAGCAGGATCCCCACCAAGAGGGAGTCCGATGTGGGGCTGGATCCCAGGACTCCAGGCTCATGACCTGAGCTGAAGGCAGACACTCAACCACCTGAGCCATACAGAAGCCCCTGCCTTCTGTATATCTTTGTGGAGGTGTCTGTCCCAGATATTTTGCCTACTTTTAAACCAGGTTTTATGTTCCCTTACAGATGATTTTTAACAGTTCTTTATATATTTTGTATATAAGTACTTTATCAGGTGTGTTTTACAAAGATCGGTGGCTTGTCTTTTCATTCTCTTAACAGTGTCTTTCTCAGGAAACAAGATTTTCTCTTCTAATGAATTTGACTGTGTCAATTATTTCTCTTATGAATTCTGCTTTTTGATGTTGTATCTGAAAACTCATTGCCAAATTGAAGGTCACCTAGATTGTCTTTGATGTTATCTTCTAGAAGTTTTATAGTTTTGTATTTTACATTTATGTCTAGGATCCCTTTTGAATTAACTTGCTAAGTTGCAAAGCTTGTGTCTAGATTCCTTCTTTCTTTTTCTTTCTTTTTGACATGCGGATGTCCTGCTATTCCAGCACCATTTGTTGAAAAGACTAGTGTTAATAGGCTGAATTGTGTCCCCCCACATTTCATGTTAAAGCCCTAATCCCTAGTACTTCAGAGTGTGACTGTATCTAGAGATAGATACAGGTAATTAAGTTAAAATGGATTTTTTTTTTGGTGGACACTAACCCAATATGACTGGTATACTTATTAGAGAGGGAGTTAGAGATACCAGACACATACATAGACCAAGATGTGACCATATGAGGGCATAGTGAGAAAGTGGCCATCTGCAAGCCAAGGAAAGAGACCTCAAAATGATACCAAACCTGTCAACACTTTGGTCTTGGCCATCTATCTCCAGAACTGTGAGAAAAAGAAACCTGTTCTTTAAGTCACCCCGTTGGTGACATTTTGTTTTCGCAGCTCTAGCAAACTAATACAACTGTCCTATCTCCATTGAATTGCCTTTAGTCCTTTGTCAAAGAACAGTTGACTGTATTTGTGTAGGTCTATTTATGTGCTGTCTATTCTGTTCCATTGAACAGAATATTTGTCCATTAAACTTTAAAAAATTATTTTTTAACATATAATGTATTATTTGTTTCAGGGGTACAGGTCTGTGATTCATGTCCAACACCCAGCCACCCCCTCCCCCACCCTCTCCACTCCAGCAACCCTCAGTTTGTGTCCTGAGATTAAGGGTCTCTTATAGTCTTGTCTCCCTCTCTGGTTTCATCCCATTTCATTTTTCCCTCTCTTCCCCCATGATCCTCTGCCTTGTTTCTCAAATTCCATATATCAACAAGATTGTATAATTGTCTCTCTCTGATTGACTTATTTTATGTAGCATAATACCTTCTAGTTCCATCCATGTCATCGCAAATGACAAAATTTCATATTTTGATGGCTGCATAATATTCCATTTTACATATATACCACATCTTCTTTATCTATTCATCTGTTGATGGATATCTGGGCTCTTTCTGTAGTTTGGCTATTGTGGACATTGCTGCTATAAACATTTGGGTGCACATGCTCCTTCAGATCACTACATGTGTATCTTTAGAGTAAATACTCAGTAGTGCAAGTGCTGGGTCGTAGGGTAGCTCTATTTAACTTATTTGTCCATTTTTTAACTGATACCATATTGTCTTGATTACAGTAGCTTTACGGTAAATTATGGAGCTAGGTAGTATCAGTCCTCCAACTTTGTTCTTCTTTTTTACTTTTCCATATAAACTTTAGAATCACTTTGTCAGTATGCACAAAATAACTAGCTGGGATTTTCCTCCTCAGTAGAAAGCCTGGGTTATGAGCAGGGTAAGGTTAGTTCTGGAAGTGTATTCTTTTCTTTCTGCAGTTATTTTAAAGATTAGATAAATTTGTTATTAATTCCCTCATAGGGCTGCATAGCATTCTTGTAGATCCTCCAGAATATTTCCATATCATAAGTAAATTGTACAAACCCTACATGAGATGGGCATACATAAATGTTAGCATCTCCTACTGCCAAAACCTCTTCTACCTCCTGAGATTTTAGTGGTCCCTTGGACTCCAGTCCCAATGGCTTGAATGATCCAGTTCCATTGCTTCTGGGAGCAACACTGTCCTTGTGACACCTCAGATATTCTTTCCAGGGCTTGTGTATTCTGGTCAAGTTCTACCTCTGTCTCATTTTCTCCCCATCCCCCCATCCCAACAGTCAAAGATCTCCTTCTGCTCCTGCCTTTTTTCTCTGCATAGGATAGGCCCTATGTTGCTGATAAGCTATCAGACCTCATACCAGTTTTTTTTTTTAATAAACTTTCTATTCCAGAATAATTTTAATTTATGGAAGAGTTGCTGTATTTGTTTCTTGGGCTGCAGTAACAAATTACAATAAACTTGGAAGCTTGAAACCACAGAAATTTGTTCTTTCACAGTTTTGGAGGCCAGAAGTCCAAAATCAAGGTGTTACAGAGCCATGCTCCCTTGAAGGCATGAGGGGAAAATCCCTCCTTGCTTCTTCCGGGTTATAGTGGATTCTGATATTCCCTGATTTGTGGTTATGTAACTCCAATCTCTGCCTCCATGCCTTCATATGCCTATCTTTTGTGTCTCTGTATGTATTCTCCTCTTCTTAGAAGTATACCAGTCATTGGATTTAGGGCCTACTCTAAATCCAGAATGATCTCATCTTGGGATCCTTAATTTAATAACATCTGCAAAGACTATTTCCAAATAATTTCATATTCTGAGGTCTGACAGACATGATCTTTTGGGAGGATACTGGTCAACCTATCCCTGTTATTAAAAAAAAAAAGTGTCGTGAATTCCTGTATACCTTTTACCCTCACATCAGCTTTTAGTTTGAAGTAGACACATTTCAAACCAGGAAAACCAAGTAAATCTCTATAGTGAAGGGGTTCTTGCCTACATGCCCCAAGCCAAATCTCTTGGTGCATGCAGTCATTTCAGACACCTCATAGAGTGATTTCTCCCTGAGGTTCTACTACATCACAGGTGCAGTGTGAGAGCATGTTCAAACTGGTGCTCTGTGGAGAAACTGAAAACTCTATTTCTGTTTTTACTCCTTGGGATCTACCTTGGGTGTTGGTTTTTAAAATTAAATGTTTTATTTTGAGATAATTATTGCTTCACATTTGATTTATAGTTGAAATAGATAGGAGAGGGAGATTCTTTGTACAGTTTCCCAAGTTATCCCCAATGGTAACTTCTTACAAAACTACTGAATAATATCATAACTAGGATATTGACATTGGTACAGTCCATTGATCTTAGATTTCTCCAGCTTTTTTTGGGTACTCATTTTTCTTATTATCCCTTTCTCCTTCCCTCCCTTCCTCTTTCTATCTCCGTATTTAGTTCTGTGAAAGAGACTTTTTTCTTTTCATCCCTTAAAGTGGGGTACATCCTCCATCTCTTTCTACAATACAGTTTGAAGGCTCATTAACAAGAATTTGAAAATCCATTAAAAAGACTCATATATAGAAACACAAAACATGAAAAATATAGAAACACTCAACATCACTCGGCATCAGGGAAATACAAATCAAAACTACAATGAGATACCACCTCACACCAGTCAGAATAGCTAAAATTAACAAGTCAGGAAGTGACAGGTGTTGGAGAGGATGCGGAGAAAGGGGAACCCTCCTACACTGTTGGTGGGAATGCAAGCTGGTGCAGCCATCCTGGAAAAAGAGTATGAAGGTTCCTTAAGAAGTTGAAAATAGAGCTACCCTATGATCCAGCAATTGCACTACTGGGTATTTACTCTAAAGATACATGTGTAGTGATCTGAAGGGGCACGTGCACCCCACTGTTTATATCAGCAATGTCCACAACAGCCAAACTACAGAAAGAGCCCAGATATCCATCAACAGATGAATAGATAAAGAAGATGTGGTATATATATCTACATATATCTATAGATATATATGAATACTATGCAGCCATCAAAAATTGACATTTTGCCATTTGCAATGACATGGATGGAACTAGAGGGTATTATGCTAAGTGAAATAAGTCAATCAGAGAGAGACAGTTATACAATCTTGTTGATACATGGAATTTGAGAAACAAGGCAGAGGATCATGGGGGAAGAGAGGAAAAAATGAAATGGGATGAAACCAGAGAGGGAGACAAGACTATAAGAGACCCTTAATCTCAGGACACAAACTGAGGGTTGCTGGAGTGGAGAGGGTGGGGGAGGGGGTGGCTGGGTGTTGGACATTGGGGAGTATATGTGCTATGGTGAGTACTGTGAATTGTTTAAGACTGATGAATCACAGACCTGTACCCCTGAAACAAATAATAGCATTATATGTTAATTAAAAAAAAAAAAAAAAGAAACAAAACACCCTGCTTGTCCTTCCTGGAGATGGGACAAAAGTAGAGTCAAAAGTAGAGTCCCTGCTCTAAATAAGGCTGAGAAAATGCTTAATTTATTTCTGAAGAATTGGTCCTATTAAAGGGATGGCTTTAAATAAATATAAGCCAGTTTCTGTAAATCACTTTACTTAAGACATGGGTTTTGAATTCAAAGAGATGTCTGAATTGTGGTTCTCCATTTCACTGTGGTGAAGCCTGGGGACATCAAAAATGCTCAAAAGAGGGCAGCATATGTCAGATCAGGCTATGTGAAAGTGTTTGGATTGTAACTTGAAGCTAATGGGATGCTATTGAAGTATTTTAATTAGGAGAGTGACATAAGCAGATCTGCATTTTAGAGAGATCTAGAATGGCTCATTACCATTTTTAGGTTACTGGCCTATTTAAGACTCCAAGGAAAATCACCAATCCTGTTTCTATAGAAATGCAAAAAATGTGCATATGCAATAACTGAATATTAGATACACTTTCAGGAAGCTTCTGAAAACCACGGACCCTATTCCACAAACTCGGAGTGGAAGGATTTTCTTTTTCTATTGAGGTTACCTAAAGGGATTGGGAGAAGGTGGGAGACTAGAACATATTCATCTGCTGAAGGGACAGAGCCAGTAGAGAGGGAGAGGAAGGAGATGTAGTGGAGGAGAGAATTATGGAAATTATTCCCGTTATTTTCTCCTTAACCCAAGGAGCCTGGAAGGACTCAGTTTTCTATAGAGCAAAGGAGATGAGATCAACTCAGGCTGTAAGAAGGCTACTTCTAATGCATCAAGAAAGAAGGAAGAGTGGGGGTGAGAATAGATAACATGGAACATGGAGGGAATATTCATGGGATTTCTTTTTTCTTTTTCTATGTAGAAAGTGAAGTCACTGGCTGAGAGTGAAGGGAAAGAATGTTTGGGAAAAGTAGAGGTTTGGAATAGCTGCTGAGAGAAGTGTAGAAGGAAGCTGAACAGTACCATGAGAAAGACAGCAGGAGCTGGGGGGCTCAGCTGCAGTCAGAGGTCATGGACTTGGAGCGGCACCAATCTTCAGCAAAGTGTGATTCTTATCTAGTATCTCTCAGCACACTGCTAAAAGGTGAGCCTGTATAGGTGGCATTTTACAGAGAGAACACAGTAGAGGTAGCATTTCATTTTGTATAAAACAGAGTGTGAGTAGTGCTTTGATTGCTAACTTGAATATGCCTGCGTGGAATAATTTGAATATAGGTCCATGTTCATCTTGTCTTGCTGTGGCCTAACTCACAATGATATCAGCTAAGGAGCCAGTCTGACCCTTGGAGCTATGCCAAGGGTACTTAATCCTGTGAAAAATGTCAGAGGAGCTTAAACCCCCATACTTCCTTCTTTCTCACATCTCTGTGGTGTCAGAGCTCTCGGAAATTTCTGAGCTAGTAGAAGCCACTGTTCTTGCCCCAAATTTAAATCACAGATTATTGCAGGAGATATTGGATGAATTCTCTTTTGCCTCATGAAGGATTAATTTTTTTCCCTGAGACTCCACAAGAAGAGGTGAGGGGAAGTGAATAGAAATCAGTTATATGTCTAAGTACATATATTTCATGACTGTCTGGATGGTCACTACTGTGAAACATTTTTAGAAAGTTGAAATATGATTAATATCCTTCTGGTCATAATATCTTTTATTTTTTATTTCTCTTATTCTCTCATTTCATCCTGTAGGGGTTATTATAAGAGTTATGAACTATCTTCCATTACAAAGGCTCTGAGGCATAGATATTTGGTAAAATAACTATTTTCATTGCTGATAAAGGACATGGCTTTTCTCAGTTGGATTGAGAGGTGACTGGAGGGAAGTCAACCCTGGCATTCAGACATCCTGCTTTCTGAGACTTCTAGATATCACAAGATTGAACTTCTCCAGTTCATCAGCTTACAGGAAGTGAGTTGTACTGGGTCTTATGTGTTAAAGGCTGGTAGCTGAAGTCCAGGTGTATTATTTTCTCTGGTCACTTCTGTTACTACATTTTTCTCATTGAGCCGGATAGAGAGTCTATAAGAAGTTCAAAGAATTTCTATTAAGAGGCTACCACTGGGGCGCCTGGGTGGCTCAGTGGTTTAGGCCACTGCCTTCGGCTCGGGTCATGATCTCGGGGTCCTGGGATCGAGTCCCGCATCGGGCTCTCTGCTCGGCAGGGAGCCTGCTTCCCTCTCACTCTCTCTGCTTGCCTCTCTGCCTACTTGTGATCTCTCTCTGTCAAATAAATAAATAAAATCTTTAACAAAAAAAAAAAAAAAAGAGGCTACCACTGTCCCCTACGGTATTAGCTTTTTTTCTGGGCACCCTCTATAAGATTTGGTGTGTGGAACTTGGGCTAGAGCCCAGCCCCCATTTACCTCTTCACTAGTCTCCCCCTGAGCAAGGGTACACAGTGTCTCTACTTTCTGCCAACCTTCAAACAGCATGATTTCACAGAAGCCACATGATACCCATGGTGGATTTAAGAGCACAGTGGAATTCAGCAATGCCCATTACCCACTTTGCTACCTCTCAGCTGGGTGATGATGATAATGAGACCATATCTCTGAAGTGTCTAAGGATATAAAGTGCTAACAATAATTGCTATTTCATTACAAAAACTTAATATCAAACTCTGATCACCAGCTAAACCATTCCTGTATGGCTTCAATGTTGAGCTAGTAGATTTCCACTCTCATCACATTATCACCCTCCTGTGGCTCCATCCCCATTTCACTGTCCACTTCCATCCTCATGGCCTCACTGGCCTCCTTGTCCAGCCTAGAGCCTGAGATCCAGGAGTATAATCACTTCCTTAAAAGCTCTCAACTCCCTTGGCCCTTTCTCCCTCTGTCATATTTGCCTATCAAAACTTTGACTATGGTCAGCTCCTACTCTCTGATGAGAACTTGCTCATTTTATCTCCGTGTCTACCTGTCTGTATCTGAGCACATGCACTGTTCGTTAACTTCTGTTCTGGTGAACAAACTTTCCACATACATGTCTGAGGCCATCCTGTCCCGTGTTATAGAAGCCACATAGTTTCACCTATTCCAAGACCATGATTTTTCTTTCTTTCTCCTACATTGCTAATTTTTCTTCCTCTACTGGATTATCCTTATCAATATACAAACATGTAAACATATTTCCTATCTTAAAACAAAACAGGCCCCTGATCTCCACACCTCCTTCCCACTAACCTCCTATTTCTCTTCCTTTTCTTAAATTTAAATTTAATTTTATTTTTTAAACATTTTAAAATGTAAATTTACTTAATTAACTTACAATATATTGTTGATTTCAGTGGTACAAGTCTGTGATTATCAGTCTTATATAAAACCCAGTGCTCATTATACCACACGCCCTCCTTAATGTCCATCACCAAGTTATGCCATCCCTCCATCCCCCAAACAAGATTTTTTTTTTAAGATTTCATTTGAGAGAAAGCGAGCACACAAACAGAGAGAGAGAGAGAGAAGAAGGCTCTTCATTAAGCAAAGAGCCCCATATGCAGGACTCACTCCCAGGACCCTGTGATCATGACCTGAGCTGAAGGCAGATGCTTAACTGACCGAGCCACCCAGACATCCCCTTGTTTATCTCCTTTTTCATAGTTAACTTGAGAGAGTTGTTAGTCTCTGCTCACACTCTGTACTTTCTCACCTTACCTCCTTTCACCAACCCACTCCAGTCAGGCTTTTGTCATTCAGGTAACTAATGACCCTCATATTTTCCAATGGTTAGACCTGCCCCTAACTTTTGCAAGGACCAAGACAAGGATTCAAATGGTGGTCTTTAAACCATATAACTAAGAACTTATAAATCAAGCTTACAGATTGGTTAAAAAATATGTTCCATTCTTTTATCTTAACAAATATAACTGTATAAAGACCTAGAAAATCAAGTTTGAATTTCAAATTCTTAGACTCTTCAGTTCCTGGTAGAATATGGCAACATAGGGACAACTGTACCCTGACACATGGCCTACAGCCATGCTCTTCTTCCTGACCATATCTCACACCTTTTTGTGATTTGATTAGTACCCCTTCAAGTGATATGTCCAGGTCTTAATCTCTGGCACCTGTGAATGTGAACTTACTTGGAAATAGGATCTTTGTAGATGTGATTTAGTTAGGGATCTCAAGATGAGATCATTCTGGATTCAGGTGGTCCCTAAATTCAATGACTGGAAAGGAGAGAGGAGGGAGATTTTATATAGTGATCCAGTGATACAGGGGAAAAGGCCATGTGAAGGCAGAGGCAGAGACGGGTTATGCATCTACAAGCTAAGGAATGCTTTGAATTTCTGGTAGTCAGTAAAAGCTGGGAGATAGGCATAGAAGACTTTGTGAAGTCTTCAGAAGAAACACATCTCTTTCAGCCTTCAGAAGAAACCAACTCTGTTGACACCTTGATTTTGGACTTTGGGCCCCCAGCACAGTGAGAGGATGAATTTCTATTGTAGGTCACCAAATTTCTGGCAACTTGTTTTGGAAGCCCTAGGAAATTAACCCATACTTTAAATGGACTTTCATGCATGAGAGACTCCTCAGTTCATGAATCACTGCTCAGACCTCACCCCATGCAATCAATCATCTTTTGGCTTCCCCTTAAGTAGACCTGGGGGAGGGCTCAAGCTGGCCTTGAAGGTGGACTTGAGACTGTATAGGCAGGGAGTTCTGGGGTTCTGGGTAGGCCTATGTTGTCTAGAAGGATGCAGATTCTTGCTGAAATCCCTTTTGTCCTTGAGGGTTTCTGCCCCATGGCCAGCTGGAGGATGGCCAGAACAACATCTGCTAAACTCCCCATTAGTAGTTCTTTTTTTTTTTTTAAACTTGGATTTTTTAAAATTTATTTATTTTTTCAGCGTAACAGTATTCATTGTTTTTGCACAACACCCAGTGCTCCATGCAAAACGTGCCCTCCCCATTACCCACCACCTGTTTCCCCAACCTCCCACCCCTGACCCTTCAAAACCCTCAGGTTGTTTTTCAGAGTCCATAGTCTCTTATGGTTCGCCTCCCCCTCCAATTTTTTTTTTTTTATAAACATATAATGTATTTTTATCCCCAGGGGTACAGGTCTGTGAATCGCCAGGTTTACACATTTCACAGCACTCACGATAGCACATACCCTCCCCAATGTCCATAACCTCCTCCCCCTCTCCCAACCCCACCTCCCGCCAGCAACCCCCAGTTTGTTTTGTGAGATTAAGAGTCATTTATGGTTTGTCTCCCTCCCAATCCCATCTTGTTTCATTTATTCTTCTCCTATCCCCTTAACCCCCCATGTTGCATCTCCATGTCCTCATATCAGGGAGATCATATGATAGTTGTCTTTCTCCAATTGACTTATTTCACTAAGCATGATACCCTCTAGTTCCATCCACGTCGTCGCAAATGGCAAGATTTCATTTCTTTTGATGGCTGCATAGTATTCCATTGTGTATATATACCACTTCTTCTTTATCCATTCATCTGTTGATGGACATCTAGGTTCTTTCCATAGTTTGGCTATGGTAGACATTGCTGCTATAAACATTCGGGTGCACGTGCCCCTTCGGATCACTATGTTTGTATCTTTAGGGCAAATACCCAGTAGTGCAATTGCTGGGTCATAGGGTAGTTCTATTTTCAACATTTTGAGGAACCTCCATGCTGTTTTCCAGAGTGGTTGCACCAGCTTGCATTCCCACCAACAGTGTAGGTGGGTTCCCCTTTCTCCGCATCCTCGCCAGCATCTGTCATTTCCTGACTTGTTAATTTTAGCCATTCTGACTGGTGTGAGGTGATATCTCATTGTGGTTTTGATTTGTATTTCCCTGATGCTGAGAGATGTGGAGCACTTTTTTCATGTGTCTGTTGGCCATCTGGATGTCTTCTTTGCAGAAATGTCTGTTCATGTCCTCTGCCCATTTCTTTTTTTTTTTTTTCCATTTTATTTATTTTTTCAGCGTAACAGTATTCATTGTTTTTGCACAACACCCAGTGCTCCATGCAAAACGTGCCCTCCCCATTACCCACCACCTGTTCCCCCAACCTCCCACCCTTGACCCTTCAAAACCCTCAGGTTGTTTTTCAGAGTCCATAGTCTCTTATGGTTCGCCTCCCCTTCCAAATTTTTTTTTTTTAATAAACATATAATGTATTTTTATCCCCAGGGGTACAGGTCTGTGAATCGCCAGGTTTACACACTTCACAGCACTCACGATAGCACATAACTCCCCAATGTCCATAGCCCCCTCCCCCTCTCCCAATCCCACCTCCCCCCAGCAACCCCCAGTTTGTTTTGTGAGATTAAGAGTCATTTATGGTTTGTCTCCCTCCCAATCCCATCTTGTTTCATTTATTCTTCTCCTATCCCCCTAACCCCCCATGTTGCTTCTCCATGTCCTCATATCAGCGAGATCATATGATAGTTGTCTTTCTCCGATTGACTTATTTCACTAAGCATGATACGCTCTAGTTCCATCAACGTCGTCGCAAATGGCAAGATTTCATTTCTTTTGATGGCTGCATAGTATTCCATTGTGTATATATACCACACCTTCTTTATCCATTCATCTGTTGATGGACATCTAGGTTCTTTCCATAGTTTGGCTATTGTAGACATTGCTGCTATAAACATTCGGGTACACGTGCCCCTTCGGATCACTATGTTTGTATCTTTAGGGTAAATACCCAGTAGTGCAATTGCTGGGTCATAGGGTAGTTCTATTTTCAACATTTTGAGGAACCTCCATGCTGTTTTCCAGAGTGGTTGCACCAGCTTGCATTCCTACCAACAGTGGAGGAGGGTTCCCCTTTCTCCACATCCTCGCCAGCATCTGTCATTTCCTGACTTGTTCATTTTAGCCATTCTGACTGGTGTGAGGTGATATCTCATTGTGGTTTTGATTTGTATTTCCCTGATGCTGAGTGACATGGAGCACTTTTTCATGTGTCTGTTGGCCATCTGGATGTCTTCTTTGCAGAAATGTCTGTTCATGTCCTCTGCCCATTTCTTGATTGGATTGTTTGTTCTTTGGGTGTTGAGTTTGCTAAGTCCCTTCTAGATTTTGGATACTAGCCCTTTATCTGATATGTCGTTTGCAAATATCTTCTCCCATTCTGTCAGTTGTCTTTTGGTTTTGTTAACTGTTTCCTTTGCTGTGCAGAAGCTTTTGATCTTGATGAAATCCCAATAGTTCATTTTTGCCCTTGCTTCCCTTGCCTTTGCTATTGTTCCTAGGAAGATGTTGCTGCGGCTGAGGTCGAAGAGGTTGCTGCCTGCATTCTCCTCAAGGATTTTGATGGATTCCTTTCTCACATTGAGGTCCTTCATCCATTTGGAGTCTATTTTCATGTGTGGTGTACGGAAGTGGTCCAATTTCATTTTTCTGCATGTGGCTGTCCAATTTTCCCAGCACCATTTATTGAAGAGGCTGTCTTTTTTCCATTGGACATTCTTTCCTGCTTTGTCGAAGATTAGTTGACCATAGAGTTGAGGGTCTATTTCTGGGCTCTCTATTCTGTTCCATTGATCTATGTGTCTGTTTTTGTGCCAGTACCATGCTGTCTTGATGATGACAGCTTTGTAATGGAGCTTGAAGTCCGGAATTGTGATGCCACCCACTTTGGCTTTCTTTTTCAATATTCCTTTGGCTATTCGAGGTCTTTTCTGGTTCCATATAAATTTTAGGATTATTTGTTCCATTTCTTTGAAAAAAATGGATGGTATTTTGATAAGGATTGCATTAAATGTGTAGATTGCTTTAGGTAGCATAGACATTTTCACAATATTTATTCTTCCAATCCAGGAGCATGGAACATTTTTCCATTTCTTTGTGTCTTCCTCAATTTCTTTCATGAGTACTTTATAATTTTTTGTGTATAGATTCTTAGCCTCTTTGGTTAGGTGTATTCGTAGGTATCTTATAGTTTTGGGTGCAATTGTAAGTGGGATTGACTCCTTAATTTCTCTTTCTTCTGTCTTGTTGTTGGTGTACAGAAATGCAACTGATTTCTGTGCATTGATTTTATATCCTGACACTTTACTGAATTCTTGTACAAGT
This sequence comes from Meles meles, assembly GCF_922984935.1. Classification (NCBI taxonomy): domain Eukaryota; kingdom Metazoa; phylum Chordata; class Mammalia; order Carnivora; family Mustelidae; genus Meles; species Meles meles. The sequence goes on along the minus strand of NC_060070.1, from coordinate 45,118,023 downwards.
TCTAGCAGTTTTGGAGTGGAGTCTTTTGGGTTTTCCACATATAGTATATCATCTGCGAAGAGTGATAGTTTGACTTCTTCTGTGCCAATTTGGATGCCTTTAATTTCTTTTTGTTGTCTGATTGCTGAGGCTAGGACTTCTAGTACTATGTTGAATAGCAGTGGTGATAATGGACATCCCTGCCGTGTTCCTGACCTTAGCGGAAAAGCTTTCAGTTTTTCTCCATTGAGAATGATATTTGCGGTGGGTTTTTCATAGATGGCTTTGATAATATCGAGGTATGTGCCCTCTATCCCTACACTTTGAAGAGTTTTGATCAGGAAGGGATGCTGTACTTTGTCAAATGCTTTTTCAGCATCTATTGAGAGTATCATATGGTTCTTGTTCTTTCTTTTATTGATGTGTTCTATCACATTGATTGATTTGTGGATGTTGAACCAACTCTGCAGCCCTGGAATAAATCCCACTTGATCGTGGTGAATAATCCTTTGAATGTACTGTTAAATCCTATTGGCTAGTATTTTGGCAAGATTTTTTGCATCTGTGTTCATCAAGGATATTGGTCTGTAGTTCTCTTTTTTGGTGGGATCCTTGTCTGGTTTTGGGATCAAGGTGATGCTGGCCTCATAAAATGAGTTTGGAAGTTTTCCTTCCATTTCTATTTTTTGGAACAGTTTCAGGAGAATAGGAATTAGTTCTTCTTTAAATGTTTGGTAGAATTCCCCTGGGAAGCCGTCTGGCCCTGGGCTTTTGTTTGTTTGGAGATTTTTGATGACTGTTTCAATCTCCTTACTGGTTATGGGCCTGTTCAGGTTTTCTATTTCTTCCTGGTTCAGTTGTGGTAGTTTATATGTCTCTAGGAATGCATCCATTTCTTCCAGATTGTCAAATTTGTTGGCGTAGAGTTGCTCATAGTATGTTCTTATAATTGTGTGTATTTCTTTGGTGTTAGTTGTGATCTCTCCTCTTTCATTCATGATTTTATTTATTTGGGTCCTTTCTCTTTTCTTTTTGATGAGTCTGGCCAGGGGTTTATCAATCTTATTGATTCTTTCAAAGAACCAGCTCCTAGTTTCATTGATTTTTTCTATTGTTTTTTTGGTTTCTATTTCATTGATTTCTGCTCTGATCTTTATGATTTCTCTTCTCCTGCTGGATTTAGGGTTTCTTTCTTGTTCTTTCTCCAGCTCCTTTATGTGTAGGGTTAGGTTGTGTACTTGAGACCTTCCTTGTTTCTTGAGAAAGGCTTGTACCGCTATATATTTTCCTCTCAGGACTGCCTTTGCTGTGTCCCACAGATTTTGAATCATTGTGTTTTCATTATCATTTGTTTCCATGAAGTTTTTCAATTCTTCTTTAATTTCCTGGTTGACCCATTCATTCTTTAGAAGGATGCTGTTTAGTCTCCATGTATTTGGGTTCTTTCCAGCTTTCCTCTTGTGATTGAGTTCTAGCTTCAGAGCATTGTGGTCTGAAAATACGCAGGGAATGATCCTAATCTTTTGATACCGGTTGAGACCTGATTTGTGACCCAGGATGTGATCTATTCTGGAGAAGGTTCCATGTGCACTAGAGAAGAATGTGTATTCTGTTGCTTTGGGATGAAATGTTCTGAATATATCTGTGATGTCGATCTGGTCCAGTGTGTTATTTAAGGCCTTGATTTCCTTGTTGATCTTTTGCTTGGATGATCTGTCCATTTCAGTGAGGGGAGTGTTCAAGTCCCCTACTATTATTGTATTATTATTGATGTGTTTCTTTGATTTTGTTATTAATTGGCTTATATAGTTGGCTGCTCCCACGTTAGGGGCATAGATATTTAAAATTGTTAGATCTTCTTGTTGGACAGACCCTTTGAGTAGGATATAGTGTCCTTCCTCATCTCTTATTATCGTCTTTGGCTTAAAATCTAATTGACCTGATATAAGGATTGCCACCCCAGCTTTCTTCTGATGCCCATTAGCATGGTAAATTCTTTTCCACCCCCTCACTTTAAATCTGGAGGTGTCTTTGCGTCTAATATGAGTTTCTTGTAGGCAACATACTGATGGGTTTTGTTTTTTTATCCATTCTGATACCCTGTGTCTTTTGATTGGGGCATTTATCCCATTAACATTCAGGGTAACTATTGAGAGATATGAATTTAGTGCCATTATTAGCCTGTAAGATGACTGTTACTGTATATTGTCTCTGTACCTTTCTGATCTACTACTTTTAGGCTCTCTCTTTGCTTAGAGGACCCCTTTCAATATTTCCTGTAGAGCTGGTTTGGTGTTTGCAAATTCTTTCAGTTTTTGTTTGTCCTGGAAGCTTTTTATCTCTCCTTCTATTTTCAATGATAGCCTAGCTGGATAGAGTATTCTTGGCTGCATGTTTTTCTCGTTTAGTGCTCTGAATATATCATGCCAGCTCTTTCTGGCCTGCCAGGTCCCTGTGGATACGTCTGCTGCCAATCTAATATTTTTAGCATTGTATGTTATAGATTTCTTTTCCCGGGCTGCTTTCAGGATTTTCTCTTTGTCACTAAGACTTGTAAATTTTACTATTAGGTGACGGGGCGTGGACCTATTCTTGTTGACTTTGAGGGGGGTTCTCTGCACCTCCTGGATTTTGATGCTTGTTCCCTTTGCCATATTAGGGAAATTCTCTCCAATTATTCTCTCCAATAGACCTTCTGCTCCCCTCTCTCTTTCTTCTTCTAATGGAATCCCAATTATTCTAATGTTGTTTCGTCTTACGGTGTCACTTATCTCTCAAATTCTCCCCTCGTGGTCCAATAGCTGTTTGTCCCTCTTTTGCTCGGCTTCTTTATTCTCTGTTATTTGGTCTTCTATATCACTAATTCTTTCTTCTGCCTCATTGATCCTAGCAGTGAGAGCCTCCATTTTTGATTGCACCTCATTAATAGCTTTTTTGATTTCTACTTGGTTAGATTTTAGTTCTTTAATTTCTCCAGAAAGGGCTTTTATATCTCCAGAGAGGATTTCTCTAATATCTTCCATGCCTTTTTCAAGCCCGGCTAGAAGGTTCAGAATCGTCATTCTGAACTCTTGATCTGACATATTACCAATGTCTGTGTTGATTAGGTCCATAACCTTCAGTACTGTGTCTTGTTCTTTTGTTTGTGGTGATTTTTTCCGCCTTGTCATTTTGTCCAGATAAGAGGATATGAAGGATCAAATAAAATACTAAAAGGGTGGCAAAGACCCCAGAAAAATGCTCTGTAACCAAATCAGAAGAGACCCCAAATTGTGGGGGGGAGAAAGGGATAAAAAGAGGTTCAGAAAAAAAAGAAAAAAATTTAAAAAATAAAACAAATAAAGAAAAAATATATAAAAAAGAAAAAATATATATATTTAGATAAACTAGTCAAAAAACGTTAAAAAAGAAAGGGGTAAAAGTTTTAAAAAATTTAGCAGAAGAAGAAAAAAGAAAAAAAGAAAAAAAAATTGAAAAAACAACAAAAAAAATTGAATTAGCCGCAAGACTCAAGAATCATGGGGAGAAAGCCATGAGTTCCGTGCTTTGCTTTCTCCTCCTCTGGAATTGCGCTGCTGTCTTAGGAATTGAACCTGCTTTCCTTGATAGATGAACTTCGTACTGGCTGGATATTTTGTTGATCTTCTGGGGGAGGGGCCTGTTGTAGTGACTCTCAAGTGTCTTTGCCCGAGGCGGGATTGCACCGCCCTTACCGGGGCCAGACTAAGTAATCGGCTCGGGTTCGCTTTCGGGAGCTTCTGTTCCCTGAACGCTTTCCGTAGAGTTCTGGAGGACGGAAATGAAAATGGCGGCCTCCTAGTATCCGGCCCGGAGGAGCCGAGAGCCCGGGGCCCCACTCCTCAGTGCGCCCCCAGAGGACAGCACCCAATCACTCCCGTATCCCCAGCCTCTAGCCACACTCCGAGCTCACCCAGCCCGTGACCAGTTCAAGGTAACCCCGAGCTGAGAGTTCAGTCCTCGGCTCTGTCTCTGTAGCTGGCTTCTCTGTTCTAATACTTGCGAGCTCTGCGACACTCCAACACCCCCGATCCTTCTGTGACCCTGCGGGACCTGGGGCCACGCTGACCCCGCGTGGGTTTCACCCTGGTTTAGCCTCTGGAGCAATGTCTCTCAGTGGAACAGACTTCTAAAGGTCCTGATTTTGTGTTCCACTCCTCCGCCGCTTGCCGGGAGCCGGCCCCTCCCCCCGCGGTCTATCTTCCCGTCGTTTTAGATTCACTTCTCTGCCAGTCCTACCTTTCAGAAAGTGGTTGATTTTCTGTTTCTAGAATTGCTGTTCTTCTTCTCTTCGATCTCCTGTTGGATTTGTAGGTGTTTGCAATGTTTAGATAAGCTATCGAGCTGATCTCCTGTTACCTGATGTAGTCTCAGCCTGCTACTTCTCCGCCATCTTGACTCCTCTCCTCCTCCTCATTAGTAGTTCTAAGGGAGGTACTGCTAATGGTCTCTTTCTACTTAGCTTATCTAACTTCTTAGCATCCTGTCTCATTGGTCACTCCCTCTTCCCTGAACTGCTTTTCTCATTTGGCATCTGGGACCCCTCTCCTCATGTAACTGCCACCTCTCTGCCACTTTTCAGTCTCCTTTGTTGAATTCTCTTCTTCAAATATTTTAGCACCCCACTTCTCTTCTTTGTTTATAATCTGTCCTTAGTGTCCTCATCTGTTTTCCTTTAAAAACATCTAAGTGCTCAACAGTATCAAATTTGTACCTTTAGTTTAGACCTCTCCCCTGACCTCCTGACTTTTCTATCTAATTGCTGTATAATGTCTCCAGGCAGTGCATTTAGTAGATCTCTAAGAATCTACATGTCCAAAGAAACTCTCCAGTATCCCTGACCATGCTCCTCTTCTAGCCTTCATGATCTCCATTAATGGACTTTCATGTCTCCTTTTGATCAGGGCAAAAGCTTTGGAGGAGTTCTTGATTCTCTTCTTTTTCTCATTCACTGCATTTAATTTGTTGACAAGTTCAGAGTCAGTTGGTTCTCTGAAATACATCCTGAATCTGACCACCTCTTTCTATCTCTGTTTTTATCAACATAACCGCAGACCAAGCCAGAGACTGGGTTTTTTGTTTCCCTTCTTGCCTGCATACAATATTGGACATAGGTTGAATGGAAGTGACATCTAAAATATGTAAACCAGATCCTATCACTCCACCACTTCAAGCTGCCATTGACTTCTGGTGACACTTTGAATGAGACCCCAGGTCCTCTCCATTTCCTCTGGGACTTGGCCCTGCCCACCCCTGTCCTCAACTCTACCACTCTCCCTCTTGTTCCTCACAGTTCATAATCTCACTGAATTAAACTTTTTTTGGTTTCTCAGATATGTATCAGAGGTATGCCTTAATTCTTCCTCAGAGACTTCACAATTGTATTTTTCTTTGCAGATCTTTGCAGGTGGATGTACTCACTTTTCAGGTCTCTGCTTTCCGTTCTCCTGCTCAAAATAGTCATGTCCCTCCCCAGGCACTCACTATCCAATTACCTACTTTTGTTTTTTTTCATGGCATTCATCTTTAAGCTCCACAAAGATAGGTATCATGTCTGTCTTATTGATGATAGTGTTCTCAGTACCAACAACTGTGTTTGGCAGATAGTGCTCAGTAACTATTTGTGCAGTGAATGTATGAATTAGATAAAATTCCTTCTCTTTGGGATAGATTACAGATGTAGGTAAATAACTATAATACAAGACTGCAAGTAGCAAAATTTTGTAGGAAATGTAGGTATAAAATGCAGTGAATAGGGACACCTGGGTGGCTCAGTCCGTTGGGTGGCTGTCTTTGGCTTTGGTCATGGACCTGGGGTCAAGTTCTGCATTGGGTTTGCTGCTTGGCAGGGAGTCTGCTTCTCCCTCTCCTTCTGCCTGCCACTCTGGCTACTTGTGCTCTCTATCTCTCTGTCAAATGAATAAACAAAACCTTTAAAAAAATGCTGTGAGTAGTATATGCTGAGAACAAAAATGTCTTCAAAGAGAAGGTCAAATCTGAATTGGGTTTATACAGAGAGGGGACTTCAGAGGTAGAAAGGGAAAAGGAGAGGCATTTTTTTTTTTAAAGTAGGCTCCATATCCAGTGTGGAGCTCCCAAAGAACAGCTAGAACTCATGACTCTGATATCATGACCTGAGCTGATAGAGCTCCTGGGTGGCTCAGTGGGTTAAGCATCTGCCTTCCGCTCAGGTCATGATCTCAGGGTCCTGGGATGGAGACCTGCATTAGGCTCCCTGCTCAATGGGCAGTCTGCTTCTCCCTCTCCCTTTATCCCTCCTCTTGCTTGTGCTCTCTTCTCTCTCCCTGTCTCTCAAAATAAATAAATAAAATCTTAAAAAAAGAAAAAAAACAAAACCAAACTTGAGCTGAGATCAAGAGTTGGATGCTTAACTGACTAAGCCACCCAGGCACCCCAAGAGGGAAAGGCATTTTAAATAACAGGGTATTATAAGCAAAAATCTAGAGGTGGAAAGCTTAGACTACATGTAGAAAAGAGAAAATAGTCTTGAGTGAAGGATCTGGGAAGAGGAAATATGAAAAATAAGGGTGAGATTTCTACTAGAGCCAGTTCATGGAGGTTCTGTGTGATAGACTGGAGAATATGGCATTCATTCTGCAAGCAATGGAAAATCATGGAAGGTTCTCTGTAGGGGAGTGATAAACTTGGAGTAGTGTGTCTCTGGAAGGTTCCTGGCAGTTTTCTGGGAATTATGTATTAATGGATTGCAGCAGGGAGAGATTGTAGGTGGTATGTTGGGACAATCAGTTGAGGTTAATACACTTTTCCAGAGGGCTGGTTTTGAGGTTCTGGACCCCAAGTGAGAGAGATTGGCAGAAGGAATGGGGAGAAAGGCAGGAGTGTGATAGAGGTGATGAAGGTAGAATCACTAGGACTGGGCAACTAATTGGTCTGACAAACCATGATATTTCCTCCAAGATTTTCATTTTAATATTTATCTCACTGCTAATTGTTATTAGCTGTGGTATTAATCCTAGTAATTGCAGTTATTTTAATATTTGATTAAAGCTATTAATGTTCACAATTTTGTAATCAGTTTTGTCATAATTCTTAAAAGCTAAATAGCACATGCTTGCTTTCAGAGGATGATAATGGATCACCACAAGCTAGATATAATTATGAACTTAAAATTGTTCTCATTCTGTGCATTTACAAAGACAATAATCCCTCAGGACACTATTTAAAATACACAAAGCCAAATTCCATCTGTAGCTGAGTGCATGAGTCTCTTGAACTGTGAATACCTGTCCATTGGCAGAATTTAAATCCCATCAAATACAGCAGAAGCCTTTCTATGTAAATTGTATTTTTTCCATGTTTATATTATATTATAATGCAAGATCATCAACCTATCTGTGTGTGTTTTGGATGGATTTATATACAATGATATGTCTATTGTATAGTAACTTCTGATATTATATCATTGCTAAATGTTGAGGCATGTAGTTTAATTTACAGTATAATTAAACATATTTTTTTTTTTTTTTAAGTAGGCTCCATACTCAGGCTCACAATCCTGAGATCTAACCTGAAACTGAGATTAAGAGTTAGACATTTAGCCAACTGAACCATGCAGGTACCCTTTAACACATCCCCCCCTCCAATTTTATTGAGATATGATCGACATAAATCACTATGATTTTCAGGTTAGGTTAAAGGTTTAACTTAGGTATATTGTGAAATATTACTATAGCAAGTTTATTTAATATCCATCATCTCATATGACGACAATAAAAAGAGATGGAAAAAGAAAAAAAAATTCTCTTTGTAATGAGAACTCAGAATTAGTCGCTTAACAACTTTCCTATGTATCATATAGCAGTGCTAGCTGTAGACATCATGTTGTATGTTCCATCCCTGGTACTTACTTATCTTTGTACCTTTGGATCACCTTCTTCCAATTACCCTTCTCTACATTCCCCACCTCTGGCAACCACAAATCTGATCTTTTTTCCTTAAGATTTTATTTATTTATTTGACAGAGAGAGATGGAGCATAACCAGGGGAAGCTGCAGGTAGAGGGAGAGGGAGAAGCAGACTCCTGGCTGAGCAAGGAGCCCAATGCAGGGCTTTATTCCAAGACTCCAAGATTATGACCTGAGCCAGGAGCAGATGCTTAACTGACTGAGCCACCCAAGTGCCCCATATGAGTTCTTTATATATATTTTGGATATTAATCCCTTATCAGATACATGTCTTAATGAGTTATGTTATAAGGAGTTTCTATTTCTTTGAAATTATTCTTGCCTTCTTTATACATAAAAGTCAGGTGAGTTGTCAGCATCTTGAGAAGAATAATGAATCATGAACATCTAAAATGTGTGATTTTATTTAATGTATCCTAAAGCCAATGCATATGTCAATTCTGATGTCCTAGTCACTTGACTGTATAAGCTAATAGGAAAATTTCAGTCCCTGGATCAGTTCATAGGTGTTGTATTTTAGTATATGAAATTACTACATTTTCTTTTAAGATTTTCATTTTAGACCTTTCTGGTTGCTAGTGCAGACTCTGGAACTAGACTCTCTGAGTTTGATGGAAGCTTTAATACTCATTAGCTGTGTGATTTAGGTAATATGCTTGACCTTCCTGTACTTTAATTTCCTCATTTGTAAAATGAGAATGATAATTGTACCTACCCAACAGGATTATCATGAAGAACTGAATGAATGAATTGGTGTAAGGCCTAACACATAGTAAACACTTTAAAGATATTAGCTATTATTACTAATCTCAAATAGACACTGTGCATTGCTATCAAAGTTAAATTTAATATATAATTACTAAATTATGATTCAGAAATTTTTATATTCATATAATTGCACTTCTAGGTACAGACAATTGTTCCTTTCCAAATCCTTCTAGTATTTTCTGCCTTGAGGAACAAAGGACATTATATCTTTATTTGTACTATGTGGGTATTGCTCTGATTATAAATAATGGGTAAAAATTTTGCAACTCACTAACTGCCACTGAGTATCTATTGTAAACATAATATTGTAAACATTGCAAATATTGTAAATATAATTGTTTACATAAATGTTACAACATTGTAAATATTGTAAACATAATATTGTAAACATAATAGGCAAATAATATCTAATTTTGGATTCATAAATAATGACATTTAATTTTTGTTTGTAACATTAACTTTGTTTCCAATTACAATTAATATTTGCACCAACTATATCCCAATAATTTGAAAGATTTGATAAAATGCATTATTTTATTTTTAAAAAGAGTTTATTTATTTATTTGACAGACAGAGATCACAAGTAGGCAGAGAGGCTGGCAGAAAGAGAGGAAGAAGCAGGCTCCCCACTGAACAGAGAGCCCCACATGGGACTCGATCCCAGGACCCTGAGATTGGGACCTGAGCCGAAGGCAGAGGCTTAACCCACTGAGCCACCCAGGTGCCCCTATTTTTCATTTTTAAATAGTTGTGGATATTTTGGCATACATATCTAAATGTCTAACACTAAATAATGTGTTAGTCATGTAACATCAATTAATGGATACAAATTGGGCAGGAAAGCAATTGATCTTACAAATTTACTGAGATGTTTGACATTCTCATGTAGAAACAGAATATACATTCTAATGTGTAAGAATTTTTTATTTTTAAATAAGTGTTCCTTAGATGGCTACATTTAGAGATATCTTTTTTAGAATATGGAAACCATTGAGTGAACTTTTCTCACTTAGTAACTCACATTTTTATATATATTAATCATTATCCAAGAAATGGTCAATTACTAGCCCTACTCCTTTTCCCAGCTCATTAACTCTGAGGCTTAGCTTATTTTTTTCCTGGATTCTGAATATTCATCATGTTCAAATCAACTTTATGCTGCTTTCCCTGAATCATTTTTTATTTTAGTTTGAGCTTTTGAACTCTTCTCTCATGCCTGGCATTAATTCTTTTTCCCCAACCGGGAATATTATTATTGAAAATATCAGTAATTGCTGTTAAGCCAAACCCATTTTCCTCTGCAGGCTCTTCCTGCTCTAAATTTTAGTTAGCAGTGTCATAGGCCCACTGCTTTCAGTGATCGTCAAACTGGTCCTTTTCTTTCCCTTAGAACTCTCATCAGGAGTGAGGATTGCATTGGATTCCTACCTGGAAATTTCAGCTGTATTAAGCATACCATATAAAGCAGGGCATCAACACCTCTTGTGGCTCCGTTTTCTTTGATTAAAAGTCATTTTTCAACTGGATCAGTGGGTATGGTCAAGTAGCACACAAAGGATTTCTTTCTTTTTTAAATATTTAATTTATTTATTTGACACAGAGAGAGAGAGATGCGAGAGAGGGGTACAAGCAGGGGGAGTGGGAGAGGGAGAAGCAGGCTCCCTGACAAGCAAGGAGTCCGATGTGGGGCTCCATCCCAGGACCCTGGGATCATGACCTGAGCTGAAGGCAGAGGCTTAATGACTGAGCCACCCAGGCACTCCACATACAGGATTTCTTTCTTTCCTTTTTTTTTTTTTAAGATTGTATTTATTTATTTGACAGAGAGAGAGCACAAGAAGGCAGAGAGGCAGACAGAGAGAGAGGGGGAAGCAGGCTCCCCACTGAGCAGAAAGCCCGATGTGGGGCTCGAACCCAGGACCCTGAGACCATGACCCGAGCTGAAGGCAGAGGCTTAACCCACTGAGCCACCCAGGCACCCCCACACAAAGGATTTCTTAAAGATATAGAAACATGGGTATTATGAGAACATGTATTGCATGGAGCACTGGGTGTGGTGCATAAACAATGAATTTTGGAACACTGAAAAAAAAATTAAAAGAAACATAACTTTAAGAACTGTAACAACACATCAAAATGTTGCACCAATATGCAGTTTGTTAAATCAAATGTACATTTAGAAATCAATATTAATTTCTGAGGAAATCAACTGTTCTTAAGAAATACTGTGGTCTTTACTTATGCTCTAGTATCTCGTTTGTATTACTGATTTATACAAATTTACCAGAAGGAATCCTATTTTTTGGAATTTTGTCTCTATCCTTTGTTCTGAAAAGGGAAACTATGTAAAGTGCAGGGATTCTATTATCCATTTTCTATTTACTAACATTTTGTTTGGACTTTACCTTACTCTTTTTTGATGGTTAATTTTTTTTCCTGGTCACCTCTAGGGGGCAACTTAACCTAAATTATCCTTTGGTTGCATGCTAGAGACCACTGTACTAGAAAAGTTATGTTAAATGACATTACACAGTTAGAATGATTATTGTCTAGTGAAGATTTGGTAGAATTTCCTTCTGTTCATGGAATTAACTTAAATGTAGTCATAATTCATGATTTCAAACTCTCAAGATTTACAGGGGCATAAAACTGTGATGCTTGTGCAGAGGTAGAGAAGATGAAAAGGGCACAGATCAACCTTATTTAATGAATGCTGCATTCTCAAGTTTTTCATCTGCTCTCAGGCCACATCTGGGCATTTGGCAAGATGCAAAGCAAAAGTCACGGGTTCACTATTTCCTATATCTGTATCTTTACCTAATTATTTCACTCAGTGTCCAAGGACTCCAGTTTACTTGAACTTAAACAAGATACATGGTTAGCACATTCAACTTGATATCTCCTTAGTAAACGCCTAGTTCTATTTCCAATTGTGGTCAAATTTCCCTTCATGGACTTGGCTCATTTCTTACCTATATTATCATCTCAGGTCTTCGTTGTCTTATTTCTCCTAACATGCGCGTCCTTATCTTCCCTATTCTCTGCTTTGAAACTGTAAGGAAAACAAACTGTAAGGAAACTATTCCATTCTTCAGTATTGTGTGCACCTATATCTTGTATAGATGTAAGGTGGATTGTAATGTATTCTGATATAATTAGCTGGTTGAGACCATAAAGTATATGCATATTCTGGCAGGTAAAATTGTCTTATTGTTATTAAGGCAAATAGTATATTCTGAATGGAGGGCAGTATACAAGGAAGGCAAACCTACCACAGGCAGGAGAGGGATTTTAAGATTTCAAGGACAGTAGATATGTAGGCATGAACTTTTTAAAGGGGGGGATGAGGTGGGGGACGGGATGAATAGTGAGAAGAATCACTGAGCCCCTACTCACCACAGAACTCAGAATACACTGGGTTCTACAAGTTCTGGAGAGGGGACTCATGTCTTGTAAGTTAGGTTTTCTAGTTTATTTGTTTTTATATCTGAGTTATTACTGAAGCTTCATTCTAGACTTTTCATAGCTGAGCTACAGTGTCCAGCTTGGGCCACAGTTTTCTGGAGGAAGTAATATCCCCTTGAGACCAGCACCCATTCCTGAAAGAGATGGTAAATTTGGTGGGGGAAAAAGAGTTTATATGCTTTCTCTACTCCTTCCCACCACACCTGGAAGATTCACAGTCAGCAGCTCCTCCACTAAACAGTGAGCTCTGGAGGAGGCCAGAGCACACATTGGTGAATAGCACCACCATCAAGTAAGACATCCAAATCTGAAACCTTGATATCTTCAAGACTTCTCCCTTTCCTACCTACATCTCTACATCCAACTGGATTCTTGAATCTCTTGTCGGTTTTCACTGCTATCTTTTTAGTTCAGATCTTTTCTATGTGCTATGTAGACTTCAAAGTTAAAATTTAACAGACCGTTTATGTGTATTAGAAAGTATGAAAGTTCATTTATTTTTATTGCCCTTAAGCCTCTATCCTACTGGTATGAAAACTGTACTTAAACTTTCCAATTAAAGGTGACTTAGTTCTTTTTCTGGTTAATTTTTTTGTTTGTTTGTTTTGACTTAAAATAGTCTCTTTTAGGTAAATCATCAGACTTTCAGAGTCATTTCCTTTCTCCTTTTTTTCCTTGCTAAGCTGGTGCCTTTGTATATGATGACACTTCCATGAGCTCGTAAGGGTGGGTGTGATGGTTAATTTTGTGTCAACTTGATTGGCTTAAGGATTCCTGGATAGCTAGTAAAATGTTATTTCTTGGTGTGTCTTTGAGGCTGTTTCTTTTCTTTTATTTTTTTTTTAAGATTTTATTTATTTATTTGATAGAGAGAGAGAGACAGAGAGAGAGAGAACACAAGCAGGGGAAGCGGGAGAGGGAGGAGCAGGCCTCCTGCTAAGCAGGGAGCCTGATGCAGGACTCCATCCCAGGACCCTGGGATCATGACCCAAACCGAAGGCAGATACTTAACTGACTGAGCCACCCAGGTGCCCCTTTGAGACTGCTTCTAGAAGAGATTAGCATTTGATTCAATAAACTGAATAAAGAGATTGGCCCTCACCAATGAGGGTTGGGTGTCATCCATATTTTTGGGGTACCAAATAGAACAAAAATGTGAAGGGCAGATAAATTCCCTCTCTTTTTGAGCTGGGACATCCATCTGTTTCTGTCATCAGACATCAGAACTCCTGATTCTTCAGCCTTTGGACTCTGGATCTTATACCCACAGCCCCCTGGCTTAACCCTTTGGACTGGGACTAAATTACACCACTCACTTTCTTGGTTCTCTAGCTTGTAAATAGCGGATTGTGGGACTTTTTGGTCCTTATAACTTGTGAGCCAATTTATGTAATAAATCTCCTATCTATTTACCTATTGTCTGTCTGTCTGTCTGTCTCTCTATCATCTGTCATCTGTCTCTATCATCTATACTATTAGTTCTGCTTTTCTGAATAACACTTATAGAGTAAGGAAAGAGGAATTCAGATCTATGCACAGAGGTTTTCACCTTTCTCTGGATCCTCACTGGCTTTTGGTTAAATTGTTCTCTTTTTTAGCTGAGGTAGATTGTCTTTTGACCTCACTAGTTTTACTGGAGCAACTGGGCCTTTGGTCTTTGTGCACTGGCATGCATTATGAATCTGGATATTGCCACCTACTTCTAAGCCCCAGGCTCTGATTCCTCTCTTATCTTTTATTTTTTATTTACTTATTTTTTTTAAGATTTTATTTATTTATTTGACAGAGATCACAAGTAGGCAGAGGGGCAGGCAGAGAGAGAGGAGGAAGCAGGCTTCCCGCTGAGCAGAAAGCCAGATGTGGGGCTCGATCACAGGACCCTGGGATCAGGACCTGAGCCGAAGGCAGAGGCTTTAACCCACTGAGCCACCCAGGCGCCCCCTCTCTTATCTTTTAAATGGCTATAAGTTTGCCTGGAGACACAGGGAACTTCTATATCTTCTGCCACACCTGAACCATAGTAAACCAACAGTATTATTTCTGTCCGTCTGTCCAGACACTCTCTGGATTTCTCCTCAGGCTTGCTAGATATGGTGTGGTGCTCAATGTGGGATTTTCTGATGGTCTTAGAGGGTACCCTTAAGTGTGAAAAAGCAGGCTATTAGCTCCAAAGTCCTGGAATTCTACCCTATGGCACTATCCATCTACATATTGTTTTTCTCTTGCTGCTTTTAAGGTTCTATCTTTGTATCCAACTTTTGACATTTTTATATGTCTTGGTGTGATCTCATTTTATTTGGAACTCTCTGGGCTTCCTGGATCTGGATGCCTGTTTCTTTCCCCAAGTTAGGGAAGTTTTCAGCCATTATTTTTAGTAGTAACATTTTTGACCCATTCTCTTTCTCTTCTCCTTCTGGGATTCCTACAATGCAAATGTTAGTTTGCTTGACGTTGTCCCATAAGTTCCTTAAGCTGTCTTCACTTCTTTCATTTTTTTCTCTTCCTTCTCTTCCTTCTTTTCTTTCTTTCTTTTTTTTTCTTTTCTGCTCTGACTGGGTAAATTCTTCTGCACTGTTTTTTGTTTGTTTGTTTGTTTTTTTCACTTTTTTATAAATTTCTTTTCAGCATAACAGTATTCATTGTTTTTGCACCACACCCAGTGCTCCATGCCTTCTGCACTGTTTTTGAGTTCACTGATCTTTTCTTATAAGATAATTTTCTTATAATTATCTTATAATTTTCTTTATAATTCTTATAATTCTTATAATTTCTTATAATTTATCTTTTCTTATAATTTATCTGGTTTGCTGTTGAAACTCTTTAGTGCATTCTTCAGTTCTGTGACTCTTGTTTGGAACTTTCTTATATTGTCCATGTTTTTGTTGACCATATATTCTTCCCCTGAGTTTGGTGAACATCTTTATGACCACTACTTTGAACTCTTCATCAGGAGTTCAAATTCTTTCTTTCTATCTCATTAAGGTTTTTTTCCCCTGAGGGTTTTTTTTTTTTAAGATTTTATTTATTTATTTTACAGAGAGATAGAGAGAGCACAAGTAAGTAGGCAGAGAGGCAGGCAGAGGGAGAGGGAGAAGCAGGCTCTCCACTGAGCAGAGAGCCTGATGTGGGGCTTGATCCCAGGACCCAAGGATCACGACCCAAGCCAAAGGCAGCCGCTTAACCAACTGAGCCACCCAGGCGCTCCTCCCCTGAGGTTTCTTGTTCTTTCATTTTGAGCAAATCCCTGTGTTTCTTCATTTGGCTTGACTCTTTGTTTTCCTTTCTGTGCATTTGATGAAACAGCCTCCTTGCCCCATCTCTAAGGGCTGGCCTTGGGTATGACGGGAACTTTGACTCTGCATTAGCTCTTGGCTGTCTCTCAAGCCTTTGTGATTGTTTAAACAGGTTTGATTTTTAATAACTCCCAGTAGTTGAGGGTGTGCCAAGATCAGTCAGCTTGTCTCAAAGGAGAGGATCTCAGTCACCAGTTGGATTCAGGCTGATTGGAAGCCAGACCCTCAGGAAGCAGCTTTTAAGGAATGCAAATATAAGTCAGGCTAGCCTGCAGAGCCATGTGATCTGGAGGTGTCCCCTGTAGCTCTCACAAAAATCTGGGCTCCAGAAAAGTGTAGAGGCTCCTTTCAATAAGCTGTAGTGAGACAGAGGGAGCCTGCAACAATACCCCCCACCCCCCTGCTTACATTTCCTGAAAGTACTTCTGTAGCATCTAGATCTGGGCCAAACCTGAAGCCCACTCCAAGGCTGAAGCTCCAGGACTGTCAAGTAGGTGTCTTTCACTGAAAGGCTGGGGCAGGGGGCTATGTTTTGTTCTATTCTCTATGCAGTGCTCTAGGGGTAGTAGCCTGCCAAGAACTGGCTCTCTGATTGGTATGGTCCAAACCATCCTGACAATTAGAGCCAAGAAATTAAGGAGTATTCCCTAGGCAGCAGCTGTAAAAACCAGGCCACCAGATGCAAACATGGATTACCAGACACATGTAGAAGCTCTCATCTGAGAGATGCTGGCTCTCTGTAGTAGGGTAGAGGGTTAGGGCAAAGTTAGTGCCTGCCCTCTGAGTTCTTAG
This sequence comes from Meles meles, assembly GCF_922984935.1. NCBI lineage: Eukaryota > Metazoa > Chordata > Mammalia > Carnivora > Mustelidae > Meles > Meles meles. The sequence continues at coordinate 45,101,762 of NC_060070.1, read as the reverse complement.
GAAAGGTTTACAGTCTGTCTTTAATGTGTCTTTAATTAGAAGGCTGCCCCTCAGGCTACAGCTACGTTGATAAGTCAAGAGATTTCTGTCATAAAAAGATGGAGTTCCTGAGTCTGTTGCCTCTTACTGTGTCCTGGAGGTAGTAACTGTTTAAGAGCTCTTTCTCCATTGGTTAGAGTCCTGTGGGACCTGTGAGTATAAGCCTTGCTGACCATCAGAACTGGGTGATGTACAGGTACACCTGGTAGCAGCCCCAGAAATTGGGTCACTAGACAAGGTATAAGCTTCTTTCTGGAAGATACCAGAAAATGAGCTGGAGTGAGGCAGGAGAGTACAATGATTGTGTCCATCAACTTCTGTTCTGCGACAGCACATATGTAGGCTTCTGTAAGTGCTAAACCAGAAGCCTATGCTTTAGGCTAAAGCTCTTTGATAAGAAAACAGACCTCTTTCTCAGAAATGCTGGGGATGTGTTTCAGTCTGCTATCCGTACTGAACCCTGCCAACAGTAGTCTGCAAAGAATTGTCAATCCTTTGGGGGTCCCTGAACATTATCCCCTTTGGCCTCCAGAGCCAGGCAATCAAGAAACATCCCCTGGGTGGCAGCCAGAAAAACTGGGTCACTAGCTGTAAAAACCAGAGCTCCAGATGTGTGTAGAAGCTCTTCTGGGAGATCCTGGTGCTTTGGAGTGCCAGAGGGAGAGTATAAAGGGAGCATAAAAGATGGCACCCTCAAAGAAAAGGGGGAGGGGGGAAGGAAGGGAAAAAGAAAAGAAGATCAAAAGAAAGAAAAAGGAAAAATAAAGATGGCACTCTCCCCTGGCTTTAACAAGGCAGAGGAAGAACAAGCAAGATGGGAAAGGAAACAAAACAAAGTAAACAAAGAACATGATGCCTGATGGCTGTAGGCAGTTAGAGGAGAGAAGGAGGATGGCTCTCACCAGTCTTAACCTGAGAGTATCTGAGCAGGCTCCTGCCCCTCAGACCAATGCTTTAAAATTGGAAAATGAGCCTCTTTCATATAAAGGCTGGGTCTTTTTAAAGGGGTGCTTCTATATTGGGGCCTGGGGTGGGAGAGTCTGTATTTGGGCCCATTAAAAAGTGTTCCACAGTTTGCCACAGCCCTGTGGGTCTCTTGGATATCACCTCCATTGATTTTCAAAGTCAGATGTTTTGAGAGCTTGTCTCTCAGGTGCCAGTCTTAAAAGTGGGGATGCCTACTTTTTTGTAGGGGTATAAACCCTTCACTCCTTATGGAGAAGCTCCAGGCTTTGAGTTCCCTCCCGATCAGGGGTTGCTGACGAGGCTAGCATTTATTGCCAAGATCAGGTCTCAGACTTTCCTACCCATTTTTAATGTGCTTTTTTTTTCTTGTTTGCCAGATATGAGGGGGTTGTTCCACCTGCTTTTAGGTTTCTTACAGAGGAGATTATTCCACATATAGCTATAGATGTGGTGTGTCTGTGGGAAGAGGCGAGTTCTAGATCTTTCTATGTTGTCATCTTGAATGGGACCTTGGATTGTTTTCTTAATTTCTATTTATTTTTTTTTAAAGATTTTATTTATTTATTTGACAGACAGAGATCACAAGGAGGCAGAGAGGCAGGCAGAGAGAGAGAAGGAAGCAGGCTCCCCACGGAGCAGAGAGCCCGATGAGGGGCTCGATCCCAGGACCCTGAGATCATGACCTGAGCCGAAGGCAGAGGCTTAACCCACTGAGCCACCCAGGCGCCCCCCTTAATTTCTATTTCTAATGCAATTTCTAAATGTAACTGATTTTGGAATATTGATTTTGTATTATGCAACCTTATTGAATTTGTTGATTAATTTCAATAGTTTTTTGGTAGAGTCTTTAGGGTTTTACATATATAAATCATGTCATCTGCAAATAGTGGCATTTTAGCTATTTTTTGATACTATTTCTGTGTGAGATAATGTATACTTAAACTTTTGCTTCTTATTTACTAAACTTTTCATGTAATTAATGAATAGTAAATGAATATTAAGTTGCTAAAATTTAAGAAAAAAGTGGCAAATTTCTTAAATGTTAGGATGTGAAAGGACTAATTGGTTATACAAACAGGAAAGATAAAATCTGGTGAAATTCTGACTCCAGATGCCACACATTTCTTATTTGTGAAACAGCATTGCCAGTGGATAATTTAGGTGTGTTCCTTATGTTAGATAGGCTACTTTCAGGACTATGGAAAAAAATGAAAAATATAAGAAGTGCCTTCCTACAAAGCAATCTATGGCATTAGATTGCATACATCTAAGCATATATCCAGATGACATGTTGTATGACATTAGGGTCAGTTGTTGGACATTCAGATGATCAAGTGTAAATTTATTTCAAATTCATTCAACACCTGAAAGCTGTTCTTTAATACCAAGCTTCCCAACTATTTTATATCAATTTCCTATTGAAAGGGAATATTCAAAACTAATTTCTCAAATTTGCATTGGCGTAATTTTTATCTTCAAAATAGTAAAAATTACTTTAAATTTTACGTAAACATTTAAACAAAATTTAAACATGGAGCTACTTTTTAGGATCAGAATGTTTGTATTGACACAAAGACCATCTGAAATCATTTGGAAATTCACCCTATGTAAAGAATTTAGAATTTTGTATTGAGGGGTGAGTTTTTCATGTTCTTATTGCATTTGTTTACTCTTGTCTTCTTAAGAATGTGACTTCAGGGGGCACCTGGGTGGCTCAGTGGGTTAAAGCCTCTGCCTTTGGCTTGGGTCGTGATCCCAGGATCCTGGGATTGAGCCCCGCATCGGGCTCTCTGCTCAGTGGGCAGCCTGCTTTCCCCTCTCTTTCTCTGCCTACCTCTCTACCTACTTGTGATCTTTGTCTGTCAAATAAATAAATAAAAATCTTTAAAAAAAAAGAATGTGACTTCAGACTGTGATACCGTGTCAAAATTTTAGTGAATTTGGGTGTTATTTTGCTACATTTCTGGGGACAATTATCTGTGTGTGAGATAGAAGGACAGATGAGGTGGAAAGAGAAATACAAGAAGACACAGGGCTGACAGGTGAAATAAAGGGGGGCTCTTTGAAGAGTAGCTTTACCTCAAAGCTTCCAGGAACACTCTCAGATACCTTGACCCAGGGGACTTCTAAGTCTCTATTATGAAGATCAAACTAAATTGCTTGGAAAAAAATGGCAGAATTGACAGCTGTTAGTTTTTGAGAAAAGAAGATCTGGGGGTTAAGGTGAAAGAGAGGAGGTGAAACAATGATAAAAAAAATAGTATTTCTGCAGTACAGCTGGGGCAAAAGACAGACGAAGAGATGAAGGACTGGGGACTGCATTCTTATGATCTGAGTGAGTGTGGAAATGGGACCCAAGTCAGAGTGTCCTGGTATTTTGCTGGGCTCTAAGAGTTATCCTGGGGGGTGGGATCAAAAACTCTAACTCTGTACACTGAGGAGAGTGTTGGAGAAGTCCTTTACCACGAATAAAATTTTTTCACCTGTCTTTTAAAAAATTGATCTGTGTCAATAAATGTTTCTTACTTATTTCTTACAAACACTGTTCACACTGTGCACCTCTGGTTACAACTACACTGAGGGTTGGTGGTAAACTACCACCTTTCTGCATACCTAGTTCTAGAGTCTACTCTAGTTAAGAACATTCTTATTAGGTAATAGCTTAAGATGATTATAAACAAATGCCATGGGATGTTACTTCATGTCTGCTAAAGTGATTTCATGCTAGCAACAACATTCAGAATCTCCTTTTGAAGGCTGCATTAGATATCAGGGAGACTGTTTTGTCTGTGCTAATTATTTTGACTGTAGAAAAGAAATCCTAAACTTCAATTAGCAGAGTCAATAGTTTGACCTTGAAGCTACTGGTTTAAGCTGGTAAATCACTAATACTTTCTAGTCTCCTTTTTTCCTCTTTTCAAAGGAGTAAAAAGGAGTTCGGAAAATTATGTAGACATTTGGAATGGATTTTACCAATCCATATGCAAAACAGTATAATTAGGACTACCTGAAGAAAAACCTACCTCTTTTTTCTGTTCTAATTTTAGCTTCCATACATTTTAATGCTTTTATGATAGCATATAGAAAATAACATGCACATTCAAAAGTCTGATTTTTGACTTGTAGCTCTGCTCCAATAAAACTGTATTCTCTAATAGCTTTTAGAAGAAAATATTTATTCATAATTAAATACAAAGTATTTTTGTATTTTCCTTTCCTTTTTAATGCTTGTAGAGGGGAGAGGATGAACTTGAGGAGGTGGGTGGAGTATAGATGGAAAGCAGACCCTAATATTTGCTGACCCAATAGCTATTCTTCCCCACGTGCTATGGTAGACAGAATAACGCCCCATTTCCCCCAAGGTGTGCCCTTCTCTAATCCTCAGGATCTGTGAATATATTATTTTTATGGCAAAAGGGACTTTGCAGATATGATTGTTAAGAATCTTGAGAAGAGGAGATTATCGTGGAGTATATGGATGGCCCCAATGTAATCAAAAGGTCTTTGTAAGGGAAAGAGCGAGGCAGGAGAGTCAGAGAAGGAGATATGATGATAGAAACAGTGGCTGGAGTAATGCAGGGAAGGGGCTATGAATCAAGAAATGCAGAAGGCCTCTAGAAGCTGGAAAATGCAAGGAAATTCCCCCTTAGAGCCTCCAGAAGGAGCTCAGTCCTTCCAGTTCCTTAGTCTTAGTACCTTAGTGGTAGCTCTATGAGACCCCTTTCAGATTTCTGACTTTCAGAACTATAAGAAAATATCTCAAATACCAAATGTGAGATAATTAACTGTTATTATTGCTTATGCTGTATTACATATGGAATCCAACTTAACTGATAAATTTGGTATGTGTGATATGATAGATACAGTAGTTAATGAAAAACTGACTCAATATCTTTGATAAAGCTCTTCAGATTTATCCTGTTCTTCATTTTGAAAAAACTGATTTTACCACTAGACTGTTGAAGGGCACTGCATCAACTAGAAGAATATTTACACTGAGGGCAATTCTGATCAAAGCATGAATTTTTCCAGATATGGGGAGAAAAATATGAACTGTACTAATTTGTTGGGTTGTTTCCAAGGTAAAAAATTAAAAAACTAAACAGACAAACTCATTTTGGTGGTGAAATAAAAACCTGGCAGAGATTCCACTGATTAGAGACCAAGGCAACTAATGAATACAAAAAGTAATAATGGAATATTATAATATGTTAACGCTTAATGTAGTTCAAACAAATTAGACAGAAAGGCATTAATTACCAGCTTTGATAAATGGTCTTCTGGCCTTACCCTCCATGGTCTTCTCTATAACTATTGTAGCAGTTGAAAAATGAGTTGCATTTAAATAATTTCAAGTCAAAGAAAAACAAGATTGTGCAGCAAAAATATTTAAATTATGCTCCAAGATACATGAAATTATTTATGAGGAAATTTAAAAAATAATCTTTAATAACATATAAATCCCTTGATTTTCTTTGACTAAGAGAATACCTGAGTTTACAGCTATAATTGCAAATTTGAACTGATTTTTCTTCCCCTCTAGATAAATAGCTTGATGTGTTTATAAAGTGACTAACAGACCCTTTAGAGTTAGGATTTTGACATTTTTCTCCTCTTTCCTTTCTCTATGGATTTATGAAATTTTCATCCTGTTAACATTTTTGGAAAAGAAAATGTTCCAAGTCTAAGCCTTTGGCACACTATGTGCTACATCTCCTTATTTATTCTTAAACTCTAGTCCACAAGCTCTTTATTCCCTTTCTTAGGTCATGTTGAAAGGGCCAGTTCATTTGAGTTATTCCTGAGTTATTTTAACTAGGCATGACTTCTTACCTTCAAAAATAATCAAGTGATAACTCACTTTTCCTAATTCCTTGAGGTGACCCCAAGGTTACCTGAGGTTGTTTCCAGACACTACAAGGTTTAGACCATATTAATTACTTCAATTTCTTTTGCATGGTTGTTTTCCCATATGCTGGGAATTCCTCAAACAAAAGTGAAAATGAATTTTTGGGACTTCATCAAGATCAAAAGCTTCTGCACAGCAAAGGAAACAGTCAAGAAAACAAAGAGGCAACCCACGGAATGGGAGAAGATATTTGCAAATGACAATACAAAGGGCTGATATCCAGGATCTATAAAGAAATCCTCAAACTCAACACACACAAAACAGATAATCATGTCAAAAAATGGGCAGAAGATATGAACAGACACTTCTCCAATGAAGACATACAAATGGCTAATAGACACATGAAAAAATGCTCATCATCACTAGCCATCAGGGAGATTCAAATCAAAACCACACCGAGATAGCACCTTACACCAGTTAGAATGGCCAAAATCAACAAGACAGTAAACAGCAAGTGTTGGAGAGGATGTGGAGAAAGGGGAACCCTCTTATACTGTTGGTGGGAATGCGAGTTGGTGCAGCCACTTTGGAAAACAGTGTAGAGATTCCTTAGGAAATTAAAAATAGAGCTACCCTATGACCCTGCAATTGTACTACTGGGTATTTACCCCAAAGATACAGATGTAGTGAAAAGAAGGGCCATCTGTACCCCAATGTTCATAGCAGCAATGGCCACAGTCACCAAACTGTGGAAAGAACCATGATGCCCTTCAACAGATGAATGGATAAAGAAGATGTAGTCCATATATACTATGGAGTATTATGCCTCCATCAGAAAGGATGAATACCCAACTTTTGTATCAACATGGACGGGACTGGAGGAGATTATGCTGAGTGAAATAAGTCAAGCAGAGAGAGTCAATTTTCATATGGTTTCACTTATTTGTGGAGCATAAGAAATCACACAGAGGACATGGGGAAATGGAGAAGAGAGGAGAAGTGAGTTGGGGGAAATTGGAGGGGGAGAAAAACATGAGACTGTGGACTCTGAGAAACAATCTGAGGGTTTTGGAGGGGTGGGGGTTTGGAGGTTGGGATTGCCTGGTGGTGGGTATTATGGAGGGCATGTATTGCATGGAGCACTGGGTGTGGTGCATAAACAATGAATTATGGAACACTGAAAAGAAATTAAAAAAAAGACAAAAAAAGACACAACCACATCTTTTATCCATGTAGACTACAAGTTTGGCTCAGTGCCTCAATATTGGTTGAAAAAAATATAGGAAAAATAGTTGAATGTAGAAAGGGTATTTATCAGGGAAATAAATTTGACCTTACCACATGTCTGCCTATAGAATCATACAGCTGATACTACCTTTTCTCAGTTCTTGAACAAATGATTGGAACTTATATAAAGTTTTGAAGTATGTTTTTCTCTTGTATTTTAATAATTAGAAAGTTACTACATAGAGAACCAAAATTTGGAATGGATAACCATTGTTGTCTAATTGCTGCTCTGTTCTACTAGTTTTACCATGCATTATTAATAAGAATCCTTGAATAAAAGTAAAAATTTGACCATTTTTTTAAAAAAAATAAGAAAATGCATTATCTCACAAATCAGGAAGTCCAAGGACAGTGGTGATTGTCTTTAGGGTTGAGTAGTTCAGGGGTTCATTGATGTCATCCAGGATTTAGGTGTTCCCAGAATTTTGCTTTTTTACCTGCAGTGTGTGGACTTGGCATTCCTCCTGGGAATAGCAGCAGTGGTTCAAGACCTGGTATCCAGAGCAACAGCGTCTAGAGTTGGAAAAGGGGAGGGGCACTTCTTTTTAATATCACTCTCTTTTAAAAAAATTACTTAAGTTATATATGTTGGGTTGAGTAATTTACCAACATTTGTTGTAAATAACAGCAAGTTCATCCCCGAAGTTGTTTCCTCTCCTCAGAGGTTACCACACTTTGATCTCTTTAGCTGATTACTATTTTAATCTTTACCTCCAGATCTCCAAATAACATGCTTGTATCACATACATGCACCCTTGATTTTTCAGCCCTTAGATATTATCTATTGATTTCTCAAAATGGAAAATGAAGCTTTAATTCTCTTCCTCCCCCTCACCTCCCACTCTCAATCACTTCCTCCCTCTATGTCTGTCATAAGTTTTCCGATATAAGGTTGTCCTAGGGAATCCTTTTGCCTTAAAAAAAATTGCTATTTACTACTTACTTTTTCTCTTGGAATGCTCTTTTCTATTTAGTGGAGTCCTTCTTCCAGTTAGTTTTCTGAGAAAAGGCACTGGGGAGATATATTTTCGAAACTTTGAATGTCTTTATTCTACTTCACACTTAAGTGCAGTTTGATTACATATAGGTTGGAAATAATTTCCCTTGAGAATTTTGAAGGCATTTTTTTCATGCTTCTAGCTGTTGATCATATGAAGCCATTGTTTCCTGATCCTTTGTAGGTTATCTTTTCTTTCTTAATCCCTGAAGGCTTGCTTTTGTTCCTAGTGTCCTGAAATTTCATGACTTCTTTCTTTCTTTCTTTCTTTCTTTTTCTTTCTTTCTTTCGGTCTGTCTGTCTATCTGTCTGCCTTTCTTCTTTTTTTGATATGGTTCCATTTTTATCCATTGTGTCGGGTAGTGGGTGAATCACTTTGATCCGTAAACTTAGTTTTCACTTTTGGCAACTTTTCTTATATTCTTCCTTTGATGATTTACTCCATCTCTTCTCCTTTTTTTCAGGGATTTTTATCATTTGGATGTTAAACCTCTGCCATAACCAGCCTCCATTATGGCCCTCAGTGATTCTTGAGTCTTAGTATTCATGCTCTTTTTCAGTCCCTTCCTACACTGACAGGCAGACCTGTGCATCCAAAAGGATAGTATAAAAATGATGAAGTATGATTTCAGAGATAAGGTTATAAAAGGCATTGTAGCTTTCATGTTCCTCCCTCCAGAATCATTTGCCAGCTGTCATGTTGGGAGGATACTCAACTAGCTTACGGAGAGATAATTACTAAAGCCCCTTGCCAACAGCTGATATGTGAATGAGCCACACTGGAAACAGATCCTTTAGCCAGCCCCAGTGAAGCCTCAACATGATTGAGCTTCAGCAGACATTCTGACTGCAACCTCATGAGATCTTGAATGAGGGCCACTCGAGTTAAGCCACCCCTGGTTCCCTGACGCATGGAAGATGTATATAATAGTAAACATTTATAGTTTTAAGTTGGCATAGTTTGTCTGGGCTTAGTTTGTTATGCACCAATAGATAATTAATGTGATTTGTTCAATCCTTAAATTTTCTTATCTAATGCTGGCTGTTAGCTTGGGGCCTTGGCTTCTTTCCCCATGGCCTCTCTGTGTGGACTAGTTGAGGGCTTCCCCACAGTATGTTAGTCAGGTCTCAGGAGTAAAGCTGCATCACTTTTGTCCCATCTCAGTCACTGAGGCCATACTAAAGTTCTGCCCAGATTTAGGAGAGTGGCAAGGTCTGAGAGAACAAGTGGGACTGGAAGTATTGCTGTGGCCATTTTTGAAAACAGTCTGCCTACACTGAAGCTTCTATACTAAAACATTTGATTAGGATATAGAACTTAACTTCACGCAATTAGGGGCAACATTTACATGTTGGAAGATCTCAACTTTTGTTATTAGAAATTAAAAAACCAATACTACTTACATAATAATGATTGAAAGACAAACTTCCCTTTCTATCTTCCACCTCCCTCTTTTCTCTTGACCTCAGCGATTGTTACTCCCTTAATACATATTGGTTAATTTAAACTATGGTAATTTTGACTTATTCTTTATGGTTTCTGTGTTGTCTGTTTTTTATTTTTTTTATTTATTTTTTTTTTGCATTTTCTTTTTTTTTTCCATTTTATTTATTTTTTCAGCGTAACAGTATTCATTCTTTTTGCACAACACCCAGTGCTCCATGCAAAACGTGCCCTCCCCATTACCCACCACCTGTTCCCCCAACATCCCACCCCTGACCCTTCAAAACCCTCAGGTTGTTTTTCAGAGTCCATAGTCTCTTATTTTAATTTGGGTGTATTAACTGATGTACCAGCAGTGGTCTTTGAATATAATCATGCCCTTATTTTCTTTTATGTTATTTTTCTTTGACTTATGGGGAAAGTGTAAAACTTGTAAGTTCGTGGCTCTCTCGATTGTTTAGAACTTCGTTGTTGAGGTGTCTAACCCCATTTGCATGCTTCCACAACAGGATCTCTGTCCCAGCAACTGAGCTGAGCTTCTCTAGGCTGACAGGTCCATGATGTCAATGTCATCCTTTATCTTTAAGAAGAAACAGTTCTAAATTTTTTCTTCAGCAGTGTTCTTTCCAAATCTTCAGCAAATGGGGTTGGCTTTATAATTAGAGTTGACAATCAGGTGGCTAGATTGATGTTTTAAGGTTTCTTGGGAAAATAAAGTCTTGTGAAGAATCTAACTTATTTAAAGAAAAATGAAGATAACACTAAGCATATATACTCAGAAATTTCAGATGTTGCATAGCAGTCTGCTTTAGGAATGGATTAAAAAACATTATCAGGGCACCTGATATCAGGGCACTTAATCAACTCTTGATTTAGGCTCAGGTCATGATCTCAGTGTCCTGAGACTGAGCCCCACATCAGGCCCTGTGCTTGGCATGGAGCCTGTTTAAGATTGTCTCTCTCTCCCTCTTCCTCTACCCCTCACCTCATCCCTTGTGTGTGTGCACATGCATGTTCTCTTTCTAAAAAAAAAAAAAAAAAAAACCAAAACAAAAAAATTCTCAAAGATGGACAAAATAACTTTAAATGTAGCACTTTTATGATTCAAAATAGCTGCTAGACCTGCATTTTTGTTGACTTGGACTTTTGAATGAATTAATCATTTTAATTAATTAAAAATATGTGATATATTATCAATAAGATCATTTTTTCCCCAAATGGAAGACTTCCACCATTCCACTCTCCAAAGTTACAGTTAAAATTCTAAGATTCAGAAAAGACTTAGTGAATTTAATTTAAATATTCCCAAATAGTCTTCTTTGAATAGTTATATAGTTTCAAAGTTTTTCTTATGAAAGAGGAAGAATGAATAGGATACATTTACAAAAATCACTACCTAGCTTGATCATTCATTTATTGAGAACTTACATAGGCCAGACACTGAAGAAATAGAGAAGGTATGGGAGACAATTTTGTAAACAAATTCTTTCAAATTAGTGCAATAGGTGCTTTCATAAAGATAGAAATATTGAGTAATGGGAGCCTAGCCTAGGAGGCAAATAGTCTATCTAGGGAGTTGGAAAAATTCCACAGAAGAGGGACAAATGAATGGATTGTGAAGGTTGAAAATAACTTACATAATTGGAGAAGGCATTTTGGAGAGAGAGGGCAGTCTGAAACTGTAAAAGGCATTACAAAATACTTTGAGATTAAAAAGGAGGTGAGGCTGTTGGTGGGAATGCAAGTTGGTGTAGCCACTTTGGAGAACAGTGTGGAGATTCCTCAAGAAATTAAAAATAGAGCTTCCCTATGACCCTGCAATTGCATTGCTGGGTATTTACCCCAAAGATACAGATGTAGTGAAAAGAAGAGCCATCTGTACCCCAATGTTCATAGCAGCAATGGCCACGGTCGCCAAACTGTGGAAAGAACCAAGATGCCCTTCAACGGACGAATGGATAAGGAAGATGTGGTCCATATACACAATGGAGTATTATGCCTCCATCAGAAAGGATGAATACCCAACTTTTGTAGCAACATGGATGGAATTGGAAGAGATTATGCTGAGCGAAATAAGTCAAGCAGAGAGAGTCAAGTATCATATGGTTTCACTTATTTGTGGAGCATAACAAAGAACATGGAGGACATGGGGAGATGGAGAGGAGAAGGGAGTTGTGGGAAATTGGAAGGGGAGATGAACCATGAGAGACTATGGACTCTGAAAAACAACCTGAGGGTTTTGAAGGGGCAGGGGTGGGAGGTTGGGGAACCAGGTGGAGGGTAATAGAGAGGGCATGTATTGCATGGAGCACTGGGTGTGGTGCAAAAACAATGAGTACTGTTTCGCTGAAAATAAATAAATAAATTTAAAAAAATAAAAAAAAAGGAGGTGAGGGTTTTATGTAGACAATAAGAGAACACTGAATGATTTTAAGCAGAGAAATCATATTAACATACACATTTAGACAAGATAAATACTGGGATGAGGATTGGGTGATGGGTAGACTGAATGACAATTAAGAGAGATGATTAGGAGTTGCAACAGGAAGGAGGAATCAGGAGGAAACTGATGTGGGGTTCAAAGGCAGAATCCACTTAATATCTAAAATAAAAAGGTGAATCTTTTGCTTTTTTTTTAATTTTTAAATTTTTTATAAACATATAATGCATTATTAGCCCCAGGGGTACAGGTCTATGAATCGCCAGGTTTACACATGTCATAGCACTCACCATAGCACATACCCTCCCCAATGTCCATAACCCCACCACCCTCTCCCTACCCCTCTTCCCTTGGCCCCCCTCAGTTTGTATTGTGACATTAAGAGTCTCTTATGGTTTGTCTCCCTCCCCATCCCATCTTGTTTCACTTATTCTTTTCCTACCCCCCAACCCGCCCTCTCACCCATTGCATCTCCACTTCTTCATATCAGGGAGATCATATGATAGTTGTCTTTCTCCAATTGACTTATTTTGCTAAGCATAATACCCTCTACTTCCATCCACGTTGTCACAAATGGCAAGATTTCATTTCTTTTGATGGCTGCACAGTATTCCACTGTGTGTGTGTGTGTGTGTGTGTGTGTGTGTGTGTGTGTGTGTGTGTGTACCACATCTTCTTTATCCATTCATCTGTTGATGGACATCTAGGTTCTTTCCATAGTTTGGCTATTGTGGACATTGCTACTATAAACATTCAGGTGCACATGCCCCTTCGGGTCACTACGTTTGTATCTTTAGGGTAAATATCCAGTAGTGCAATTGCTGGGTCATAAGGTAGCTCTATTTTCAACTTTTTGAGGAACCTCCATGCTGTTTTCCAGAGTGGTTGCACCAGCTTGCATTCCCACCAAAAGTGTAGGAGGATTCCCCTTTCTCTGCATCCTTGCCAGGATCTGTCATTTCCTGACTTGTTAATTTTAGCCATTCTGACTGATGTGAGGTGGTATCTCATTGTGGTTTTGATTTGTATTTCCCCAATGCCCAGTGATGTGGAGCACTTTTTCATGTGTCTGTTGGCCATCTGGATGTCTTCTTTGCAGAAATGTCTGTTCATGTCCTCTGCCCATTTGAATTTTCTGCTTGTTAAAGAAGAGTTTGCTATGCTTAAACTGCCCTTTCCCAGAGCAAACTGCTTTGAAGCACAGAGATTGCTCATTTTTTTAACTTCCACTGGCAGGAATTTTAGGGATTGGTTGTCTGTTAGCCATGGAAACAGTTACTGGTATGGGTGTGTTGTTGATCGGTGACTGTGAGAAGCTGTTCCTGAATCCTCAACATCTGGAGGTGTGGTTTCCCAAATGAAGTTGTCATTCATTGATTGGGATGTGTTTAAAACTGGTTCTGATGATTACCTCTTCCTTCGCCAAAATACAATCTGTCTTTTCCTTTCTTGAATTGAGAGAAGAGGGACATTTATTTTTATGGGTTAAAATGGAAGAAGTAAAGGTCACCTTTAGATTTACTTGATGGAAAGAAGAAACAGAACAGGAAGAAGAACAAGTGTGGGATACAAATGCAAGAGGGGCTGAGTAGATGGCAACATGTTAGGATTTGGGTGTGTTAACTTGTGTAGGACATCCAATGAGTAGTTGGAGATATGAAGAACTTGAGAAAATGGTTGGTCTTTATGAGTTGTCAGTATATAGGAGGGTGTCGAAACCATGTGAAATAAAGTGGCTCAGGAAAAGCATGTGGAGTAAATGTAAAAATTGTGCCATGCTAAAACTGAGAAACATTTGTAAATAATAGAAGAACCAGGAGAATTAGGAATTATCTGTTTTTTTGGAGAAAACAGAGGAGAAAAGAGTTTCAATAAGACTGAATTGTCAACAGCAAGGAATTTATCTATAAAAAAATTTAAAGAGGCCTTTGTTTTCAGCAAAAGCTATTTCTTTCTTTCTTTCTTTTTTTAAATTTCTTTTCAATGCTCCAGAATTCATTGTTTATGCACCACACCCAGTGCTCCATGCAATACATGCCCTCCATAATACCCACCACCAGGCTCACCCAACCACCCACCTCTATCCCCTCCAAAACCCTCAGTTTGTTTCTCAGAGTCCACAGTCTCTCATGGTTCGTCTCCCCTTCCAACTTCCCCCAACTCCACTTCTCTCCATCCCCCATGTCCTCCGTGTTATTCTTTATGCTCCACAAATAAATGAAACCATATGATAATTGACTCTCTCTGTTTCCCATCTCTCTCTGTATCCCATCCATGTTGATACAAAAGTTGGGTATTCATTCTTTCTGATGGAGGCATAATACTCCATTGTGTATATGGACCATATCTTCTCTATTTTTAATTTCCTAAGGAATCTCCACACTGTTTTCCAAAGTGGCTGCACCAGTTTGCATTCCCACCAACAGTGTAAGAGGGTTCCTCTTTCTCCACATCCCCTCCAACACACATTGTTTACTGTCTTGTTAATTTTGGCCATTCTAACTGGTGTAAGGTGGTATCTCGGTGTGGTTTTGATTTGAATCTCCCTGATAGCTAGTGATGATGAGCATTTTTTCATGTGTCTATTAGCCATTTGTATGTCTTCATTGGAGAAGTGTCTGTTCATGTCTTCTGCCTATTTTTTAAAAAAGATCTTATTTCTTTGACAGATATAGAGATCACACATAGGCAGAGAAGCAGGCAGAGTGTGTGGGGGGGTGGTGATCAGGCTCCCCGCTGAGCAGAGAGCCTGATGCAGACCTCAATCTCAGGACCCTGAGACCATGGCCTGAGCTGAAGGCAGAGGCTTAATCCACTGAGCCACTCAGTCACCCCTTCTGACCATTTTTTGATGCAATTATCTGTTTTGTGTGTGTGTTGAGTTTGGGAAGTTCTTTATAGATCCTGGATATCAACCTTTGTCTGTACTGTCATTTGCAAATATCTTCTCCTATTCCACCAGTTGCCTCTGATGATGTTGTGTCCTTCTATCTTTAACTAAGATTACAGTCTTTAGTTTAAAATCTAATTTATCTGATATGAGAATCACTTCCCCAGCCTTCTTTTGATTCCAATTGGCATGAAATATGCTTCTCCATTCCCTCACTTTCAGTCTGGATGTATTCTTAGGTTCAAAATGGGTCTCTAATAGACAACATATGGAGGGGTCCTGCCATTTTATCCAATCTGCAACCCTGTGCCATTTAATGGAAGCATTTAGGCCTTTCATGTTGAGAATGATTATTGAGAGATACGTTTTTATGGACATCGTGTTGCCTGTGAAGTCCTTGTTTCTATAGACTGTCTCTGTAAATTTCTGTTTTATGACTAAATTTCTCTTCTAAGACCCCCCCTTAATATTTCTTGTAGTGCTGGCTTGGTGGTCACATACTCTTTTAAAACTTGCTAGTCTTGAAAGCTCTTTTTTATTTTTTATAAATTTTTTTTATTTTTTTTCAGCGTAACAGTATTCATTGTTTTTGCACAACACCCAGTGCTCCATGCAATATGTGCCCTCCCTATTACCCACCACCTGGTTCCCCCAACCTCCCACCCCCACTCCTTCAAAACCCTCAGGTTGTTTTTCAGAGTCCATAGTCTTTTATGGTTCGCCTCCCCTTCCAATTTTTTTTTTTTTAATAAACATATAATGTATTTTTATCCCCAGGGGTACAGGTCTGTGAATCGCCAGGTTTACACACTTCACAGCACTCATAATAGCCAACACCCTCCCCAATGTCCATAACCCCCTCCCCCTCTCCCAACCCCACGTCCCCCCAGCAACCCCCAGTTTGTTTTGTGAGATTAAGAGTCATTTATGGTTTGTCTCCCTCCCAATCCCATCTTGTTTCATTTATTCTTCTCCTATCCCCCTAACCCCCCATGTTGCATCTCCATGTCCTCATATCAGGGAGATCATATAGTTGTCTTTCTCTGATTGACTTATTTCACTAAGCATGATACCCTCTAGTTCCATCCACGTCGTCGCAAATGGCAAGATTTCATTTCTTTTGATGGCTGCATAGTATTCCATTGTGTATATATACCACTTCTTTATCCATTCATCTGTTGATGGACATCTAGGTTCTTTCCATAGTTTGGCTATTGTAGACATTGCTGCTATAAACATTCGGGTACACGTGCCCCTTCGGATCACTATGTTTGTATCTTTAGGGTAAACACCCAGTAGTGCAATTGCTGGGTCATAGGGTAGTTCTATTTTCAACATTTTGAGGAACCTCCATGCTGTTTTCCAGAGTGGTTGCACCAGCTTGCATTCCCACCAACAGTGGAGGAGGGTTCCCCTTTCTCCACATCCTCGCCAGCATCTGTCATTTCCTGACTTGTTAATTTTATCCATTCTGACTGGTGTGAGGTGATATCTCATTGTGGTTTTGATTTGTATTTCCCTGATGCTGAGTGACGTGGAGCACTTTTTCATGTGTCTGTTGGCCATCTGGATGTCTTCTTTGCAGAAATGTCTGTTCATGTCCTCTGCCCATTTCTTGATTGGATTGTTTGTTCTTTGGGTGTTGAGTTTGCTAAGTCCCTTCTAGATTTGGATACTAGCCCTTTATCTGATATGTCGTTTGCAAATATCTTCTCCCATTCTGTCAGTTGTCTTTTGGTTTTGTTAACTGGTTCCTTTGCTGTGCAGAAGCTTTTGATCTTGATGAAATCCCAATAGTTCATTTTTGCCCTTGCTTCCCTTGCCTTTGCTGTTGTTCCTAGGAAGATATTGCTGCGGCTGAGGTCGAAGAGGTTGCTGCCTGCGTTCTCCTCAAGGATTTTGATGGATTCCTTTCTCACATTGAGGTCCTTCATCCATTTTGAGTCTATTTTCGTGTGTGGTGTAAGGAAGTGGTCCAATTTCATTTTTCTGCATGTGGCTGTCCAATTTTCCCAGCACCATTTATTGAAGAGGCTGTCTTTTTTCCATTGGACATTCTTTCCTGCTTTGTCAAAGATTAGTTGACCATAGAGTTGAGGGTCTATTTCTGGGCTCTCTATTCTGTTCCATTGATCTATGTGTCTGTTTTTGTGCCAGTACCATGCTGTCTTGATGATGACAGCTTTGTAATAGAGCTTGAAGTCCGGAATTGTGATGCCACCCACTTTGGCTTTCTTTTTCAATGTTCCTTGGTTATTCGAGGTCTTTTCTGGTTCCATATAAATTTTAGGATAATTTGTTCCATTTCTTTGGAAAAAATGGATGGTATTTTGATAGGGATTGCATGAAATGTGTAGATTGCTTTAGGTAGCATGGACATTTTCACAATATTTATTCTTCCAATCCAGGAGCATGGAACATTTTTCCATTTCTTTGTGTCTTCCTCAATTTCTTTCATGAGTACTTTATAGTTTTCTGCATAAGATTCTTAGCCTCTTTGGTTAGGTTTATTCCTAGGTATCTTATGGTTTTGGGTGCAATTGTAAATGGGATGGACTCCTTAATTTCTCTTTCTCCTGTCTTGTTGTTGGTGTACAGAAATGCAACTGATTTCTGTGCATTGATTTTATATCCTGACACTTTACTGAATTCTTGTACAAGTTCTAGCAGTTTTGGAGTGGAGTCTTTTGGGTTTTCCACATATAGCATCATATCATTTGCGAAGAGTGATAGTTTGACGTCTTCTTTGCCAATTTGGATGCCTTTAATTTCTTTTTGCTGTCTGATTGCTGAGGCTAGGACTTCTAGTACTATGTTGAATAGCAGTGGTGATAATGGACATCCCTGCTGTGTTCCTGACCTTAGTGGAAAAGCTTTCAGTTTTTCTCCATTGAGAATGATATTTGCGGTGGGTTTTTCATAGATGGCTTTGATAATATTGAGGGATGTGTCCTCTATCCCTACACTTTGACGAGTTTTGATCAGGAAGGGATGCTGTACTTTGTCAAATGCTTTTTCAGCATCTATTGAGAGTATCATATGGTTCTTTTTCTTTCTTTTATTAATGTGTTCTATCACATTGATTGATTTGCGGATGTTGAACCAAACCTGCAGCCCTGGAATAAATCCCACTTGATCATGGTGAATAATCCTTTTAATGTCCTGTTGAATCCTATTGGCTAGTATTTTGGTGAGAATTTTTGAATCTGTGTTCATCAAGGATATTGGTCTGTAGTTCTCTTTTTTGGTGGGATCCTTGTCTGGTTTTGGGATCAAGGTGATGCTGGCCTCATAAAATGAGTTTGGAAGTTTTCCTTCCATTTCTATTTTTTGGAACAGTTTCAGGAGAAGAGGAATTAGTTCTTTAAATGTTTGGTAGAATTCCCCTAGGAAGCCATCTGGCCCTGGGCTTTTGTTTGTTTGGAGATTTTTGATGCATGTTTCAATCTCCTTACTGGTTATTGGCCTGTTCAGGTTTTCTAGTTCTTCCTGGTTCAGTTGTGGTAGTTTATATCTCTCTAGAAATGCATCCATTTCTTCCAGATTGTCAAATTTGTTGGCGTAGAGTTGCTCATAGTATGTCCTTATAATTGTCTGTATTTCTTTGGTGTTAGTTGTGATCTCTCCTCTTTCATTCATGATTTTATTTATTTGGGTCCTTTCTCTTTTCTTTTTGATAAGTCTGGCCAGGGGTTTATCAATCTTATTAATTCTTTCGAAGAACCAGCTCCTAGTTTCGTTGATTTGTTCTATTGTTTCTTTGGTTTCTATTTCATTGATTTCTGCTCTGATCTTTATGATTTCTCTTCTCCTGCTGGGTTTAGGGTTTCTTTCTTGTTCTTTCTCCAGCTCCTTTAGGTGTAGGGTTAGGTTGTGTACTTGAGACCTTCCTTGTTTCTTGAGAAAGGCTTGTACCGCTATATATTTTCCTCTCAGGACTGCCTTTGCTGTGTCCCACAGATTTTGAATCATTGTGTTTTCATTATCATTTGTTTCCATGAAGTTTTTCAATTCTTCTTTAATTTCCTGGTTGACCCATTCATTTTTTAGGATGATGTTTAGTCTCCGTGTATTTGGGTTCTTTCCAGCTTTCCTCTTGTGATTGAGTTCTAGCTTCAGAGCATTGTGGTCTGAAAATATGCAGGGAATGATCTCAATCTTTTGATACCAGTTGAGACCTGACTTGTGACCCAGGATGTGATCTATTCTGGAGAATGTTCCATGTGCACTAGAGAAGAATGTGTATTCTGTTGCTTTGGGATGAAATGTTCTGAATATATCTGTGATGTCTATCAGGTCCAGTGTGTCATTTAAGGCCTTTATTTCCTTGTTGATCTTTTGCTTGGATGATCTGTCCATTTCAGTGAGGGGAGTGTTAAAGTCTCCTACTATTATTGTATTATTATTGATGTGTTTCTTTGATTTTGTTATTAATTGGTTGATATAGTTGGCTGCTCCCACGTTAGGAGCATAGGTATTTAAAATTGTTAGATCTTCTTGTTGGACAGACCCTTTGAGTAGGATATAGTGTCCTTCCTCATATTTTATTATAGTTTTTGGCTTAAAATCTAACTGTTCTGATATAAGGCTTGCCACCCCAGCTTTCTTCTGATGCCCATTAATATGGTACATTGTTTTCCACCCCCTCACTTTAAATCTGGAGGTGTCTTCGTGTCTAAAATGAATTTCTTGTAGGCAACATACTGATGGGTTTTGTTTTTTTATCCATTCTGATACCCTGTGTCTTTTGATTGGGGCATTTATCCCATTAACATTCAGGGTAACTATTGAGAGATATGAATTTAGTGCCACTGTATTGCCTGTAAGGTGACTGTTACTGTATATTGTCTCTGTACCTTTCTGATCTACTACTTTTAGGCTCTCTCTTTGCTTAGAGGACCCCTTTCAATATTTCCTGTAGAGCTGGTTTGGTGTTTGCAAATTCTTTCAGTTTTTGTTTGTCCTGGAAGTTTTTTTATCTCTCCTTCTATTTTCAATGATAGCCTAGCTGGATAGAGTATTCTTGGCTGCATGTTTTTCTTGTTTAGTGCTCTGAATATATCATGCCAGCTCTTTCTGGCCTGCCAGGTCTCTGTGGATAAGTCTGCTGCCAATATAATATTTTTACCATTGTATGTTACAGACTTCTTTTCCTGGGCTGCTTTCAGGATTTTCTCTTTGTCACCAAGACTTGTAAATTTTACTATTAGGTGATGGGGTGTGGATCTATTCTTGTTGTCTTTGAGAGGGGTTCTCTGCACCTCCTGGATTTTGATGCTTGTTCCCTTTGCCATATTAGGGAAATTCTCTCCAATAATTCTCTTCAATATACCTTCTGTTCCCCTCTCTCTTTCTTCTTCTAATGGAATCCCAATTATTCTAATGTTGTTTCATCTTATGGTGTCACTTATCTCTCAAATTCTCCCCTCATGGTCCAGTAGCTATTTGTCCCTCTTTTGCTCGGCTTCTTTATTCTCTGTCATTTGGTCTTCTATATCACTAATTCTTTCTTCTGCCTCATTGATCCTAGCAGTGAGAGCCTCCATTTTTGATTGCACCTCATTAATAGCTTTTTTGATTTCTACTTGGTTAGATTTTAGTTCTTTAATTTCTCCAGAAAGGGCTTTTATATCTCCAGAGAGGGTTTCTCTAATATCTTCCATGCCTTTTTCGAGCCTGTCTAGAACGTTCAGAATTATCATTCTGAACTCTTGATCTGACATATTACCAATGTCAGTGTTGATTAGGTCCCTAGCCTTCAGTACTGTGTCTTGTTCTTTTGTTTGTGGTGATTTTTTCCGCCTTGTCATTTTGTCCAGATAAGAGGATATGAAGGATCAAATAAAATACTAAAATGGTGGCAAAGACACCAGAAAAATGTGGTGTAACCAAATCAGAAGAGACCCCAAATTATGGGGGGGAGAAAGGGGATAAAAAGAGGTTCAGAAAAAAAAAAGAAAAAAATTTAAAAAATAAAACAAATAAAGAAAATATATAAAAAAAGAAAAAATATATATTTTAGATAAACTAGTCAAAAAACGTTAAAAAAGAAAGGGGTAAAAGTTTTAAAAAATTTAGCAGAAGAAGAAAAAGAAAGAAAAAAAATTGAAAAAAAATTGAATAAACTGCAAGACTAAAGAATCATGGGGAGAAAGCCATGAGTTCCGTGCTTTGCTTTCTCCTCTGGAATTCCGCTGCTGTCTTAGGTATTGAAACTGCTTTCCTTGATAGATGAACTTCGTCCTGGCTGGATATTTTGTTGATGTTCTGGGGGAGGGGCCTGTTGTAGTGACTCTCAAGTGTCTTTGCCCAAGGTGGAATTGCACCGCCCTTACCAGGGGCCAGACTAAGTCATCCGCTTGGGTTCGCTTTTTGGAGCTTCTGTTCCCTGAACGCTTTCCGTAGAGTTCCGGAGGATGGGAATGAAAATGGCGGCCTCCCAGTCTCCAGCCCGGAGAAGCTGAGACCTCAGGGCCCCACTCCTCAGTGCGCCCCCAGAGGACAGCACCCAATCACTCCCGTATCCCCAGCCTCCAGCCGCGCTCTGAGCTCACCCAGCCTGCGACCAGCTCAAGGTAACACCGAGCTGAATGTTCAGTCCTCGGCTCTGTTTCTGTAGCTGGCTTTTCCATTCTAACACCTGCGAGCTCTGCGACACTCCGATACCCCTGATCCTTCTGTGACCCTGCGGGACCAGGGGCCACGCTGACCCTGCGTGGGCTGCACCCCGGTTTAGCCTCTGGAGCAATGTCCCTCAGTGCAACAGACTTTTAAAAGTCCTGATTTTGTGCTCCATTGCTCCGCCGCTTGCCGGGAGCCGGCCCCTCCCCCTGCGGTCTATCTTCCTGTCGTTTTAGATTCACTTCTCCGCCAGTCCCACCTTTCAGAAAGTGGTTGATTTTCTGTTTCTAGAATTGCTGTTCTTCTTCTCTTTGATCTCCCGTTGGATTTGTAGGTGTTTGCAATGTTTAGATAAGCTATCGAGCTGATCTCCTGCTACCTGATGTAGTCTCAGGCTGCTACTTCTCCACCATCTTGACTCCGCCTCCTCTTGAAAGCTCTTTATCTCTCCATCCATTTTGAATGTCAGTCTTGTTGAATAAAGTATTCTTGGCTCCATGTTCTTTTCATTTAGTGCCCTGAATACATCTAGCCAGCCCTTTCTGGCTTTCCAGGTTTCTGTGGACAGGTATGACATTATTCTGATGGGCTTTCCTCTGTATGTAAGGACTCTCTTCCCCCTCACTTCTTTCAAGAGCTCCTGTATAAAATTATGATTCATCAATTTCACAATCAGGTGTCTTGAGGTCTTTCTAGATTCTGTGATCTTGGGGAGAGACCTTTTTGCCTCTAGGACATGAACGCTGGTTTCATTCCCCAGACTGGGAATATTTTCATGGAGAATATGTTCAATTATATCCTCTATAGTCTTCTTTCTTTCTCCTCCCCCTCAGGGATTCTGATAATTCTGATGTTGGAATGTTTCATGGCATCATTTATTTCCCTAATTCTGTTTTCATGGCTTCTAAGCTGTTTGTTCCAGGCCTCCTACTGATCCTTTTTCTCTATCAGTTTGTCCTCTAGATCACTATCTTCTGCCTCAGTTTCCCTAGAACTGGTATCTTCTGCTCCTGTAGAGATCCAGAAGTGTATAATCCTACATCTCAGGATGATTGCATGGGTGTTCAGAGTGTTCTAGATAATCAGCTTTAGGGGACCTGTTGAAACAGCATCTCCTACTTCTCTGCCATCTTGCCCCCTCTGATCCCAGCAAGATCTATTTCAGTATAATTCTATATCTGAAAATCAAATTTAAGGGTCTGAAAATCAGATTTAAGGGATTCCTATACATTTTGGTTGTCAACTTCTGATATACTGCTTCAAATTTTATTTATGTATCTTAGCTACTCATGAATCTTATCATTGTTTTTATATTAAAAATACTCAACTCAATAAGTACTTGTTAAGCACTTGTTATCTGACTACTTTGTGAATTTTTAGCTTGGAATGATTACTGAACTTTCTGACAGATCACATCAAGTCATTATAGCACATGCATTTGGGCAATGGGAAGTTTAATTTTATATCATAATTAACTTGATAAGCAAAGATGAACTTTTAGATTTGTTAAAAGGCGATCTGTGTAGAACAGTGGTACTCTATTCTGCCTTTTAAAAATCAACAAATTGAGTCATATCATAAATGCTTCCTAAATCATGTATATTAATATACAAACTAGATATAAAATAGTTATTAAATTATTAACCCTATCTCTAAAGGGCAGAATTTCATCATGTTTGGCATACTGAACAATTTAATTATGCTTCCTTATTTTACTTGTTTCAATATGAAATGGCTATTTTAATTCCCAACTTCATCATGCTTTTTACATGGTACATGTCTTTAATTTTATATTTTGTGGCCTTTCAGAATATCTGAATCCTCAGAAGTTGCTCAATAAATATTTGGCAATTAATAATCTGCCCCATAAAGGGTCATCTCGGTGGCTCAGCGTTCAACTCTTGATTTCTGTTCAGGTTATGATCTCAGAGTCCTGGGATGGAGCTCTGTGGGATGGATGTACTCTGTGGGGAGTCTGCTTGAGAATTTCTTTCCCTCTTCCTCTGTGCCTATCCCTGCTCTCACTTTCTCTCTCTCCAATTAAGAAATCTTTAAAAAATAATCTGTCCCATAAATAGCAGTTTGACAATGAATGTCTGGCCAATTTCTTGTTTTCATTTTCTCTCTTCCAATTATTTTTCCTGGTTAAATGTAACTTCTTTACACTGGGATCATTTCCTGCTGCTCACCTCACTTAGGAACTCTAAAGAAATAATTTTTTGACATTGAGTATGAACTTTGTAGTGAGAGTTCTTCCCCCCCCCTCAAACTTTTTGCTTTATAGCATAAAATGAAAGGGTTTTCTTTTATTTTGTCCTTTTTGAATATTTTGGGGGAGGTATTATGCTTCATCTTTTTTCACCTCCTGGGTTCCCCCACCTCTTATGGGGAGTAATTCATCTGATAGGTGAAATGGGAGGACCTGTCAATAACTGGAATTCACTGCAGTAGAAGGTGGGCTTGGAGGGTCTTTGGAAGGCACTTTCTTCCTTGTGTGAGGTGGTCACAACTTCCAGGTAGTTGGGAATGATTCTGTTCTGTACTCTCAACTCTTCCCATGAAGTTTTAAAATATGAACTTGATGTATTGGAGCCCTTGATGTGAATGTAAATTCACAATGGCTTAATTACTGCCTTATTTGTCAAATCTAAGACTGTTAATTGGAAGATGCTTCATTATTTTATGTGCCAGGAAGAAAAGAAATGTTGCCAGTTAAACCATGGTATGCTGCTTTGTTACTTAGCATTTTTTAAAATTAGATTTTATTTTATTTATTTGATATATATATATAGAGAGAGAGAGATCACAAGTAGGCAGAGGGAGAGGGGGAATCAGGCTCCTGCAGGGAGCCCGATACGAATCTCGATCCCAGGATCCCGAGACCGTGACCCAAGCCAAAGGCAGAGGCCCAATGCACTGAGCCACCCAGGTGCCCCAGCATTTTTCCTTTACGTTTGTTGCAAAGGTCTTTTAGATGTACTTAGCTTGGATTTTTCTCACAATCACTCACTGTATAATTATAAAAAGAAAAATATCAGGAAAATACATTAATTAAAGTATTCCTTAAACTCCTTCACATTAAAAACTGGACTGAGCACCTGGGTGCTCAGATGGTTAAGCATCTGCCTTTGGCTTAGGTCATGACCCCAGGGTGCTAGAATTGAGTCCTGCCTCAGGCTCTCTGCTCCTTGGGAAGTCTGTTTCTCCCTCTGCCTCTGCCTCTCTCTCTGTCTCTCATGAATAAATAAATAAACAATTTTAAAAAGATTTTATTTATTTGGCAGAGAAGGAGAGAGCACAAGCAAATGAGTGGCAAGCAGAGGGAGAGGGAGAAGCAGGCTCACTGCTGAGCAGAGAGTCAAATATGGGGCTTGATCCCCAAGACCCTGGGATCATGATCTGAGCTAAAGGCAGCTGCTTAACGGACTGAGCCACCCAGGTGGCTAAAATCTTTAAATTTTTTTTTTAAATCTTTAAGAAAAATAAAAGCTGGACTATTTGAGTCATATTTCACCTGGTTCTCAGTGTCTGTGATTTACCACACACTTTTCCTTTGTGCCAACAATCATGATGATCCAACATTTCTTACAGATTGCTTTACTCTTATCATCAGGATCCTCTCCTAAGCCACTGATAGACTTTGTACAAACACTGATGTGCAAGAGTTGTGGCTGGCCAACAGCAATTCCAAAACACATTCTCATTTCAGATTTGTTAAAATATGAAAAAAATGTGACTCTTACAGTGGATGAATTATGGTATTTCCACTGTGCCTACACAGTCTTTTTACTTCTCAGTACCCAACACTCTAAGAAAACATAGTTAGGAAAGCACTATTTAGCCAAGAGATTTTCAGTCTTGATTTTAGACCTAGGTAGTTTACACTAATCAGTCACAGTTTTCAGATGTAAATGTAGTTGCTAAAGTATCATTTTCACTGTAGACTGAAGTAGCTGCAAAGCAGGCTGGGTGATGACTTGGGGTGGTATGCCCAGAGAGTCATGTGCTTTTCATGATGAGGCACACTCCATAGGTCAATACTCTATCATAATGGCTCCTCCAGGAACACTGTGTCTGGGACTGGTGTTTGGCCATGAATTTAGGTAGAATGTGATTTTTATTGCTGAAAGAGCCCTTAAAAACCATCTAATTCAACCTTTCATTTTAAATATGAAGAACCAAGTTCTGGAAAATTTAAGTTCTTCACACAAAAGAACATTTTTAGTGAGTGGTGGAAATGGGAACTCCAACTGCCTTTTGTGAATTGCCCTGCATTCAGCTCTATTTGTAAATAGGACTTTATCTTTGTGATATATGTTTGTTTTGAAAATTTGTAGCAAAGGAGATTAAGAAGAAACCCTTGGGTTTTCATTTGTTTAATGACTGTTTCTCTGAAAATTACAAAGTAACTGATTTCCTAAGAAGTGGTATAGTGAAGTCTGAATAAATGACCTCAGATAAACCATATTTGACATGCATAATTTGGAATCTTTGAAGAAGAATAAGCTGGGAGGAATGAAATTAGGACCATATACTCTCACCTTTTTTATGATACCTTCATCTAAACTCATTGCCTCACTTCTAGTTCTCCTCCCCTCGAACAAATTACTAGTCAAAATATCACAGTTCATGACAAACTACAGAGTTCTGGGTGCCTGCAAGCCCCTTGTCTTGAAAAATCATCTCCAGCACTTCCTTTCTGTGGGCTAGGATACTCTCTGGTATCAGCTCCAGAATTTAATAAGGCAAATTCCAGAGGGAATCCTTTTTTTCACTGTAGATTTAATTATTTCCTAGAGCTTCCCAAGATAGGTTAAGACTCATTTGATTGAAGTAATAAACTCAACCACCATAAGTAAGAAAGGTGCTTCATGAATCACAAGAGCAGTGCTGCACTCCAGCCTTAGGATAGAACTAGAACCTGAAATAAACCCCAAGAACTTTCTTTCTTGCCAGACTGCCTCCTTCTTCTGTCTTGTTGCTGACTGACTTTTGCTTCTCTGGTCCAGATGAAAAACGAAAATATGGCGGCTAAGAGCACCCAAAATATATTACATTTCAAGTCTTCTGCCTCTAGAAATAGCAGCTGCTTCTCTTTCTATAATTTCAAGTTGTTAGGGATAGGACCTGCACTGGTCACACTTCGGGTCAGTTTTCCAGTCACAGTACAAACAGTAAGGCTAAGGGAGGAATGTATTACTTGAAATGGATTCTGGGTCTCTACAACTGCATGTTGAGAGAAAGGCATTTACAGGAGGAAGGGAAATCACTGCAAACTGAGCGGATAATTCAGCCAAGTGAATAATTTGAGGCTGTTTACACTTCTGTCTCCCCAGTTGCAGGCAGAGCAGTATGCTTGCCCAGCAAGACTGGAGTGATTTATTCTTCAGCTGAGTGTCAGAAGCATCATCCAGCATGGAGAGAGGACTAAAGGAGGGCATTAATGAAGAGGAAATCCAATTCCATGAGGTTCCTACAAGTTTCATAAAGTAGGGGTGCCTGGGTGGCACAGTGGGTTAAGCTACTGCCTTCGGCTCAGGTTATGATCTTGGGGTCCTGGGATTGAGCCCTGCATTGGGCTCTCTGCTCAGCAGGGAGCCTACCCCCCACCCCCCACTCTGCCTGCCTCTCTGCCTGCTTGTGATCTCTCTCTCTCTCTGTCAAATAAATAAATAAAATCTAAAAAAAAAAAAACAAAACAAACAAACCATAAAGTAACACTTGGCAATGCTGGACACTGTTAATAACATTTATCTTCTTTTTTTAAAATTTTATTTCTTTTATTCGTTTATTTGTTTATTTACAGCATAACAGTCTTGAAATCTATTCTTTTCTTAGTTTTCATGATGCCATATCCTGGTTTTATCTCCAAGGTTAATACCATTAGGGAACATTTACTTATTTCTTTCTCTGTGTTAGACAATGTGTTAGATATTTACATGATATTTAAATTATATGTTTATCATCCAGTTTAATCCTTAGAATATTTTGTAAACTAGAGATTATTGTTTTCTCCATTTAATTGATAAGGACACTGAGGCTTAGGAGGTAAGCAGCTTTCTTGTGCTCTAAATATTTATTTTTCTGTGAACTCTCTGTTGTCCCATGTGTGTACTTTTCTGAGGTTACCACCCCTTCTCATGCCTCTAATTAGTGTCTATATGCTTTCACCTCCATAAGCTCTATCTTTGGTCTAGATTTCTCCTCTTAGCTCAACATCTATGTATCTAACTTCCTACTGGACATTAACATTTTGGAAGTCTCAAGGCCACCTGAAACTCAACATAACCACTCTTTTAAATTAAATTAAATTTTATTTTTTTCAGTGTTCCAGAATTCATTGTTTATGCATCACACCCAGTGCTCCATGCAATACGTGCCTTCCATAATACCCACCATCAGGCTCACCCAATCTCCCACGTCCCTCCCCTCCAAAATCCTCAGTTTGTTTCTCAGAGCCCACAGTCTCTCATGATTTATCTCCCCCTCTAATTTCCTGCAACTCACTTCTCCTTTCAATCTCCCAATGTCCTCCATGTTATTCCATATGCTCCCCAAGTAAGTAAAACCATATGATAATTGACTCTTTCTGTTTGACTTATTTCACTCAGTATAATCTCTTCCAGTCCCATCCATGTTGATACAAAAGTTGGGTATTCATCCTTTCTGATGGAGGCATAATACTCCATAGTATATATGGGCTTTATCTTCTTTATCCATTCATCCATTGAAGGACATCTTGGTTCTTTCCACGGTTTGGTGACTGTGGCCATTGCTGCTATGAACATTGGGGTACAGATGGCCCTTCTTTTCACTACAACAGTATCCTTGGGGTAAATACCCAATAGTGCAATTGCAAGGTCATAGGGAAGCTCTATTTTTAATTTCTTGAGGAATCTCCACACTGTTCTCCAAAGTGGCTGCACCAACTTGCATTCCCACCAACAATGTAAGAGGGTTCCTCTTTCTCCACATCCTCTCTAACACATCAACATAAACACTCTCATATTCATCATCTTCTCCCACTAAGCCTCTCATCTTCCATTTTGAGCTCCTTGGTTCAGGATGGAAACTTGTGAATCATTCTTGATTTCTCTCTCACACTTACTCTAGTCAGGCATCAATTTCCATAAATTCTGCCCATTATAAATATCTTTATCTACATTGTTTCATCCTAGTTTATGACACAATTATTTCTTTCCTGGATTACTTCAATAAGTTCTTAGCTGACTATAATTAATTTTTCACCCAACATCCAGAGGGATCTTAAAATCATACAAATCTGATGATGCTATGATCCTACTTAAAACTATGGCTTTTCATTCCTCTTAAAAAATTCAAACTCATTCAAATGGTGTGGTAAAGTAAATAGCCATCTACTAAAAATTCATGATACCCTTTCCTAGTGTAGAGTTGTTGATAAGAAGAACTATCTATTTAAGGACTACATTTCCTGGCCTCTTTGTAGTGAAGCACGGCTATGAAATGTGAAAGAGACATATGTGTTCCAGTCTCAGGGATAGACTTAGATGGAGGAAGCCTGATCTTTTGGAAGATGCCCCTACCAACCAGGAACATCTGCATAGGATTATTTAGTGAGAAAAAATTCAGTTTTATTGTCCTAGGCCACTAAAATTTGGGGTTTCTACATTACAGTTTTAGAGTTATCTTTATATAAGTGGCTTACAAGACTCTATATAATCCAATACTTGACAATCTCTCCCCCCTCTTCCTCACACTCTTCACTTTTAATCATACCTAAGTTTTGTTTTTTGTTTATTTTTTAATGATTATTGCATCTGTCTTCTACCACATAGTTGTCCCTGCCTACCATGCCATCTCTTCTCTGGAATATAGTTGGTACTCATTAAATATTTACTGAAGAATTGAATGAATGAAAGGATCATCCTGGTCTTCCACTCTTGTGACTAATCACATTATTTGTCCTTATGCTAGTAAGGGTACGTTGGAGCACATTTGTTGATCATGAATATTTGGTTAATAAAAAATTGCTATTGTTATTGTTATTATTCTTATACTGTTAAACACCTTATACCAGTATGTAGAATAGCTTTAGTGGAATGTTTTCAATTAATTAAATTTACTATTGAAGTGAAAAGAAATAAAGGACATTGTGGAAATAAGCTGAAAAATGGGAAACATTTCATTGAATAGCAGAGTAGGAAAGGATGGCTATGTATAATGAACTCTAGCCTCTAGTTGAGGAGGTAGGCTTGAAAAATAATAGAATATTGCAGAGTAGAGTGTTGCTATAGGAACAGTTACCTAAAGATCTAATCAGTGTCTTGTGGAGTGAAAGGATTTTCTCTTTAGTATGAAACATTTCAGCAAGTGCTAAAAATAGTTTTTTAAAAGCCCCACAATCTCTCTGTCCCCAAATCTCCTGTTTGTTCCTAAGATTTTAAAAGAAAACCAGGAAAAATAATCAGAACCATATGGAGAGCATGTTACTTAATTTTGATAAATGTAATCCCTGTCAAGTCTATTTATTATGTCTCGAACTTGTCTAAAGCTGGTGAAGTATGTGTTCTGGGCTCTCAAGCTTTCACTGTAGGACTTTTTTCAGGCAATCTCAAGTCCTTCATTTATTGAGATAGCAGCAGATCTGAGTACTATTGTTTGTATTGGAAGGATAATTTTCGATTGCACAGATGACTTCCTGTAGAGCTA
Source organism: Meles meles (assembly GCF_922984935.1). NCBI lineage: Eukaryota > Metazoa > Chordata > Mammalia > Carnivora > Mustelidae > Meles > Meles meles. The sequence continues at coordinate 45,071,538 of NC_060070.1, read as the reverse complement.
GGATGAAGGCAGAAGTCATACGGGAAGAGGAATCAAGGCTCACCTGAAAGAAACTACAACCACCATTTACTAATAAAAACATTTTAAAGGTATGTATCTTAGAATGCAGTCCTTTATTAGGGAAAAGAAACAAATTTTTAAAGTGAACAAGTTCATATTTTTCAAATAATATGAAACTCACCTTCCGTTTACACATTTGTTCCTTTTTAAAGGAACATCCAAGTGTATTATCTCCATCCAAATGGGCCTAAATAAGAAAATAAATCCTAAATAAGGATTTAGGAAAATAGATCCTAAATAAGAAAATAAAGAAGTGGTTACTGTATGAGTCTGCTTGGGCTGCCATACGCAATTACCACAGGCTGGGTTGCTTCAACAACAGAAATTTATTTTTTTTGCCATTCTGGAGGCTAGGAATCCTAGATTAAGATATGACAGGATTGATTTCTGGTGAGGGCTCTCTTCCTGGCTTGTTGAAGTGCCTTCTCACCATGTCCTTGAATGGTAGAGGAACACAGATTGTTGTCTCTTCTCATAAGGATACTAAACTTGTCACATCAGTTCCCTCTCTTTTGACCTTATTTAACCCTGATTACTTCATTAGAGGCCTCATCTCCAAACCTAGTTGCACCGGGCGTTTGAATTTTGGGGTGAGGAGACACAAGCCTTCAGTCCATAACAGTTACTGAGGAAAAGATTTTTAAAAATTATTATTATTTTTTTATTATGGTATGTTAGTCACCATATAGTACAAAAAGATTTTTATTTTTAAAAAATTTTTAAAAGATTTTATTTATTTATTTATTTGACAGACAGAGATCACAAGCAGGCAGAGAGGCAGGCAGAGAGAGAGGAGGAAGCCGGCTCCCTGCTGAGCAGAGAGCCTGATGCGGGGCTCGATCCCAGGACCCTGGGATCATGACCTGAGCCGAAGACAGAGGCTTTAACCCACTGAGCCACCCATGCACCCCATGAAAAGATTTTTTTTCTTTTTTTTAAAATTTATTTTATTTGTTTATTTGTTTATTTACAGCATAACAGTGTTCATTGTTTTGGCATCACACCCAGTGCTCCGTGCAGTACGTGCCCTCCCTATTACCCACCACCTGGTTCCTCAACCTCCCCCCCCCCCCCCGCCCCTTCAAAACCCTCTGGTTGTTTTTCAGAGTCCATAGTCTCTCATGGTTCATCTCCCCTTCCAGTTTCCCTCAACTCCCTTCTCGTCTCCATCTCCCCATGTCGTCCATGTTATTTGTTATTCTCCACAAATAAGTGAGACCATATGATACTTGACTCTCTCTGCTTGACTTATTTCGCTCAGCATAATCTCTGAAAAGATTTTTAAATGCAAATGGTACATCTTCTCTATAAGCACAAGAGGAAATGGCCAATGGTAAATTAAAGACAAGGGTATTACTCTTTTTAAAGGAGTATCCAGGGATAGGCACTGAGTTAAGTTCTTTTTATAAACCTCATCTAATTTAATTTTAAAAATCATCCTCCAGACAGAATTGTAAGTGATCTAAGAAATTTTCTGATTAGGGAGGGAGAGACGATATTAAAAAACAGACTTTCCTTAGAGGTCTAATCTTGAATGCTTAGGTGTGAAGTGGTTTTATGGGGACTTGTCTGGAATCAGGGGGATGGATCATTTCAAGTAGCTTCCAGTTCTACTGAGTTCTCTCCTTGTTATATCTAAGATTTTGGAACAGAATTTTGCCACCTTGAAGAGAAGGCTTCAAGAGGAAACCATGTGGGCGTATGGTTGAAAGAGGAAATTTGTTGTAATGCAGCTACCTAAAAATCTGCATTGTTCTTGGGCTAGCTAGTGTGATTAGCGTTGTTAATGTTTATTGAATATTGGACACTGCTTAGGGGGCTCCCTAACAACCTCAGGGCTCTTTAGGTCTCCACAAACAGCAGTTAAAGATCAAGATTAGGAACACTGTCCTCACAGAAGTCCTTCAGCAGAGAGAACCAGTTGGGTGCTGCCAGGTTTCTGGAGTTTCCTCTTCTAGTTGCCATGCCTTCTGCCACATTAAAGACTGCAGGAGAAAACTTGTGTTTTGGAAACCATGCCTTTTGTATTGTGCACTTTCCTAAGTTGTATAAAAACTAAGTGATGAAAAGCAGAAGGAAAATTAGAAAATAGATCCTGAGGGTGGGTGAGCAGATTTATTTCTTTATCTTCTTATGTATTAGCTGGAGTCTCTGTTGTTGCTTTCCTTTTCAAAACTGTGGCACTCAAAACTGTATTTCTAGGATGTTTACATGGAAAATCAGCACCTCCTGCTTCAGGAATTGAGAAACATTAAAAAGTCAGATATTTTATTACATAGTAATCCTAATCATCAGCTGTAAAATTTTAATTGAACACCCACGTGATGCTTTACAATGCCACACATGCCAATCATGTAGCATTTGTGTTATACTCAAAACTATTTTACGTAGAGCTTAGCTCTAAACAAAATGATCAAGGCAGAATAAAAGAAAGGCAAATTTGGGATTGGTGACCCACTGAATTAAAACATGCCATTATTTGATGGCAACATTAGTGCCTGCTCTGCATTTTACATGCTGTAGAAAGAGAAGACTCTATATAGATCTATTTTACTCATGAATTCCTTAAGTATTTTTGAGTTCTTACATGTGCTGGGCATTGTTTTAGGAGTTTGTAGTAAAATATTCAAAATCTCTACTTGCATTGAGTTTGTAATCTAGTGGAGGAGGTGGATGTTAAAGAACAAAAAGTAAAAAAAAAATAAACAAGATAATTACAAATAACAATGTCTTTGAAGACTATATGCTTTTGAAGACAATAAAACAGTATGATAGGATTGCACCATTTATAATTTTTGTTAAAAAATATTATATGACAATTGTAACTCAACAAAAACAAAGCCAAAGTGGCTTAAACAACATGGGAATTTATTGGTTCATATAAAGGGAAAATACATAGGTATGGAAGGTTTTGGGCTTCATTGGTCCAGGAGATTAGTAGTGTCAACACTGACCTAATTGTCTGACTCTTCTGTAGTCACCAGATGTTGCTTTCTTTATCTTAGGATGGGGTGTCCTCATTGTTGGAGGATATCTGCCAGTACGAGTCAGGGTCATGTGTCCTTATTTGTATTAAGTAGGACTTTCATCAGAGTATTCCAGTGAAAGGTACTGAGATTTATTAGCTTAGGTCTCTTGCTCATCTCTGTATCAATGACTGAGGCTAGACTTTATTTGTAGCCTCAGTCACTAATACAGAGATGAACAAGAGACCTAAACTAATAAATTAACTTAAAGAAGTTAGAGCACTTTCCTACAGCTGGGAAAGAGGTACTGGGTGGAAAAGGATAGGTATCTGGAAAATAGAAGCTATTAATAAGGAGAGAGGGGGGCATTGATGTTTGCCAAGCAACTAAAAATCGTCACAATAGAGAGCAACCAGGAATACGAAATATTTTGTATTGGGCAAGGTGTGATGTGTGAGTGGAGAAAGGAATAATGAGAAGCTAGGTATTATCTGGAGAAAGAACAGGTAGAAGGAACATCAAATACAAAGGCCCAGAGGCGGAAACAAATTGTTATGTATTCTAAGAGCAGAAAGATGTTGGTGTATTGGAGTAGAGTGCAATGTCAGAGACGTGGGGCAATGTGGTGACTTAGTTCTTATCCATGAGCTAAGCTGGAATGACATTTCCCAGAATTCTCTTCCCTGTTTAGTTTTAGATTAAGGTTGGTCACAAGCAACATTTCTGTGACATTTGAAAAGCTGTAGTTATGTTTATATCCAGAAGGTTGAACCATCAAGCACTGTTGTATTTTCCACATACTTGTTGCTGATCTGTTGACTCACCTTGTTATCATGGGGCAGGCAACAGACATTCTTATGACTACTCTGGCTTCCGCCAGAGTTGTCCTTAAGTTTCTCTGAATCCTAGATTCGTGTGTGTGTGTGTGTGTGTGTGTGTGTGTGTGTGTGTGTGTTGAACCACACTAGTCTCTCCTGCACCTTCTTCCTTATTATCCAAGTTGGAGGCCTGGAGGCAATAAGAGACACAAATGGGCTCCCAAGTGCATTCTTATGGTGTCCAGCTTGTCCTTTCAGGTTCCTATTTGTTCTTGTGCTCCATCACTTGTATTTTCTTCCAGATTATCCCTGCCTTGCTGACTTCCAGTTGGGTACCAGATATAGAAACACAAGCCTTTTATAGACTCTTTAACCACTTTCTACAATTGCTTAAGGTCAAATTCCTATAATAAATTTGGTCAAACCCTAACTGACAACATTTGGTGCTGGAGGTGGTTCCAGAGGAATGAAACCTTAAGGAAGGGTTTTATGAATTGGTTCTGTGTTCTGTGAACTGGTTCTGTAGTCTTAGAATTGGTTTTCTGATCTGATTACATTTAGAGGCATAATAACCCTATTTCCAGGGGCAAAGAGGACACTGGTAGTTCATAGCATGCAAAGGTAAAACATTTATTAAAATTACCACCTGTAGACACCTGTAATGAAATGCCCATAGAAGGCCAGTTTTTAGGGGACCAAGTAGTTGCTGCAATGGAACATTTAAATGAACATAAGAAATGCAGGGGGATTAGGCGGTTGTTTATATATGCATTGGAGTAGAGGTAGAAAGAAAATGAGAAGTTCAGGGCTTTAAATTTCCAGAAAGCTTCTATAACTATTATGCAGGACTGAGATTTCTGAAAACGAGCAAATAAACAAAAAAATCCCAAAATCTAAGCTTGTATGTTGCTGAATAAATAAGATAAATTGAGTTTAGCACCTTTCAGGGTCCTTTTATCGATTAGGAAGAAGCAGGACCCTGAAAATTGAGATAAAGATATGTGGGCAAATTCAGGAATCTTTAACCTGTAAATTATGAGTTTCCTCTGGCAGTAGAAGCAGCTCTACTTCTCCTACCTGAGAATAGTAGAGTCTCTTTGCCTTTCTTGAGGTATTTGCCTTGCAACGGACCAATTATTTCCATTAGGTGCTTCCCCAGTACATCTCAAGCCATCCTCTGTAGACAGCTATTCTCTACTAGGCCTTAGTAAAGTCAATATAAAATTAAATTTTATAAACTTATAATTAAATAAATTATATTAAAACAAAGGTAACAAATACTCAAAACATCACTTTCTAATCATTAGTATCTGTACTCCTGAGGTGGTTTATATATACTGTATCCATATGGTAGAAATACCACACATTGACATGCTACTTACTGCATATCTCTTCCCAGCTGAGTTCAGTGATATCACACTAGTGGTATGAAATCGGGCACGGTGGGAGTGTTTATACAACGGAGACTGGCAAACACTATGTTTTGTGGCTTTTTTCCCCTCAGAGAACTGCTTACTAGACATTTACAGCAAACCATTTCTTAGAGCTCAGTGTTACAGGATATCAAAGGAGAGGGTGACTCAGCTAAAAGAAGAATGAATATCACTGAAAAAACAGATAAAAGAATTTTGCAGACTCTTGAGAGGTTTAATATGTTTTCACTTTGACAAAGGACAGTTGCATTATATTAGACAAGAACACAATTTTTCTATTGTCATTAGTTGGAAGTCAGGTATGGTTAAAAGAGGTGTGTTTGGGCCAGGCTGACAAAAGGTGGCCAGTGGTGGTTTTATACTGTATTAATGCACCTGAACTGGACCTGGGTTTCCAAACATTCCCTACCTTATATGGTTCTGAATAGGGGTGGCCATAAGAGAAATCTGCATGAGCTTTGGGAAGTATACATAAAGCAGTGGCCACATCTGTGTTCAGAAGATCTGTGGAGCGTCATGTTCTGTTGTAGCTCTTGCACGTGGTCTCTGATCTGCTGGCTTACACTGGTGGCAGAGAATAGCAGATACTCCAATGGTTGCTGGATCTCCTTCATAAGCTCCTCCTATGTGTAGGCCAGATATGTGTGCAAATTCAAATTAAAGAGTGCAAGCGTTTTCTGCAGGTCAGTCACATCATTGGAATTGAGGCCCGAATGTAGTGAAAGACAGACACAAGTTCCAGTTCATTTTAATGGGTTCCAGGTCATCCCACAGCTCTTACTCTCCCTCACTTCACATTCTTCCTTCCTTTTAGGCCCAGCATCAGATATAGACACTATACCCTTACATAGACTCTTTTAATAGCTCACAATTTCTGTGCCAAACCCCTATGATAAATATATTTTCTCTCTCTTTTAAAACTTTTATTTAAATTCAATTAATTAATGTATAGTATATTATTAATTTCAGAGGTAGAGTTCAGTGATTCATCAGTTGCATATAATACCCAGTGCTCATTACACCACAGGCCCTCCTTAATGTCCATCACCCAGTTATCACATCCTCCCTCCATCCCTCCAGCAACCCTTAGTTTGTTTCCTATAGTTAAGAGTCTCTTATAGTTTGTCTGCCTCTCTGATTTTGTCTTATTTTATGTTTCCCTCCTTTCCCCTATGACCCTCTGTTTTGTTTCTTAAATTCCATATATGAGTGAAACCATGTGATAATTGTCTTTCACCGACTGACTTATTTCACGTAGCATAATACCCTCTAGTTCCATCCATGTCATTGCAAATGGTAAGATTTCATTGTTTTTGATGGCTGAGTAATATTCCTCTCTCTCTGTGGGTGTGCGTGTGTGTGGTGTATACATACATACATACATACATACATACATACCACATCTTCTTTATGTATTCATCTGTTGTTGGACATCTGGGCTTTTCCCATAGTTTAGCTATTGTGGACATTGCTGCTGTAAACATTGGGTTGCAGGTTGCCCCTTTAGATTACAATGTTTATATTCTTTGGTAAATACCTATTAGTGCAATAGCTGGGTTGTAGGGTAGCTCTATTTTTAACTTTTCAATGAAGCTCCATACTGTTTTCCAGAGTGGCTACACCAGCTTACATTCCTACCAACAGTATAAGGGGGTTCCCCTTTCTCCACATTCTCACCAACATTTCTTTTTTTTTCCTGTATTGTTAATTTTAGCCATTCGGACTGGTGTGTGGTATCTCATTGTGGTTTTGATTTGAAGTTCTCTGATGCCAAGTGATGTGGAGCCTTTTTTCCTGTGTCTCTTGGCTGTTTATATGTCTTCTTTGGAGAAATGTCTGTTCTTGTCTTCTGCCCATTTCTTTCTTTTTTTTTTTTTTCATTTTATTTATTTTTTCAGTGTAACAGTATTCATTCTTTTTGCACAACACCCAGTGCTCCATGCAAAACGTGCCCTCCCCATTACCCACCACCTGTTTCCCCAACCTCCCACCCCTGACCCTTCAAAACCCTCAGGTTGCCCCAACCTCCCACCCCTGACCCTTCAAAACCCTCAGGTTGTTTTTCAGAGTACATAGTCTCTTATGGTTCGCCTCCCCTCCCCAATGTCCATAGCCCGCTCCCCCTCTCCCAATCCCACCTCCCCCCAGCAACCCCCAGTTTGTTTTGTGAGATTAAGAGTCATTTATGGTTTGTCTCCCTCCCACTGGGTATTTACCCTAAACATTTCTTTTTTTTTAAATTTATTTATTTATTTTATTTTTATTTATTTACAGCATAACAGTGTTCATTGTTTTGGCATCACACCCAGTGCTCCATGCAGTACGTGCCCTCCCTATTACCCACCACCTGGTTCCTCAACCTCCCACCCCCCCCACCCCCCCGCCGCCCCTTCATAACCCTCTGGTTGTTTTTCAGAGTCCATAGTCTCTCATGGTTCATCTCCCCTTCTAGTTTCCCTCAACTCCCTCTCCTCTCCATCTCCCCATGTCCTCCATGTTATTTGTTATGCTCCACAAATAAGTGAGACCATATGATACTTGACTCTCTCTGCTTGACTTATTTCGCTCAGCATAATTTCTTCCAGTCCCGTCCATGTTGCTACAAAAGTTGGGTATTCATCCTTTCTGATGGAGGCATAATACTCCATTGTGTATATGGACCACATCTTCCTTATCCATTCGTCCGTTGAAGGGCATCTTGGTTCTTTCCACAGTTTGGCGACCGTAGCCATTGCTGCAATAAACATTGGGGTACAGATGGCCCTTCTTTTCACTACATCTGTATCTTTGGGGTAAATACCCAGCAGTGCAATTGCAGGGTCATAGGGAAGCTCTATTTTTAATTTCTTCAGGAATCTCCACACTGTTCTCCAAAGTGGCTGCACTAACTTGCATTCCCACCAACAGTGTAAGAGGGTTCCCCTTTCTCCACATCCTCTCCAACACACGTTGTTTCCTGTCTTGCTAATTTTGGCCATTCTAACTGGTGTTAGGTGGTATCTCAATGTTGTTTTAATTTGAATCTCCCTGATGGCTAGTGATGATGAACATTTTTTCATGTGTCTGATAGCCATTTGTATGTCTTCGTTGGAGAAGTGTCTGTTCATATCTTCTGCCCATTTTTGATATGATTATCTGTTTTGTGTGTGTTGAGTTTGAGAAGTTCTTTATAGATCCTGGATATCAACCTTTTGTCTGTACTGTCATTTGCAAATATCTTCTCCCATTCCGTGGGTTGCCTCTTTGTTTTGTTGACTGTTTCCTTTGCTGTGCAGAAACTTTTGATCTTGATGAAGTCCCAAAAGTTCATTTTTGCTTTTGTTTCCTTGGCCTTTGGAGACATATCTTGAAAGAAGTTGGTGTGGCTGATATCGAAGAGGTTACTGCCTATGTTCTCCTCTAGGATTCTGATAGATTCCTGTCTCACGTTGAGGTCTTTTATCCATTTCGAGTTTATCTTTGTGTACGGTGTAAGAGAATGGTCGAGTTTCATTCTTCTACATATCGCTGTCCAGTTTTCCCAGCACCATTTATTGAAGAGACTGTCTTTTTTCCATTGAATATTTTTTCCTGTTTTGTCGAAGATTATTTCACCATAGAGTTGAGGGTCCATATCTGGGCTCTCCACTCTGTTCCACTGGTCTATGTGTCTGTTTCTTATGCCAGTACCACACTGTCTTGGTGATCACAGCTTTGTAGTAAAGCTTGAAATCGGGTAACGTGATGCCGCCTGTTTTGTTTTTGTTTTTCAACATTTCCTTAGCAATTCGGGGTCTCTTCTGATTCCATACAAATTTTAGGATTATTTGCTCCAGCTCTTTGAAAAATATCGGTGGAATTTTGATCGGAATGGCATTAAAAATATAGATTGCTCTAGGCAGTATAGACATTTTAACAATGTTTATTCTTCCAATCCAAGAGCATGGAACAGTCTTCCATCTTTTTGTGTCTTCTTCAATTTCTTTCATGAGTGTTCTGTAGTTCCTCGAGTACAGGTCCTTTACTTCTTTGGTTAGGTTTATGCCCAGGTATCTTATGGTTCTTGGTGCTATAGTAAATGGAATCGATTCTCTAATTTCCCTTTCTGTATTTTCATTGTTGGTGTATAAGAAAGCCACTGATTTCTGTACATTGACTTTGTATCCTGCCACATTACTGAATTGCTGTATGAGTTCTAGTAGTTTGGGGGTGGAGTCTTTGGGGTTTTCCATATAAAGAATCATGTCATCTGCGAAGAGAGAGAGTTTGACTTCTTCCTTGCCAATTTGGATACCTTTTATTTCTCTTTGTTGTCTGATTGCCGTTGCTAGAACTTCTAATACTATGTTGAACAAGAGTGGTGAGAGTGGGCATCCTTGTCGTGTTCCTGATCTCAACGGGAAGGCTGCAAGCTTTTTCCCATTGAAGATGATATTTGCTGTGGGTCTTTCATAGATAGATTTTATGAAGTTCAGGAATGTTCCCTCTATCCCTATACTTTGAAGCGTTTTCATCAGGAACGGATGCTGGATTTTGTCAAATGCCTTTTCTGCATCAATTGAAAGGACCATGTGGTTCTTTTCTCTTCTCTTACTGATGTGTTCTATCACACTGATTGATTTGCGAATGTTGAACCAAGCTTGCAACCCAGGGATGAATCCCACCTGGTCATGGTGGATAATCTTTTGAATGTGCTGCTGGATCCTGTTTGCTAGGATCTTGTTGAGAATCTTTGCATCCATATTCATCAGTGATATCGGTCTGAAATTCTCCTTTTTGGTAGGGTCTTTGCCTGGTTTGGGGATCAGGGTAATGCTGGCTTCATAAAAAGAGTCTGGAAGTTTTCCTTCTGCTTCAATTTTTTGGAACAGCTTCAGGAGAATTGGTGTTATTTCTTCTTTGAAAGTTTGGTAGAATTTCCCAGGGAATCCGTCAGGTCCTGGGCTCTAGTTTTTTGGGAGGTTTTTGATCACTGCTTCAATCTCATTACTAGATATCGGTCTATTCAGGTTGTCAATTTCTTCCTGGTTCAATTTTGGGAGTTTGTAGCTTTCCAGGAATGCATCCATTTCATCTAGGTTGCTTAGCTTATTGGCATATAACTGTTGGTAATAATTTTGATGATTGTTTCTATTTCCTTGGTGTTAGTTGTGATCTCTCCCTTTTCCTTCATAATTTTATTAATTTGGGCTTTCTCTCTTTTCTTTTGGATTAGTGTGGCCAATGGTTTCTCAATCTTATTGATTCTTTCAAAAAACCAGCTTCTAGTTTCATTGATACGTTCTACTGTATCTCTCGTTTCTACCTCATTGATCTCTGCTCTAATCTTGATTATTTCCCTTCTTGCATGTAGAGTTGGTTTGATTTGTTGTTGATTCTCCAGTTCTTTAAGGTGTAGAGACAGCTTGTGTATTCTGGATTTTTCAATGTTTTTGAGGGAGGCTTGGATGGCTATGTATTTCCCCTTAGAACCGCCTTTGCTGTATCCCATAGGTTTTGGACCGAGGTGTCTTCATTCTCATTGGTTTCCATGAATTGTTTAAGTTCATCTTTGATCTCCTGGTTGATCCAAGCATTCTTAAGCAAGGTGGTCTTTAGCTTCCAGGTGTTTGAGTTCCTTCTGAACTTTTCCTTGTGATTGAGCTCCAGTTTCAAAGCATTGTGATCGGAGAATATGCAGGGAATAATGTCAGTCTTTTGGTATCGGTTGAGTCCTGCTTTGTGACCCAGTATGTGGTCTATTCTGGAGAAGGTTCCATGTGCACTTGAGAAGAATGAGTATTCTGTTGTTTTAGGGTGGAATGTTCTGTATACGTCGATGAGGTCCATCTGGTCCAATGTTTCATTCAATGCTCTTATTTCTTTATTAATTTTCTGCTTCGATGATCTGTCTATTTCTGAGAGAGGCGTATTAAGATCTCCTACTATTATTGTATTCATATCAATATGACTCTTTATCTTGATTAATAGTTTTCTTATGTAATTGGGTGCTCTCATATTGGGGGCATAGATATTCACAATTGTTAGATCGTCTTGGCGGATAGTCCCTTTAAGAATTATGTAGTGTCCTTCTGTATCTCTGACTACAGTCTTTAGTTTAAAATCTAATTTATCTGATATGAGAATCGCTACTCCGGCCTTCTTTTGAGGCCCATTGGCATGAAAGATGCTTCTCCATCCCTTCACTTTCAGTCTGGGTGTATCCTTAGGTTCAAAATGGGTCTCTTGTAGACAACATATGGATGGGTCCTGTCGTTTTATCCAATCTGCAACCCTGTGTCGTTTTATGGGCGCATTTAGGCCATTCACATTGAGAATGATTATTGAGAGATAGCTTTTTATTGACATCGTGTTGCCTTTGAAGTCTTTCTGTCTATAGATTGTTTCTATATTTCTGTTCAATGATATTCTTAGGATTTTTTCTCTTTTATAGGACCCCCCTTAATATTTCCTGCAGTGTCGGCTTGGTGGTTGCATAGTCTTTTAAGTCTTGCTGGTCTTGGAAACTCTATCTCTTCATCCATTTTAAATGTCAGTCTTGCTGGATAGAGTATTCTTGGTTGCATGTTCTTCTCATTTAGTACTCTGAATATATTTTGCCAGCCTTCCTGGCTTTCCAGGTCTCTGTGGAAAGGTCTGACGTTATTCTAATGGGCTTTCCTCTGTATGTAAGAAGCTTCTTTGTCCTAGCTGCTTTTAAGAGGTTCTCTCTTGAAACATAATTCCCCATTCTAACGATAAGGTGCTGTGAGGACTTTCAAGAATCTAAAATCTTGGGAGGAAATCTTTCTGCCTCTAGTACATGAACGTTGTTTCCATTCGTGAGATTGGGAAAATTTTCATAGACAACTTCTTCCACTATATCTTCTAGACTTCTTTTTTTCTTCCCCTTCAGGGATTCCAACAATTCTGACGTTGGAACGTTTCATGGCATCGTTTATTTCCCTGATTCTGTTTTCGTGGCTTCTGAGCTGTTTGTTCCAGGCTTCCTCCTGATCCTTTCTCTCTATCTGTTTGTCCTCCAGATCACTAATTCTATCTTCTGTCTAGTTACCCTAGCTTTTAGAGAATTTAGATTGGATTGGAACTCATTGAGAGCATTTTGAACATCATCCCTGGTGGCTTTCAGTTCTGCCCTAACATTGTGAACATCATCCCTAGTGGCTTTCAGTTCTGCCCTAATCAATTCTGTTTGGTCATCCATGGCTTTCTCCAACCTAGCTATTGCCTGGATAATTGTTAGTCTGAATTCCTTTTCTGACATATTGTCTATGTCAATAGCCATTAGCTCTGTTGCAGAAGGCCCATCCTCTGTTTTTTCTTCTGTTGGGTATTCCTCCTCCTAGTCATTTTGGTAAGAGATGACTAAACAGATGCAGCTGGACTTATCGATTGTGGTGCAGTCAATGTGCACCCTGGAACGCTTCTGTGCAATCAGGATTCCCCACCCAAATGAGAGAAAAAAGAAAAGAAAAAGAAATAGAGAAGAAGAAAGAAAAAAAAAAGGGGAAAGAAAAAAGGAAAAAAAAGAGAGAGAGAGAGAGATAGGAAAAAAAAGGAAGATAAAAGAGAAGGCTCAGCCCAAATGGGCCACAAGGTAAGATTTGTGGAGTATACAAACAAAAACAGACAGACAAAAAGAGTGATAAAAGTATATGACAAGAGAAAAAAATATGTATATATAAGCAAAAAAAAAGGGAAGAACCTCATCAGAAAGAACCCCAAGTATAAGGTTTATATATTATCAGGACAAACACAAATTCACAGAAACACTGACAGAAGGAAAAATTGGGAGAATGGTTATAGATTCTCAGTGTGGGTGAGGAAGTTTATTTTGATTCTTCCTGAAGGTATCTTGACGTTTTTGTTAAGGGACTCAACTTTCCTAAGTTACAGGGGGATTAGAAACTGGTTTGCCTATAGGGGTAGCATTGATTGGGGAAAGGGGATTACCTTGAAGTTTAACTCTATATGTGTAGTAGAAAATAAAAATTAAAAAAGAATAAACTAGACTAAACTAAGTTAAAATTAAAAAAGAATTAAAAAAATAGAAAAGCAAAAGAAAAACACGGGTGTATGTATCAAAAAGTTCAGGTTAGAAGGTTATTAAAGAATTTGATGTACTGGACATCTCAGTGTGATGGTAAATAGGTTAAAAAATTATCTGTATGTATAAAAAAAAAGAACCAGAATATTGGTAAAGAGTTAAAAATAAAAGTTGTATTTATGAAGTAGTGGTGATTGTTCTCTTGTAGTCTTTTTTTTTTTTTCTTCCTTCCTGGTTGGTTTTCTGGGGGAGGGGCCTGCCACGTGGGTTTTCAGACAATGATGTTCCCTGAGTTAGGTCCTCCCGCTCCCCTCAAGGGGGTGAGCTCTTTTTTTTTCAGGAAACTGGTTTTTTCAGACTTTTGTTCTCTGGGGGGTTTTTATGTTCTTTCATCTGCTTTCTCTCGCCTTGACAGCTTTTGATGGTTTTTGGAGGTTTAGAGGAGAGCAAACAGCACCCCAACCTCCCTCTCAGAGAGAAGCCTCAGACTGTTTTGCAAAAGCTGCTGGCAGAGTCGGTTCTGAGTCACTGTCCCTGGGGATGCAGGAGCTCCTCGTTGTACCCAAAACCAGGGCAGCGGTGGCTGTCTAGGCAGCTCCAGACCGCCAGAGAGGTTCAGAGCAGAGATCGCACACTGAGATTTTCCCGCTGTCCCGGGCTGGAAATGTCTGGTTTTTCCGGCTGCCAGAGCTCCAGGCTAGCACCTATGAGCATGTATCCCAAGGGAGGGTGTGGGACGGGCGCGTTTCAGGATTGCCGTCTGGCCAGGCTCCCAGCCCCTCACGGGAGCCAGACCTCACTCGTTCTCGGGCGCGCTGGCATTCAGGTGCACTGGCGGCTCAGGGACGGAGACCTGATTTCTCCGCTGCACTCTCTCTGGCTCCGCGCCAGGGGAGGCTGTCCTGGGTCCGGGGACTTGGGTCCCTGTCCCTAACCGCCCAGGTTCCCACTATTACCCCCCGCGATCCTTTGCTGTTTGTTTTTTGAGTGCTTTCAACCATACTCCAAGTTAATGCTGGTCCCCAGACACAGAGCACTCTCGTGTTGGGGTGTTACTTTCCGATCGGTCACCTCTGGTGGCTCCCTCCCCCTTTTGTTTATCTTCTGATATCAGTCGGTCATTCCCAGTCTGCTTTACCTGCCACTGGCGTCTTCTGCTCCTGTAGAGATCCAGACGTGTATAATTCTGATCTCAGGCTGATTTCATGGGTGGTCGGAGTTCTTTGGTAGGTAATCAGCTCACTTTAGGGTACAGGTTAAAATGGTTCCTCCTCCTACTTCCCTGCCTACTTGACTCCTTCTGCCCATTTCTTGACTGGATTATTTGTTTTTCAGGTATTGAGTTTGATGAGTTCTTTGTAGATCTTAGATCCTAGCTCTTTACCTGATAAGACATTTGCAAATATCTTCTCCCATTCTATCTGCTGTCTTTTGGTTTTGTCAACTGTTTCCTTTGCTGTGTAAAAGCTTTTTATCTTGATGAAGTCCCAGTAGTTCATTTTTGCCTTTGTTTCCCTTGCCTTTGGAGATGTGTCTAGCAGGAAGTTGCTGCAACCGAAGTCACAGAGGTTGTTGCCTGTTTTCTCCTCTAGGATTTTGAGGGATTCCTGTCTCAAATTTAGGTCTTTCATCCATTTTGAGTCTATTTTTGTGTATGGTAAGGAAATGGTCCAGTTTCATTCTTCTACAGGTGGCTGTCCAATTTTCCCAAAGCCATTTGTTGAAGAGACTATTTTTTTCCATTTTTCCTGCTTGGTCAAAGATTAGTTGACCATAGAGTTGAGGGTCCATTTCTGGGTTCTTTCCTATCATAAACTTATCTATGTCACTTATAGTGGATCTCTTTTCTTATGGAACCCCAACTGACGCAGGAAGGCAGTTCCAGTTAGGATTAATAAGCTAAGTTAAGGAGTGTGATTTTATTCTACATGCATTGAGAATCTTTGGATCATTTGAAGCAGTGTGCTCTAATGAGAATGAATTTTGGAGAGTTAGGGAATAAGCCAGCCAAGCGGTTCTTTCAGCAGTTTAGGTGAGAAATGATGGCAACTTGGGCTAGAAAAGCAGCAGTATAGCTGGAAAAAAGAGGAAGAATTCAACACATTTTGGAACTAGGTCCGGTGTGACTAGCTGGTGAATTGAATGTAGATGATGAAGGGAAGAAAAGAATCAAGAATGATTCCTAGGGACTAGATCTTATTACCTCCTACTACAAAAAAGAAATGATAATCATGTGATATGATAGAGATATTAGCTAGCACTATGGTGGAATTATATTGCAATTTTTAAATGTACCAAATGAATACATTATGTACCTTAAACTTGTACAATGTTATATGTCAATTATATCTCAAGAAATTCAGGAAAAAAAAAAGAATAACTCTTAGGTTTTTGGCTTGGGCAGCTAGATAGATTAGCCCTAAAAGGCTGAAGGGAAATAGATCAACAGTTTCCTTTTGAAATTATTAAATTTGAGAATCACACTTGACATCCAGGTATTCAGTAAGACAAGACTCTGGATCTCAAGAGAGAGTTCAATACTAAGGATATGAATTTTGAAATCACCAGCATTGGGAGATATATAAAAGGTAGAAATTGAATGCAATCTCCAGGGAAACAGTGAATCAGCATTATTATTCAGTTATGGCAAAATAATTCAGTAGAGGGTATGGTCTTTTATTTTTTGGTGGTCCACTACGTACTCATGGGTAACTTCTTGATTGTGTAATATGACACACACATTATAATTTTCTGGCTCCCAGATTGGGAATTGAATGAGATAATGTAATGATAATGGTAACTTTAATGAGAACTTACTAATATGCATTAGCTTTATAACAAGGAAAATTGTCACATGATTAACGGTATTCACTATTTCTTGCTTATCAGGAGGACATGGAATGGTTTGTATGTCTTGAAGTATATCAGATATCAAAATTATAGTAGCCAGGGAATATTAGGCAGAGTTTCTGGTTCTTGTCCCTGGAATAAAGACAATATGTGCTTGTCTGAAAAACTGCCTTAAAGTAGATTTTTCCCTTTTTAAAAATCATCTTATTTTGTTTTATTGTCCATATAGGCAACTAATTCAATTCATAACAGATGTTATTCTTGGGTGAATGGGAAAACAGCTCTTTTCAATTCTTCACTGAGATTATAAAAATGCAGCACCACCTGAAAGTGGTCCTGTAGTGTCTTGTTTACAATGGTAGAGACTTAGGTAGGAGAAGTATAAATGTAATTACTGGGGACCAGACTTTCCAGTTTGGTATTGGCATGATCCTGCATCATCAATGAGATGCATTGTGAGACTTCGGAGTCAGAGTTGTGGGTTCGAAGTTTGAGTCCATCCCTATCTGGGTCTGTGACCTTAAAGATGACTTAATTATTCCCTTTGAGTCCCAGTTTGCTCACTAAAATGAGAACAATAATAAGTAACTCCTGTACATTCTATAAGTGTTAAATAAGATAGCACAGTGCTTAGCGCAACCTGGACAAATGCTTAATGTCTACCACCTGTCAATTATAGTTCAAATTTAGTCAGTTACATCTGTTCTAGTTAAGTCTGCCATCTCCCATAAGACCCTAAATTCTACAGTCCTTCTTTCTCTTTCTCCTCCTCTTCTTCCTCCTTCTTTTTTTTTTTAAGATTTTATTTATTTATTTGACAGAGAGAGAGATCACAAGTAGGCAGAGAGAGAGGGGGGAAGCAGCTGAGCAGAAAGACCAAATGTGGGGCTTGATCCCAGGACCCTGAGATCATTATCTGAACTGAAGGCAGAAGCTTAACCCACGGAGCCACCCAGGCACTCCTTCCTCCTTTTTAAAAAACCACTTTATCGAGGTATGATTGACATACAAATTGCTGTATATATTTACCATATTAATCTGATGAGTTTGGAGGAAAGTATACATCAACAAGTCATCACAATCCTTGTCATAAACACATCTATCACCTCCAAAAGTTTCCTACCACCCTCTTTCAGCATTCTCTTAGCAAATTTTTAAGGCACGATTTTTTTTTTTTTTTTTTTTTTTAAGATTTATTTATTTGACAGATAGAGATCACAAGTAGGCAGAGAGGCAGGCAGAGAGAGAGAGAGGAGGAAGCAGGCTCCCAGCCAAGCAGAGAGCCCGATGCGGGGCTCGATCCCAGGACCCTGGGATCACGACCTGAGCCGAAGGCAGAGGCCTTAACCCACTGAGCCACCCAGGCGCCCCTCTCTTAGCAAATTTTTAAGGATGCAATATAGTATGGTTAACTCTAGGCACTATGCTGGGCAGCAGACCTTTGGTCTGATTCATCTTGTATAAATTAAACTTTGTGCCCCTTGACTAATACCTCCCTGTCTCCTCCTGCCCCCACCCCTGGGCAACTATCATTCAATATTCTGCTTTTCTGAGTTTGACCATTTTAGATTTCTCATATATCTTACTTTTAAAATTGAAGTGTGTATCAGTTATCTATTTGTTGCCTCTATTTTAAATCTACCCTTCATTGCTCCGCTTTTGATATGGAGCATTCTTCCCTTGCCAGCTTGCACAATATTGAGTTTTGTTGCTGAGGGCACTGGAAAGATACTGGGGAGAAGAACGGGCTTTTCTTCTGGTTCTTAGTGTGCTTTTCTACAGTGCATGACCATTGGGAACAGCAGGGCAATGGGCTGGCACTAATTTCCCCATGGCCAGCATTCCTTAGCATCCCAGGAGATAGCTTCCCATTGGGCCATCCCTGTGGGCAGTTTTCCAGTGAGCTGTGCAGCAGGGAATTTCTCTGTGGCCAGCCTCACCCAGTTCTTAAGAGGGTAGCTTCCCAGCTCACAACCTCTATAGGAGGATTCCCAGTGAGTCCTGAGGTGCAACACCTCCTGGTGAAGTCTTCCTCCAGTGAGTTTCACCAACATGGCACTGAGTGAGCACCACTCAGGGGCTATTGCTCTACCCTCTCCAACAAAGTTGGATCTCTGCCCTGGAGGGGCCCTTCTATATATCTTTCATCCTTAGGTGCTGTGCCTTAGCTCTAGAAGTAATAATGGTTGCTGCCTTTGTCTTCTATTTATTTACTCTTTTAGAGTTCTCTTTACCCATTAGTAGATAATCTCTTGTTATAGTTTATAAGTCTTTATATTAAACTTTCCCTGTTCAAATTATTGTGTGGTACCTGTCCCCCAACTGAAAACTGACAGATAAAAGATATAACTTATATGCAATGAAGTGCTCAGATTTTTTTTTTAAGAGAGGAAGGGAGGAAAGGAGGGGAGAGAGATAGAGAGAGAGAGAGAGGTTTGGGGAGGGACCGAGGGAGAGGGAGAGAGAAAATCCCAAGCATGCCCCATGCCCAGCACAGAGCCTGATGTGGGACTTAACCTCAAAACCCTGAGATCATAACCTGAGCCAAAATCAAGAGTCAGATGCTTAACTGACTGAGCCACCCAGGCACTCCAGAAGTGCTCAGATCTTAAGTGAACTGTTCACTGTTCTTGGCAATTACACTAAGATACAAATATTTCCATCTCCCTAGAAAATTCTTTTGTGTTTATTCATTCTCCTGTTATTTCTGAATTTTGGCTATCATGCATAAAGCTGCCATGAAGCATCTCATACAAGTTTTTTGTGGACAAGTGATTTCCTTTTCCTTGGATAAACGCCTAGGGATAGAACTGCTGGATCATAAGGTTGATGTATGTTTAACTTTTTATGAAACTTCCAGTTTTTCCTCCCATAAGCAATGTATAAGAATTCTGCTTGTTCCATGTCCTCTAAAAACATTTGGTATTTTTACAGCTCTCTTCAATATTTGGTATTTTTATAGAAAGGGCTAAAGTGCTCAGAGGTTATAAAGCTGTCCTTGGCTGGCTTGCTTTCAGGATTTATTCTTCATTCTTTCTCATTCCTTCTGATCATTCCATAGTCCACTCCTCAGGAATGATTACCTACTTAAATTCCAGTATTTCATAACTTTCCCTTTTTCTATGTACCCAAGCACTTTATTTTTGGATCCATCTGTTATAACTTTTATTGCATGCTATGTTGTCGTAGTGATTTGTGAATAGGTTTCTTCCTTTCTTCTGCTACAGTGTGAATTCTCTGAATTCATGAACTATATATGGCTTATTCATCTTAATTTTCTCCAGTGCATGATATGGTGCATTGCAGATAGTAAATGTTTGATTGATGTTTGTCAAATTAACATCTATTCATATGACCAAAACAGTAAATATTTTCAGATCCTTACTGATCATCCTCCCAGACAATTGGATGTTTTCTGTTTTGAGTCTAATTCTGATATTCCTAATTAGTGAGTTTGGAAGTTCTCATGAGCTTTTCAGGGTGGTTACCACCAGTGAACTCTGTTGTTTTTTTTGTTTTTTGCTTTTTTTTCCCCCAGTCATAATTTTCTGGAAATCTCAGTGGAAAGAACATTGGCCAGCATCTTGATGGCAACTCTACTGAAAGACCCTAAAACAAAGATCTCAGGTAAACCATGGCCAGATTCCTGACCTACAAAAATTGTAGTATAATAAATATATATTATTTTAAACTGCTAAATTCATGGTAAGTTTGTTACTCAGCAATAGATGACTAATGTAATCTGTAATTATCTCTATTCCATTCTTTTAGGTTGGGTCAGTTGAATGACCCAGGAGTATTAGCTATGTAACACTATCAAGCTCTTGCTTAGAGCTCAAGCTTGGCTCTGTGCCAAAACACTCTGGGGTATATTGTGAAGTAGCACAGGGTGTTTGGAAGTAATCTGATAAGCTAACTTATTATTTTTTATATCCAGAATTTATATTCAGAGTTCTCCACCTCCTTTGACAAATATTGAGCACTGATCTTGGAACATGAAGGGACAAACCTAGATTAACTCCATTGAGATAGATAGTGCTGGTATCTACTACCAGACACAGTTTCACACCCTGGGGTAAGATAGGATTGGAAAAAGAATCCAACTTGATTGGATGGGAGAAAACTAATAGAATTGACAGTAAGAATGGAGAAAAGGGATGAATGTGGTAGGTATTTGGGGAAGTATGAGGCCAGACTTGATAACTGCTTGGACTGGAGGCAGGAATAAGAAAGACCTCAAAAAGGACATTGTTTTATGTTGCCAGTTTGTCTGGAAGGACAGACTTTTTTTTTTACAGAAACATAAAAGTCCAGGAAAGAAGTAGCATGGAAGGAATAGGGAGAAAATAACTATGTGCTATAATGTTAGTTTTGAGAAACTGTCAGAATATATCCAAGTGCAGATACTCCACTGTAAAAGCTATAGGGAAATAAAAACTTTTTAAAAAGATTTTGAAAAAGTGAGATATAATTGACATAATAACATATTAGTTTCAGGTGTACAACACAATGACTCAATATTTGTATACAGCTGACCCTTGAACCACGTGGGGGTTAGGGGTGCTGACACCCCTGTGCAGTCAAAAATCTGTATGTAACTTTGGCTCCTCAGAACTTAAATATTAATAGCCTACTATTGATTGGAAGCCTTGGTGGTAACATAAACAGTTGATTAACATATTTTGTGTGTTATATATATTATATATGCAGAATTTTTATAATGAAGTAAGCTAGAGAGAAGAAAATGTTATTAAGAAAATTGTAAAAAAAATAAACTTACAATGCTGTACTGTATCTATTAAAAAAATTCTGAGTATAAGTGGACCTGTGCAGTTCAAATTTGTGTCAACTATATATGAAAGTGATCACAGTAAGTCTAGTTAATATTTGTCACCATAAATAGTTGCAATATTTTTTTTGTGATGAGAACTTTTTAAAAAACTTAAAAAATACTTTAAAAAAAGATTTATTTTTGTATTTATTTGAGAGAAAGAGAGAGAGAGAGTGGGATGGGGGAAGGGAGAGAATCTTCAAGCAAACTCCCTACTGAACACAAAGCCCAACAAGGGGCTCGATCGCTGACCCATGAAATCATGACCTGAGCCAAAACCAAGAGTTAGATGCTTAACTGACTGAGCTACCTAGGCTTCCTATGATGAGAACTTTTAAGATCTACTTACTGTCTCTGCAACTTTTGAAAATACAATACAGTATCATTATATCGCCATGACTTATTTTTTAAATTTTTTTTTTATTAACATATAATATATTATTTGTTTCAGGGGTACAGATCTGTGATTCATCAGTCTTTTACAATTCACAGTACTCACCAAACACCTTCCACAAAAAAAAAAAAAATCTTATTTTTTTATAATTGGAAGTTGGTACCTTTTGATCACCTTTACCTATTTTGCCAATCCCCTACACTCCCACCTCTGTCAACCACCAATCTGTTCTCTGTATTTATAAGTCTCTTTCTTTCTGTCTTTCTTATCTTACATATAAGTACTATCATATAGTATTTGTCTTTCTCTATCTGATTTAACTTCATTTAGCATAATGTCCTCAAGGTCCATCCCTGTTGTTTCAAGAATTTCCTTCTTCCTCATGGCTAAATAATATGACTTTGTGTGTGTGTGTGTGTATCTATCACATTTTCTTTATCCATATCTTGGCTATTATAAATAATTACTGGAATGAACACGGGGTAGATAAATCTTTTTGAATTAGTGTTTTTACTTTCTTCAAATAAATACCCAGAAGTGGAATTGCTGCAAAATATGGTAGTTCTAGTTTTAATTTTTTTGACGAACCTCAATACTATTTTCCATAATGGCTACACCAATTTACATTCCAGCCAGTGGTGCACAAGGGTCCACTTTCCCCACATCCTCACCAACACTCATTATTCTTATCTTTTACAACAGCCATTCTTACAGGTATGAATGATATCCATTGTGGGAAATATCATTGGGGGAAATGAGAACTTTCAAATATCGTGAGGGTATTTATTAGTTGGCAGAAACTTTTGTAAGTATAGTTTTGCAATATTAATGAAGAGCCTTAAATATTGTCTCTTTTCTGAAATTCTACTAGAATTTAATTCAATGAAAATAATAAGACATTTGAAATATATAATTATATATTTTTATTTATATTAATAAAAATTTAAAAACACTCAAGCATTCAACAATAGGGGCGTTATTAAATTTGTATTTTTAAACAAATTCCTAGAAACATACAAACTACCAAAACTGAAGAGGGAAGAAGTAGAAAATTTGAACAGATTCTATAGCAGGAAAGAAATTGAATCAATAATCAAAAATCTCCCAACAAACAAAAAGTCCAGGGCTGTATGGCTTCCCAGGAGAATTACATTAGACCTTTAAAGAAGACTTAATACCTGTTCTTCTCAAACTGAGGGAAAACTTCTAGACTCATTCTACAAGGCCAGCAGTACTTTGATCCGAAAACCAGACAAAGATCCCACTAAAAAGGAAAACTACAAGTCAATATCCTTGATGAACATGGCTACAAAAATTCTCAACAAGATACCAGGAAATTGAATTCAACAGGACATTAAATGAATTATCCACCATGATCAAGTGGGATTTATTCCTGAGCTGCTAGGTGGTACAATATTCTCAAATCAATCAATGTGATACACCACATTATTTAAAAGAAAGGATAAGACCCATATAATCCTCTCAACAGATGCAGAAAAAGCACTTGACAAAATATAGCATTTTTCTTGATAAAAACTTACAACAAAGTAGGGATAGAGGGAATACACCTCAACATCATAAAGGTGATCTACATGAAAGATCTACAGCTATATCATTCTCAATGGGGAATAATTGAGAGCTTTTCCTCTACATTTAGAAATAAGACAGGTATGTCCACTCTCACCACTGTTATTTAATGTAGTACAGAAAGTCCTAGCCTCAACAGACAGCAAAAAGAGATAAAAGGCATCCAAATTGTAAGGATTATGTTGTTTTTATTTTTATTTTATCCTTTTTGGTGTTTTCTAAATTTTTTATATTAATGTTAGGGAATATTTCTTTTGTGATCTGAATACATTATAATAAAAATCTTACTAGTGGCTTAATTTTGGTTTATCCAATATGTATTTGATTATATTTCTATAATTATCAAAATTAGTATCAAAGCAGTAACTTATCTGATATATAAATTGTATAATCTCTTTCCTACTTTTTTCCCCCAATCATTAAATTTATTTTTTTATTTTTTCAGCGTAACAGTATTCATTGTTTTTGCACAATACCCAGTGCTCCATGGAATACGTGCCCTCCCTATTACCCACCACCTGGTTCCTTAACCTCCCACCCCCGCCCCTTCAAAACCCTCAGGTTGTCTTTCAGAGTTCGTAGTCTCTTATGGTTCGCCTCCCCTTCCAATTTCCCTCAACTTCCTTCTCCTCTCCATCTCCCAATGTCTTCCATGTCATTTGTTATGCTCCACAAATAAGTGAAACCATATGATACTTGACTCTCTCTGCTTGACTTATTTCACTCAGCATAATCACTTCCAGTCCCGTCCATGTTGCTACAAAAGTTGGGTATTCATCCTTTCTTTTTTTTTTCCTTTTTAATAAACATATAATGTATTTTTATCCCCAGGGGTACAGATCTGTGAATCACCAGGTTTACACACTTCACAACACTCATGATAGCACATACCCTTTTGATGGGTCTTGTTTGCTTTTTGTTTTTTTAAAATAATAAAAAAATTTTAAATTAACATATAATGTATTATTAGCCCCAGGGTGCAGGTCTGTGAATCGCCAGGTTTACACACTTCACAGCACTCACCATAGCACATACCCTCCCCAATCTCTTTCCTTCTGTAATCTTTATTGCACTCCTACATGTTTGTTAAAATAATTTGGTGTTATAGGTTTAGCTTATTATTATTATTATTATTATTATTATTTTAATACTATATTATGTTAGTCACCATACAGTACATTATTAGTTTTTCATGTAATGTTCCATGATTCATTGTTTGTGTGTAACACCCAGTGCTCCATGCAATACATGCCTTCCTTAATATCCAACTCTAGGCTCACCTGTTCCCCCTCCCCACTCCCTTCTAAAACCCTCAGTTTGTTTCCCAGAGTCCATAGTCTCTCATGGTTTTTCTCCCACTCCAATTTCTTCCCCTTCATTTTCCCCTTCTTTTTCCTAATGTCATCCATATTATTCCTTATGTTCCACAAATAAGTGAAACCATATGATAATCATCTTTCTCTATTTGACTTATTTCACTTAGCATAATCTCCTCCATTTCCATCCATGTTGTTGCAAATAATGGGTATTCATCCTTTCTGATGAAGATACTCCATTGTATATATACTCCATTGTATATATGGACCACATCTTTATTCATTCATCTGTTGAAGGGCACCTTGGCTCCTTCCACAGATTGGCTATTGTGGACATTGCTGCTATGAACATTGGGGTAAAGGTGGCTCTTCTTTTCACTACATCTGTATCTTTGGGGTAAATACCCAGTAGTATAATTACTGGGTCATAAGGTAGCTCTATTTTTAACTTTTGGATGAACCTCTACACTGTTTTCCAAAGTGGCTGTACCACCTTGCATTCCCACCAACAGTGTAAGAGGGTTCCCCTTTCTCCACATCCTCTCTAACACTTGTTTACTGTCTTGTTGATTTTGGCCATTCTAACTGGTGTAAGGTGGTATCTCAATGTGGTTTTGATTTGAATCTTCCTGATGGCTAATGATGATGAACATTTTTTCATGTGTCTGTTAACCATTTACTTGTCTTCTTTGGAGAAGTGTCTGTTCATGTCTTCTGCCCATTTTTTGATGTGATCATCTTTTTTTGTGTGTGTTGAGTTTGAGGAGTTCTTTATAGATCTTGGATATCAACCCTTTGTTTGTAGTGTCATTTGTGAATATTTTCTTCCATTCTGTGGATTGCCCCTTAGTTTTGTTGATTGTTTCCTTTGCTGTGCAGAAGCTTTTTATCTTGATGAAGTTATTATTATTTTTTAGAGATTTATTTATTTTAGAGAGGGAGAGAGAATGATCAGGGGGTGGAGCAGAGGGAGAGAGAATCCTCAGACTTCCCGATGAGTGCAGAGCCCAACATGGGCCTCCATCCCAGGATGCTGAGATCATGACCTCAGCTGAAATCAAGAGTCAGATGCTTAACCAACTGAGCTATGCAGGGGCCCCAGGTTTAGATTATTATTTTGCATTTTTATATTATTATCTACCTTAATTTACAAGAAACTTTTAGCACTGAATTTTATGAACATGTTTTAAAACATTTTTTCCTGCTTAATTCTGTATATTTTATTGGTTTTCCTGATAACCAGAATTGCAAAAACGAGCAGATGGTAATTGTGCAGGGGTTGGGATGTGGGAAAATTGGGGGGATTTTGGTCAAAGGGCACAGACTTGCAATTAGAAGATGAGTAAGTTTTGGAGATCTAACGCACAGAATTGTGATTTTAGTCAACAATACTGTATTACGTACTTCAAGGTAGCTAAGAGATTACATCTTAAATGTTTTCTCCACAAAATAGAAATGATAATTATGTGACAAGATGGTGGCGTTAGCTGAGACTATGGTGGCAGTGATATTGCAATACATAAATAGATCAAATCAATATGCCTTAATCTTACACAATGTTATGTATCAATTACATTTTAGTAATAAAAAACAATTTTTACATTATAGCTTTCTATTTCTTATAGATATATGCATAGGATACACAAATAAAATTGTGGTTTTGAATATTTCCACAAGTTATTTGATATTTTCTTTTTTTTAAATTTATTTGATATTCTTCAAGAGGTAGACACTCCTTTGAGTGTGACCCAGACTTACTGTTGTCCTTCTTAATTAATAGAAAACAGCAGTGGTGTCACGGGACTTTGGAGACAAGATTATGAAAGGCACTGTGACTTCTTTCTCTTGAATTGCTCACTCTGGGTGAAGTTAGCTGATATATCATGAAGAGAAACCCATGTTTGGGGGAGCTGAGGCCTCCTGCCATTAGCCAATGAAGAACCAAAGCCTCCAGCCAACAGCCATATGAGTGAGTCTTCTTGGAAGTGGATCCTTTAGTCCTGTCAACCTTCAGATGTCTGCATCCCAAACGCCATTTTGACTGCAACTTTGTCAGAGATGCAGAGCAAGGAAAAGCCACAGAAGTTGTTCCTGGGTCTGACCTTTAGAAACTCCTGTGAGACAGTAAATGCTTCTTGTTTTCAGCCACTAAAAACTGGGAGGAATTTGTAATGAAGCAATAGGTAACTAACTTGAGTGTATTTCTCTGTGTGACTAATACATTGTTAGGTAATAATTTGTTACATTAAAAAGTTCATCATTATGCACTTATTGTGTAACAGGCATTGTGTCAAATATTTTACCTGCACTATCTTATTTGATTCTCACTGGAAGCTTGCATTGTATGTTCAATTATGAATCCTTATTTTAAAGAGGAGGAAATTGAGTCTTAGAGAGTAACCTGCTTAATTAAGTAAGTTAGAAAGCCAGGATTATAATGCAGAAGTCCATGCCAGACTGATTCATTCTTCAGATAGTTGGAGTGAATCTCTTATTAGTCTTTTTGAGAAAGTGAGATGCAAAGCCTCATATGCTCCACATTCTGATGCTTATAACACTATTTTTTTTGTTCCATATTATATGCTTTGAGCTTCTGAGGCCTGCTTCTTTTCCTGCCAGTAGTAACCAAAGGAATCCCAGTATTTAGTCTTGAAAAACAGGCCTTCCTAATCATGCATAAAGGAAGACAGTGCAATAATATAAGAAGGAAATATTTGCTTTTTCTTTCCCTACACTTGCAGAGGAAACCAGAAACTATTCTTTCTTATATTAATTTTAGAAAAGGATTATTTATTTATTTATTTATTTTAATTAATTTATTTTTTCAGTGTAACAGTATTCATTGTTTTTGCACAACACCCAGTGCTCCATGCAATACGTGCCCTCCCGATTACCCACCACCTGTTCCCCCAACCTCCAACCCCCAACCCTTCAAAACCCTCAGGATGTTTTTCAGAGTCCATAGTCTCTTATGGTTTGCCTCCCCTTCCAATTTTTATTTTATTTTTTTTAAAATTTTTTCCATTTTATTTATTTTTTCAGCGTAACAGTATTCATTCTTTTTGCACAACACCCAGTGCTCCATGCAAAACGTGCCCTCCCCATTACCCACCACCTGTTCCCCCAACCTCCCACCCCTGACCCTTCAAAACCCTCAGGTTGTTTTTCAGAGTCCATAGTCTCTTATGGTTCGCCTCCCCTTCCAAATTTTTTAATTTTTTTTTTAATAAACATATAATGTATTTTTATCCCCAGGGGTACAGGTCTGTGAATCGCCAGGTTTACACACTTCACAGCACCCACCACAGCACATACCCTCCCCAGTGTCCACAACCCCACCCCCCTCACCCAACCCTCCTCCCCCGAGCAACGCTCAGTTTGTTTTGTGAGATTAAGAGTCACTTATGATTTGTCTCCCTCCCAATCCCATCTTGTTTCATTTATTCTTCTCCTATCCCCCTAACCCCCCATGTTGCATCTCCACTTCCTCATATCAGGGAGATCATATGACAGTTGTTGTTCTCCGATTGAATTATTTCACTAAGCATGATACCCTCTAGTTCCATCCACGTTGTCGCAAATGGCAAGATTTCATTTCTTTTGATGGCTGCATAGTATTCCATTGTGTATATATACCACTTCTTCTTTATCCATTCATCTGTTGATGGACATCTAGGTTCTTTCCATAGTTTGACTATTGTGGACATTGCTGCTATAACAATTGGGTGCACGTGCCCCTTCGGATCACTACGTTTGTATCTTTAGGGTAAATACCCAGTAGTGCAATTGCTGGGTCATAGGGTAATTCTATTTCCAACATTTTGAGGAATCTCCATGCTGTTTTCCAGAGTGGTTGCACCAGCTTGCATTCCCACCAACAGTGTAGGAGGGTTCCCCTTTCTCCGCATCCTCGCCAGCATCTGTCATTTCCTGACTTGTTCATTTTATCCATTCTGACTGGTGTGAGGTGATATCTCATTGTGGTTTTGATTTGTATTTCCCTGATGCCGAGTGACGTGGAGCACTTTTTCATGTGTCTGTTGGCCATCTGGATGTCTTCTTTGCAGAAATGTCTGTTCTGTCCTCTGTCCATTTCTTGATTGGATTGTTTGTTCTTTGGGTGTTGAGTTTGCTAAGTTCCTTATAGATTTTAGACACTAGCCCTTTATCTGATGTGTTGTTTGCAAATATCTTCTCCCATTCTGTCAGTTGTCTTTTGGTATTGTTTAACTGTTTCCTTTGCTGTACAAAAGCTTTTGATCTTGATGAAATCCCAATAGTTCATTTTTGCCTTTGCTTCCCTTGCCTTTGGCAATGTTCCTAGGAAGATGTTGCTGCAGCTGAGGTCGAAGAGGTTGCTGCCTGTGTTCTCCTCAAGGATTTTGATGGATTCCTTTCTCACATTGAGGTCCTTCATCCATTTTGAGTCTATTTTCATGTGTGGTGTAAGGAAGTGGTCAAATTTCATTTTTGTACAGTGGCTGTCCAATTTTCCCAGCACCATTTATTGAAGAGGCTGTCTTTTTTCCATTGGACAGTCTTTCCTGCTTTGTTGAAGATTAGTTGACCATAGAGTTGAGGGCTCTCTACTCTGTTCCATTGATCTATATGTATGTTTTTGTGCCAGTACCATGCTGTCTTGATGATGACAGCTTTGTAATAGAGCTTGAAGTCTGGAATTGTGATGCCACCCATTTTGGCTTTCTTTTCCAATATTCCTTTGGCTATTCGAGGTCTTTTCTGGTTCTATGTACATTTTAGGATTATTTGTTCCATTTCTTTGAATAAAATGGATGCAATTTTGATAGGGATTGCATTAAGTGTGTAGATTGCTTGAGGTAGCATAGACATTTTCACATATTTATTCTTCCAATCCAGGAGCATGGAACATTTTTCCATTTCTTTGTGTCTTCCTCAATTTCTTTCATGAGTACTTTATAGTTTTCTGCATATAGATTCTTAGCCTCTTTGGTTAGGTTTATTCCTAGGTATCTTATGGTTTTGGGTGCAATTGTAAATGGGATTGACTCCTTAATTTCTCTTTCTTCTGTCTTGTTGTTGGTGTAGAGAAATGCAACTGATTTCTGTGCATTGATTTTATATCCTGACACTTTACTGAATTCCTGTACAAGTTCTAGCAGTTTTGGAGTGCAGTCGTTTGGGTTTTCCAAACATAGTATCATATCATCTGCGAAGAGTGATAGTTTGACTTTTTCTTTGCTGATTTGGATGCCTTTAATTTCCTTTTGCTGTCTGATTGCTGAGGCCAGGACTTCTAGTACTATGTTGAATAGCAGTGGTGATAATGGACATTCATGCTGTGTTTCTGATCTTAATGGAAAAGCTTTCAGTTTTTCTCCATTAAGAATGATATTTGCAGTGAGTTTTTCATAGATGGCTTTGATAATATTAAGGGATGTGTCCTCTATCCCTACACTTTGATGAGTTTTGATCAGGAAGGGATGCTGTACTTTGTCAAATGCTTTTTCAGCATCTATTGAGAGTATCATATGGTTCTTTTTCTTTCTTTTATTATTGTGTTGTATCACATTGATTGATTTGCACATGTTGAACCAAACTTGCAGACCTGGAATAAATCCCACTTGATCATGGTGAATAATCCTTTTAATGTCCTGTTGAATCCTATTGGCTAGTATTTTGGTGAGAATTTTTGAATCTGTGTTCATCAAGGATATTGGTCTGTAGTTCTCTTTTTTGGTGGGATCCTTGTCTGGTTTTGGGATCAAGGTGATGCTGGCCTCATAAAATGAGTTTGGAAGTTTTCCTTCCATTTCTATTTTTTGGAACAGTTTCAGGAGAATAGGAATTAGTTCTTCTTTAAATGTTTGGTAGAATTCCCCTGGGAAGCCGTCTGGCCCTGGGCTTTTGTTTGTTTGGAGATTTTTGATGCATGTTTCAATCTCCTTATTGGTTATGGGTCTGTTCAGGTTTTCTATTTCTTCCTGGTTCAGTTGTGGTAGTTTATATGTCTCTAGGAATGCATCCATTTCTTCCAGATATTTAAATTTGTTGGCGTAGAGTTGCTCATAGTATGTCCTTATAATTGTCTGTATTTCTTTGGTGTTAGTTGTGATCTCTCCTCTTTCATTCATGATTTTATTTATTTGGGTCCTTTCTCTTTTCTTTTTGATAAGTCTGGCCAGGGGTTTATCAATCTTATTAATTCTTTTGAAGAACCAGCTCCTAGTTTCGTTGATTTGTTCTATTGCTTTTTTTTTTTTTTTTTTGGTTTCTATTTCATTGATTTCTGCTCTGATCTTTATGATTTCTCTTCTCCTGCTGGGTTTAGGGCTTCTTTCTTATTCTTTCTCCAGCTCCTTTAGGTGTAGGGTTAGGTTGTGTACTTGAGACCTTTCTTGTTTCTTGAGAAAGGCTTGTGTTGCTATATATTTTCCTCTCAGGACTGCCTTTGCTGTGTCCCACAGATTTTGAACAATTGTGTTTTCATTATCATTTGTTTCCATGAAGTTTTTCAATTCTTCTTTAATTTCCTGGTTGAGCCATTCATTCTTTAGAAGGATGCTGTTTAGTCTCCATGTATTTGGGTTCTTTCCAGCTTTCCTCTTGTGATTGAGTTCTAGCTTTAGAGCATTGTGGTCTGAAAATGTGCAGGGAATGATCCTAATCTTTTGATACCGGTTGAGACCTGATTTAGGACCCAGGATGTGATCTGTTCTGGAGAAGTTCCATATGCACTAGAGAAGAATGTGTATTCTGTTGCTTTGGGCTGGAATGTTCTGAATATATCTGTGATGTTGATCTGGTCCAGTGTGTTATTTAAGGCCTTTATTTCCTTGTTGATCTTTTGCTTGGATGATCTGTCCATTTCAGTGAGGGGAGTGTTAACGTCCCCTACTACTACTGTATTATTATCGATGTGTTTCTTTGATTTTGTTATTAATTGGTTTATACAGTTGGCTGCTCCCACGTTAGGGGCATAGGTATTTAAAATTGTTAGATCTTCTTGTTGGACAGACCCTTTGAGTAGGATATAGTGTCCTTCCTCATATTTTATTATAGTTTTTGGCTTAAAATCTAACTGTTCTGATATAAGGCTTGCCACCCCAGCTTTCTTCTGATGCCCATTAATATGGTACATTGTTTTCCACCCCCTCACTTTAAATCTGGAGGTGTCTTCGCGTCTAAAATGAATTTCTTGTAGGCAACATACTGATGGGTTTTGTTTTTTTATCCATTCTGATACCCTGTGTCTTTTGATTGGGGCATTTATCCCATTCATATTCAGGGTAACTATTGAGAGATATAAATTTAGTGCCATTGTATTGCCTGTAAGGTGACTGTTACTGTATATTGTCTCTGTACCTTTCTGATCTACTACTTTTAGGCTCTCTCTTTGCTTAGAAGACCCCTTTCAATATTTGCTGTAGAGTGGTTTGGTGTTTTCAAATTCTTTCAGTTTTTGTTTGTCCTGGAAGCTTTTTATCTCTCCTATTTTCAATGATAGCCTAGCTGGATAGAGTATTCTTGGCTGCATGATTTTCTCATTTAGTGCTCTGAATATATCATGCCAGCTCTTTCTGGCCTGCCAGGTCTCTGTGGATAAGTCTGCTGCCAATCTAATATTTTTACCATTGTATGTTACAGACTTCTTTTCCTGGGCTGCTTTCAGGATTTTCTCTTTGTCACCAAGACTTGTAAATTTTACTCTTAAATGATGGGGTGTGGACCTATTCTTGTTGATTTTGAGGGGGGTTCTCTGTACCTCCTGGATTTTGATGCTTGTTCCCTTTGCCATATTGGGGAAATTCTCTCCAATAACTCTCTCCAATATACCTTCTGCTCCCCTCTCTCTTTCTTCTTCTTCTGGAATCCCAATTACTCTAATGTTGTTTCATCTTATGGTGTCACTTATCTCTCGAATTCTCCCCTTGTGGTCCAGTAGCTGTTTGTCCCTCTTTTGCTAGCTTCTTTATTCTCTGTTATTTGGTCTTCTATATCACTAATTCTTTCTTCTGCCTCATTTATCCTAGCAGTGAGAGCCTCCATTTTTGATTGCACCTCATTAATAGCTTTTTTGATTTCTACTTGGTTAGATTTTAATTCTTTAATTTCTCCAGAAAGGGCTTTTATATCTCCAGAGAGGGTTTCTCTAATATCTTCCATGCCTTTTTCAAGCCTGGCTAGCACCTTCAGAATCATCATTCTGAACTCTAGATCTGACATACTAACAATGTCTGTATTGATTAGGTCCCTAACCTTCGGTACAGCCTCTTGTTCTTATTTTTGTGGGAAATTTTTCCACCTTGTCATTTTATCCAGATAAGAGTATATGAAGGAGGAAGTAAAATACTAAAAGGGTGGCAAGGACCCCAGAAAAATGCACTTTAACCAAATCAGAAGAGACCCCAAATCATGGAGGGGAGAAAGGGGATAAAAAGAGGTTTTGAAAAAAAAAAAAAAAAGAAAAAATTAAAAAAAGAAAACAAAGAAAAAATATAAAAAAGAAAGAAAATATATATGTATTAGATAAACTAGTTAAAAAACGTTAAGAAGGAAAACGGTGAAAGTTTAAAATATTTAGCAGAAAAAGAAAAAAAATTGAAAAAATTTAAATCATCCGCAAGACTAAAGAATCGTGGGGAGAAAGCCATGAGTTCCGTGCTTTGCTTTCTCTTCCTCTGGAATTTTGCTGCTGTCCTTGGTATTGAAACTGCTTTCCTTGGTAGATGATCTTTGTCCTGGCTGGATTTTTTTGTTGATCTTTTGGGGGAGGGGCCTGTTGTAGTGATTCTCAAGTGTCTTTGCCCGAGGTGGAATTGCACCACCCTTACCGGGGGCCAGACTAAGTAATCCTCTCGGGTTCGCTTTTGGGAGCTCTTGTTCCCTGAACACTTTCCGTAGAGTTCCAGAGGACAGCAATGAAAATGGCGGCCTCCCTGTCTCCAGCCCAGAGGATCCATGAGCCCGGGGCCCCACTACTCAGTGTGCCCCCAGAAAACAGCACCCAATCACTCCCGTATCCCTGGCCTCCAGCTGCGCTCCGAGCTCACCCAGCCTGTGACCGGTTCAAGGTAGCCCCGAGCTGAGAGCTCACTCCTCAGCTCTGTCTCTGTAGCCGGCTTCCCCGTTCTAATACCTGGGAGCTCTGCAACACTCCAACACCCCCGATCCTTCTGTGACCCTGCGGGACCTGGGGCCACGCTGACCCCGCATGGGTTTCACCCTGGTTTAACATCTGGAGCAATGTCCCTCAGTGGAACAGTCTTTTAAAAGTCCTGATTTTGTGCTCTGTTGCTCCGCTGCTTGCCGGGAGCCAGCCCCTCCCCCCATGGTCTATTTCCCGTCGTTTTGGATTCACTTCTCCGTCAGTCCTACCTTTCAGAAAGTGGTTGATTTTCTGTTTCTAGAATTGCTGTTCTTCTTCTCTTCGACCTCTCATTGGATTTGTAGGTGTTTGCAATGTTTAGATAAGGTATCTAGCTGATCTCCTGCTACCTGATATAGTCTCAGCCTGCTACTTCTCCGCCATCTTGACTCCTCCCCCCCCGCAATGTATTTTCTTAAAAGATTTTATTTGTGAGAGAGAGAGAGAGTGAGCCATGGGACGGGTCGAGGCAGAGGGAGAAGCAGACTTCCCACTGAGCAGGGTGAGCAGGTCCCAATCCAAGGACCCTAAGATCATGACCTAAGCCAAAGGTAGATGCTGAACTGAGTGAGCCACCAAGGCACCCCATTAGCAACGTATTTTTATTTATAAAGTTTTAAACAGTTTTTGACCTCTGTCCTGAGATTTAGGAACACTCACTGTTTGATCTTTATGGAACTTTTGTTTCTTAGGATAAAAATATTAATCATGATTTTATAAATTTCTTATCTTTGAACAAGTTTTAAATTTGCAAATAGTTGTAAAAATAATTCATCAACTTTCTAAAAATCTTGCATTATGCTTGAAGAAAAATTCACTGAATCATAGAACATGTTCCTTTGTGTGACTTTCAGATGAAACAAAATAAATTGATTATCTTGTATGTCTAGAACTCTACATTATGTATGCAATAGGGAATTAAGAAAGGAAACACAGTCCTTGAGCGTAAAGACAATTTACATTGTTGGAGAGAGAGAAAAAAAAGAAGCAATACAAGATAGTATGTAATCAATGATCATGGATCAAAAAGAAAATAGAAAATTACCTGTGGAGTGACTCTGTCCACTGACAGTTTAATTATTTTTTTAAAGATTTTATTTATTTATTTGACAGAGATCACAAGTAGGCAGAGAGGCAGGCAGGGGTGGGGGGAAGCAGGCTCCCTGCTGAGCAGAGAGCCTGATGTAGGGCTCAATTCCAGGACTCTGAGATCATGACCTGAGCCAAAAGCAGAGGCTTAACCGAGCCACCCAGGAGCCCCAATTATTTTTTTTACCTTCAAGTTCAAAGATAAAGCAGGATATTGAATCACTTTACATTTAAAGATAAAATAAAATGTGGTATACTATACAGTGGCTAACTGAACATAATAAAAATAAAAATTTAAAAAATCTTCTGCTTTTTTCGTGGGGTAGTCTTAAGCTTGTATTTAAATTGTATAGGAGCAATATGTTTTCCAAGATGGATTGTTTAGAAAATAGTTTGTGTCTGGGATACCTGAGTGGCTCAATCAGTTAAGTGTATGCCTTCAGCTCAGTCCTGATTCCAGAGTCATGGGATTGAGTCCTCCATCAGTCTCCTTGCTCAGCAGGGAGCCTGCTTCTCCCTTGGCCCTCTACTTCCCTTCTTGTGTGCTCTCTCTCTCTTTCTCTCGCTCTCTCACAAATAAATAAATAAAATCTTAAGAGAAGAGAGAAAATAATTTGTGTCTCGAGGATTGTTGACTGTCTTTACACTTAAGAAAATCTTTAATTTCTTACATTATTAAAAACAGAAAAGATACAAAGAAAGACATTTGTGAAGCTTTTTTTTTCTTATTAAACTTGACCTTTTCTTTTTAGCAAATAAAAAGAAATCAATATTTGTGGCTCAGAATTCCTTTAGGTTTTATGCTGCTGGGAAATTATATATAATTTGATATTGGATTGTAGCAGAATGCCATGTTTTCATTTTGCTCCAGCTGCTTTTAACCTTGGGATGCTGCCTAGCAATGCTCTTCAATAACAGCTGGACACAACAGCAGAACCTTTCTATAGGCAGGAATTTCCTGGAATAAAAATATTGAGTGTCACTGGAGTGTCTTATTAGTTTCTTTCTCTAGGATCGTTTCAGTTCTTTTTTCCTTGTTATGGAGCTAGTTAAAAATATGAGAAACTAGGTATACTTTGAAATATCTGCATGATAATACTCAGGAAAGATTTTCATAATGTATCAAATCTCTGAACTTCCTGGACCAAAAAAAAAAGGAGGAGAGAGAGATTAATAAAATCCTACAAATCAGATACAACCTTGTTTTGCAAATTTTTAAATGTCGCATGGCTGCAAATAAGTTGTTTTACAGCTCTGTTCGTAACTCTAGAAATGAAGATACTGTTATTGTCCCAGAAGGGTGTTGCATAGGTTAAGTAAGGGAACTGCATACTTCTTTAAGCTATGTGGCTATATCTCACTCTGCCTGATTGCCTTCTATCCAGCAGCCAGGTAGAATCTATGTATAAAACATTCAATTAGAAGTAGAAATACCATACAATCCAGTAATTCCACCACTGGATATTTACCCAAGGAAAATGTAAATGCTACTTTGAAAAGATATATGGCACCTTCATGTTCATAGGAGCATTATTTATGATAGCCAAGATATGGAAGTGACCTAAGTGTCCATTGATGGGTGAATTGGTAAAGAAGATGTAGTGTATATATACAATGGAATATTACTCAGCCATAAAAAATGAGATGTTGCCATTTTTGAGAACATGGATGGACTTAAAAGGTATTATGCTAAGTAAAATAAGTCAGAGAAAGACAATTACCCATGATTTCATTTATATGTGAAATGTAAAAACAAACACAAGCAGATTCATAAATGCAGAGAACAAACTGGTGGTTGCCAGAGGGAAAGAGGGGTGGGAGGAGGAGCAAAATGGGTAGGAGGAGTGGGTGTCAGGCTTCCAGTTACGGAATGAATAAGTCACAGGAATAAGAGAAAGAACATAAGGAGTATAGTCTATAATATTATAATCGCATTGAATGGTGAAAGATGGTGACTACATCTATCTTGGTGAACATTGTATAATGAATAGAATTGTCAAATCACTGTTGTACACCTGAAACTAATATAACATTGTATGTCAACTCTATTTTAATAATAAAAGTGAAAAAAAACCTTATAAATAAAAAAAAGGTCATATTTTCTATTTTCTTCACTGACCCAGTAAGAGGGAGGTATGATAGGTCTTCCACACAAAAAGTTCTAGAGC
Organism: Meles meles; assembly: GCF_922984935.1. NCBI lineage: Eukaryota > Metazoa > Chordata > Mammalia > Carnivora > Mustelidae > Meles > Meles meles. Next base: position 45,034,873 of record NC_060070.1, on the reverse strand, counting down.
GCATGGGCCCTATTTAACCCTCTTAGGCATAATTCAGATTCTTTTCCTCAGGTTCTCACCTTTTGTTTACTGCATAAAAGGCTCTCTCACTCCTTTCCAGACCCTTCCCCAAAGTGGAATTAACAACACATATGTGGCTGTGGTTTAATTATAAGCTTAATTTGTACATGACTTTCTGGTCACAATATTGTTAACATCAGAGGGTCCTGTTGCTAAGGACATCTACATGGCACATGCATGTTAGTATCAGCTGGATCCTCTGCTCCATTTGATCTAATTCTATTCATGATTTGTTTTAATTTTGTGGTAGCAAGGATTGAAAGAGACATTTTGCACTTTCTGCTCTCTTATTTTATCTTTACAAGGTCTTGGTGACTTGTAACCATTACCTTGAATTCACTGATATCACACATTCTGTTCCTATGAACTAACCTTGATTCATTTCCTTTTTCCAATAAAAATATCCTCCTGTGACCAGTGCTGCCCACTCAACACCACACATGTAGATTCTACTGAATGGCAGCTAAATCAAGAAATATTCCCTCTCAGGACATAGTGCTATGCAGTATCTCATTTGATAATATCAGAATTCTTTCTGTTCCAGTTAACTATTGCCATTTAACAAACTACCCCAAAGCTTAGTGGCTTAAAGCAAGTGATTTATTATATCTCACTAGTTTGTTGATCATGAGTTTAAGATTCTAGTGATTTGTCTATTCCATGTGGTGTGGATTGAGGTCAGCTGGTGTACTCAGCTGGCAGATGGACTGGTCTGGAGGGTCAAAAATGACTTCGCTCACATGTCCGCCACCTTGATGGAGATGGGTGGAAGGCTGGCCTTAGTTCTCCAGGATAGTTAGACTTCCTATGGAGCCCAGGATTCTATAGCAAGTATCCCAAGGGGCCCTGGGATAAGCTGAAAGGATTCGATGACCTAGTCTAATAATTTCCAGAATGTCAATTCTGTTACATTCTTTTGGTCAGACAATTCACTAAGGCCAGCCCAGTTTCAGAGAGACGGAAATTAGAGTCAGTTTTTCAGGAAAAGGAGTAGTAAAGAATATTTGGTCATCATTCATTCACCACAGTTGTCCTGCAGTTTTGGCCTGAAACTTGATGTTAAAGCTGAGTGGCATGGCAGACAATTTGGAAGTGACAACTCTGCGGCCCAGAATTCACCTTTATTAGTGTGTATGCTATATTTATTTTGTGAACTAAGTGTACTAAGACAGGTACATGTGCCCTTGAATTTTGTGACTTAAGTAGCAATTATAAAACAACTTTATTATGGAGGAATCTACTTCAGCCATGACAATGATGACATGACAGTAGCAACAGATACTACGGCTATTACTTTTTGCATCAACACCAACACCATTTACTCAGTGCCCATGGGTTGTGTGCCAGGCACCGGGCTATAAATTGGCACTAATCCTAAAACAATTCTACAAGGGAGGAATTATTATTTTTATTTTGTAAATGAACACATTGAGGCTCTGAGTAGTTAAGTAAATTGCAGTGTAGTGAGGCAGAGAGAGGTATCTAGAACCAGACTGAGTTCAAATTTCAACTGAGCCACTAACTACTGGTCTGACTTTTGAGTAAGTTCCTTTATTTATTTGTGCTGCAGATTCCTCTTCTGTAAAAAGGGGAGAAATAGCAGCACCCACCTCATGAGAATGTTATGGGTAAACATAGACACTAGGACAGTACTTGGTATTTGGTGTTAATTATTAGTGTCCATATTTACACAGCTAGTAAATATGCTTACTGAATTCTGAGTGCTGAAATATGGGATGAAAATGAATAGCTCCAAAATACCTATAAGACTTGACTGACATGGGGACCAGAGTAGCTTCTGTATCTGTTCAATTTGCAGAGGTAATTATTTTATTTTGCAATGGAGTAGAAAAACAAAGAAGCACAACAGTCCTCTACTTGGCTTTGTCATGTCAAAGTGGGAAGCACCTTTAATAATGTTAATCTCTTTTACTTCCCTAATTAATTCAGGTATTTATTTAACAAAGATTTCTGAGAAACCCCTATGAGCCAGGTGTGGGTCTAACCTCTGGGGTTAAAATGCTGGACAAATAAGCAGTCTCCCAGCCCTCACCAGTTGCTCTATTTGTGTAGTGCAGCTTTATGTTAGGTTCCTAAACCTTGATGTCTCATGACTTAGGGTTGACTGTATTTCTTGCATCCTAGAAATTCATCTTGCACTAGCAAGTTGACTTTAGTAAAAATTCAAGGGATGTCTTGGGAACGCAAGGGATATAATAGACCATATTTGATTCAGTGAGTAGTTTACTGTGACAATGGATGAGACCCATGAGACCAACCAATGCTGGTTAGGACAGAAGAAGAATTTGAAGGATTTGGAAATTTGCTTTTATTCTTTTTACTTCCGGGTTTATGCTTGTGATGGTTAATTTTATGTGTCAACTTGGCTAGGCTACGGTGCTCGTTGTTTGGACAAACACCAGTCTAGATGTTGTTGTGAGGACAGTTTTTAGATGTGATTTACATTTAGTCAGTAGACTTTGAGTAAAATAGGTCACTTTTCTTAATGTGGGTAGACCTTATCCAATCAGTCAAAGGCCTTCAGTACAAACACTGAAGTTTACCAAAGAAGCAAATTTTTACAAGACTGCAATATAGAAACCCTGCCAGAGTTTCCTGCCTGCTGTCCTGCCCTACGTATTCTGATCTCAAGACTACAACATCATCTTTTTTTTTTTTTTATGGTTTCTGGATTTTTTTTTCCATTTTATTTATTTTTTCAGCGTAACAGTATTCATTCTTTTTGCACAACACCCAGTGCTCCATGCAAAACGTGCCCTCCCCATTACCCACCACCTGTTCCCCCAACCTCCCACCCCTGACCCTTCAAAACCCTCAGGTTGTTTTTCAGAGTCCAGGGGGGGTAGGGGGATAGGAGAAGAATAAATACAACATCATCTTTTAACTGAATTTCCAGCCTACTTTCCTGTTCTACAGAATTTGGACTTGTCAGCCCCTACAGTTGCACAAAGCAATTCCTTACAATTTCACTCTCTCTCTGTTTCTCTCTGTCACTGTCTTTCTCTCCTGTTGGTTATATTTCTTTGTAGAATCTGACTAATACAATGCCCCTAGAGCAAATTTATGAAGACAAGTGGAATGCTTTGGGGTGTATTACATGATAATGTTTTCTTTCATCCAAATATAGAAGTTTGAAAGTTGATTGGATTTTGGAATCCATAGCATCAAACATCAGTGAGTCTGGAAATTAATATCCGACTTTCAAACGCTGTCCGTGTGCATCTGTCTCACACGGCTGCTGTTAGAGAGCTGCTTGTTCACATTCAGCCTCACTGGCTAGGTTTAGTCTCCTGTCATAGAATTTATAACTTCCACAGAAGGAGTGCCTACACCCCTGACAAGGCAGATCTAGCTTGTCTGACTCTGATAATGTCATCTTTAAAAAAAAAAAAAATCAGAGGTGAACATTTCCTGGTTTTCTAAGTGTATGTGCTCCCTGTGTCACTGCTGACCTTTCCCATATGACCACTAGCTCTACTCTCAAGCACATTTATCCCTGTAGTTTTGTTGGATGTCTTAGTCTTCTTGGGCTGCTGTAACAAACTACTATAGACTGGGTGGCTTAAACAGCAGACATTTATTTCCTTGGTTTTGAAGGCCAGAAGTCCAAGGTCAGGATGCTAGTATAGTTGGGATCTGGTGAGAGCTCTTTGTGGTTTTCAGATGGCTGCCTTTTCCCTTTGTCCTCGTATGGCTTTCCTCAGTGTGTGCACGTGGAGAGAGAGTGAGCTCTTTTTAGAAGGGACCAGTCCCATCGTGGGGCCCCACCCTCTTGACCTCATCCTAACCTAATTACCCCCCCAAGACCCTACCTCCAAATACCATTGTACAGGGGGTTAAGGCTTCAGCATATGAATTTGGGGGGGGATACAGATGTTCCGTCTATTACTATGGTTATAAACAGGAGATGAGCTTTAGACAAGAGATTTAATTTTTAGAGAATAAACATACACATGCTTGGTTATATAAAGAAAGGAAAAGAAGTGAAACTTGGCTGAAATTTTTACATGTGGCTTCTTTGGAGACAATGATGTTTATTTCCAAAAAAGTGTCTAATCTCAGACAAATCAAACCTTCCTGTGGGTTGAACTCCTGCCAGGCACTACTGCATGTGATGAAGACAGCACAAAGAAGCAGCATGGCACTTTTGTCCTGCTTGATTTCTCTGTACTTTTTTCTACAGGCCATACATATGGAGTCTGCATACTAGAAAAATATCAATACATTGGCCTATATTTATGAATTACTGCTGGACACTGAGAACTGTGCTTGTTGGTCATAGTGGTGACAGTGTTGTGGGTGGGAATCAAAATAGAGTCATTGACCTTGAGCAGTTTTTTTTGTAGTCTAGTTAGGGAAAGCATTAATTGTCCTCACTCTCTTCCATGTACCTGTTTATGGCTTGTTTTGCTGGCTTTATACAGAATCCTTAGGCCACTCATTTAAAGTGCAGAGTGGAGATTCTGACAGCTAAAAACGATTTGTTTGGATGTGTGCATTTTTCAAGCAGAGGAAAGTAAGAATAGTATTAGTGTTGTAGGCAGCATACATGCTCTTCTTTAGGAAACTGGATGAAAGAATTAAGCTATGACTTCCATCATTTCTTTAACATTAGACTCTGAAACAAACCAATGTCTATTCATCAGCAAAAGAAAAATGTACAATTTCTTTAGCAGCAATGGAACTGTGGTTTAAAAATACTCAGTGCCCACTGAAAAAGCCTTGGCTGAGCTGTGAGAGCAGCCACTTGCTTGTCAGTTGTCTATTTCTCCTTCTTCCTCAGCAATGCCGGTAGCAGGGAACCACTGAGACCATATTGTAGCCCATATGTAGGGAAGCTACTGCATTAAAGCCCTATATAACATGCTGACAAGCCTACTGCAGGGGTTGAAGGTTTGCTGACTAAATTTCTCTAACCTACCATTCCACTGTTGGTATTTTTGAGTTTTCTATCTCTGTGGTACAGGCTTTGTCAAGGGCTGAGATGTTGTTATCACACACCACTACTGTCAGAAAAGAAAGTGAGTATCTGGGTTAGACCTGATTTTAACAGCTGACGAATTAGACCTTAATTCCTTTGTGTGTGTGTGTGTGTGTGTGTGTATGTGTGTTTTATTTCTTTTCAGCATAACAGTATTCATAGTTTTTGCACTACACCCAGTGCTCCATGCAATACGTGCCCTCCCTATCACCCACCACCTGGTTCCCCCAACCTCCCACCCCCCGCCCCTTCAAAACCCTCTGGTTGTTTTTCACATTCCATAGTCTCTCATGGTTCATCTCCCCTTCCAATTTCCCTCAACTCCCTTCTCTTCTCCATCTCCCCATGTCCTCCATGTTCTTTGTTATGCTCCACAAATAAGTGAAACCATATGATACTTGACTCTCTCTGCTTGACTTATTTCACTCAGCATAATCTCTTCCAGTCCCGTCCATGTTGCTACAAAAGTTGGGTATTCATCCTTTCTGATGGAGGCATAATACTCCATTGTTAGACCTTAATTCCTAATGTTAGGTCACAAAAACCTGACGTTCAGCCTGTTCTGCTTTAAAGTGTGCAGGATGTGCAGAGAAGTTAAGTCAGAGATGAATCTCGTTCTGTCAATTTGCAGACCTATAAACATCATTTTCTGAAGTTCACTGTTTCATGTTCATGGCAGGAAAGGATCTCTTCTTGCCTTTCCCATTTCTTCTTGCTATACTGTTATACTTCTGCTAGCATTTATTTTTCAGTGCACTTTATATTTTTTATATTATATTTTATATTTTTTCAGTTAACTTTAAAAGAAGAAAACTAAACTCTAATCTATCCTAATTTTCCCACATCCATCAGTAACTACTATGCTACTTTTCTCTTTCTTCTATCCTCGTAAGAGGAATGGATAATTTTTCTTTTGGGGGAGGACAAAAATAATTTTTTTAAATGACAGGTAGGAGCTCCTGGGTGGCTTAGTTTGTTAAGAATCTGCCTTCAGCTTAGATTATGATCCCAGGTCCTGGAACTGAATTCTGCATTGAGCTCCTTGCTCAGCAGGGAGCCTGTTTCTCCCTCTGCCTGCTGCTCCCCCTACTCATGGTTGCTCTCACTCTCTCTCTCTCTCAAATAAATAAGAAAATGAGAGGTAATATAGTATGTTATCTTATTTAACAATAGCAACAGTATATGAAGGCTGCCTTATTGCCTAGTTTGAATTTGGGGAAACTGAGGCTGAGAGAGGGTAAATAACTTGCACCAGGTCATGCGACTCTGATACTGGGAGAATTGTGATCTGTTTGACTCCAGAAGCCTGTGCTTTTTCTCTTCAAGTCTGCTTATTGGTTTGAATCGGACAGCTGAAGATTTCTCAGACTTCGCTCCGTAGGACACTGAGATCTTTATAAATGTCAGTAGATATCCTCTGCAAAGGGCTCTGTTGTCAAGTGTGTTTGGTATAATAGGGTTCTACAGAGAAATAGAACCAACAGGATATATGTATATCTGTATGTATATATATAGATATGTGTATGTATATATATAGTTTTTAATGTATACATATATATACATACGTATAATATATAATATATTTATGTATGTATATACATATGTATTTATTATAGGAATTGGGTCACTTGATTATGGAGGCTGAGAAATCACACAATCAGCTGTCTGCAACCTGGAGAACCAGGAAAGCTGGTAGTGTAATTCAGTCTGAAATCCAAAGACCTGGGGAACTAGGGTAGGGGGAACTGATAGTTTCACTAGCAGTTGGAGTCTGAAAGCCAGAGAACCAGGAGGGCTGATGTTCAGGGGTCAGAGAAGATAGATGTCCCAGCTCAAGCAGAGAGAGAAAATTCACACTTCCTCTACTTTTTTTGTTTTATTTGGGCCCTTAGCAAATTTGATGACACCCACACACACTGGGGTGGGCAGTTTGCTTTACTCAGTTCACCAATTCATATGCCGATCTTTTCTGTAAGCACCCTCAAGACACACCAGAAGTAATTTTTTAATCAGCTTTCTGGACATCCCTTAGCCCAATCAAATTGACACATAAAACTTACCATCGCACTTGGGAAATGTTGTATTTAATCATGTTGAACAAGTTTTTCACTATGAGACTCTTTGGAGCATATGCACATTGAGATGTAAATTTTCAACAAAGTGGTACCACATTTGAATTTTCCTGAATATGGTTGACTACCATTTTTTTTTTCTTTTTCTGTAGAACATGTGGGAACACAGTTTGGGTATGTCGGCATAATCTTCTTCCCATTCCCTTCCCATATCAAAACAAATGCCTATGCCTGTGGCTTAGTTTGGTTTTATACAATGGCATTTGAAGGGCTATTTATTAAGTAGTGCCTATATAGCTTATGAATCTTTGCTCTAATTGCCAGATGGGAAGGTACTGTGAGGCAGTGAAATTATAAAATATAAAGCTGTGGCTTGAAGGAGCTAATGTGTGTCCTGTCATATTTAGGACATGGCATGTTAGAATTGGTAAAGAGGTAACATAACAATGCTAGCATACATGACTTCCTGCATGGGATTGTAGTTTGTACCTTGATATATCATCCTTCATTTCCGTTCCTTTTGTGTTATTTGACTGTGATTAGAGCTTAAAGAGTTGTGGGTTGAGGTTGTGACTTCCAAGCTGAAGGCTTTTGACAGGAAGCCCTTTCCCAGTGTGGCAGATCAAAAAAATAATTCTAATACTTTTGTGTGGGAGAACTGTTTCCATGTTGAAAAACTAAAACTCATGTCATTCATTGGTTGTGATATTGGGATAACCCTAAGATACTGAGATTAAAGGCAAATGACATGTTTTTCTGGTGACAGGAGAAGAAGTTAAAATCATCTTCTGCAATATAGGGAAAGTCACTAATTCTATTTGGCTGAAGAATCTGTATAGCTCTTTAAGAAGGAGGTAATCACCAAGCGAAAATTTTAGCTAAAACACACAGAGTATTTTTTTTTATGTTTATGCCTTTGCCGTTAAAATATTATATATAAAAGATTTCTTATTATTCAGAAATCTGATTACTGTAAAGCTTGAGAATAAAGCATATATACTTGCTTGGGGCCAAGAGAGTTACTGCCAAAACCAAGTTTATTCCCTGACTCAAAGTCACCTAGATTGGTGGGTTTGCTGAAAGCCTAAAATGGCTTTCCACTGACATTTTTCTAAAACACAAAACCCTAAGCACAAGTCTGATTCACACTGTAAAGGAGGAAGCCTCTGAGATGAAGAGGAAAATCCTTGCCTGTTTGACTTTTCTTTAGAATCTCAAGAAACAGGATTGGGTCACCTTAAAAATTTTTCAGGGCCCAGAAAATAATTTCAATTCATGCTATTGGTTTACTAATAAATATTTTATTAAATTGAAAAAAAGAAGAAATACTTGGATCACACACAGAACAGAGATAATTTCCTTATGGCTCAGTGATTTAGGATCCCATCACTCTAATTTCAATATTTTTTATTGACATTATGGAACAGAAGGCTTTCTTGTGTGTTATTTTAAATAGCTGATCTCAACTCTCTGTGTATACAGACAGTTAATGAAGCAGTTAAAGTCAGTTTTTCAATAATACCCAGAGATCCATAGGCTGTCACTCAGCAACATTTATTTAACACTCTTGGTGAGCACAAAATCTTAGATGTTGTCGGGAATAAAAAATAGATATGATTCTTGTCTTCAAGGATTTTTCATTTGGGCAGCTACGAAACACACACACATATTAAAACCAATGAGACTCTTAAAATAATTAAACAAATTTAAAGAAACCTAACAAGTTTATGAATTTGTGTTGATCTTACTCTTATTGTGTTAGTATGGAAGAATTTACAAATAATAAACTTCAATTATTTTAGCATTTAAACAAAACAATTCCCTTCTTCCTCAGCTACCCTCACAAAGTTTTGAGGAATAGAGAACTTTTGGGGCACACATTGGTGGAATAATTTTTGCTTAATAGAACAACTCTTGATGTGTAAATCACGTCCAAAAACAGTTAGGGGGCCATGGTCACTACAATGTAACCCAGGGAGGAATGGAGAGCTAATCCAAGGTGAGTCCATGTGTGGTCTGAGCAGTGGTCCTTAAATTGGTCAAGCCCAAAATTCTGCCAATAAAGATGATGGTCATCAACTGAGACTAGGAGATACTTTCTCTGAGGAGTCTGAAGGTGAGATATAGTGGAAGTTAAAATGTTAGTGGTAAAGTAGAGGCTAAAAAAGATGCAGGGTCTATATTAAACTTATTTCACCCAAATCTTCAAAGGTAACTAAGAGTAATAGTTCATATTCCCTAATTATCAACTTCTGCTACAAATCTCACTCCATTAATGAGATGGAGATAGATTTTATGTTTTTACTTTGTGCTTTTTTTCTTATTCAATCTCAAAAATAGGCATATAAGATAGTACAGCTCCACAGTAATGCACAGTCTTCTCTACAAATCTATGTTTTTTTACTTCAAAGCTCAAAGAGGCTCTAAATTCTAAAGAAGATTTGGAAAATTTTGTTGTCTAGGCCTGTACAGGACTTTAGAGCTCCTCTCCTACAAACCAAAAATCAAACCCCTCAAGTCCAACTGCTTTAACAGTACTCCTCCAGGTGCCACATAGTGGGTGAGCTCTAGGTACTCACTATGCTCTTTGAGCTCTTCCTTGCACCACCTTCTGTTCTGTGCGCTTGGATGCCCACCTCCCATTTGTGTTTCCCCCTGGCCCTTGAAAGTTTTGTATTTCGCAGCATTTCCTTGGCCATACTTCTGGCTTTCTAAGACACTGTTTTTTGGCTATTTTGCCTCACATTGTGAAAGAGTTGCCCCAGTTCAACTTGTCCTAGGATCCTGGCTCTGCCAACACAGATGACAGCACTTCTACTAAACTTATTTAAGTTGTAGGACAGAAATTTTTCCTGGAAGAGCAGAATAATGAAGATGTGTAGTTGAAAAATAAGGTAAACAGGGCAGCTATTTATTTGCTTATTTTTGACTCCATTCTGCCACTTAGTAGCTATGTGACCTAGAATAAGTTACTTAACCTCTCTGAGCCTCAATTTAAAAAAAAAATTATAGATTGATGATAATAACAACTTACTAATATGACTATGATTAAATGAGATAATATGCACAAAAGAATTTGTATACGTAAAGTGGTATGTGTAAGATATATAATACTACTTAAACATTTCAAATAAAGATTAGATTTCAGAAGAGTTAAAAGAAGAGTAAGGGAAGTCAATGAATGTGATCTTTAGGGTAATGCAGTGAAACACATTAAAGTAACCAGTTGTGAGAGTGCTAGAGAATAAAACTTGACTTCCTATATGAGAGGAAGTATTGTTCTGGGTGAAAGGAGAAGTGCTGGAAGAGAATATGGCTAGGGATATGCACTGCAATACATTCTTAAAAGACCAGGTGGGAAGTGTAGAGAAACTACTGAGTTTCTGTATTGAATCTTTTTTTTTTAAATTTAATTTTATATTTTTTCAGTGTTCCAAGATGTAATGAATATTTTAAAAAACTATTTTTCTAAACCGAAGGTCAGTGACAAATAGGGACTTCTGTATGGGCAAAATTTAGCTTTAAGGAGGTGTGTTAGGAGAGAAAGCTACCTATATGTATGTCTGAGCAAAGAACAACAACAATAAAGATGGTGGAGGCAGAGCAAAGATAACATTCAAGAAATAGGAAATTGGGTTCCTAAGTACGAGCTGTCTACCAGAGGGACCAGCCTGATGGCCCTCTATTGCCAAGGTGATTTCAGGAAGATGGATGATATATAGCACAAGTTATCTGTATAATTTGATATGTATGTAGTGTTCATGTACAAGAAACACTGCTAGATACTGTGGGATATATGAAGGTAAAAGAACTATGATCCTTACCTTCTAGAAGTATACTGTCCACTGTAGAGACAAAACATGGATATGAATATTATTAAATGCTATGTGATCATTACTATGAAATGATAATAAGAGATATAGTCAATGTTAGAAGAGGGACAAATTATTTTGCCTGGGTAACTAGAGAAAGAATTGGCATATTTATTTATATTTTTAAGAAGATTTCATTTGGGGTGCCTGGGTGGCTCAGTTGTTAAGTGTCTGCCTTCAGCTCAAGTCATGATCCCAGTGTCCTGGGACCGAGCCCCAAACTGAGCTTCCTGATCAGTGGGAAATCTGCTTCTCCCACTCCCCCTGCTTATTATATTCCCTCTGTCACCATCTCTCTCTGTGTCAATAAATAAATAAAATATTTTTAAAAAAGATTTTATTTATTTATGAGATAGAGAGAGTACAAATGGAGGGGTGGGCAGAGGAGGAGAGGGAGAAGCAGGATCCCCCTGAGCAGGGAGCCCCACAAGGGACTCTGTCCCAAGACCCTGGGATCATGACCTGAGCTGAAGGCAGATGCTTAAGCAACTGAGCCATCCAGGTGCCCCTGAGCTGGGCTTTTAAACATTTTGACAGTCAGATGTAATAGGGTAAGCATTCCTGGCAACAGAATGACACAGGAAAATTTTATTATTTGGTATAATGCTAGTTTAAAATCAGATAGCCCCTGAACTATCAGAGGTATAACATAATAGAGGTTTGTTTCTCAATCCCTTTGTTTAGAGAGGGCGCTCAATGAACAGCCTTTGCAGTGATTCAGGGAGGTGGGCTCTGCTTTTCTTGGTTTCACTGGGGCCTCAGAATCTCTCCTTCAAGCCACTATATGAGGAACTATAGAGATTGTGGAGGATTGAATGGGAGACTTTTGTGGTCCAGGCCTGGAAGTGACAAACACCACTTCTACTCATATTCTACTTGTCTTTGTCTTTTGAAAATTTGATTATAAAGTGCTGTTGTGTAAGCCTCTTTGAGTTCATCTTACTTGGAGTTTGTTAAATTTCTTGAATATTTACATTTATGTCTTTCATCAGATTTTGGGAGATTCCAGACATAATTTCTCAAATAGTTCCTACTGAGACTCCCACAATGCATATGTTTTTCTACTTGATTGTATTCCACAGGTCCTTTTAGTTTTGTTCACTTTTCTTTAGTCTTTTTCAATTTCTTAGACTTGATAATTTTCACTTATCTTTAAGTTTGCTGATTCTTAGTAATGCCTGCTCAAATCTGACTTGACTCTCTCTACTGAAGTTTTTACTTTTTATCTTACTTTTCAGCTCAGAATATCTTTTAGGTTATCTTTATGTTTTCTGTCTCTTTACTGATATTTCCATTTTGTTCATTCCTTGTTTTCCTGACTTTCTCCACATTTTTTTTTAGTTCATTGAGCATCTTTCTTTCTTTATTTTTTTTAAAGATTGTATTTATTTATTTGACAGACAGAGATCACAAGCAGGCAGAACAGCAGACGTGGGGGTGGGGTGGGTGGGTGGGTGGGTGGGAAGCAAACTCCGTTCTGAGCAGAGAGCCCAGTGCGGGGCTTGATCCCAGAACCCTGGGATCATGATCTGAGCTGCAGGCAGAGGCTTTAACCCACTGAACCACCCAGGTCCTCCTCTTTGAGCATCTATAAGACAGTTTTTTCATAATCTTTATCTAATGGATCTGCCATCAAGTCTTTTTTAGAGACAGTTTTTGTTGGTTTAGTTTTTGCCTTAGAGGGGCAAAACTTTCCTGTTTCTTTTTATGCCTTATGATTTTTTGTTGAAAACTGGACATTTGAACCTAGTAATGTGGCAATCCTAGAAATAAGATTCACCCCCTTCTCCAAGGTTTGCTGTTTTTTATTATTGTTTTTGTTTTTTTGATTGTCATAGGCTGTCTCTATGTCAAGGATCACTCTGAAGTATAAAGTTAAGGTCTTCTCAGATCCTTTCTGAAGCTTTCCCTGAAAATGCACAGTAACTTTCTAATTTTCTCCATATGCAATTATTTTTCAATACCTTAGTCTTTAATATCTGGCTTCTAAAAGGGAAAAAGAAAAATGAGAAGGGGAAAAATTGGTACTGGCTTTTTAAATTCCCTGGAAGTCACTTTAACTAGAAGGGGAGGGGCTTGAAACAATTGGGGGAGGAGCAACAATGACTGCCCACTATTTTGTCTGCATCTTTGTGATAAGGGGCATCAATCAGTTTGCAGAGCATGGTTTCCCAGTATTTGGAGGACAGGGTTTTTTACCCCTCTGGCCTGCCAGCTGTGTGACACAAGTCTGGGGGTAGGAGATAGGTAGCTCTTACTGTGCTAAGAGCTGAACTTGATCTCAATTTACTGTCCCTGCCTTCCCTTGGAGGTTGCAGTTCTTCAATAGACTCCACAAAGTTCCAAAATAATATAATATCAGACAGATTCTGCCAAAGAAATTATTGTCTAGGTGGGGAGACAGATTTCCGGTGCTTCCTACTCTGCCATCTTCCCAGAATGCTTAGATGACTTTTTATTCTTGAATGATTGTTAAATCAAGGAACCTGGCCACGATCTCATCTGGAGGTAGAAAATAATTTTCGACAGAGCTAGTTTAACACAGAGGAATTTCTGTTGCTTAGAGGAGTTCAGCTTTTTCTACAAGCTGGTTACCTTAACAAGTATGGCTAACAAGTTGAAAGGAAGAATTTGATGGGGTTTTGAGTGAATATTTAAGGTGGTAGAATTGGTGAGTTGGGAGAAGAAGTTCTAGTTTTAGTCCTACTGAGCTGATGTGTGAGTGGGACTTCTGGGCAGAAGTCTCTGGCAGTCACAGGAAATGCAGAACTGGATCCGGAAGAGAAATAAGAGCTAGAGGCAGGGATTTGGGGGGAAAATCCATGACAGTCACCTTTTGTCCTCCCACACTACCCTCTGTGCCTTAGTGAGAAGAGTACCACGTTGAATTAAACAAGGTTCTGATACAGACAACAATTCTTAGATGAAAGTTTGGCTTTTGTACTTAATAACAAATATCTCTATAGTAGAACAAGCTGGTTGATATTAAAAAATATTCTGAGTGAGGTTTCAACCTAACCATCTCTCTGATGAGTCTAGCCATCTCAGGTAAATATTATCTGTTTTAATGGCTGTTTCATAGTAAAGTCGTAATTTCAGTGACTCAAACCAATCTAGTCCTTAGATTTAACTGAATCAGACAAGGCTTCACTCAGGACCAGCAATTACAAAATAAACAAGGACTGGATTGTTAAAGGAAAGAAATATATGCAGAAAAAACTGTTGCAAAGTAGGTCTATATCACCTGATCTATAAAAGGTCAGACATTTATAATAAGCATCATTTTGGGGGGAAAGGTTTAGGTCACAAAAAGAAAGAGCTAATAATTTAGACAGTTTCTTATGTGATAGAAGTCTACCCATGGAAAGGGATTCATCCAACTGGACAGTGGTCTTGCATAGAACAAATTGGGAAGGTGTGTGATTTTAGGCCCAGTAGCGGACTTTCAAATCCTATTTGCAGCTTTAGTTGGTTAAGAAGGTAACCCTGTCTCTCAGGGCAAATAAGTATAATTGTAACTGGAAAAGAAAAAAGAAAATCTATATTAAAATAAAAAAAAACATAATAAAAGTATTTGGATCTATGATGTTAGTGATTTTCTAATAGTTTTCCAGTCTCTGTACTAATCAATTCTAGAAGCACTGAATCAGTATTTATATTGTTTTTAAGGTGTTTAAAGCATTTTTAGGGTCTGGTATATTATAGACTGGTAAGAAATATAATTAATTTTAAAAATCAATGTACAAATGTTTGGAGAAATCTTATCTAATACATTAATACTTGTACTATTTGTTAGTTATGTGATAAGCATGGAAATATTTAGAAAAAGTTATTCACTTAAAAATTAATAAAGAGGAAACTAGACAGAGTCAAAATTGCTGTGATCATTCTTCTTTGTGTTTTAAAGTATTGATCAGGGACATCTGGGTGGCTCAGTTGGTTAAGTGCCTGACTCTTCAGCCCAGGTCTTGATCTCAGGGTTATGAGTTCAAGCCCTGTGTTGGATTTTACACTAGGTATGGAGCCTACTTAAAAAATAATAAATAAATACATACATAAATAAATAAATAAAATAAAGCTATCTATCAACAATTAAGAACCTAGTTAAATACAACAAAGTTAACCCAATCTCTGTTTCTCAGGATGGCACAATGGTCCTTTTCGAAGACTGAGTGTCAGAATTAGGGCCCTTCAGTCTCTCCTGGCTTACTTTTCCTGGGATAGAGCCCTTTCCTTTCCCTAGACCCTAGCTTTCTTTATCATCGGTAGCCCCACCCTTGCCTTTAGAACGTGTTTCTTTTTTGCAGGAGAAAAGAAAACACACATTTCTCTTTGACTCCTTTTTTGAATTTTCTGAAATGTTCAAAAGGGAGCTTGTTGATATTAAGACTTTATAAAATGGGTAGTATAGTTGTTAGTGTAGCTTGTCCATGCATGTTTGCATCTCTGTAAACCAGTAATGTTTTCTGGGATTCCATCGAAAGCAAGGGAAAAGAGAAGAGGCTGAAACTAAGCAGCATCAAAGGGAAAAGCTATAGCACAGAATTACTCCTGAGGTACCTGATGGGCTTCCCCCATGGGAAGCTCTAATCTTCAGTGCTCTCCAGCCCTGCAGAGGTTGGGTGGGCATAGGAGGGATGGGATGGAAAGGCCATGTCATAGGTCCTTCCTCTGCCTCCTTGGATGTCAGCAGTGCTGAAAGCAGCCCAGGGGAAGTCAGACTAGCAAAATGTTTGTTCAGGTGTCTGCACACGTGATGAAAAGAAGCATGGTAACATGAAAAAGGAAGAAACCAGTTTGAGAAGACCCTTTTAGAACATATGGAAAGATAAAATAGTGAGAAAGTAACAAAGTACACATGTTCTCTCAATTAATAGCAGAGCCAGGGACTGGGGTTTCTTATCTCGTCAATTTTTTTTTTTTTTTCCTCCAGAGGAGTTCCAGGAGGGCCAGAGAATGAATGACTGTTCCATCTACAGACTTTCAGTGAATCTCTCTGTTTTTGTCTCACACCTTTTTTCTGCTTGCTGTAGTGCCTGTATCTTTTTTTTTTTTTTTTTTTTTTTTTTTTTTAGTCTAGAGCATTTCCCACATTAACATGCTCTACAACAGGGGTTGGAAAACTATGGTCCATGGGTCAAATAGGACCAGTCATCTCTTTTGTGTAGTTTGGGGGAGTTGAGGGTAGTTTTCACATTTTATTTTTTTTTCTTTCAAATATGTAATATATAAATATATGTGCTCTCAAACTTTATATAATCATAGAGATAAATTTTCAGTTTCATCGAGATACGATTTTATTGAGATATAACTGTCATACAGTATATATATAAAATAGAGTATAAGGTTGAGGTTCTACAACATGACTCCTTAACTTACATATGTTGTGAAGTGATTACTACCATAAGTTTGGTGAACATTCATCACCTCATATAGTCACAAAAAAGTGTTTTTTCCTTGTGATGAGAACTTTTAGGACCTCTTCTCTTAGCAACTTCCAAATATACCATATAGCAGTGTTAATGATAGCCATTATGTTGTATATAGTACATTCTTAGTAATTATTCATCTTCTAACAGAAGATTTATACCCTCTGATCACCTTCATCCAATTTCCCAAAATGTAATTTTAAATTACATTTTAGCATTTGTATTTTTAAATGGAATTCTGATAAATATGAAATTAATAATACTTAGCACTCCTATGTTCATATCTCATGTGGCACTATTACTCAGGTTGCAAGATTCACAATAACAAAAAAAAAAGTAAATTCTGCAGGGAGTGACAATATGAATAACATGGAGGACATTATGCTAAGTGACATGAGGAGGTCATGGAAAGACGAATACCGCATGACTTCACTTATAACAGATATCTAAAATAATCAAATTCAGGGGTCCCTGGCTGTCTCAGTTTGTAGAGCATATGACTCTGGATCTGGGGTTGTGAGTTTGAGCTCCATGTTGGGTGTAGAGTTTATTTAAAAAAAAAAAGTCAAATTCATAAAGTTCATAGAATCAAAAAGTGGACTGCTGGTTGCTAAGGTCTGGGAGGGAGGGGAAATGGAGATTTACTAATCAAAGGGCATAAAGTTTCAGTTAAGCAAAATGAATAAGCTCTAGAGTTCTACTGTACAACATTGTACCTATAAACAATAATGTGTTGCATTCTTAAAAATTTGTTGAGGTTAGATATCATATTAAATGAGATTAAAAATAATAAATTTTTAATCTTAAGTCTTAAATCATAATCTTAAATCATAATCTTGATATTAAATCATATTAAATAAGATTAAAAATAAATAAAATAATAACATGTCCAGAAGAACCATGGCAGAGGGGAAGACAGTACACTATAGGGCTCATAATCCCAGTTATTCGAAAGATTTGGAGGATCTCCGTTTTTTAAATGCTAGAAGTGTTTCGAAAAGTCTTTTGGAGAGATGGTCTATGAAAGTAAACTTCTTGGACAAATGTATGGAAATGAGGTATACCAAACTGCTCTATTGGAGATTCAGAATTTTCATGAGCAAAGTAAATGATCTCAGAAGGGTTTGCATTAAATATTTTTTGTTTATTTTTTAGCCCAATTTAAAAATTTTTATTTATTTATTTTTTGCCTGTATAATATCTGTCAACATTTTAAGGAACTAGTGTTCTGTGGGATATACTTTAGGAAATGTTATTGCCCACTTTTATCTATACAGCTAGGTTTCAAATTATGGTTACACTGTACCATGAAGAAAAAAACTCTTTATGTTAGCTACAACGAATCTCATATTTTCCCTGAGCTTTTATCTTTTATCTATCCTTTTATCCTTTCCTAAGGAGGAAAACAGATTGACTCAATCTGTTGTCTGGGATAAACAAAGGTCAATATGATATTAGGAGGGTTTTTGGCACTTCTTCAGGAAAGATACTTACTCGGTTTCTTTCTTTCTTTTTTTTTTTTAAGTTTTATTTATTTATTTGGCAGAGACCACAAGTAGGGAGAGAGGCAGGCAGAGTGAGGAGGGGCGTGGGGGTGGAGGAGTGGGAAACAGGCTCCCTGCTGAGCAGAGAGCCTGATGTGGGGCTTGATCCCAGGA
This sequence comes from Meles meles, assembly GCF_922984935.1. NCBI lineage: Eukaryota > Metazoa > Chordata > Mammalia > Carnivora > Mustelidae > Meles > Meles meles. The sequence continues at coordinate 45,016,780 of NC_060070.1, read as the reverse complement.
CCCTGAGATCATGACCTGAGCTGAAGGCAGAGGCTTAAGCTACTGAGCCACCCAGGCGCTGCTTACTTGGTTTCTTGGATGGCCTTCTCCCATGGCTGCATCTCTCTGAAGGCATCCAAATGTGTTGGGAAGAGGTTCCCTGGCTCATGCTGGTCCTGGAGTAATATCTTGTGGCTGACTGGGTGCTGCTGGCCCTGTTATAGGCAGTCTACAGCTACTGTCACTTAATTTGTTCTCTCTGCAAGGATCCGTTAGTGCTCCTGGCTGACCTGGGCTCACTTTGCTTCTGGTTGACTTCCTTGGCCTTTGTCCAGCTTCGTGCCCCAGCAGCTACTAACCCTCCTCTGTGAGGTCAACTTGCTCTGCCCTGTAGGCCCCTTGGCAGGCCCACTGTCCCTTGGCTACACAAATGCAGGAACTGGTTTGAGAAAACTCATCCTTGGAACCTTCCCTCTCTGCATATACTGCATAGCCAAGGAGCTGTGTTTGCATGCGAGACTGTTGTATTTGGGGGAAAGGGAACAACTTGAAAGATGCTCTTTTCCCAGACTCTTCCATTAAAAAAACGAATGGGTTACTATAGCCCATATCTTTATCATTGACTTTATCCTCACTTATATAATGCACATCTCCCTGATGTCCAGGGAGGAGAAATGGGGAGACACAAGTTTTATGGCTTCCAATCTCTTTCTCTCTTTTCTGTTTCCAGGCGAGAAACTGCCAGATGTCTTTTTAAATTTCTTCTTCATTATGTCTTCCTTCTTCTGTACTAGCTGTTGGTAGGGGTTTGGGACATCCCTCCACATAACTATATTTTAAGTCCTTCAGCCTACTCTTTGCTGAGGTAACATCCTATTGAAAAAGGTTGTTAACTTGCTGCATATCCAATTTGTACATAGAGTGCCCAAAACTGACTTTCTCTTTGTCCTTTCTTTACATTTCTTTTTTTTTTTTATTTTACCCTTTTTATTTATTTATTTTTTTTTTCAGCGTAATAGTATTCATTCTTTTTGCACAACACCCAGTGCTCCATGCAAAACGTGCCCTCCCCATCACCCACCACCTGTTCCCCCAACCTCCCACCCCTGACCCTTCAAAACCCTCAGGTTGCTTTTCAGAGTCCACAGTCTCCCATGGTTCACCTCCCCTCCCCAATGTCCATAGCCCGCTCCCCCTCTCCCAATCCCACCTCCCCCCAGCAACCCCCAGTTTGTTTTGACAAACCATAAATGACTCTTAATCTTTCTTTACATTTCTTATGTACAGATTTAAATTTCCCATAGGCAGATGTGTACCCAGTGTGAAATATGGTTTACTTGGGAAGGCAAAAGAACTAAGCACATTTGTAAAATGGAAACCATTATTTCCATTACCCACGTTCTATCAGCTTTTACACAGATCCCATTCTAGCTGGTCAGCAGTTCTCTATACTTCTTTGATGTCCCTACCTCTTGAGTTGCCTCCTCTTGATTGCTCCTTTATTTTTCAAGCTCATCAACTTTTTTTTAAAAGACTTTTTTATTTATTTACTTCACAGAGATCCCAAGTAGGCAGAAAGGCAGGCAGAGAGAGAGAGAGGAGGAAGCAGGCTCCCTGTCCCAGGACCCTGAGATCATGACCTGAGCCGAAGGCAGAGGCTTTGACCCACTGAGCCGCCCAGATGCCCCAAGATCATCACATTTTGCACTTCTATGAAATGTCATCTCTTTCACAAATTCTATCTTCAGGTCACTATTTCTCTTTCCTTCACACTAGGTGATTACAATCATACTAATTCTTTTAATTGCTAAGTATGCACCTATGTCCCACATCTGTGATCTAGCCAGAAACTTGTATTCAATTGGTCCGAAGGTTCCTCAAAGACAACCTGAATCCACCCTCCAGCTAACATTTTCTTCTCTTATATGTGCCATCTCATTTAAGGGCAGGGTGATACAGCAAGTTCCTTCATTCACATTCTCACGTGGGCTATTCCAATAGTTTTCTGAAGAATCTTTCTGCCGTTTCCCCCCTCATTTCTGTGTCACTGTTAGAGTGCTCTTTTAAGATCCTCCCCATCTCCTGTTTTTGTCTTGCCTGACATCTGGCCATCCCCATATACTTGTTTTCCTCCAGTCAGTTTTCTGGCAGTTCTTGGAATGCTTCCTGCTGTCTCATGCCCAGCTACTTTTACACAAAGGATTCCTCTTCTTGGTCATCCTTCTCTCCCTCATTCAAAGAGCTAATTTATAGCTAGGCTTTATGAATGAGTTCCTGCTTCTTCCTCTAGGAAGTCATCTCTTGAAATCCCAGCCTGAATAAGGCTGTCTTCTTCTGTGCTCCTTCATGCATACCTTTTATTTACACACTCTTGTGGAACCATCAGGTGTATCTTAATAATATTATCTCTCCTTTCTTTCACTTCATTTGGGAGCAGAAACATATCTTGTTGATTTCTTTGTCCCTAGTGCCTTGTTAGAGCCAGATACCCAGTAGGGCTCTGTAGATGTTTTTTTTTTTAATATGAATGGAAGAAGTCAAATAGAATAAAGACTTATCTTAAAGATAAGAGGTCATTGGATTTGCCTAGTTGAATGTCTCTGCTGACCTTGGAGAGAGGGGCTTCAGTAAATATTTAGCTTTCACAGCCTGGGCCCTGAGATGTTTATAAGAAAGGCTCCATACTTGAACACCAGCTTTAGCTCTCTCTGCAATACTTTAAGATAGAAAGAAGAGCTGTTAAGAGCCTCTCAAAGTGAACTGTGGAACAATTAGAATGACAAAGATATGAATGATTTGGGTGAATATGGCTTTTAGTCACAAAAAAGACAGCCAAACCCATCTGCTTCAATAAAATCCAGAGCAAAACCTTTGTAATCAGTCTGAAAACACTCAAGGCTTGTTTTCCTTTCTAGGGAAAAGTAAAAAATAATTTAGCAGCTGGATATTTTATCATTTGAACAGTACTTAATCTTTCATTTTTTGAGTTACATTAAAATCTACATACAAAGCTACAGTTCAACTTTCCTTCATGACAGACATTTCTGGACACAGTGGGGGAACAGCTGAAACTCATGGTGATGCCCCTCACTCTGTCTGGATTCTGTGTGATGACCCTCACTCTGCCTGGTTTCTGTGTAAGCTCCCAGCCCCTCCTTGCAACATCCCCACTCACTTTTCCAACAGACTTCTAGTACCCCAGTTGCTCAGTGTGGACTATATAAGAGGCTGTCAGCAACCAAATAAATAATTCCAACCAGAACGTGAAGGCCCTAGGCAGGCCATACCATGGTGACCAGGAGTCAGGAGATAATAAATGATTTTCAGTTTCTAGTCACTCAGGACAGAAGGCTGGTCAAGGCTGCTGGAGACTTTGGGGAGTGTATAGAGCAGGTCAAGGATGCACTTAATCCAGGAAGGGGTATTTCAAAAATTGTGCTCACAACCAGACTTGGAAGCCCAAAATAGCAGTAACCCGAGATGACTTGAATTAATTTTGGGGAAGGGTATGGGTGAATGAGGAGGCCTATGGCTTGGGGTTCTCTAGAGAAATAGAACACACACACACACAGATTATTTTAATGAACTGGTTCATGCAATTGTGGGCCTGGCAAATCTGAAATCTGTAGGGCAGGCTGGCAGACTGGAGACTCAGGGTGTATTGATTTTTCAGTCCTGAGTTTAAATTTCCACAGGTCAGCAGCCTGGAAACTAAAGCAGGGTTTTAATATTGTAGTCTTGAGGGAGAATTCCTTCTTCTTTAAGAAAACTCAGCGTTTGGTCTTAAAGCCTTCACCTGATTGGATGAGGCCCACGCACATTGTGGGAGGGAGGATAACCTTCTTTATTCAAAGCCCATCGACTGTAAATGTTAATCACACATCTAACACATAATTTCACAGAAATATCTAGAATAGTGTTTGATCAAAAAGTTGGGCATCATAGCCTAGCAAAACGGACACATGAAGTCAACCACCTTAAGGACAAAAAAGAGGAACAGTGAAGCTCCAGATGAGGAGCTAGATCTAGAGCAGTGGCCTGAGAAGGGCCATAGACAAACTCAGTCTGTGACTGGAGGGAAATAGGACTTGTCAGGTTAGTCAGGGCTGGGGAACATGAGATACAAGTTATACCTATAGTGAACTTGGCTCCATGCTGCCTCTTCTGACTTAGTTTCACCCACTGAGTGATGGTACAGTTGATGCAGGTTTCCACTGCAGGCCTTGCTCAAGTGAGCAGTGGCTAAGATTTTGCTTCCCTTGTTTCTCCAGCAAAATGTACCTATCCTAAAAATCTCATTTAATAGGATGCTTACTTAGTGGGTGGCTTAGCCAAGTTTTGGTAATCTAATAGCTTAAAAGAGTAAATTCCAACCTTTTGTTAATAAAAATAAAAATAAAAATAAATTATAAGCTTCTTTGATTGAAGGCAGTTGGGAAAACTCATGCCTGGGTCCAGGTACCTCTGTAGTACCTTTATTTGCTTGAAAAGTATCTCCTGCATAAAACTTTGAAAGTATCCTCATAGTCCTTCCCACCATTGACACATTTTCTTTTTGTACCGTACTAGCTACTAACCTGTTATTTCTTCTTTGTTTTTCATTAGAAGATTTTATATATTTATTTGAGAGAGAGAGCACGAGCAGAAGGAGAGGAAGAAGCAGACCCCTCTGAGCAGGGAGACTGACGTGGGGCTTGATCCCAGGACCCTGGGATCATGGCCTGAGCCAAAGGCAGACGCTTAACCAACTGAGCTACCCAGGCATCCCTAACCTATTATTTCTTAACTCATGCCCATCCTTCTATACGTGGCTCTGTGATAGTCAGGCTAAGAGTCTGCAAACTACATTTCCAAGACTCCCTTGCAGCTTCGATGGGAGGAACTGATTAGAGACTGGAAAGCCAGTGACAAGTAGAAGGGACCTTCATATTGTGTCCAAGTCCTATAAGCATGCTTCTAGTGGCGGAAACTGCAGCAACAGCAGACCACTCTAGCTCCTGCATTTTTTGGTATGCTCAGTAATGGCTGCAAATATCCCCTTCAGAGATATAAGCACCAGATGTGTAGTACCTTCCCTGAGTACTGAGAAATGGCCCCCAAGCAGCTTCAACTCAGAGCTTTGAGCATCATTAAGAGGCACACACAGCCCCTCCAGTGTCCAAGGATTAGATGGGAAGGGCACTCTCAGAGATACGGGCGCTAACAGTTCAAGGAGGCCTCGAGGAATGCAAGATCAGGTGAGCAGTAACTTCCTCAGAGTCAGCCATTGTGGCACTCTCCTCAGGAGTACAAGCATTGGATCGCAGTGTTGTCTCAGAGGTCTGCATGCCAGCTGTGTGGGACCCTTCCCTGCCCAGAGATCTGTGCACCAGCTGTGGCTCTGCTTCACTGGTCAGAACTTAAGCCAGCTCCATTGTAGCACCTCTTCTGAGCTCCTGAGATCTGGCAACACCTCTCTTTTCATTTTTGTTCTTCCAACCCTAGAGATGGTGGCTGCCTCCCAGAGTTACCTCAAAGTCCAATTTTTGTTCTATTAGCTTTCCAGCTCCTTTCATACTCTTTTGCCTTGATTAAACTTCCTGTGTTTGAAGCAACTAATTTGGGTTTCCTTTCAAGTCTGGACCCTGAACCATACATGTATCTCCCTTTCCCACAGCTGTAGTAGCTGGAATGTTCTAGAATTATTGCCTTTAGGGTAGGACAATAATTAGTAGGATTTCTGTTGAAGTCCAGAAAGAGAGAAAGTCTAGGGATTAATGGAGTTTTAAAAAATGTTCTTTTGAATCCCAAGACAGACAATAATTTTGAGCTTTAAGAGTTTGAATTTTGATTTCTCAAAAGCAGAGCTCTCAGGTCATTGTTTTTGGTTTTTTTTTTTTTTGGTTTTGTTTTGTTTTGTTTTTGGTCCTAAACCGTAAGTACTCTTTTCTTTTTCTCCTAGACTATATAAATATTCTGAATGGTGGGGAAGAAGCATAAATTGTCAGAAATTTAAGATACGTGGCAGTTATTGACGGTTTCTGAAGAGCGGCCCTGTTTCTTGCCTCTCCCCTTTCAGATAAGCAATATAGCGATCAGTAGCAGTGGGAATCTGAGCACAGAGAGAAGTGTAGCTTCTTCTTGCCTGGAAAGCACTGCATTAGATTTCCTGTGTGGGGACAGCAGAGTGAAACAATCAATGTGGACAGTAAATGCAGAGGGCCTCAGTATGAGGCACCGAGGGGTCCCAAGACCACTGTATCTGGTTTTCCGCCACTCCAGGCTGAGAAATAGATTGGGCCAAACTATGGTGGTCTAGAGTTGTTGCTTTTGATAGAAATAAAGTGGAAGATGTCATCAGAGTCTGCCCCAAAGTATGGGCATTTGTGTAGATGCCAGAGTAGAGAAAAAATTGACTGTATCCAAAGGCCATAGGGTGCTAGTGTAGAAAGTGAATCCAGCCTGTATAGGTCATCTGCCCGAACAGTGAATCCAATTCCTAGGACAGGGAATTCAGGACACGTAGAGGATCCAACCTGGACAGAGAGTTTGGCATGGACAAATGCCCCATCCTCATGCCATGATACTAGATAGTCTCTGCCTCCAGAACTTACAAGTTCCTAAATGAGGAGAAAAATGGTGACGAGAATCCTATATTAACCTTTTAACTAAACTTTATTGAATTTTTAACTGGAATGCTTAACTTTAGCAGAATTGACCTAGATTATATTATCTTTCATTAGATGGAATGGGGCTGGAAGGAAATTATTATATTATAATTTATTTAAATTATTTATATTAACATATAACGTATTATTTGCCCCAGGGATACAGGTCTGTGAATCATCAGGCTTACACATTTCACAGCACTCATCATAGAACATACCCTCCCCAGTGTCTAACCCAACCACCCTATCTCTTCCCCCCAACCCCCAGCAACCCCCAGTTTGTTTTGTGAGATGAAGAGTCTCTTATGAGGAAATTATATTACTACTAAGGAATATATAACAATGTTACTTTTTGCATGTCTGAACACATGGGCATCTATCCCACCTGATATGTTTAGAGAATCCCTCCTTTACAAGGAAGTGCTAGTCAAAGACATGTTTAGGCAGGGGGTACTTTTTCCTGTATGAAAGAGTAGTTTTGTGACTAGGATCAGAAATGATGTTTCGTTTCTTGCAATACAAAACAGAACAAAGGAATCATGAAGTTTCTGAGTTTGCTCCTCAATTAAAAACAAAAAGAAGAGAAACAACTGGAGGCGTCCAATATAATCTAGGAGGCCAAAAACATAAACCCAAAGCTACTTTTGAGTTACTTTTGAAAGTCCTCAGTTCAAGAATTTTTCCTCTTCTGAAGAAAATATTTTTGTCTACTTAGGTAACATAACTATGCAGTATTTTCGAGTTCCAATGTCATTTTAGATGTTAGACATTATGAAGTTAGATTCTAAAGAAAAAAATTCTCAATGGAAATCAGTTGTAATACTGTGTGATGAGAGGACTCTTAGTCAAAAGCAATAGATTTGGTCCAATGTAACAATCAGTGAGTGGGATCTTGCTTTATGTCAGATGCTGTATTAGACATTTTGAGGTAAAAATCCCTGCCTTGAATTGCCCACAGCTTGGCAAATTTTGGCAGATTTGGGATTGAGGAAAATATTATTGATTGAAGAAAAAAATTGTATACTTACAGCAAGCCAGCTTTGGATGAAAAAACAAGTCTTACTGAGTTATACTATATAAAAGCTTCTTAATAATTTTTCTTTAATTTAAAAGGAAGAATTCAAGTACCTTTGGATAAATACAAAAGTATTTTTAATTGTAATGACTCAGAAATGGAAATGTTAAGAAGCACTAAGATTAGAACAGCTGTCATTAGGTATTTCACTGATTCATACTAACCAACATCAGTCTCAGTGCTGATGCATTGAGTGTGAAAAACTATGAGGAAGTTTCAATCAATGCACCTTTGATTGATACAATAATTGCACCCAAATACCCATTTACAAATAGCATCGTTATAATAGAACTTCATTTAGAAATGAACTTCTACTAAAAATTCAATTCAGTATCACAATCATTTCTTTAGCATCTATTACATATATCTGAGGTTCCAAGCAAGATGCTTTTATGGATGTTATAATGAGTAAAGCATGGCCTCAATTTTTAAAGATGAGGTCAGGGACTTTTTCTGTCTTCATAACCACTGTATTCCAGTGTTTAGATAGTTCTTAATACATAATTGACATTCAGCTAAAGCTACGAATGTTATAAGTTATGATGTGAATCTTTATATGTGAAGTACTTCAAGCAGAAAGTGGAATTAGGTCATAGAAGTGTGGAGCAGCAAAACAAATATCTTACCTTGCTTTTGTCTAAGCACATTGAAACCCGAAATTAAAGTGTGTGCACTCACGTGTGCTTGCACACAGTCATTGTTATTTCACTCTATTCTGCAAGATAGATGAAGCCTTGAGCCCGTTCAATAGAAGCTGATGACTTCCTAACTAAATGCAGATATTAACTGATATGTAAGACCCTTGCAGATACAGTAGTTATGTGGGTAACTTTATTTCCCATCACTGAGAATTATAAACAGACTAATTGAAACAATGAGGTTCTTATTTAAAAAAATTTAGCTATATCTTTTATTGAGACACCAGTTTTTCTGAGATATAAATATAAAATTACAAATAAAACTACTCTTTAAAGCTGACCTTTATTTCTGAGTTTTCCTTGCCCAGTTACTGTGGATCTACCATGGATCCATGGGGCAGTTACAGGTCCCAATAAGCTCACCCAACTCTGGGAGTCATTTACCTTGTGTTGTCTGAAATTCGCATCTCACGGGCCCCAAGAATGCAGATTTGACTTGTTCAGCTCTCAGAGTGAATCTTATCATCTGGTAGTTAAAGATTTTACAATCACTCACTCCAATTGTAGATTAAATCTGGTTTTGTTTTTTAAAGCAGCTCTCCCATTGCCTTCATTAGTAGAGGAAACATTGGAATATGTTGTTTTTGTTCTTGATCTTACTATCAAAGATGGGTAAATTTTTTTAAGTGTCCAATAGAATGATTCAACAATTCTATGCCTTACTCAGTGCTCATACCCTTCATCTGTTTCATCCATCCCCCACCCACCTCCCCTCTGGCAACTACCAGTTTGTTCTCTATAGTTAAGTCTGTTTTTTTTTTTTTTTTTGGTCTCTTCTTTCTTTGTTCATTTTGTATTTTTTAAATTCCACATGTGAGTGAGATCATATGGCATTCGTCTTTCTCTGAATGACTTATCTCACTTAGCAGTATACTCTCTAGATCCATCTATGTTGTTGCAAATGGCATAAGTTAATTCTTTTTTAATGGCTGAATAATAGTCTGTGTGTATGTGTGTGTGTGCACATCTTCTCTTATCCATTCATCTATGGATGGACTCTGTATGTGAATTATACTTTAAAAAGTGATAGGGCAGTTCCTCTCCTTGGGTAGGAGATAACAAGAAATCTAGATGAATCTTTATGTATGACCTCTTTGTTTTCTATTGAGAATTTTCTTATTTCCTAGCATTTGGGACACCCCTTTCTGCCACAGGGTCATTAGACTTGGTTTATTCGAGCAGGCATCTTTCTCAACTTTGGGGTTAGCAAGGTATTGTTCACATCACTCCCTGTGCCATTGAATATTTGCCTTCCAGCTGCTGATAAAGTCATCTTTGCTATTTGTCTTGGTCTCAAGAGCAAAAAAAAAGTGTATTCACCTCACAAACATGCAAGGTAATGAAGAAGCATTTCTGGGCCAAGAAATGTCAAAGCCAATGTAGCTTTAAGATCTTCTGCAGCTCCCTGATTCTCAGGTTCTGCTGCTGCTACTGCTGACTCTTGAGTTTTTAATGAGTGGCAGGTGTGTTCAATTTCAGAGTTCATGTGCTAAAGTCTGATGGCCATTGACCTGTCCCTCTGCTTGGTTAAATGTCTTTATTATTTTAAAATTAGAAACAAAGAGAACCTCTTCCTTTAAAATGACTGTTGTGTGAAAACTGACTAAATGATTAAAAGACATCTTTTTCTGTTTAAAAAAGTGTCACATTCTAAGCAAACTGGTCCGAATGCCAAAAACTGTAGGGGGAGACCCTGGAGGACCTGGCTGGACTTCCCAACTGATTCACTGACTTTCTTATTTTTTTCTTTCTTCTTTTCTTGTTATAATCTCTGGAAGACTTTCTCAACTTTATTTTCCAGTGTTTTTTTTTTTTTTGTGAATTCTTTGTCTCAGCCATTGTATTTTTCATTCCCAAGGATGCTCTTGTGTTCTCAGACAGTGCTCTTGTTTTTCAGCCTCCTTTTTTTTTTATGGACACTCAAAATTTTTTTAATTAATTAATTAATTTTTTATAAACATATAATGTATTTTTATCTCCAGGGGTACAGGTCTGTGAATCGCCAGGTTTACACACTTCACAGCACCCACCACAGCACATACCCTCCCCAATGTCCACAACCCCACCCCCCTCTCCCAACCCTCCTCCCCCCAGCAATCCTCAGTTTGTTTTGTGAGATTAAGAGTCACTTATGATTTGTCTCCCTCCCAATCCCATCTTGTTTCATTTATTCTTCTCCTATCCCCCTAACCCACCATGTTGCATCTCCACTTCCTCATATCAGGGAGATCATATGACAGTTGTCATTCTCCAGTTGACTTATTTCACTAAGCATGATACCCTTTAGTTCCATCCACGTTGTCGCAAATGGCAAGATTTCATTTCTTTTGATGGCTGCATAGTATTACATTGTGTATATATACCACTTCTTCTTTATCCATTCATCTGTTGATGAATGTTGATGATGTTGGTTCTTTCCATAGTTTGGCTATTGTAGACATTGCTGCTATAAACATTCGGGTGCACATGCCCCATTGGATCACTATGTTTGTATCTTTAGGGTAAATACCCAGTAGTGCAATTGCTGGGTCATAGCATAGCTCTATTTTCAAATTTTTGAGGAACCTCCATGCTGTTTTCCAGAGTGGTTGCACCAACTTGCATTCCCACCAACAGTGTAGGAGGTTTCCCCTTTCTCCGCATCCTCACCAGCATCTGTCATTTCCTGACTTGTTAATTTTAGCCATTCTGACTGGTGTGAGATGATATCTCATTGTGGTTTTGATTTGTATTTCCCTGATGCCGAGTGATGTGGAGCAGTTTTTCAAGTGTCTGTTGGCCATCTGGATGTCTTCTTTGCAGCAATGTCTGTTCATGTCTTCTGCCCATTTCTTGATTGGATTATCTGTTCTTTGGGTGTTGAGTTTGCTAAGTTCTTTCTAGATTTTGGACACTAGCCCTTTATCTGATATGTCGTTTGCAAATATCTTCTCCCATTCTGTCAGTTGTCTTTTGGTTTTGTTAACTGTTTCCTTTGCTGTGCAAAAGCTTTTGATCTTGATGAAATCCCAATAGTTCATTTTTGCCCTTGCTTCCCTTGCCTTTGGTGATGTTCCTAGGAAGATGTTGCTGCGACTGAGATTGAAGAGGTTGCTGCCTGTGTTCTCCTCAAGGATTTTGATGGATTCCTTTCTCACATTGAGGTCCTTCATCCATTTTGAGTCTATTTTCGTGTGTGGTGTAAGGAAATCCATTTCATTTTTCTGCATGTGGCTGTCCAATTTTCCCAACACCATTTATTGAAGAGGCTGTCTTTTTTCCACTGGACATTCTTTCCTGCTTTGTCGAAGATTAGTTGACCATAGAGTTGAGGGTCTATTTCTGGGCTCTCTATTCTGTTCCATTGATCTATGTGTCTGTTTTTGTGCCAGTACCATTCAGCCTCCTTTTTTTATTTCATGGGTGCAATATCTTCTCTTTTCTTCTGAGGAGAATTAATTATTATATTTTGAAATTTTCTTAGCTACCTGCTCTATTCCTTGGAGTTTTTCTTTCTTTCTTAAAAAAAAATTATTCCTATATGTTCATTTTGATTGCTGTCTTTAGTGAAAAAGGATGATATTTTTTAAGATAGAAGCCATAAAAAACAGACTGGAAACTATATTTGGGTGGAGGAGTTTAACCAGTGAGCCTTACTCTGGGAAGGTCTGTCTGGACTGTTTTGTTGGGTGACCACCAAATCTCAGCATCTTTAGATCTTTTCTCTAGGATTGGTTCATTTCTCCAGAGAGAAATCTGCCAGTTTTCTGTCTAAAGAGCCCAAGCCTGCTTTCTGGGCTCTGCCAGCTGAGTGGGGACTAGGGTTTCAGACCTTTTTTTTTTTTTTTTTTTTTTTTTTTTTTTTTTAGATAATCTCTTGTTTTTAGTAAGGCATCTCACACCCACCCTCATACATACCCAAGTCAGAATCTCCTGAATTCAGTTTCCTGAACAATAGTTCTCTAGTCTTCTGGCAGGGTGTGAGAGAGGCCTTCATATGGCTATAGTTGGTGGGAAAGGTGTTCTGGGGTCCTAGCTCCCTCTTTTATACACTCTTACTACTATTTTTAGACCCATTGCTGTGTTACTTTTGGAGAGATCTGATTCCTTCATCCCTGAGGTACTCTACAAGACTTTGGCAGACTGGTCTGCTTGCCAAATCACAATCCTTTCTCCCTCAATCCATGCCTCTTTGTCATAAATAAGGCTTTACTGGAATATAGTCATTCCCATAGATGTGTATTGCCTATTGCTGCTTTTGCTTTACAAAGAAGACTTGAGTAATTGTGACAGAAGCCCCATGACCTGCAAAGCTTGAATCTGGGCCTTTAGACAAAAAAAAAAAAAATTGCAGACTCCTAAACTGCATTACAATGAGAATCAATCTACTTCTTGGACTTCTCTTGTTGATTTGGGTTTCAGTGCTTTCTGATTTGCTAAGTTGATTATCATTTGGTCATCCGTTTTCTGGTTTTCAAGATTTTATTACCGATTTATGCTCTGCCATTTTGTTTGTCTTTGATGGTTTATACCTCTCCTCTCCCTTAGAGAAATTTTAGCAGAGTTTTAGGAGTGACATAGAGGTAAGACTTTGAAAATACTCTCCATATTCAGTTAGAAGTATGAGGTAAAAGTTAGCAACTTGTAAAAGAAAAGCAAGTTTGCAAGAAGTTGATTGCTCAAGGTCACAGGACAGAACTGGGATGCAAACCCACATCTCTTAGACCCCCAAGAAGGTAATTGTGCAGGGGTAGCTATTTTGTTTTGTTCTCTGCTATAGCTTTAGGACCTTGCCTGGCATCTAGGATCTACTGGGTAAATGTTTATTTTAGTTGTTGTTTTAAGTCCACATTTGTAACCATAATGTTCCTCTATTGTCTCCAAGATATGCTGATCTTAGGGATACTTGTTTTAGTCTCAGGACTGTTCACATTATGGATTTGGATTCATGTAAGCGTGGGTTTTTCACTCACTTCCATATGGTATCAGAGTAGAGGTTATAACTCTTTGATTTTTACTGTTTTTCAGTTTTGTTCTTACACAACTCACTGTGCCATATGAGACATGGTGTCTGAAAGCTCATTGAGAAGTGTAAAGTGTGAAATATAAGGTTCTATTTCCATATGCATAAAAATATCAAGTATCACTAAATGTATAATATAAAATTACTATCAAATAATTTGTGCTCCTTCTTCAAACACTTTATTGACTTGACTTTAGGATATTGGACCCTTGGTCTACTTCTACATCATTGTCTATTTGTTCTCAATCTTCTCAGCTGGATTTTCCTCTTTACTCCAGTCTCATGGTTGTGGAAAAAAAAATTGTATCTTTATAGTGGAGAAATTAGATAACACCTTTACTGGGTAATTAAAATTAACATTATCAGGAGGGCACCTGGTTGGCTCATTTGGTTAAGTGTCTGACTCTTGATTTTGGTTCAGGACATGATCTCAGTGTCATGAGATCAAGTCCCGCATTGGGCTCCACACTCCTGTGGGAAACTTGCTTGAGATTCTCTCACTCTCTGTCCTTTTGCCCCTCCCCCCTAAAATAAATGAATAAATATTTAAAATTAATATTACCAGTAAAGGGCAGATGGACATTGAGTTCCTCTAGATATGCTAACTTGGGAAGGATATGACGTCACTTAGATAGTGTTCTGGCTGGGATCCATTTCCTGAGCCAAATAACTAAGGAACCATCATACAAACCCAAAATGAATTATGTATTGTTTGGGACATGACAACTAATGAAATACCTGATCCTAGACAGGATTCTATACTGGAGGGAAAAAAGACTGTAAAGGATGTTGTTAGGTCCATAGATAAAATTGGATCACAGATGGTAGGTTAGGTAAAAAAGTACTGTATTAACGTTAAGTTTACTGAAGTTGATTACAGTGGTTATATAAGAGAATATTCCCATTTTAAAAATAGATTTTATTTATTTATCAAAGAAAGAGAGAAAGAGCGTACAAGCAGGGGGAGTGGCAGGTAGAGGGAGAAGCAAGCTCCCCACTGAGCAAGGAGTCTGATGTGGGACTAGATCCCAGGACACCGGGATCATGACCTGAGGAGAGGGCAGATGCTTAACTAACTGAGCCACCCAGGTGTCCAGAGATTATTCCCATTCCCATTATTATGAAATAAATATTGAAGTGTTTAGGGGAGAAGGGCAATGATGCATGCAAATTTCAAATGGTAAAAAAAAATTGTACACATACATACATACACAAACACACCACAAGTGGTAAAGGAAATGGTGTAAATGTCAACAATAGGCAAATCTAGATTAAAGGCTTATAAATTGTCTTTGTACTATTATAGTTTCACCTTTATGTAAGCTTGAAATTATTTCCAAATAAGAAGATTTTAAAAAGTAATTTTTTAATCATGTCCTATAAGGTCTTTTGTAGTCTGCTCTTACTGGTTCCCTTATCGTCTATCTGATGTTCACTCTCGCCTCCCTGGGACCTGGAATACACCAAACTTGTTCTAGACTTTGGGATTTTATGTCTGCTTTTCCCTCTGCCTGGAATGCTCTTGCTGCATCTTTTCAGGGCTGTTGCTGTCACATCATCGAGATTCATGTCTTTGTCCAAATGTCATCCCCTCAGAAAGGCCTTCCCAGAAGTGCTGTGCATTTCTTCTTTATGCTTATCACTAACTGAAATTGTTCACTTTTAAAAAAATTTTATTTATTTATTTGAGAGAGAGAGAGGAGAGGGGCAGAGGGAGAGGGAGAGAGAGAATCTCAAGCAGACTCCATGCTGAGCACGGAGTCCAATTTAGGGCTCAAACACACAACCCTGAGATCATGACCTGAGATGAAATCAAGAGTCATACACTTAATCGACTGAGCCACCCAGGTGCACTGTTCACATTTTTGTTGTGTTTTTTTTCAGGTGAATGCACATTCCATCAGAACAGGGACGTTGTTTTGTCCTTGATGCCTAGAACAGCCACTCAATAAATATTTTTTGAATGAATAAATGAATGTCAAGGAAATTTCTTTTATATTTCCTATGGCCTTCACTTTATCTTTAGTGTTCTGTCAGGTTGGCATTCATTTACGATTCCTCTGGGAGCTAGCCCTGGGTCTTTTGAACCTTAGCAGTGACACTGAAGAGTTTATGCCAGGAGTCAGATGTCTCATGGTCCTAGCACTAGCTCTGTCTTCCATCTGTCCTTGCCTTTGGGCACGATAGTGACACCATAGGCTTTTCTGGTGAAAATGTAATGAGATAATGAATATAAAGTGTTTAGCACAGTGCCTAGCACACAGTAAAGAGTCAGTAAAAAGTTGCTACATTAATTATTATTGTATTCTCCTAACACAAAGCCCACGAGATCATAGGTATGTAAGGACTATTGGATTGCCAAATCTAAGAATGCCATTCTCATCTCTTTTTGTTCTTTTATTTTGGAAAATGCTTCCTAATTTTGGAAGTGCCACCCAGTTGCTATCTTTTGTTAGCAGTGAAACAAACAAGTCAAACATTGAAAACACTTTGTGTACTTATGAGTTAAATTTTCAAAACTTTTTTTAGGGATTTATTTTATGATATTGTTTGCAAGATTCTAAATCTTAGATTTTTATGTGTGTATATTGTTCTGATTACAATAGATTTTTTTCCACAGTGATTTAAAAGCATAATTTAACTAAACTATGCATTTAGGGATGGCATTATCCTTTGTTTTCCTGTGAATTGCAACAAATACATAGCTAAGTTTACACTATCTTTAATGCTATTTTTTCCTTTGCTTGTTTTCTTTAGCTTTCCTTCATTAAAATCTCAATAACTCTTTTTAAAGAGAAAAGAACATGTATTTTATTTACTGTTAGTGATATATTATTTTTCAGTTCCAAATAAGTCAGTTTCACATTGTGATTAATTGATTGATTGAATGATTTAGAGAGAGCATGAGTGGGGGTTGGGGAAGGCAGAGGAAGACAGAATCTCTTTTTTTAAGCTTTTTATTTAAATTCAATTAGCCAACATAAAGTAAATCATTAGTTTCAGATGCAGAGTTCAGTAATTCATCAGTTGCATACAACATCAGTTGTACATATCAGTGGACATCACATCATGTGCCCTTAATGCCAGTCACACAGTTACCCTATCTCCCAGCTTACCTCCTCTCCAGCAACCCTCAGTTTATTTCCCATTGTTAAGAGTCAAAGAGAGAGAATTAAGCAGACTCCCTGCTGAGCGCAGAACCAGATGTGGGGCTCAATCTCATGACCCTGAGCTGAAATCAAGAGTCAGATTCTCAACCAAATGAGCCACCAAGGAGCCCCCATCAATTGTGATTTAAAATTACTATTGGTATGTACTTTCAAACTTTTAGAGAAATTTTATTTTTATATTTTTATAGATCTTTATTTATTTATTTGAGAGTAAGAGAGAGCAGAGTGGGAGAGTGAGAGGGAGAGGTAGACTCCCCATTGAGCAGAAAGCCCAGTGTGGGGCTTGATCCCAGGACCCTGAGATCATGACCTGAGCCAAAGGTGGAACTTAACTGACTGAGCCACCTGGGGCCCTTTAGAGCAATTTTGATATTTTGTTCCAGGGTGTGAATAATTTTTTATTAATTCGGTGGTGAATCTATATCTCTTTCCAAATATTTAGGTTTTATTTTGCTATCTATATTTTAATATTTTTAAATTCTTCATAAATATGAATTTTTATTCCCTCTTATTTATGTGACCATTATTAATTCTGATTTATAATATATTATTAGTATACTTTTGTTACTTTTTGTCTGCATTATTGATATCATGAATGAGAGAGGAGAGATCACAACCAATACCACAGAAATACAAACAAGTATAAAGGAATGTTATGAAAAACTTAATATGCCAACAAATTGGAAAACCTGGAAGAAATGTACAAATTCCTAGAAACATGTAAGCTACCAAAACTGTTGAAACAGGAAGAAATAGAAAATTTGAACAGACTTGAATCAGTAATCAAAAAACTCCCAATAAACAAAAGTCCAGGCCAGATGGCTTCACAGGTAAATTTAAAAAAATATATATATTTTATTTTATTTTTTTTTCCATTTTATTTATTTTTTCAGTGTAACAGTATTCATTCTTTTTGCACAACACCCAGTGCTCCATGCAAAACGTGCCCTCCCCATTACCCACCACCTGTTCCCCCAACCTCCCACCCTTGACCCTTCAAAACCCTCAGGTTGCCCCAACCTCCCACCCCTGACCCTTCAAAACCCTCAGGTTGTTTTTCAGAGTCCATAGTCTCTTATGGTTCGCCTCCCCGCTCCCCCTCTCCCAATCCCACCTCCCCCCCAGGAACCCCCAGTTTGTTTTGTGAGATTAAGAGTCATTTATGGTTTAAGTAATCTCTATACCCAAGGTGGGGCTTGAATTCACAACCTGGAAATCAAGTGCAGCATTTTCCACCAATTAAGCTAGCCAGGTGCCCCTTCACAGGCAAATTCTACCAAACATCTAAAGAAAAGTTAATATCAATTCTCAAACTATCCCAAAAAACACAAAAAGAAGGAAAACTTCCAAATTCGTTAGCCTGATACTAAAACCAGATAAAGACTCTAGTAAAAAAGAGAACTACAGGCCAATATCCATGGTGAACATGGATGCAAGAATTCTCAATAAAATACTAGAAACCTAACAATACATTAAAAAAAATCATTCACCATGACCAAGTGGGATGTATTCCTGAGTTGCATGGGTGGTTCAATATTCACAAATGAAGCAATAAAGGATAAGAAACATATGATCATTTTAATAGATGCAGAAAAAACATTTGATGAAGTATATTATCCATGATAAAAACCCTCAACAAAATAGATTTAGAAGAAACATACCTCAACATAATAAAAGCCATAAAAGCCATCTATGGGGCACCTGCATGGCTTAGTTTCTTGGGCATCTGCCTTCAGCTCAGGACATTATCCCAGGGTCCTGGCATGGAAGCCCACATGGGGAAATCCCTGCTCAGCGGGAGCCTGCTTCTTCCTCTCCCTCTGGCTGCTGATCCCCCTGCTTGTGCTCTCTCTCTCTCTGTCAAATAAGTTAAAAAAAAAATCATCTATGAAAAACCCAACATCATACTACATGGGGAAATAATGAGAGCTTTTCCATTTGTTCTTTAATTAAGACTTTTTGTTTTTTTGATCAGACATTTTTATTGTCAGAGAACATAAGAAGCTTTAATACCTTGTGTTGCTTATGTTATGGTACATATGCTTAAAATCTGTGAGGACTAAAGATGTTTAAAAAGAATTTAATAATCTGTACCCATTAGATTATTTTAATCTTTATTCTAAGTTAGAAGTCAGAATGTATGTATGACAAAAGATTTCACCCCATCATCCATTTTAGGATGTGTGGATACAAATAGATTTTTAAGGATATTAAATATCCAACTGTAGTTTTAGTAAATATAGCAAGCTGGGTAAGGTATTATACATTGGGGTATTCTGATAGCCACACTAGCAAAATCAACACTCAGATTTGTTCTGTGACCTCTCATGTTCGTTTTGAGGATTCAGTAGGATAATACTGTTGAAGGTGTTGATGTTTCCCTGGTATTTGAGAAATACAGTTTGGCTAATTGTTCTTAGTTCTTAATTTTAAAAATATCTCTTAGCAAGTGTTATGGGATGAAATGTATTCCTTCAAAATTCATATGTTGGAAACTGAATGTGCCTATATTTGGAGATAAGACTTTCAAAGAGGTGATTAAATTAAAATGAGGCCATTAGGACCCTAATTCAATATGGCCGATGTCCTTATAAGAAGAGGAGATTAGGACACACAGAGAGACAACAGGGGTGTGCATACACAGAAGAAGCACCATGTCAGGACTCTGCAAGATGGCAGCCATCTGTAAGCTAAGGAGAGAGGCCTTAGCTTTGATCTGTTGACAGCTCCATCTTGACTTCTAGCCTCTGGAACTGTGACAAAATGTATTTCTGTTGTTTAATCTACCAAGTCAGTGGTTATTTTTTATGGCAACCTTAAGAAACTGATATATCATGTCTGTTGTTTCACAAAGAGATTTTTCAGTTTTAATAGTTGGTGAGAAATTTTCTCATTCCCCAAATTTTGTTAATCAGGGAAGAACAGTTGCTCAGCTGCACATATATACCTGAAACGGAGGACAGAGATAGACTTTTAAAATGTGTGGGCTATTAATGTTTTTTATTTAACCTACATTCTGTTATCCCTTTGTCCAATATGATTAGATTATTCTCATTTAAGTGAGACTTAGAGCTAGAAAGTATATTAAAAATTTCATTATATAATAAGTAAAGTGAGAATAGTATGTTTCAAAAGGTGTCAAACTGTTTCTGGATTATCCCACTGAGGGCTTTAAAAAAATGGAATTCAGTTTAATGGGAGAGACACTAGTATGACTTAATATTCCAAAATTTCACCTGTTTCAGGCAACTAACAGAGAAAGTCTCCTTTACCAAGTTCAAGATTCAAGCCACAGTCTACAAAAACTTTTTTTCTACTCTATGATCTAACCATTATTGTTACTCAAAGTACATACCCAGTTTTACCAAATGAGTAAATGTTTACTTGATGGACTAATTTTTAAATATATACTTTAATATTTTTTCAGAGATTCAACTCTTTTTTTTTTTTAAAGATTTCATTTATTTATTTGACAGAGAGAGAGAGAGAGAGACAGCAAGAGAGGGAACTCAAACAGAGAGAAGCAGGTTTCCTGCCCAGTAGGGACCCCAATGCGGGGCTTGATCCCAGGACCTCGGGATCATGAACTGAGCAGAAGGTGACCACTTAAGGTCGCCTTATAATACATTTAAAATCTGAATCTGAATGTATAAATCATCCATTATTATTTATTATTATCATTTATTAATTATTAATTATTATTATCCATTAAGTCTTCTGGTCTTTTTATTTGGTTAGTTATGTTATTTACTTCTGTCAACAAGTAGCTTATGGAATTTGCAGAGGAAACATGGGCAACATTGACATTTTCTCGGAAGCAAACTGAAATGTTCAACAACTTTGAGCTTTGAGTCATATACAATACTTTTTTTTTTTTTTCCACAATGGAGTATTATGCCTCCATCAGAAAGGATGAATACCCAACTTTTGTAGCAACATGGACAGGACTGGAAGAGATTATGCTGAGCGAAACAAGTCAAGCAGAGAGAGTCAAGTATCATATGGTCTCACTTATTTGTGGAGCATATACAATACTTTCAATGAGCCCTTCGAGTTCTCATCTTAGAAGCAAATGAGCTAATTTCTCCGAGACATTTATTTGGTTAATAACAGTCCAGTAAACGAAAAGATAGGAGTGGCTAAGACTGGGACTCTAGTGGGAGATCGGAACCGGGGTTGGATAGGAGAGTGTGGAGATTTGTAAGGAGAGAGAGATTAAGGTAAAGGAACAGATCAACAGGTCAAGAGAGCATTTGCTTCAATTTTTTTGATAGCTTCTTTATTTCTAGCTCCATGTGCTTTGAGGTTCCCTTTATTTGAATTAGCTTGAATAATGTTTATTCCTTGCCTCTATATTAACTTAATTAAAACAAACACAAAAGATTAGGCCCAAGAACTGCGTATAGAAATAAGGTATGTTCAGGAGAGGTCAATTTTGAAAGTAATCAGAACTTCATGAAGAGAATTTGACATGAATAAAAACCTCCAGACTTATGTAAAACTGTGAGACCAGCAGGTATGAAACTATAAACAATACTGTTACCAGAAATTACTTCACTGAAATATTTTCGGGGTCAGCAGTCAGCAATTTTAGAAATTTCTTGCAGCATATCAGAGATTTTAGCCAAATGTCAAACACTTGGACAGTACTTTTAATGTCTCCTTTTTTGGTATTTTATACCTCCTTAACTGGAGATGTCTGAGGGTAAGAAAATGTACTCATAATATTATGGAAGAGACAAAAGCTTTTGTTCCATTCTCAGAAAGGATCTTGTCACACAACCAAGTAAAGGAAAGGTCATTTATTCTTTTCAGAGTGTACCTAAGAGTTAGGGTTATGGTTGATTTGTCTACTGGTCCTGATACATTTCAGTGATATTTGTGGAATATTTATTTACCTTTGGCGTTATTGGGTACTAGAATTTTGTAGAAAGAAGTGCAATACAGAATTCTGTGTGAGGATTTTGTTTTGTTATTGCCTACTCATACAATTTAATAAAAGAGAGGTACATTAATATATTGTGTGGGTTAACTAGCCATTTCTGTTGAAATTTAAAGAAAAGAAAGAAAGAAAAAGGTATCAGCTTGGATGAGGATTTGGAAATGATTTCAAAACAAGAGTTCAAATGGTAGGGGTAGTAAGGTAGATAATGCTACAGCCACTGAAAAAGACCTTTCTCGCACTTTATCTAGCCTAATGACTCTCATTTTTGGAGAAAAACCCCTGTAGGGATATGCTAATGATCAAAGTTTTTATAAAATTCTCAGAATATTATTGAATTTTATGATATGAAATTTAAAGAAGAAACCATATCTTTTTTTTTTTTAAAGATTTTATTTATTTATTTGACAGAGAGATCACAAGTAGGCGGAGAGGCAGGCAGAGAGAGGAGGAAGCAGGCTCCCGGACAAGCAGAGAGCTCGATATGGGGCTCGATCCCAGGACCCCGGCATCATGACCTGAGCCGAAGGCAGAGGCTTTAACCCACTGAGCCACCCAGGCGCCCCAAGAAGAAAACTTGTCTTCAGGAGAATTAAAAGGGACATTATATGTGAAAGTCTGTATCTCACTGTCTGCTATGTGAAAGGTGTTCCACAAAAGGATTTTTAATTTGAGAGAAGGTATCAGTAATTCAAAAGCCCAGGCATCATTGTTCTGTGATTGTAGGAGATCGTTAAACTTGAATATTGAATTAATAGGACTTTGGGAAAGAGAACTGAAGCTTTATCTGAGATCCTTGAGCATTCGTCATTGCAGAAATTCAGTATTATTTGATCATTTAAATGATT
Source organism: Meles meles (assembly GCF_922984935.1). Classification (NCBI taxonomy): domain Eukaryota; kingdom Metazoa; phylum Chordata; class Mammalia; order Carnivora; family Mustelidae; genus Meles; species Meles meles. The sequence continues at coordinate 44,994,419 of NC_060070.1, read as the reverse complement.
AAATGATTTTCATATAATAAAGCTATTTTCACAGCTTAATGGATGTGAGTTTGTTATCAACAGGTCCTGTTGATTTGGTAGGGTTGGGAAGGAAGATATTTATTTTACCCTTCAAGATTCTTCTGGCTGGCCCAAGAATTCAACTGACATGAGAAGATTAACAGAAGAATATAAAATTTAATTGCTTACGTATAGTGAATCCACATAAACATGAGAGATACCAAAGATAGGCAAAAAATAGCATATATGGGGCACCTGGGTGGCTCAGTGGATTAAGCCGCTGCCTTCCGCTCAGGTCATGATCTCAGGGTCCTGGGATCGAGCCCCGCCTCAGGCTCTCTGCTCCGTGGGGAGCCTGCTTCCTCCTCTCTCTCTGCCTGCCTCTCTGCCTACTTGTGATCTCTCTCTCTGTCAAATAAATAAATAAAATCTTAAAAAAAAAATAGCATATATGTTACCCAGAGCAAAAAAGATGGGAATACATGTTTGGGACTTCAAAAGGAAAAGAAGATAATTCACAGAAAGAGAAAAAAAGTAAATGTTTGCTATTGCTGGGTCATAGAGAAACAATGGAACACATGAATTTTATTTTACTTTATTTTTTAATTTTTTAAAAACATTTTATTTATTTATTTAACAGGGAGAGAGAAAGAGAGAGTGCATGCACAGAAGCAGGGAAGAGGGTCAGAGAGAGCAAGAGAGAAGCAGACTCCCCACCAAGCACAGAGACCCATGTGGGGCTTGATCCCAGGACCCTGGGATCATGACCTAAGCCAGAGGCAGATGCTTAACTGACTGAGCCACCCAGGTGCCCTGGGACACAGGAATTTTAATAAGCAAACTTTGTTAAGTTCTTCCTTGTCCACACTTATTTCATATAATACTATAGTTAACTGTGGTGATAGCTCCCTTCCTGGAGCAGGTCTGGTATCTAAATTTTTTTTAGCCAGTTAGTGGGAAGATGGAAGGTTCTTCCTGAGTTTTCTGTTGTTTAAAAAAAGAATCAGCCCCAAATAATCCACATGCCAAAGATACACATTTTGGGTGGGCAAATTTTGCTCCCCTAAGTAGCAAAAATTCTCTAAAAGAGGCAGGACACTGCTAATCCTTTCTCTAGTCTCTGCCCATGAGAAATTTAGTCTCTGGTGAAAAAAACATACACCCATGTGTTGCTGGGAAGCTCCTGCTCTTGCTGATTCTTTGAAAGAGGGAAACTATAAAACTTGAGCCCAGCCCTCCCCAGGCTAAAATGTAAGCTCTTCACTGTGGCACATACCACCTTTCTTGATCCAGTTCTACTTCAGCCCCATCTTCCCTAAAAGTTTGGGTCTTGCAGACATACTGACATAACCACGAATGGCTCTCTGGAAACCCAGTTATCTCTCTGACATCCATGCTTCCTCTCCCTGAAAGGATCTCTTACCACGTTTCTTTTGTCTGTTCTTCCAGAATCATCTCAGATGCCCCTGAGCAACCCTCCTTGACTCTTTTGGTCCGTGGTCCCTCTTACCGGTATCATTTCATTTGATCTTCATAATAATACATGATTTAGGAAGGACAGTTATTAGTCAAGAGCATTCCCAATGGGAAAGAAGATCAAGGGAAGCGAGTTTCCTTAGGCCTTAAAGCTGATAAATGATGGGATCATGATTGCTGCCCAGATCTTCTTACACTAACTCTAATGTTTTATTCTGATATTTCATATTGATTTTGGAAGAGTGAGTCCAGGGTAGAATTTACTTCTTGTTTTAGCGGCTGCAGTTGGCAAATTTAATACGACAAAGCAATTTTTGGGTGAGAATGAGGGACAATTTCCTGAGGAAAATTGTGTTTTACTTTATGAATACACATTTACTTTGAGTTTAGTAGTTATCTCCTAATATAAATGTGGTTTTAGAATGAATATCTATTCACAACCTTCTTTATAAGTTCTTTGATTAGGGAGTTGCCTGTTTTAAGATTTAATCACACTTAACTAGATCAGAGGTTAGCAAGACCTGATTCCTAGAGGAATAAGTATAATGTTGCCCTTTTACCTTTCTCCTACTCAAAGGCGCTGCGATGTAGCAATTGCTATTGGGCAAAGCTTTATTAGATGACAGTCAGTTTCCCATATGTAGGCAGTGGACATGACAGCAACTAACTTTCCTTGGAAAGTTAAATTTTAATATTTAACTCACAATTATTATTATTATTATTAGTGACTATACTGTTTATTTTTTAAGGTTTTTATTTAAATTCTAATTCATTATCATACAGTGTAAAATTAATTTTAGGTGTACAATTTAGTGATTAAACACATTCACCACCTGGTGCTCATCACAGGCACACTTCTTAATCCCCATATCTACTTAATCATCCCTATTTATTATTATTATTGTTATTATTTAAGATTTCTTTATTTTAGAGAGACAGTGTGAGTGCGAAGTGCAAAAGGAGAGTGGGAGAGAATCTCAAGCAGATTCCGCACTGAGCATGGAGTCTGACGCAGGGCTTGATTTCATGTCCTGAGATCATGACCTGAACTGAAACCAAGAATCCAAAGCTCAACCAAGTGTGCCACACAGGTTCCTCTGTTATGTTTTTCTTAATTCGGTTTTGTCTGCGTTTTATTTCTCCAAACACTTCTTCACTTCTTTGCCTAGTTTATATTTTTAAATGCTAATGGACATTTCTTCTATTAAGTATTTTCTGAGATGGGGAGCCTGGGTGGCTCAGTGGGTTAAAGCTTCTGCCTTCGGCTCAGGTCATGATCCCAGGGTCCTGGAATCAAGCCCCGCATTGGGCTCTCTGCTCAGCAGGGAGCCTGCTTCCCTTCCTCTCTCTGCCTGTCTCTCTGTCTACTTGTAATCTCTGTCTGTCAAATAAATAAAATCTTAAAAAAAAAAGTATTTTCCAAGACATATAACATCTCCAGGTTTTCCCCCCATTAATCATTCTCTCTATGTTTGGACATATTTTCATTTTTATTAACTTGCTTTAGATTCTCTTTAAAAATACTTAAAAAAAAGTATCTTGGGCACGATCTCATCAATCAGATGCAAGGTAGAGAATAGAGGCATTCCTTTCCTTAGTCTTAATTTAATGTGGTTTTAATGCTAATTTGAAGATTATTTATGTCCAAATACCATAAATTTCCCAGGATGATCCTTACAGTCTCTTTTCATGACAAAAGTGAGGAAAATTTTGGGGTTTGTTGACAGGTAGTTTGTCTTGGGATTCAACAGAAGTTGCTGGACTAAAACTTGAAATTGTATCCATTGGAGCCTGCAACAGAGGTCAGAGTCCTGGCAGTTTTCAGCAAAGAGTTCAAGATGAAGTACCTACATGTCCCTTGAGTATTAGTAGGGACTCTGGTGCTGGAATACTGGAGATCCAGGGCTGAAGTTGGGAAGGAAGGTGACTATGAGCAGGAGCAGGCTGAGGAAGACCAAGAAGTGGGAGAGGCAGAGCTGGCACTCAGGAGAGTGGGGCAGGCTGTTTGCACTGGGGTTCCATTATGGGGGGGGGGGCTTGGGAATGAGGCCATTATCATAACTGGGACATGGATTAATGGAGGGATAACTCAGTGTTGGACTTTTCTTGACCACATTACATGGCATCTTGTGTTCCATTCTCCTAGAAACTTCGTGGGAAGTTTCTTCTGTGAATAAAAGGAGAGATGATTAAAATGGAAATCTTAACTTTACTCACTTTCTTTTCTCTTGAAAACTAAGGTATTTTTGCCATTTTCATTCTTGGGACAATCAGTATTCTGTCTTTGCTGATTAATCTAGAGAAGCAGTTATGTTAGTTAGAATTTTACTACGTGAAGGAGAAGATGATGTCTCATTGGCAAACTTGAGAGCTCTGTTATGATGAGGAGAACTGATTTAAAGATACTTCACACTGTCAATTGAAAAACAAATGGTATAAGACAATGGTCGAGTTTCATTCTTCTACATATAGCTGTCCAGTTTTCCCGGCACCATTTATTGAAGAGACTGTCTTTTTTCCACTGTATATTTTTCCTGTTTTGTCAAAGATTATTTGACCATAGAGTTGAGGGTCCATATCTGGGCTCTCTACTCTGTTCCACTGGTCTATGTGTCTGTTTTTATGCCAGTACCATGCTGTCTTGGTGATCACAGCTTTGTAGCACCGTACACAAAAATAAACTTGAAATGGATAAAAGACCTCAACGTGAGACAGGACTCCATCAGAATCCTAGAGGAGAACATAGGCAGTAACCTCTTCGATATCAGCCACAGCAACTTCTTTCAAGATATGTCTCCAAAGGCAAAGGAAACAAAAGCGAAAATGAACTTTTGGGACTTCATCAAGATCAAAAGTTTCTGCACAGCAAAGGAAACAGTCAACAAAACAAAGAGGCAAGCCACGGAATGGGAGAAGATATTTGCAAATGACAGTACAGACAAAAGGTTGATATCCAGGATCTATAAAGAACTTCTCAAACTCAACACACACAAAACAGATAATCATATCAAAAAATGGGCAGAAGATATGAACAGACACTTCTCCAATGAAGACATACAAATGGCTAACACACACATGAAAAAATGTTCATCATCACTAGCCATCAGGGAAATTCAAATTAAAACCACATTGAGATACCACCTGACACCAGTTAGAGTGGCCAAAATTAGCAAGACAGGAAACAACATGTGTTGGAGAGGATGTGGAGAAAGGGAAACCCTCTTACACTGTTGGTGGGAATGCAAGTTAGTGCAGCCACTTTGGAGAACAGTGTGGAGATTCCTCAAGAAATTAAGAATAGAGCTTCCCTATGACCCTGCAATTACACTGCTGGGTATTTACCCCAAAGATACAGATGTAGTGAAAGGAAGGGCCATCTGTACCCCAATGTTCATAGCAGCAATGGCCACTGTCACCAAACTGAAAAGAACCAAGATGCCCTTTAACGGATGAATGGATAAGGAAGATGTGGTCCATATACACAATGGAGTATTATGCCTCCATTAGAAAGGATGAATACCCAACTTTTGTAGCAACATGGACGGGACTGGAAGAGATTATGCTGAGTGAAATAAGTCAAGCAGAGAGAGTCAGTTATCATATGGTTTCACTTATTTGTGGAGCATAACAAATAACATGGAGAACATGGGGAGATGGAGAGAAGAAGAGAGTTGAGGGAAATTGGAGGGGGAGATGAACCATGAGAGACTATGGACTCTGAAAAACAACCTGAGGGTTTTGAAGGGGTGGGGGGTGGGAGGTTGGGGGAACCAGGTGGTGGGTATTAGAGAGGGCATGTATTGCATGGATCACTGGGTGTGGTGCAAAAGCAATGAATATTGTCACGCTGAAAAGAAATTAAAAAAAAAGAAAGAAAAAGAAAAACAAATGGTATGTCTCTAAGGCTGTTTCTAAATTCCTGGTCATCAGCTCCATCTGGCCTTCTTCCCCTCCCCCATATTTATGTAGTGATAACTCCCTGTCCTTACCATAGGACTAAGAGCACTCAACTTTCTTAGCAGGTAATAAATTAGCAGTTCTATTGCTTATAGTAAATAACAAATAGAACTTTTGACTTAATTCTTGTTCCCTAAAGGGCAGAAGCTGGGTGCCCATGATAGCAGGATTTCCCTAGACAAAGACAAACTTGCAAGATTATCTCTCTCCAACCATTGAGAGACCCTTCAGTCTCACCCGCCAGTAAATGTTGTTGGCTGATTAGGTAATTGAATATAGAGAAATATGAATTAAGCTGTAATTTGAATAATAGAGGAAAAGCTGTGTTAGGGGCCCGGTTATCTTTTTGGATTCACAGGTGTATCTCAAACCTCAAGTTCTATCAAGTCATTTTCATGATAATTCCAAGGCCATTCTCTTTTTCACTGCATCATGTATTACAAACACTATTGGCCAGATAAGATATGGAATGCACAGTGAAAATATATAACTCACTCATAGTTATAAAGTATTGATGGGAGAGACGAGATCAGAATTTACAGCTCTTGAATTGGGGCCCATAAATCTATTCCTCTGTCTTCAGTTTGTGGTAGATCTACTATGAAACTAAGGGAATGTAAGCTTCAGTGCCCCTCCCTTGCACAGGCCCCTTCCGATGACCTGGGCCCAATTTTGTGTTTGTAATTTTTACTTCCTTTTCTTTTAAAGAGGACTCTCTCATCTCCCATTATATGAAGCTTATGCCCCACAAAATCTAGATCCATCCCTCCTCCACCTCTGAGTTCTAAATTTCCCCTAATTTTGTACAATCACTACCGCTGTGTTCTTTGGTATCTGGATGCTATTGTTTTCTTTATTTCTTGAGATTTCTGACTTCCTTCTATGTGTTGATATTCCACCAAAGCTTTCTCCATATCAGAAATCCTTAAAAAGATAAAGATTTGTGATCTACAAAGCTCAAATACACATGTTGATTTTATAATTTTCCCTGGCCTTTAGTTATAAGGATATTCTGAATTTTTTTTATGTTTTAAGACTTATCCAAAGTCTGGATTTAGAGAGGATTTTATTGTATTTAGTCTGAAAGCAGGTTTGTTTTTCTCCATAACAAGCCAGGTCCCTAAGTGTAATGAAAAGTGTGTCTCATTTTTAATAAATACCTGAACAGACCTAGATCATTGTTGCAAACACAGAAGTCCATCAATTTTAAGAACAAGTAGCATACCTCTGCAGGAATTTGGGAGGCATCAGATACCCATGTTGTTTTAGCTTTTAATTCCCCTCCAGGTCCAAGCATTGCATTTTCATTTTTTAAAAAATTATATCCAGAATGTATTGGAAGCCCCAAACTGTATTTTCCATCTTTACCATTTTCTCTAAATATCCCCTTGGATTTTAGAATTTGTTCTTTAATTGTTGAAAATTCGGTAGAGAAAAACATCTTTTCTTTTTCGTTCCTTACTTTTATTTTTCAGCTTCTAAAAATAAGGCACATGATAGCTGCAGCTGTGAGCATAAATAAAAACATAATATTAAATTAATTGGAGTGCAAACAAAACATTCCAGGCCAGTTCTTGCATCCCCCTGTGCCAGCCTTGGAAGAATTTTTACATTGCTCAGTCAGTTGGTGGAAAGTCTCCAGGGAAATAAGGGAAATCAGCTGCTGGAGACAATAGCTCCTTTCTGCTCCTGCAGGTACTGGGGCAGTACCCAGACTTAGTAGGTGCTTCGCAAATGTCTGCTGAATTTGTTGCCAGTACTAGGAACCTAGAATGGTAGCAGTGTAGGAAAATGGTTACAATAGCCACCATTTACTGAGCACCTATTAAGTGTTCAATCTATATGCACCATCTGGAGGGGCACTGGACCTTTTGAGTGAGCTGTTCTGAAGTTGAAGTGTAGTTGACATACAACATTAGTTTCAGGTATGCAATACAATGGTTCAATATCTGTATACATTGCAAAATGATTACCAGGATAAATCTAGCTACCACCTGTAACCATACAAAGTTGTTACATATTATTAACTGTATTCTAATTGTTGTACATTGTATGCCCACGTGTTATTTATTTTATAACTTGAAGTTTATACATTGTAATCTCCTTCCCTTATTTTGGCCATCCCCAACATCCCTCTTCGCCTGTTCTGTTTCTATGAGTATGTTTCTGTTTTATTTTGCTTGTTCATTTGCTTTGTTTTTAAAATTCCATATAGAATCATATGGTATTTGTCTTTCCCTGACTTATTTCACTTAGGATAGTACCCTCTAGATCCTTCCATGTTGTTGCAAATGGCAAGATCTCATTCTTTTTTTTTATATTAATATTCCACTATAGATATATATTGCATCTTCTTTATCCATTATCTGTTTTGATGTAACTATATAGAGGAGGCCATGAACATTTTTAACAAACCATGATGTTTTCAGGTTTCTTTATTACCAAATCATTGACATTCTCACTCTGTTTTTGAGCTACAGCCCAGTATCAACTCCCAGTCCTGGGACAGCATCTGGGCAGGAGTAAAGAATAAGCATCCTCTCACTTGAAAGCACATGAAGCAGAGTTCATTTGATTAACACATTTGCTAAACACAAAAAGCCCTCTCATTTCATCAGTTGTCCTAAAAAGGCATTTCTATTCTTTCTCTGAGAATTTACTCCTGTATATCTCACAGTCTCAGATTTCTCCCTGAACATTCAATAGTCATACTCAATGATTTTTAATTAATAAGCACATGTACCCACTTAATAATAAACCTTTTTGATTTCTAGTTGAAAAAACTGGAGCAGTGAATCTCAGTGCTGCTAGAGGGACATATTGGAATAGAAGTTTTAAAAAAGGATATTCAGTATGAAATATAATTTCATCCCTGGAAAAAGATAAAAATAATGATTAAAAATATCAACTATACAAAAGTAAATAAATTGGAAAGTAAAAGTCTGCTATAGTTAGAATGGGGGTTCAGGATAGAGCAAGGAGCAGTGAGAGCTGTATTTATTACTTACTCAGTGACCAAAAACAACAATGAAACAGTGATTTTCCTGCAATGAGACAGGCAGAGTAAAAATTCTTGCTCCAGTCTTGGCAAGCTAGATCTTACACACTGTATTTCGTAGACCTTGTCCCAGGTCATATGGCTTTGTAAGCATCAGGGACAAATCTGTCTGATTCACAGGCCATGCCCTTTTCAACTATGTTTTTTGTGCCATGCAGAAGATCTGATACAAAGTGACTAAGGGAATAGCAGCTGAGTACAGGCAGCCTCTAGTGCAAGGTGCTGGTGTTGACCAAAGTTGGCTGATGGCCCTGGCTGCACTGACTGGGGCATGAGTTAGGTTGGAGCTACATGCAGTTCCTGCAGACAGAAGATGTTCTCTGTCCTTTCCTGAGACCTTGATTGGCTGATGCTGGTGTTTGTGGGGATACTTGCTTCCTTGGCTGAGGTGTTATGATTCTGTCACCTTTTTTTTTTTTTTTTTAAGATTTTATTTACTTATTTGACAGACACAGATCACAAGTAGGCAGAGAGGCAGGCAGAGAGAGAGAGGAAGGAAAGCAGGCTCCCCGCTGAGCAGAGAGCCCTATGCAGGGCTTGATCCCAGGACCCTAGGATCATGACCTGAACTGAAGGCAGAGGCTTTAACCAACAGAGCCACCCAGGCACCCCATGATTCTGTCACCTTGTGGAAGTTTTGGCTGGTGTCATATTACACTGTTATCTATGAGGAAGGTTGGAGGGGAAGCAACCACACTTGACAGAGCTGTTTGTAGTTCTGTAATGCTCATGCAAAAATGGGCCATTGTCTTAGAAGAAAATCCATAGCAACAGCAAACTGAAATGATATTGTGGTCTGTTAGTCTGTCTGTCCTGCTTAGGGAAAATGATATTTATGGAACTTTCACTCTGCTTCCACCAAAAGATTGCACTTACCAGAGCCTGCTGGGGTTGTATGTATTGTAAGATGTGATGTGGGTAATTGCTTCCCCTTTCTCAAAGATTCCTTTTGTTGTTTAATAAATAAGCAAAACCCACTAAAGACTGTAGTCAGTTGATCCGGTTATGGATGAAAATCTTTTCTTTCTCAGCTGGAGAAGCTTAGGGAATTATGCTTTGTATTTTGAGATTATAGAAGCAAACAGGTTTAGCTATCTCTGCTGCCAGAGGTGGAATATATTTGGCAGTACAATACCATGAAATGATTACAGAAATTCCAAGGACTAAATTATAAAATATTAGAATTAGAAGGGGAGTTGGAAAGTAACTACTTCTTTTAAAATTCATTTATTCATTCATTCATTTATTCAACATATACTTGTTGACTGCCTACTGTGTACCAACTATTGTTCTAGGTCCTGGGCTACATAAAGCAGACAAAAATATCTTTCAACCCTACTACCATTTTACAGATGAAGAGACTGAGTTCCAGAAGGGTCATATGCTTAAAAGCACACAGTTACCTAAGGGGAGAATTGTATTTAAAACCCAATCCTCCCATTTTCAGCTTTGAGTTCTTTCCATGATATCACATTGCCCTAATTCCAGTATATACAAAGTAAGTCACTGTCCACATTGAATAAAATGTGTCTATAATTTGTGGCAAGCCTTTTGTTCATTGAAACAACAGAGCTGTGACTGTGTGTGTGTGTGTGTGTGTGTGTGTGTGAAGATTCTTTTCTTCCTCTCTCTTTTCTTTATCAAAAATACTTTTTGAGGGGCGCCTGGGTGGCTCAGTGGGTTAAGCTGCTGCCTTCGGCTCAGGTCATGATCTCAGGGTCCTGGGAACCAGTCCCGCATCGGGCTCTCTGCTAAGCAGGGGGCCTGCTTCCCTCTCTCTCTCTGCCTATTTGTGATCTCTTTCTGTCAAGTAAATAAATAAAATCTTTTAAAAAAATACTTTTTGAGTGCCTAGCATATACATATTGCCTGGCATGTATCAAACATTCTACAAATATATTTTGTGTTTTTTTTAAAGTTTTATTTAAATTCCAGTTAGTTAACATACAGTGTAATATTACTTTTCAGTTGTAGAATTTCGTGATTCGACAGTTACATACAACACTCAGTGCTTATCACAAGTGTACATCTTAATCACCATCACCCATTTCACCCATCCCCCCAGCTGCTAACCATCAGTTTGTTCTCCATAGTTTATAGCAGTCTGTTTCTTGGTGTTCTTCTGCTTTCCCATCTATGTTCATTTATTTTGTTCTTAAATTCCACATATGAATGAGACCATATGGTATTCATCTTTCTCTGAGTTATTTCACTTAGCATAATACTCTTTAGCTCTAGCCTCATCATTGCAGCAGGCAAGATTTCATTATTTTTTATGGCCAATATTTCATTGTATATACCACCCCTTCTTTATCCATTCATCAGCTGATGGACATGTGGGCTCTTTCCTAATTTGGCTATTGTTGATAATGCTGCTATAAACATCAGGTTACATGTGTCCCTTCAGATCAGTATTTTTGTATCCTTTGGGTAAATACCTAGTAGTACAATTGCTAGACCATAGGGTAGCTCTAGTTTTTTTTTTAAAGATTTTATTTATTTATTTGACAGAGAGAGATCACAAGTAGGCAGAGAGGTAGGCAGAGAGAGAGAAAGAGAGAGAGAGAAGCAGGCTCCCTGCTGAGCAGAGAGTCCGATGCGTGGCTCGATCCCAGGACCCCAGGATCATGACCTGAGCTGAAGGCAGAGGTTTTAACCCACTGAGCCACCCAGGTACACCGGGAACTCTATTTTTAATGTTTTGAGGAACCTCCATACTGTTTTCCATAGTGGCTGCACCAGCTTGCATTCCCACCAATGGTGTAAGAGGGTTCCTCTTTCTCCACATCCTTGCCAACATGTGTTGTTTACTATGTTGTTGATATTAGCCATTCTGACTGGTGTGAGGTGTAGTTTTGATTTGTATTTATCTAATGAAGAATGATGTTGAGCATGCTTTCATGTGTCTGTTAGGCATCTGTATGTCTTCTTTGGAAAAATGTCTATTCATGTCTTCTGCCCATTTTTTAACTGAATCATTTGTTTTTTGGATGTTGAGTTTTCAAAGTTCTTTATGTATTTTGACACTAACCCTTTGTTGGATATGCTATTTGCACACATTTAATGTAGTTCCTATTAAAATACTAATAGCATTTTACAAAGAGATAGGATATACATTCCTAAAATTTGTATGGACCCACAAAAGACCCAAATAGCCAAAGAAATCTTGAAAAAGAAAACCAAAGCTGGAGACATTACAATTCCAGACTTCAAGTTATATTACAAAGTGGCAGTGATCAAAACAGTATGGTACTGGCACAAAAATGGACACAGAGATCCAATGGAACAGAATAGAAAACCTAGAAATGAACCCACAATTATATGGTCAATTAATCTTTGACAAAAGAATATCCAATAGAAAAAAGACAGTCCCTGCAACCAATGGTGTTGGGAAACTGGACAACAATATGAAGAAGAATGAAACTGGACCATTTTCTCACACCATACACAAAAATAAATTCTAAATGGATGAAAGAGCTAACTGTGAGATGTGGAACCATAAAAATCCTATAAGAGAACACAGGTAATAACTTCTTTGATGTTGGCTATAGCAACTTCTTTCTAGATATGTCTCCTGAGGGAAGGACAACAAAAGGAAAGATAAACTATTGGACTACATAAAAATAAAAAGCTTCTGCACAGTGAAGGAAATAATCCACAAATATATTTTGAATAAATGGGGTTCCAGCAATAAGCAAGAGAGACATATTTGCTGCCTTTCTGGAGTTAGCATTCTAGGGGCAGTGTGGAATAGTAAACATGGTCACAAATTACTTTATAGCTCCTTCTATCAAGAGAGAGAATCTAGGGGTGCCTGGGTGGCTCAGTGGGTTAAAGCCTCTGCCTTCAGCTCAGGTCATGATCCCAGGGTCCTGGGATCGAGCCCCGCATCGGGCTCTCTGCTCAGCGGAGAGCCTGCTTCCCCCTCTCTTTCTGCCTGCCTCTCTGCCTATTTGTGGTCTCTGTCTGTCAAATAAATAAAATCTTAAAAAAAAAAGAGAATCTATTTTTCCACACCTTGAATCTGGGTTGACCTTACGACTTATTCTGCAAGTTGGTGCAGCCACTTTGGAGAAGAGTGTGGAGAGTCCTCAAGAAATTAAAAATAGAGCTTCCCTATGACCCTGCAATTGCACTGCTGGGTATTTACCCCAAAGATACAGATGTAGTGAAAAGAAGAGCCATCTGTACCCCAATGTTTATAGCAGCAATGGCCACGGTCGCCAAACTGTGAAAAGAACCAAGATGCCCTTCAACGGAAGAATGGATAAGGAAGATGTGGTCCATATACACAATGGAGTATTATGCCTCCATCAGAAAGGATGAATACCCAACTTTTGTAGCAACATGGAAGGGACTGGAAGAGATTACTGTGAAGAATATAATGAGACTTATGTGATGTTAGAGGACTTCTGGTCTTCCTTCATAGGAGCTTCTACTCTTCCCTGATTAGAACACTCTTGATATCCTGTGAAGAAGCTTGTTTTAACTTTCTTGAGGATGAAAGATCACATGAAGAGGGAGTTTCAGCTCTTTCAGCTATCCTAGTCAAGCCTAGTCTCTAAGTTATCCAGCAGTTGAAGGGAGCAGCAAGAAGAACCCCTAGCCAAACATCAGGATCATGTGAAATTAGAATAATTATTGTTTTAATCCACTACTTTCACAGCAATAGATATTTGGCATAGGAGGAGCTAGTCATTAATTGAATAATCCAATAAGTTATAATTATAGATAAAAAATAAGTGCTATAGAGGAAAGGAAAATGGTACGATGGAAGTGTAACAGAGGAATGGAGAGTCAGGAAAGGTTTCAAGAAGTGTAAATCTCATGTTCAGTTTTGTAAGCTGAGTTAGAAGAGTGAGGATAAATTCTTTCAAAAAGAGGGAGGAGCACATGCAAAGGCACCGTGGGATGGAAAATGTGTATTCAAAGATCTGAGAGAAGGCCAAGGCAGCTAGATGATTGAGGGTAAAGGAGAGAAAGGCAGGAGTTTTGCTTCATGTAATACTTTGGTTTTTATCCTAAGAGCAATGGGAAAGGTTTTAAGATGAAGTAGGGGTGGGATGGCGGTGATGTTGACAGGATTGGATTTACATTTTAAAAAATCAGTGTGAGTGTGAATGGAGAATTGTGAGCAATTAAGACTACATAGAAGAGGACTGGTAATTATAACTACCAGTTAATACAGTAGTGGAGGTGGGAGGCTGTCCCCAGATGAGTCAGTAGAGATGGTAAGAAATAGACAAGTAAAGATCTATTAGATTAGGTGTGAAAGACAACAGGGAAGTCTCAAGGATGATTGGTAGGTTTCTGGCTTGATGACTGAGTGTGTGGTAGTGCCATTCAAGAGAAAATACAGGAAGAGGACTGGGTTTTATATTGTGTGGGAGGCAGCAGGGAGGCAGGCAGCAGGGAACAGGAGTGACTGTGAGATCATTTTGAAATGTTTAATTTGAAGAGACTTAGTTCTTTCATACCACATGGAGAAGTCAAGGGAATATTTAAGTCTGAAACTCAAAAGAGAGATTGGGCAAGAGATATATTTGAGAGCCAATTGACTGTAGATAGAAATTGAAGTTGTGAGTACAGATGAGGTTGCCCCTGTACTGAGGTCAGAGGGAGAAGTGGAGAGAGCTTGAGCTCGAACCATAGGGAGCTCCAACATTTAAATTAAATCTAAATGAACAGCTGGGCATGGAGGAATATGCTGATGATTTTCAGTTTGCCTGTTCCATCTACTCCCAGCCTTTCTCTGCCCTGCTTGGGAGAGGGGAGTTTCTCTCTTCCAACTGTGCCATCTGACTTTCTTGCCTCTGGCTTCATTTAGGCCAGGTAATAGGAAGCAGTGGTAGGCTTTGAGGCTAGGAAGAGAAAGAGGTCAGGGGATTTATTTCCCATCCCTTCTTTGTTCCCTCACTGCCTGGATATGGTTCTGGTGAGGCTGTGCTTCTTTATTGTAACTCCTCTCGGGTATCCTCTCTTCCAGGGATCCAAGTGGTCTTCAGGACTGGGTAACAGCTTTTCCTCCTCTTGCCCCTTTAAACACAGAGGTCGTGAATTCCTGTCGACTGGTCCCTGGGTGCTCTGCTTTAACCCTGCTGCACCTGGAAAGAGACTTCTGTTAACTTCAGTGTATCTTGTGTTTTCTGCCAGGATCCTGGCTATGGAATGCACAAAAGTTCAAAGGAGATGGGATGGGGGGGGGGGGTGGGGGACATGAGGATCATTGGTATGATGGAAACCAAAGGAACAAAAAGACTTGAGGAAGCCAGGTGATCATATTAAATGATATTGAGAGTTAAAGTAGGATGAAGACCAAAAAGAATGCTTGTAGTCTTCAGCGACTTTGTTAGTGACCATTGGAATTTTCAGGAGCTGCTTTGGTGATGTGATGGTGGCATGTGACTTAAAGCAGGACTATCCAAACCATTGCCATAGACCCCACAAGGTGCAGAGTGTGATCAAGCATTGAAGATGTTAACTCTTTAGATAGCACTTTGCAAACATAGGTGACACTTCTTTTAATATTTTCTCTGACATTCTTATTTACTTTGAAAATTAGATCTCTCTTCATTTCCATACTTCTGTTTGCCAGGTGTGGTGTTGCTCACCACCTGGAAGAGCATACAGGCTGGGTGGGTGGGAAGTGAGAGGAGAGAAGGATATTGTCTTTCTCCCTCTGTCTTTTCTTCTTCTCTTGAAGGGCTTCTCCTGTCCCTTGTTATCTTGAGGGAACCTCCCCAATGTTGCAGCCTCTTCCCAAGCCTCTGGGTTTTGTTTGATGACACCTTTACTCTTCCTCAGGAGCTGTGCCTCTTAGCTTAGCCTACATGGTGGACAGGATAAAGGGCAAACATGATAGCTTGAACACTTCATGAAATTATTATTTCCTTTCTTTTCTTTTTTTAAAGATTTTATTTATTTATTTATTTATTTATTTGAGAGAGTGACAGAGTGGGTGGTGTTGAGGGGCAGAGGGAGAGGGACAAGAAGACTCCTTCCTCACTGACGGTGGAGCTGGGCACAGGGCTGTGTCTCATGACCCTGAGATCATGACCTGAGCCAAAACCAAGAGTCTGACACTCAACCGACTGAGCCACCCAGGCACCCCCAATTATTATTTTTGAAATATTATATCCATCCTCTTGATTTTTGTCAAATGTCTAATGATTATCGATTATCTGTTTATATTTATAAATAAAGGATTAAACACGTGATTAAAAGTTGCTGGTGTGGATTTTCCCAAGTAATTCTTTTTTCTGAGGACTTTTCCCTGAATTAAAAGACTGATTTGTCAGCTCTGGGTAGGCAGGCAGAATTTGTCAATAAGTGAAATTTCCTTTTATGGTATATGAGAGTAGAGTAGCTAATCTCTTATAGACTCCTACCGTTGCCAAACAGAAAACAAACAAACATTTTACTCCATTGCTAAGTGCTTTTATACATTTAAATTTTGTTGGAGCTATCTTTATTTTTCTTTTTTTACACTGATATGTAGAGTTCCTTCCGGGGGTGGGGGGAACCCAACTCTACCCTTTAGTCATCACCCTGTTTTTTTTGGAAAGCAGTTTTCACTGCTTAATCTTGGAGGCATATACCACATCCAGCCAGTTATCCAGCAGGCAGTGCTTAATAATAACCCCCTGTCACCCTTCCCTGTGGCCACTGATGCCACACTTGGTCAGAATGGCTCTCATTTGGGCCCCCGGGTTGCTCAGTTGGTTAAGCATCTGCCTTTGACTCAGGTCATGATCCCAGAGTTCTGGGATTGAGTCCCACGTTGGGCTCCCTGCTCTGTGGAGAGAACCTTCATCTTTTTCTCCTTCTGCTTATGCTGTCCCTCCTCTGTCAAATAAATAAGTAAACTCGTAAAAAAAAAAGAATGGCTCTCATCTCAGTGGTGGTGCCTTTAAGCATTTGTTGTTGGAGTTTTGCCTGCTCTGTTTATTTATTTATTTATTTTTTAATTTTAAGATTTAATTTATGTGTGAGAGAGAAAGAGAGAGGGAGAGAGCTCAAGCATTGGAAGCAGCAGAGGGAGAGGGAGAGCCTGCCACAGGGCCTGATTCCAGGACCTGTGTGGAAGGCAGATGTCCAACCGACTGAGTCACCCAGGCACTGCCCGCACCCCACTCTCTTGTTTTAATGCAGTCTTATTTCCTCTTCCTATTCCATGAATTATTTATAACATTTTTTGGTTAGATAAGGCAACTTCCTCTGTTTTTCAGGACTTTTATCTTTTCTGCATTTCTAGGGAATTTGGGGAGGCAAGAAGACATGTGTGTGTTCTGCTCACCATGTTGAACTTGCCCTTACTTCCTTATGCATAGTAATGAAAGATGGAACTGCAATAGTTTTCAGACAATCCCCTCAAACTTCTTTTAGTCAGAGTTACTAGTCCTGGACAAATGGATTGATTTAAGTATAATTTCTTCCTTTTACTCTTGCAGAGTGAGAAATCAAAAGAACAAACAACAGGAAGAAGTCTGGCCAGTTACCAACATTGTGTAGTTAATGACCTATGGCACAGACTGCTAGTTATCCAAGTCTATTCATTTACTCCTTCTTTGACAATGCAATACCCACGTTTTAGTGGGGCACACAGCCCCAGTTGACAATGTGGATAGATTGTGAGCACAAAGATGTGAACAGATAGGTTCTGCGGTATGTTCCTTGAAAGGACAGCCGAACTTCACTGGATTCTTTTTCATTTCCTGTTGGCTCAGAGAACCCCTAGCTAGAGCAACTCCCTTGAATGTAGAATTAAAAGCAGCATATTGAGGATTGAAGGTCACCTCAAGGTTTTAGGACCACCCACTCATGAATTACATGAGAGAAGTAAGTTTTTTTTTTTTTTAAGATTTTGTTTATTTATTTAACAGAGCGAGAGATACAGCATGAGAGGGAACACAAGCAGGGAGAGGGAGAAGGAGAGGCAGGCTTCCTGTTGAGCAGGGAGCCCGATGTGGGGCTTGATCCCAGGACCAGGATCATGACCTCAGCCAAAGGCAGATGCTTAACGACTGAGCCACCTAGGCACCCTGAGAAAAAAAAGTTTGTATCTTATTTAAACTACTGTGTTTTGGAGTCTAACTTATATAATCATTAATATATAGATTTTCATATATAGGTTAATTTCACAGACCAGCTGGTAGAATGGGAAAAGGAAA
Organism: Meles meles; assembly: GCF_922984935.1. Lineage (NCBI taxonomy): Eukaryota > Metazoa > Chordata > Mammalia > Carnivora > Mustelidae > Meles > Meles meles. The sequence goes on along the minus strand of NC_060070.1, from coordinate 44,976,758 downwards.
AGGTTTGAAATTAAAGGGTCTGGGCTAAAGTCATGATTCTGCCACTCACTAACTATACAAACTTGAGCAAGTCACCTTTTTGAGTCCAGTTTTCTTTTTGGCAAGATGAATATTGTAATTCCACCACTAGTTGTTTTCTACATACACTCATTATATATCCATTGTGCTATACACTGCAAATATAAAAGTAGGATTCAATCTTTACTCTCAAAGGGCTCATACACTGTAGGATTTATCATGTCTGGCATATATTAAGTGCTCAATAAAATTTTATTAACTCATGGATGGTAATTTTTACTTATATAACCATATGGTATAGCTTTGGTGTTTCATGATCTTGATATCTTCCCAACTCTTCAACATATTTCAGTGTCAAAAACAGTGATATCTATTTACGTCAAAGATACAGATGTAGTGAAAAGAAGAGCCATCTGTACCCCAATGTTTATTGCAGCAATGGCCACGGTCGCCAAACTGTGGAAAGAACCAAGATGCCCTTCAACAGATGAATGGATAAGGAAGGTGTGGTACATATACACAATGGAGTATTATGTTTCCATCAGAAAGGATGAATACCCAACTTTTGTAGCAACATGGACGGGACTGGAAGAGGTTATGCTGAGCGAAATAAGTCATACGGTTTCACTTATTTGTGGAGCATAACAAATAACATGGAGGACATGGGGAGATGGAGAGGAGAAGGGAGTTGAGGGAAACTGGAAGGGGAGATGAACCATGAGAGACTATGGACTCTGAAAAACAACCTGAGGGTTTTGAAGGGGCGGGGGTGGGAGGTTGGGGAACCAGGTGGTGGGTACTAGGGAGGGCACGTACTGCATGGAGCACTGGGTGTGGTGCAAAAACAATGAATACTGTTACGCTGAAAATAAACAAATAAAAAAAAACAGTGATATCTCTATCACTATGCTATGAAAAAGAAAAAGTAGGATTCAGTTTTTAGACTTTGGACTTCTGGTAGCTCTATGTCTTTGGTATATAGACTTGATCCTAGAAATGAACCAAACATATCTTTAGTGGTACACTATTATTAAGTCAAAAATTATTTATTTGTTGTGAATACTTAGTAGGCATTTGTATAATTTCCTCAGAACTCTGTATACAGTAGTAAAACAACTAGAAACAGAAAGGACAGACATATAGCAGTAGACACTGTCATGGCTGATGGCAGAGTCAGAAGAAATATAAAAGCCACTCAAGTGAAGGAAGATGGTTCTACATTCCCTGGTGGCTTCTAGATGCTCCTCCATATCACCACCTGTACAGAACAATAACTGATGTTCATAGGATGAATGTCCACATCATCCAGAACGCATGACACAAAGAGCAGCATTTTCTGTGTAGTGAGGCAGGGTTTTGGTGAAAGCTTTCTAACAAGAATGATTCCAATAACATCTTGCCTGAAGGAGCAGGCTTCAGTTGGCCACACTCTCTGCTTTGGCACAGTTCCACTTTCCCCAAAGGTTTTGGATCAATGGGGAATTACTGTTATATATATTGAGATGGAATCAGGTAACGGTATTCTTTTGAGAAAAATCACCACTTTCTGACCTTTTTTCCCCCTCAAAAAGGCATTATGATATTTGAGTTTCTATCTTTTTGTTATTCCAAAATGGTAACCAGTCAGCATCAAGGCCTTGAGAAAACATTCAGAAGCTAATGAACCTTGTGTTCCTTTGTTATATAGTTTTGAGAACTCTTTCCTAGCAATATTTAGATTTATCAAGAAGAGGCTTTCAGACATCTTGCCCTTTTAATAGGGGGTTGTTGAGCTCAGCTTCATATTGACACTATACTATTTCCTTTGCTTTTCTTTTGTTAATTCTTGATACCTCTGGGAGTCAAAATATACCCCCAAGCTCCACATTTTACACTTGGAAAAATTGGATAATTATTTCTAGGGTTCTGGCAGTTCACATTTATGAGCAAAAGCAGATATCCTGGAGAAATTATATAGGTTGAAAATGAATAGAAGATTTAAAATTTAATTATGAGTTATAAAGATATTCAAGAGGAGACACGTACTTCAGAGGCAGACAGACACATTGGTTCAGAGAATATCCAACACTAAATTTTAACCTCAAATCAAGCACAAAATAAAGATAGTCAAATTCAAAGGACAAGCCGTATCTTCATGCAAGTTCAAGGTGCTCATTTGAAAAAAGGGAAATGAGAAAAAAAGATTTAAAACTACCAGTACCAATTTCCTCCTAACAGCCTTAAGCCTTAAAAAAAAGAGTCTAGCCATTCTGATTTATGATTTTATAATTTCACAAATTGAAAACCTTTCGTTTGAAATTTAGACTGATATGACAATTATATAATGATATGGTACTATTTCTTAAGTTAGTTAATAGGGATGTCTAATATTTCCATAGAAGCACAGTTACTCATGCTTCTCTATGGGTTGTTTATCCATAAATATCATCTCTTCTCCTGTTACTCTGATTGTTCCTATGTTTCTTTCACCAGTATTGTTTTATCTTCCTGTCTCTTAAATGGAAGTATTCTACAAAGCTTGACTCAAAATCATCTGCTCTTTTTCCCCCATATTATATCGTGAAATCCTCATTCACTAAAGCTTGCTGTAGCTCTTTCCTCTATATGGACAGCACACACACACACACACACACACACACACACACACACACTGACACCCCCACAACCCCTACCCTGACCTCTTAGTCAAGTGTCTCTGAGTTCTCAATCCCTTAGTGAACATGCCTCCTATAGATGGTAGGGTTGAAGTGTTGCTAGGGGTCACCAACTTCAAACTTTATCCCACAACCCAGTTTTTTAGCTTCTGCTTGAATTCTTCAGTGACAGAGAACTTTTGTGTCTGATAGATACAAGTTAGAATTTTAGCTCATCACTTACACAAACTGTATTGCTTAGAGTAAGTTATACACCTTTTCCCAGCCTTAGTCTCCTCATTTCTCACTGGGAGTGAGGATAGTAACAGTACCTACCATACAGGTCCTGGCAAGCAACTGGCATGCCACAAGTCCTCAGTACACATTAACCGTTCCTAACTTGCCTTTCTTTTGCCAGTTCTTGTTGTTTACAACTGGCATCTTCATTTAATTTTTTGTGCCTTGCTCTTATCTCTTTCATACATTCTAAATTTCTTTAAGGCAGATGGTATGTTACTCATCTTTTTACCCCACAAACCAGGGTTTTACCGAGGACAATTCCACTGACAAGTACTGAACTGGGACAAAATTTATTCTAGTCCTGAGCCAAATGAGAAAAATAAAAAAAGTTAATTTTCCTTATATATGGTGATACAGAATTTAAAAAACCTGTAATTTATTTTGAGACTTTTTTTCTATATTTTGGCCAAAATCTTTTATTTTAAACATGAAATGATGTTGAGATTAGATAGTTATTCCTTCCAAATTCTTGTCTCTACTTAGATAAATAAAGAGGTAGCAATATCTTGTCATTCTCCACCATTTAAAGAAAAGATCACTAGGTTTTTAAAATTAAACATGTTTGAGGATGGCGTCTTACAGGTAGTTGGCTCTCAATTGATGTAAGTTAATATCTAGGTTTCTTAATGCTTACTTGGTGGTCATTTGCTTCTTCTGTTGCTTCCACTAGAGGTCAGGGATGAGAAATAAAGACTATGAAGCAGAGACTAAAATATTCAATACTTCCACTTAAAGACTTGGCTGGAAAATTGGAAGGTGAGAAAAGAAAAAAAACCAAAAACCCAATAGTGATTAAAAAACACATTTTGGAATTACCTGTGTATTTCAATTTTATTTATTTCAATTTCAATTATTTCAATTTAAATTATTACTTCTTGTTGGCAAAATTGCTTGATTTGTAGCTAGAAACACATTTAAAAAGTAGTGGATAATCTTAGTGACCATCTTTCAGTGGCCATCTCTCTGTGGTAAGATAATAAAATGTATTTAAGGGAAATGTCAATATATTAAAAAATGATTTTAACAACTTGAATAGTTTAAAAGTACATTCATAATTATGCAGGATTTAAAATAAATAAATAGCTTATAGAAGTTAGATATAAGAGGGATTTAATCCCTTGGAGAAATATGATGTGAAGTTTCTGAGGTCTATGATTATCATTTTCAATTAAAAAAAATGATCTAGTCATGAGACACTAAAGACTAATTATGGTATTGTCTTTTTGGGCTGTGTATTAGAACAAAATGTTGCTTATGATGAGGTTTGTTTCACTGATGATAACACAATAAGAAAAAATTTAAGTGTCTTTTCCACATTCTTCTTTATCTGTCAAATACTTTTCCATTAAGATAAGAGGAAATTTTTTATTTAGAAATTTCTTAAAAGTTGAGAATGTGCGTTTTTTTTCTTAAAGATTTATTTTACCAAAATTTACCAAATGGTCACAGCTAACTTATAGAAGGATACTATCACAGGATAAGTGCCAGTCATTTTCCCAGGCACTTCTCATTTCCATAGATCAGAAATCAAAAGGTGATTATATGAAAACTAATTTGGATAAAGTGTTGACTTTTCAAAGGTTGATAGTCTCAATCAAGACATATTCTTGAATGCCCTCTATAAAGCAAATATTGTTAAGGTACTTAAGCTTCAGTGGTTGTCAGTATTAGTAAAGAAAAGCACAAAAACTCAAGCAGAAATTTTGAGTTGCATAGAAATTGTCTTTTGTTCAGACAGGCATTTCTTACCTTGGAATGATGACTGCACTTGTGGTGTAACTACAATATTTGAAAATCTGACCCAAATCAAGTTTATGACCCCATTAAGAATATGAGGCACAGGGGCACCTGGGTGACTCAGTCAATAGGCATCTGCCTTCCATTTGGGTCGTGATCCTGGGGTCCTGGGATCAGCACCACGTTAGGCTCCTTGCTCAGCGGGAAGCCTGCTTCTTCCTCTCCCGCACCCCCTGCTTGTATCTGCTTGTGTTCCCTCTCTTGCTGTCTCTCTCTCTCTCTCTGTCAAATAAAGAATAGAAACCTTAAAAAAATTATATGAGGCACATATGTGTTCTTTCTCACACCCCTTCTCTTTCCTCATCCCTTTCTCTTTTCTTCCCTCCCTCCCTTCTTTACTTTTTTTTTTAATTTTTGCCATCAGAATGTATAAAACCTTTTCTTCCAGAATGATAATCTCATTTTTATTTGTTGTTTGCAAAGGGACTGAACATAAACCTTGAAGATATATTTCATGTCAGTAGAAATACTAATAGTTATAGTTTTCCTTACATCAACCCCAATGATCCATACCTTTGATATGTGAATGAAAGTGCAAATCTCTCCTCAACTTGGTGGAAAAATCACAGGCCCACATCTTTGTAGCATACAGATTAGACTGAAGACAAAAGTAGCCAATACTCACTATATTCTATACAAGTTGCACATTTCGGAGTAGTTAACTTTCTTCTACAATACAGCTTGAAAAAAAAAAGCAGAAAGAAAAGGAAAGGACTCAGGAAAGGTATGAATTTGAATTATTGCTTCAGGCTAAAAAATAATCAGGTAGTCTCTTCAAAGTGAATAAAGACATAATGGATTCAGTTAGATATGGATTTTGATTATAACAATAATTAAAACTATATCTGATATCTCATTTTCACATTTTGTAAAAAACTGAATTTTTCCCATCTTTCGGATGAGTTATCATCAAGTATTTGTTATTTATATTACAAAACATGTAAATTCACTCTTTCTTAACATATTTATTTTGTGTGATACTCTTTCCTCCTTGAGAACCACCACTGATTCATCATGCTGGGTTTTATTGTTCATGGAATAAAAACTATGTCAAGCTCTGACTCAAGATCCAGTTTTTCTCTTGAGTTAATGCTGTTTCTCTTTTTTTCTGTCCTAACCTGGAAACAGATTTTTAAAGTTTATAATCAAAAGTAAGCTTTACCTTGTGTTCAACCAATATGTTAACATTGATTTATAATATTTTGTGACAATTTTTGTGTATGTTAATGATATTTGATATTATTCACTGCTAAAAAATTTTTTTCTTAGAGATAATGTAAAATAATTAAAATTAGAGTCTGCAAACCTGAGGAAATCTGCCCATTTAGCATCATTTTGGTATGGACTCTTAAACCTGCTATTCACTGAAAGTCAGAATGATAGCCACAGCCATAGGCAAAACCAGATACCGTATAGTGGATATGAAGACTTATGTAATTTTCTTAAAACTGATAAAATGTATTTCACATTTTGCATAATAATTTTGGAAATTACAAAAATCTAAGCAAATGTGTTTCTCATTAGGGTTTACTTCCTAGTGAAAGATTAACGACTTATTCTTTATGTGAAAAAATAAGAAACTATAATCAATTACATTGTCCTACCAATTTAGTTTTTCTCTTTTAATTCCATTCAGAAACAATTTCAAAAGCAATAAATCAATTCTTACTCTCTTATTCTTATGTTTTCCCCTTAACCGATAAAGCACAATCTTCTTAAAATTCAGAAGAGTTAGAACAGTCTTCTTCCCAGACAATGGGGGAATAAAGTGGGGGTAGTTTTGAATGTTATTTGCTGGTTATTACTCAGTTTATGGTTTTCTTCCAGAAAATGCTGGAAAAGTGAATCAGTGGTAAACTTGTAAAGGCTACCAGTCTTTTCCTAGCCATTGAAACTGCCCCGTTTGTCAGTACCTCTGAATGTAAGATGGAATTCATTAACAAAGTTGTCTGTACACAACAGTCTTCACGTTGTGTTAAAACAATTTTTTGGGGATATTTTCATGCATTGATAATTTTGAAAACAACCACAAAATTAGGTTTACACTTGTAGAACTACAAAACTCCTTTCTCTACTTTAGGATAAGGAAACAGAGGAAGATTATGAAGATACTGATTTTAAAAAATTTAAGTTGGTTCCACAAAAATTAATTGTAATCAAAAAGACTATCAGGTATTCTGGCTGCCTTTCATTCCTCTGAGGTGAAACATTGACAGCTCCTGGTACTCCCAGAGTCAGACTTGCTTGGGTGAAAAATCAGTTGTATAAAAGACATGTCAAATTTAGAGAAGAGGTTGTAGTTTCTGAGACCCAGAGTCAGTACATTTAATGAAAGACCAAAGGCCAACCCCACTTGATTTTTCAAAATCAGGTTTTGGGTAATTGCAGTTGAATGATTTTGGAATTGCTAGGTTTTCTCTCTTTTTACTTTACTCTTAATTCTACTTATACCCAAATAGCCATAGAACTATTTTCTCATCCAATGAAAGTCTTGCCAATAGATAGTGGTTCTGAAAATGTGGAATTTGTATCACTTACTTCAATTTAAAATGCTAACAAAATGATTAAGATCAACCCATATATTTGCCTCAGTGTTGGTAATTTAGTCATTGGTCTTGAATTATCCAATAGTGCACTTACCACAAATGTGGAGTCAATAATGTGTATGCCAGCACCCTTCATACATGACAACACAGCAGGTTGTGGTTGCTTTGTATGCTGTTAAAAGTAAAAGAGGAATTCCACAGAAAATCTGGAAAACATTGAAGGGGTCAGAAGAAATTATTTATTCTTCGGGTGTTGAATTTGATACATTTTTTATAGTCTTTGGATACTAGCCCTTTATCTGATATGTTGTTTGCAAATATCTTCTCCTATTCTGTCAGTTGTCCTTTGGTTTTGTTGACTGTTTCCTTTGCTGTGCAAAAACTTTTGATCTTTTTTTTTTTCTTAAGATTTTATTTATTTATTTGACAGACAGAGATCACAAGTAGGCAGAGAGGCAGGCAGAGAGAGGAAGGAAAGCAGGCTCCCTGCTGAGCAGAGAGCCCGATGCGGGGCTTGATCCCAGGACCCTGGGATCATGACCTGAGCCGAAGGCAGCGGCTTAACCCACCGAGCCACCCAGGTGCCCCAAAGCTTTTGATCTTGATGAAGTCCCAATAGTTGATTTTTGCCTTTGTTTTCCTTGCCTTTGGAGACGTGTCTAGCAGGAAGCTGCTGCAACCGAGGTCACAGATGTTGTTGCCTGTTTTCTCCTCTAGGTTTTTGATGGATTCTTGTCTCACATTGAGGTCTTTCATCCATTTTGAGTCTATGTTTGTGTGTGGTGTAAGGAAATGGTCCAGTTTCATTCTTCTGCATGTGGCTGTCCAATTTTCCCAATACCATTGGTTGAAGAGACTGTCTTTTTTCCATTGGACATTCTTTCCTGCTTTGTCGAAGATTAGTTGACCATAGAGTTGAGGGTCTATTTCTGGGCTCCTGCTCTGTTCCATTGATCTATGTCAGTTTTTGTGCCAGTATCATACTGTCTTGATGATGACAGCTTTGTAATAGAGCTTGAAGTCTGGAATCATGATGCTGTCAACTTTGGTTTTCTTTTTCAACATTCCTCTGACTATTTGAGGTCTTTTCTGGTTCCATACAAATTCTGGGATTATTTGATCCATTTCTTTGAAAAAAAATGGATGGTATTTTGATAGGGCTTGTGGTAAATGTGTAGATTGCTTTAGGTAGTATCGACATTTTCACAATATTTGTTCTTCCAATCCATGAGCATGGAATGTTTTTCCATTTTGACTTAAAATCCAATTTATCTAAGGCTTGCCACCCCAACTTTCTTTTGATGTCCATTACCATGGTAAATTTTTTTCCACACCCTCACTTTAAATCTGGAGGTGACTTCCGGTCTAAAATGAGTTTCTTGTAGACAGCATATTGATGGGTTTTGTTTTTTAATCCATTCTGATACCCTGTGTCTTTTGGTTGGGGCATTTAGCCCATTTACATTCAGGCTAACTCTTGAGTTATATGAATTTAGTGCCATTGCATTGCCTGTAAGGTGACTGTTACTATATATTGTTTGTTCCTTTCTGGTCTACTACTTTTAGCCTCTCTCTTTCTTAGAGGACCACTTTCAACATTTCCTGTAGGGCTGGTTTGGTGTTTGCAAATGCTTTTAATTTTTGCTTGTCCTGGAAGCTTTTTATCTCTCCTTCTATTTTCAGTGACTGATGGATATAGTATCTGATGGATATCAGCTGGATATAGTATTCTTGGCTGTATGTTTTTCTCCTTTAGTGCTCTGAATATATCATGCTAGTTCTTTCTGGCCTGCCTGGTCTCTGTGGATAAGTTTGCTGCCAATCTAATATTTCTACCATTGCATGTTATAGACTTCTTGTCCCGAGCTGCTTTCAGGATTTTCTCTTTGTCACTAAGACTTGTAAGTTTTACTATTAGATGATTTGTTGTTGACCTATTTTTATTGATTTTGAGGGGGTTTCTCTGTACCTCCTGGATTTTGATGCTTGTTCCCTTTGCCACATTAGGGAAATTCTCTGCTATAATTTGCTCCAATATACCTTCTACCCCTTCTCTCTTTCTTGTTCTTCTTGAATCCCAATTATTCTAATATTGCTTTGTCTTATGGTATCACTTATTGCTCGAATTTTCCCCTCATGGTCCAGTAGTTGTTTGTCTCTCTTTTGCTCAGCTTCTTTATTCTCTGCCATTTAGTCTTCTATATCACTACTTCTCTTTTCTGCCTCATTTATCCTAGCAGTAGGAGCCTCCATTCTTGATTGCACCTCCTTAATAGCTTTTTAAAAATTTCAGCTTGGTTAGATTTTAGTTCTTTTATCTCTTCAGAAAGGGATTTCATTTCTCCAGAGAGGGTTTCTCTAGTATGCTTTTTTTTTGAGCCCAGCTAGCACCTTGATAATCGTCATTCTGAACTCTAGATCTGACATATTACCAATGTCTGTATTGATTAGGTCCCTAGCCATTGGTACTGCCTCTTGTTCTTTTTGTTTTTGGGGTGAGTTTTTCTGCCTTGTCATTTTATCCAGATAAGAAAATATGAATGAGAGAATAAAATACTGAAAGGGTGCAAAGACCCCAGAAAATGTCTGCTAAATAAATCAGAGGAGACCCCAAACTTGGGGAAAAGAAAGGGGGCTATATATATGTTGGTGGTGAATAGAACAGAGCCACCCCACTTGATTTTGGGTATATTTGGTCTCTTAGAAGATTTTATAGAAAGTTATAGAAAATTTTATAGAAAGAAAAACTTATATATGTACAAAAATAAGGTAAACACGATGAAGGGATAGAATATGAGTGTAAAGATGAAAATTAAAAAAGAATTCTAAAAAAGAAATTGATAGGATAAGTTGGTTGGAGAAAGAAAGAAAAAAAATGGGGGGGGGGAGGTGGAGAGAATGTGCTTAGGCTAGAGAATAGAACAAATCCCTCTGCTAGATTTAGGGTATATTTTGATCTATTAGAAGAAATTGTATCCCAATTTTTTTTAGAAAAGTAAACCCCATATGTATACAAAAAATAAGTTTACAATGAAGGATAAAATATGACTATAGGAATGGAAGTTTAAAAGATTTTTTTAAGAAAGGTATTTTTAAGATAAACTATTTTTAAAAAGTCAGAAGAGGAAAGAGGAAAAGTTAAAAAAATTAGAATAAGAAAAAAATAAAATTAAAAAAATTTAATTTAACTTTGCAAGACTAAAGTGTCATGGGGAGAAAGTTGTGAATTCCATGCATTGCTTTCCCCTCTCTCTGGAGTTCCACTGTTCTCCTTGATTGGTAAGCTTTGTCTTGGCTGAATGTTCTTGCTGATCTTCTGGGGGAGGGGACTGTTGTCGTGGTTCTCAAACGTCTTTGCCTGAGGTGGAATTGTACTGCTCTTGCCAGAGGCCAGGCTAAGAAATCTGCTCAAGTTCACTCTGGCCCAGAGGAACCAAGAGCTGGGGGCCCCACTCTTCAGTGCGCCATCAGAGAAAAGGGGTCAGGGGTCAATCACTCCCATCTCCCTGGTCCCCGCTGCGCTCTGGGCCCACCTGGCCTGTGACTGATCTTTTCTGTCTCTGATGCACAGCCCCATTTGGAGTCTCCAAACCCAGCAGATTCCTGCCTTTAGAGGAGGAAAGTGAGTCTTCCTGGATCTGCCACTTGTGGGGTCCCTGCTCAATGAGCAGTGGTCTGACTGTGCTGTGGATCATGGTTTAAGGTGACCCCAAGCTGAGAGCTCACTTCTCAGCTCTGTCTCTGTAGTCGGCTTCCCCACTCTGATACCTGGGAGCTCTGCCACACTCAGACACTCCCTTTCAGTGACCCCACAGGTCCTGAGACCACACTGTCCCCATGAGGGCTCCACTCCTGCTTAGCCTCTGGAGCAATGTCCCTCAGTGGAGCAGACTTCTAAAAGTTCTGATTTTGTGCTCCACTGCTCCACTACTTGCCAGGAGCCAGCCCCTCCCCCATGGTCTATCTTCCCATCTCCTCAGATTCACTTCTCCGCATGTCCTACCTTTCAGAAAGTGGTGGATTTCTGTTCCTAGAATTGCTGCTCGTCTTATTTTCAATCTCCTGTTGAGTTTGTAGGTGTTTGGAATGGTTTGATAACTATCTAGCTGAACTTCTGTGACCTGATGTCATTTCAGTCTGCCTCTCTTCTGCCATCTTGCATCTCCTCCAAGATTTGCCTTTTCTAAATTGATCTAATTTGTATGGATTTTACTGAAACTCAATATTTTAAATTGGTTTTTGGTCAGTTTTCTGAAACCACTGCATGGTAGAGACACGTGGCTGAGCAGCATGTGTTTTTTAGGTAAACATTGACATTGCCTTCAAATGACATTTGCCTATAAATGTCATTATACCTCTTATTTCTTTTTCATTTCATGTCATTGAACAGAACTCCCAGGAAAATGTTGATGAATTATGACATTCTTGAATCTAGTGGTAATACCTACTTCATTTTACCATCAACTTCAATGTCAGCATGTTGGTTTAAGGTAGAATTTTTTTATTACTTCAAGAAAATATTTATGTTTTTTGGAGCTTTTGGTTTTATTACAAATTGGTATTGGAAATTTTACATAACATCTCTTTGGAAAAATGAAGTTGGATTATAATTAGTAAACCTAACATAAAAACTGCCTGTCAAAGGAGAAATGTATATAGGGCACTGAAGTATCACAGAGCAGGACAAAGAAGAGTGGAATTACAGCTAATAGGTAGAAAGTTGTAACTGCTCCAATCTATTCACTTCACTCCTTAGCATCATTTGCATATCTCTACACTTATCTGAACTTCAATACAACACTCTACACTTCCACGTTACAAGATACAGCCTTCCATCATATAAGAAAGGATGTTCCCCCCCCATCAAAATGAAGATTGTATCATCCCAATGGGTACTGTGCTAATCAATTAGTCCATAATTTCAGGCCTAGTCTCACCAAGTATTTTGTTACCTAAAGACAAAATTATAACATTTCCTCCAACAAACTTGTATAAATAATAATAATAAGAAGGAGATAGAAGAAAATAGTTATCACAAATAACTATATATATATAACAAAAAGAAAATATGCAAAATGTTATATATGTTGAAGTATTTGGGAGTGAAATAAATTGATGTTTGTGACTATTTTTTAAATGATTCAGCTAAAATACATAGTTTAAGCAAGTTGGGAAAATATTATCAATTGCTGAATCTAGGTAGTGGTTGTATAATTTTTCTATTTCTCTGTTTTTATGTATGCTTGAGACTTTCATCACAAACTTTAAAATTTATACTTCCAGTAAAACTTTATTGTTGTTATTATTATTATTATTATTATTATTATTATTATTATTATTTTTAGAGAAAGAGCATGTGTGCAGGTGGTGGGAGTGGTAGGGGCAGAGGAAGAAGGAGAGAGACAATACCAAACAGGCTCCATGCTCAGTGTGGAGCTCAACACAGGGCTCAACTTCATGAACCTGAGATCATGACCTGACCTGAAATCGAGTCAGATGCTTAAGCCATCCAGGTGTCCTAAATTGTTACTATTCATTGGTATATTTTGCCTTTTTTTCTAGTATCTTGATGCATGCTTTCTGTTTTTCATGTTCTTTTGTTTTCCTTATATGCTCTCTTTGCATTGTGTAATATGTTTTATCTTTTATCATATACAGTACCTCATGAAATTTATATCCAGTGTCATCTTTTTAGTGTTTTAAAATACTTTATTTAGTATAAAAGCATCAATTAACAAAGTCAAGAATGTAGAGGTGGCACTAGAATGTAGAGGTGCCCCTTAGCTGAATCACTGCATAGAGTAGACATGTGACTTGGCTTTGCCAGAAGTCAGATAAGGGTAAGAGTCTGACTTCTCTAAGTACAGAAGTTCCTACTTACCTTTCCTTTCATTGCATGCTCATTGCACTTAAATATATATCAGTATACTAACCATTAGTTAGAAATAACAATGTAAATAGACCCCACTTATTTCCTTTATAGAATTCATGTCACCCTCCTAATGCTAAGTCCACTTCCTTCTTGATGCTCCCAAAATATTTCACATCTAGTGTTAGAGTCTATTGTAGTTTTCCTGTGGTAATGGCCAATATTACTGCTCCCATTGTGAAAATACTAACCTATATCACATTTACCAATTTTGAGGTGTTCTTAAAGATGAGGAAGTATTTTTTTCCAACCAGTGTTATTATTCATTAATCTTCTCCTATGTATTTGTGTATTTCAGTTTTTATATACCTTTCCCTTGAAGAAATTGAGACAAATTCTCAATTTGTAGATGTATAAAATACTCATTCAAGAGCTCATAATACTTGTCCTAACCAATTGTGAACCGTGACCCAAGAAAAGGCCCAGATACACAGACTTTCTCCTGGCTCATGGATAGCTAACAATTACCCTCCTCCTCAAGAGGTTGGGAAATACCATATCCTGTCTCTTTGTGTGTATTTGTGTGTGTGTGTGTGTGTGTATTTAATGATTTTATTTGTCAGCAAAAGAGAGAGAACAGGCAGGGGGCAGAGGGAGAAGGGGGCTTCCCACTAAGCAAGAAGCCTGATGAGGGACTCTATCCCAGGTGCCCTCCCAAAGCTTTCTTTCTTTTTCTTTTCTTTCTTTCTTTCTTTCTTTCTTTCTTTCTTTCTTTCTTTTTTTTTTTTTAGTACAAGAGAGAGGGAGAGAGAGAAGGAGGGACTGGGGCAGAGGGAAAGGGAGAGAGGGAATCTTAAGCAGGCTCGACAACCAGTTCATAGCCTGATGCAGTGTTTGATCTTATAACCCTGAGATCATGACCTGAGCCAAAATCAAGAGTTGGATGCTTAACTGAGTGAGCCATCCAGGCACCCCCAAGACTTTTTTCCTCTTTCTCTCATGAGATCTGATGTGTTCTAGTGTAAGTAGTAGGCCTAGATACTTGCCATGATGTTTTAGCACTTCCAAATCATCACTCAGGTTAGATTATCTTCAATCAGATTGGATTAGGTTGGTTCACTGCCTAACCTTACTCCCTTTTCCACCTGCCAAATGATCTTTTAGTTCACACAGATGACATTACTAAAGGGTGAGAAGACAGGTCACAGAGAATATTCTTACCAATTTTACTGAGGAATTGGATGGTTAACAAAAATACCCTCTGCATATTTAATCTCAAACTTCTATTAGGATAGGAGATGCACTTTTGTAACTTTTCTCTCCTTTTGAAAATCCTTTTCTATTGAAGATTTCTCTGCAGAGCAAAATAACATATATTAGAATTTTCTGACTACTGAAGAATTAATTATTTATCCAGAGGATACATGAATAAAAAAAACCCACATCATTTCTATTAGTTGATATGTATCCAAGCAATCCAAAATAAGAATAATAACTAAATAAGTAGTGATAGAAACCTACTATTCTACTGAAAATTATATGTGTTCTATATTTGAATAGAATTTTTTTTTATTATCTCCTGTATCCATTTATTATTCAGCTTAGTGGATAGTGGATATCATAATGAGTGACTTTCTTTCTTTCTTTTAGAGATTTTATTTACTTATTTGACAGAGAGAAAGAGAGCACAAGTCGGGGGAGCAGCAGAGGAAGAGGGAGAAGCAGGCTTTCTGCTGAGCAGGGAGCCCGATGTGGGGCTCGATCCCAGGACCCAGGAGATCATGACCTGAGCTGAAGGCAGATGCTTAACCTACTGAGCCACCCAGGTGCCCTAGTAATGAGCAGATTTCTTAAAATTCTCTTTGCAAGAATCATTTTGGAAGATGACAAAAAGGAAACCCTAAAACAATTTGTATAGGAATAATTCACTGAATGTTGAGATGATCATGTACCCTAAAGAGAGAAATAAAGTTTGTGTTTAGGGTTAAATATACAGCATGGTATGGTCACAGAAGCCTGTCTACAAGAATAAATTGATTCTTAAGTGCTATATTCTGAATCCCTACATAAGAAATTGAATCAGTTATAACTCTCACTTCCCAGATTAGGTCTTAGGCAGAAAGAAGCCAAGGAAAGATTAAAACTTTGTTTCTGCTGAAACTGAATTTGGGGAGAAGGTCTACCCTCAAAGTATAGGAGAGGAAAGGAAATGGCATTATAGAAGGGCAGAATGCTAGCTGTAGGAAAGGCTTTCACTGGGCTTGTTTTGCTTGATCATTTCATTCCTTAACACTGAATTATAGAAAACCAAGTGAAAAAACAAGATTGCAGATCAGCTCCAGTGCAGCCACTTCATGGTCTCAAGAAGCTGGGTCATTAATACTACATTTGTCATCTGCTCCAATTATCCTGGCAGAGCACGCCTAGAAAACAAAAACATCCTTCCTATCATGAAACAAGGGGAAGGAAATAGGATGGAAGATCATTGCTGTTTATTTTCCTTTATAATCCATGGCATGTGATTCCTAGTTGAACTAAGTTGATGGTGTAGGAAAGATTTACATAAAATATTTCCTGATTATGCTGAGTGAGATAAGTCAAGCAGAGAGAGTCAAGTATCATATGGTTTCACTTATTTGTGGAGCATAACAAATGACATGGAGGATAGTGGGAGATGGAGAGGAGAAGGAAATTGAGGGAAATTGGAAGGTGAGGCGAACCATGAGAGACTACGGACTCTGAAAAAGAACCTGAGGGTTTTGAAGGGACAGGGGTGGGAGGTTGGGGAACCAGGTGGTGGGTAATAGGGAAGACACGTATTGCATGGAGCACTGGGTGTTGTGCAAAAACAATAAATACTGTTACGCTGAAAAAAAAAATATTTCCTGATTCCTCAAGCTTGTCCAAGAGCTAGTCTGCAAGTTGTTGTTTCCCTGAGCTTTTATGTCCAGCTCTCCTATAAGACTGTAAAACCACTGGGGACAACCAGGTCTCGGTGAGATTCTCTAAGTCTTCATATGATGTCTCTGCTGTATAAGCCCAGTAAAAGGATAACCAAATTTCCATGGTCTTATTTTCAAGACAGGTGAAATTCGGGTTTGTAAGAGACTTTCAGTTTGTAGAAATAATCAAACAAAATAAACATAAAACAAAGCTATACTGAGATGCTTTCATATAATAAAATGCAATAAAGAATGATCAACGTGTGATTTGGAACCCTAGAGCATATAAATCAGTAAGTAGTTATTGCCACTTAACAGGATGAAGATGTCCTGTAAAAGAAGTACAAAAGCAAAACAAAAATACCAAAGCAAACAACAACAACAAACCTAGTTGACCATCCCTAGGGCAGTACCTTTGAACACACTGTCCAAGAATTACAATTATAATCTTATTCCAGCAAGTGAGAGAGAAGATGGATTCAAGAAGGGGGTGGGGGGATTTTCCTAAAAAGCCACATCCCAGAGTCACATGGTCATACAAAGTTGCAAGGAGGCTACAAAATATAGTCTTTATTTTGGGAATCTGGGAGACCACCTAGGAGTAGAGGATTCTATTACTACAGAAGAATGGGAGAACACAAACTTGTTCTTTCTGCTATATGATCCAACTCCTCTTACATGGCAAATATTACCTTGGTACCAGAATCTACAAGGACACTGGGAGAAAATATATACAAAAAATCCTTTAAAAATATACCAACCTGAATCAAGCAATGAATAAATATATATTATTTTGTCCAAATCTTTATTCCAGGAATGGCAGGTTGGCTCAATATGAGAAAAATCTATTGATACAATTCATCACCTAAGCAGATTAAAGAAGAAAATCATTTGATTATTTCAGATGATGCAAAATAATTTGATGGATTCAATCAAATTCATGATTTTTTTTTTTTAGTAAACAAGAAAAGGAGGGATAATTTTTTTTTAAAGGAGGGATAATTTTAAAAAATTAACATATAATGTATTATTTGCCCCAGGGGTACAGGTCTGTGAATCATCAGTCTTACACAATTAATAGCACACATCATAGCACAGACCCTCCCCAATGTCTATCACTCAGCCACCCTATCTACCCGCCCCCCTCCCCGGCTAACCCTCAGTTTGTTTCGTGAAATTAAGTCTCTTATGGTTTGTCTCCCTCCCCAGTCCCATCTTGTTTCATTTTCCCTTCCTTCCCCCAATGACTCCCTCCCTGCCTCTCGAATTCCTCCAGTCAGAGAGATCATATGATAATTGTCTTTCTCTGAGTGACTTACTTCTCTTAGCGTAATACCCTCTAGTTCCATCCATGTCATTGCAAATGGCAGGATTTCATTTTTTGATGGCTGTGTAGTATTCCATTGTATATATATACACCACATTTTCTTTATCCATTCATCTGTTGATGGACATCTAGGTTCTTTCCATACCTTGACTATTTGTGGACATGACTACTATAAACATTCAGGTGCACGTGCCCCTTTGGATTACATTTGTATCTTTAGGATAAATACCCAGTAGTGTGACTGCTGCTTCATAGGGTAGTTCTATTTTCAACTTTTTGAGGAACCTCCTTACCGTCTTCCAGAGTGGCTGCACCAGCTTGCATTCCCAAGAGTGTGGGAGGGTTCCCTTTTCTCTGCATCCTCGCCAACATCTGTCCTTTCCTGACTGGTTAATTTTAGCTATCCTGACTGGTGTGAGGTGGTGAGATACTGTGGTTTTGATTTGTATTTCCCTGATGCCAAGGGATGTTGAGCACTTTTTCATGTGTCTGTTGGCCATTTGGATGTTTTCTTTGCAGAAATGTCTATTTATGACTATGCCCATTTCTTGATAGGATTATTTGTTCTTTGGGCATCGATTTTGATAAGTTCTTTATAGATTTTGGATACTAGCCCTTTATCTGATATGTCTCTTGCGAATATCTTCTCCCATTCTCTCAGTTGTCTTTTGGTTTTGTTGACTGTTTCTTTTGCTGCACAAAAGCTTTTGATCTTGATGAAGGCTCAATATTTCATTTTTACCCTTGTTTCCCTTGCCTTTAGCAATGTTTCTAGGCAGAAGTTGTTGTGGCTGAGGTTGAAGAGGTTGTTCCCTGTGTTCTCCTCAAGGATTTTGATGGATTCTTGTCTCACCTTGAGATCTTTCATCCATTTGAGTCTAATTTGTGTATGGGGTAAGGGCACAGTCCAGTTTCATTTTTCTGCATATGGCTGTCCAAATTTCCCAACACCATTTGTTGAAGAGACTGTCCGTTTTCCATTGGACATTCTTTCCTGCTTTGTTGAAGATTAGTTGACCATAGAGTTGAGGTTCTATTTCTGGGCTCTCTATTCTGTTCCATTGATCTATGTGTCTGTTTTTGTGCCAGTAGCATACTCTCTTGATGATTACAGCTTTGTAATAGAACTTGAAGTCTGGAATTGAGGAGGAGTAATTTCTTAACCTGATAAAAGAGATCTATAAAAATGTATATCAAACACCACACTTAACATTTCAACATTACAACTATGTTATTACCGTTGAAGTTTTAACCCAGGCACTATAACACAATAAATGCTGCATACCCACTTAAGATAATAGACAAAAAGGAAGAATTTTTAAAGAATTTGGGTAAAAGCCAATTGTAAGACTCTTGTACCATGAGGCACCTGGGTAACTCAGTGGGTTAAAGCCTCTGCCTTCAGCCTGGGTCATGATCCCAGGGTCCTGTGATTGAGCCCCGCATCAGGCTCCCTGCTCAGTGGGGAGCCTGCTTCCTCCTCTCTCTCTCTGCCTGCCTCTCTGCCTACTTGTGATCTCTGTATGTCAAATAAATAAATAAAATCTTTAAAAAAAGACTGTTGTACCACCTCAGCCATATATGAAAAGGGATCAGAGTATGGAAAGGATAGGGGATTCATGGACAGCTTTTACTTAGATAAAGTTAAATTGTGAGTCTCCCTCTCTCCCAGGAGTGTGGTGTAGTAGTGGCCTCATGTCAGGCTGAATGAATTGTGTTTCCATGAGGATTATTCAGAGAACTTTGTGTGTGGTCCTTGCTGTTGGGGAATAGTTGTATCATAGCTGGCCCCCATCTAGAGCACATGGAGGGGAGAGACAGTCTTGCTACTTATGCAGGTGGCAGATCCAGGAGAGTTGCTGTTAAATTGGGATGGGTCTGCTCTTACAGGATTTGTGAGTGCTTCCAAAGACCCAGATGTGAACCATAGTCAGTGAGAGAACTGCTTGGCTTCAAGACATTCTGACTCCTGTCTAAGAGAAACATCTACATGGGAAAGGGAATTCACCAATGAGAACATGTGAACCCAGTGGACTGACAGAAAACAAGGGGTGGGCTGGGTGGGTTGTGGCTGGCCTGAAAGGGGCATTTCCCACATACTAGGAACAATGCTGGGAAGAGATGCCTAGGGGCTTCCACAGAGTTAATGGAGAACGAATAGGAAAATGAATCAGCTTTATATACCTTCGAGGCACAGATAGCATGGAAGCCAGTATACATAGCACTAGTCATTTTCATGAGGTTCAGTTCTAAAGTCAATATACAAGGCAAAAAATAATTACATGTCAGTAATGCCTTGCATTGCTTTCTATCTCCTTATCTCATTTCCCTTTTTCTCATCCTTGCTTTCCTGAAATTAATCCTCTCCAAAAAGTACTAACTCTCAATATTTGCCTCTGGTTCTGTTTTCTAGGGAAACGGAAACAAACAAATAGCTACTTATAAAAAATTGTCCATATGATGTCCACAAACATGATTGGCACTCAATACATGCTAGTTCCTCTTCCTCCTTTTACCTTCTTCTTTTCTCTCTCCAAATAAAACAAACAAACAAAAAACATTTTTTTTCTGTTTTCTACATTATCCTCATATTAAAAACTACAGAATGACTTATACAGTAGTTATAATCTCTTAAACTTTTTTTGATATAAGAGAGTAAGAGTAGGGGCGCCTGGGTGGCACAGTGGCTTAAGCCGCTGCCTTCGGCTCAGGTCATGATCTCAGGGTCCTGGGATCGAGTCCCACATCGGGCTCTCTGCTCAGCAGCGAGCCTGCTTCCCTCTCTCTCTGCCTGCCTCTCTGTCTACTTGTGATCTCTCTCTGTCAAATAAATAAATTAAAAAAAAAAAAAGAGAGTAAGAGTAAACATCTTTACAAATAGATGATGCACAGAGAGTTCTGTACTTTTCTTGGGATAATTCTATGACCACAGTTAAATCTCTGAAATATATCAGAAAGTTGATTTGGATTGGAAATGCTTTCAGAGAAGGTATATGTTCTATTTCATCCAACCACTCTGTGTAAAGGCGTTGAGTTTGATAATACACCTGTCAACCCAAGGTCGCCTGAGAACATTTCCCTTCACAATAGACCATGGCACTCATTACTGTGAGTATTTTATGTCTTTTTCAGGAGAGAATTTGTTTATGCTCTCTCTGTCTCTCTCTTTTTTTTTTTTTACAGTTTTATAATTACAGTCTAAAGAAAATGCTTTTACATTTTTCCTCCTCTAAAATGCAATAAGCTTCCTAGCCATTTGGGATTATTAAATCTTCTTGATCTTTGATTTCATAATAATTTTCTCCTTCCCAAATTCCTATGAATTAAATTACTTTTTAAAAACAATTCTTTTTTTAAAGATTTTATTTATTCATTTGACAGACAGAGATCACAAGTAGGCAGAGAAGCAGGCAGAGAGAGAGAGAGAGAGAGGAAAGCAGGCTCCCCGCTGAGCAGAGAGACTGATGTGGGGCTCGATCCCAGGACCCTGGGATCATGACCCAAACCAAAGGCAGAGGCCTTAATCCATTGAGACACCCAGGCACCCCTTAAAAACAATTCTTTTTTTTTTTCGTTTATTTGTTTATTTACAGCATAACAGTGTTCATTGTTTTGGCATCACACCCAGTGCTCCATGCAGTACGTGCCCTCCCTATTACCCACCACCTGGTTCCTCAACCTCCCACCCCCCCCCCCCCGCCCCTTCAAAACCCTCTGGTTGTTTTTCAGAGTGCATAGTCTCTCATGGTTTATCTCCCCTTCCAGTTTCCCTCAACGCCCTCTCCGCTCCATCTCCCCATGTCCTCCATATTATTTGTTATGCTCCACAAATAAGTGAGACCATATGATACTTGACTCTCTCTGCTTGACTTATTTCGCTCAGCATAATTTCTTCCAGTCCCGTCCATGTTGCTACAAAAGTTGGGTATTCATCCTTTCTAATGGAGGCATAATACTCCATTGTGTATATGGACCACATCTTCCTTATCCATTCATCCGTTGAAAGGCATCTTGGTTCTTTCCACAGTTTGGCGACCGTAGCCATTGCTGCAATAAACATTGGGGTACAGATGGCCCTTCTTTTCACTACATCTGTATCTTTGGGGTAAATACCCAGCAGTGCAATTGCAGGGTCATAGGGAAGCTCTATTCTTAATTTCTTCAGGAGTCTCCACACTGTTCTCCAAAGTGGCTGCACTAACTTGCATTCCCACCAACAGTGTAAGAGGGTTCCCCTTTCTCCACATCCTCTCCAACACACATTGTTTCTTGTCTTGCTAATTTTGGCCATTCTAACTGGTGTCAGGTGGTATCTCAATGTTGTTTTAATTTGAATCTCCCTGATGGCTAGTGATGATGAACATTTTTTCATGTGTCTGATAGCCATTTGTATGTCTTCATTGGAGAAGTGTCTGTTCATATCTTCTGCCCATTTTTCGATATGATTATCTGTTTTGTGTGTGTTGAGTTTGAGAAGTTCTTTATAGATCCTGGATATCAACCTTTTGTCTGTACTGTCATTTGCAAATATCTTCTCCCATTCCGTGGGTTGCCTTTTTGTTTTGTTGACTGTTTCCTTTGCTGTGCAGAAGCTTTTGATCTTGATGAAGTCCCAAAAGTTCATTTTTGCTTTTGTTTCCTTGGCCTTTGGAGACATATCTTGAAAGAAGTTGCTGTGGCTGATATCGAAGAGGTTACTGCCTATGTTCTCCTCTAGGATTCTGATAGAATCCTGTCTCATGTTGAGGTTTTTTATCCATTTCGAGTTTATCTTTGTGTATGGTGTAAGAGAATTGTCGAGTTTCATTCTTCTACATATCGCTGTCCAGTTTTCCCAGCACCATTTATTGAAGAGACTGTCTTTTTTCCATTGAATATTTTTTCCTGTTTTGTCGAAGATTATTTCACCATAGAGTTGAGGGTCCATATCTGGGCTCTCCACTCTGTTCCACTGGTCTATGTATCTGTTTTTATGCCAGTACCACACTGTCTTGGTGATCACAGCTTTGTAGTAAAGCTTGAAATCAGGTAACGTGATGTCGCCTGTTTTGTTTTTGTTTTTCAACATTTCCTTAGCAATTCGGGGTCTCTTCTGATTCCATACAAATTTTAGGATTATTTGCTCCAGCTCTTTGAAAAATACCGGTGGAATTTTGATTGGAATGGCATTAAAAGTATAGATTGCTCTAGGCAGTATAGACATTTTAACAATGTTTATTCTTCCAATCCAAGAGCATGGAACGGTCTTCCATCTTTTTGTGTCTTCTTCAATTTCTTTCATGAGTGTTCTGTAGTTCCTCGAGTACAGGTCCTTTACCTCTTTGGTTAGGTGTATTCCCAGGTATCTTATGTTTCTTGGTGCTATAGTAAATGGAATCGATTCTCTAATTTCCCTTTCTGTATTTTCATTGTTGGTGTATAAGAAAGCCACTGATTTCTGTACATTGACTTTGTATCCTCCCACGTTACTGAATTGCTGTATGAGTTCTAGTAGTTTGGGGGTGGAGTCTTTTGGGTTTTCCATATAAAGAATCATGTCATCTGCGAAGAGAGAGAGTTTGACTTCTTCCTTGCCAATTTGGATACCTTTTATTTCTCTTTGTTGTCTGATTGCCATTGCTAGAACTTCTAATACTATGTTGAACAAGAGTGGTGAGAGTGGGCATCCTTGTCGTGTTCCTGATCTCAACGGGAAGGCTGCAAGCTTTTTCCCATTGAGGATGATATTTGCTGTGGGTCTTTCATAGATAGATTTTATGAAGTTCAGGAATGTTCCCTCTATCCCTATACTTTGAAGCGTTTTAATCAGGAACGGATGCTGGATTTTGTCAAATGCTTTTTCTGCATCAATTGAGAGGACCATGTGGTTCTTCTCTCTTCTCTTATTGATGTGTTCTATCACATTGATTGATTTGCGAATGTTGAACCAACCTTGCAACCCAGGGATGAATCCCACCTGGTCATGGTGGATAATCTTTTGAATGTGCTGCTGGATCCTGTTTGCTAGGATCTTGTTGAGAATCTTAGCATCCATATTCATCAGTGATATTGGTCTGAAATTCTCCTTTTTGGTAGGGTCTTTGCCTGGTTTGGGGATCAGGGTAATGCTGGCTTCATAAAAAGAGTCTGGAAGTTTTCCTTCTGCTTCAATTTTTTGGAACAGCTTCAGGAGAATTGGTGTTATTTCTTCTTTGAAAGTTTGGTAGAATTTCCCAGGGAATCCGTCAGGTCCTGGGCTCTTGTTTTTTGGGAGGTTTTTGATCAGTGCTTCAATCTCATTACTAGCTATCGGTCTATTCAGGTTGTCAATTTCTTCCTGGTTCAATTTTGGGAGTTTGTAGTTTTCCAGGAATGCATCCATTTCATCTAGGTTGCTTAGCTTATTGGCATATAACTGTTGGTAATAATTTCTGATGATTGTTTCTATTTCCTTGGTGTTAGTTGTGATCTCTCCCTTTTCATTCATAATTTTATTAATTTGGGCTTTCTCTCTTTTCTTTTGGATTAGTGTGGCCAATGGTTTATCGATCTTATTGATTCTTTCAAAAAACCAGCTTCTAGTTTCATTGATACGTTCTATTGTATCTCTGGTTTCTACCTCATTGATCTCTGCTCTAATCTTGATTATTTCCCTTCTTGCGTGTGGAGTTGGTTTGATTTGTTGTTGATTCTCCAGTTCTTTAAGGTGTAGAGACAGCTGGTGTATTCTGGATTTTTCAATGTTTTTGAGGGTGGCTTGGATGGCTATGTATTTCCCCCTTAGAACCGCCTTTGCTGTATCCCATA
The DNA here is from genome assembly GCF_922984935.1 of Meles meles. Lineage (NCBI taxonomy): Eukaryota > Metazoa > Chordata > Mammalia > Carnivora > Mustelidae > Meles > Meles meles. The sequence continues at coordinate 44,952,540 of NC_060070.1, read as the reverse complement.
GGTTTTGGACCAAAGTGTCTTCATTCTCATTGGTTTCCATGAATTGTTTAAGTTCATCTTTGATCTCCTGGTTGATCCAAGCATTCTTAAGCAAGGTGGTCTTTAGCTTCTAGGTGTTTGAGTTCCTTCTGAACTTTTCCTTGTGATTGAGTTCCAGTTTCAAAGCATTGTGATCTGAGAATATGCAGGGAATAATGTCAGTCTTTTGGTATCGGTTGAGTCCTGCTTTGTGACCCAGTATGTGGTCTATTCTGGAGAAGGTTCCATGTGCACTTGAGAAGAATGAGTATTCTGTTGGTTTACGGTGGAATGTTCTGTATACGTCGATGAGGTCCATCCGGTCCAATGTTTCATTCAATGCTCTTATTTCTTTATTAATTTTCTGCCTCGATGATCTGTCTATTTCTGAGAGAGGCATATTAAGATTTCCTACTATTATTGTATTGATATCAATATGACTCTTTATCTTGATTAATAGTTTTCTTATGTAATTGGGTGCTCCCATATTGGGGGCATAGATATTCACAATTGTTAGATCATCTTGGCGGATAGTCCCTTTAAGAATTATGTGGTGTCCTTCTGTATCTCTGACTACAGTCTTTAGTTTAAAATCTAATTTATCTGATATGAGAATCGCTACTCCGGCCTTCTTTTGAGGCCCATTGGCATGAAAGATGCTTCTCCATCCCTTCACTTTCAGTCTGGGTGTATCCTTAGGTTCAAAATGGGTCTCTTGTAGACAACATATGGATGGGTCCTGTAGTTTTATCCAATCTGCAACCCTGTGTCGTTTTATGGGCGCATTTAGGCCATTCACATTGAGAATGATTATTGAGAGATAGCTTTTTATTGACATCGTGTTGCCTTTGAAGTCTTTCTGTCTATAGATTGTTTCTATATTTCTGTTCAATGATATTCTTAGGATTTTTTTCTGTTTTATAGGACCCCCCTTAATATTTCCTGCTGTGTTGGCTTGGTGGTTGCATAGTCTTTTAAGCCTTGCCGGGCTTGGAAACTCTTTATCTCTCCATCCATTTTAAATGTCAGTCTTGCTGGATAGAGTATTCTTGGTTGCATGTTCTTCTCATTTAGTACTCTGAATATATTTTGCCAGCCCTTCCTGGCTTGCCAGGTCTCTGTGGAAAGATCTGATGTTATTCTAATGGGCTTTCCTCTGTACGTAAGGAGCTTTTTTGTCCTAGCTGCTTTTAAGAGGGTCTCTCTTGAAACACAATTCCTCATTCTAACTATAAGGTGTCGTGAGGACTTTCAAGAATTTAAAATCTTGGGAGGAAATCTCTCTGCCTCTAGTACATGAATGTTGTTTCCATTCGTGAGATTGGGAAAATTTTCATAGACAACTTCTTCCACTATATCTTCTAGACTTCTTTCTTTTTCCTCCCCTTTAGGGGTTCCAATAATTCTGACATTGGAACATTTCATGGCATCGTTTATTTCCCTGATTCTGTTTTCGTGGCTTCTGAGCTGTTTGTTCCAGGCTTCCTCCTGATCCTTTCTCTCTATCTGTTTGTCCTCCAGATCACTAATTCTATCTTCTGTCTCAGTTACCCTAGCTTTTAGAGAATTTAGATTGGATTGGAACTCATTGAGAGCATTTTGAACATCATCCCTGGTGGCTTTCAGTTCTGCCCTAACATTGTGTACATCATCCCTGGTGGCTTTCAGTTCTGCCCTAATCAATTCTGTTTGGTCATCCATGGCTTTCTCCAACCTAGCTATTGCCTGGATAATTGTTAGTCTGAATTCCTTTTCTGACATATTGTCTATGTCGATAGCCATTAGCTCTGTTGCAGAAGGCCCATCCTCTGTATTTTTCTTCTGTTGGGTACTCCTCCTCCTAGTCATTTTGGTAAGAGATGACTGACCAGATGCAGCTGGACTTATCAATTGTGGTGCAGTCAATGTGCACCCTGGAACGCTTCTGTGCAATCAGGATTCCCCACCCAAATGAGAGAAAAAAGAAAAGAAAAAGAAATAGAGAAGAAGAAAGAAAAAAAAGGGGAAAGAAAAAAGGAAAAAAGAGAGAGAGAGATAGGAAAAAAAAGGGAAGATAAAAGAGAAGGCTCAGCCCAAATGGGCCACAAGGTAACATTTGTGAAGTATACAAACAAAAACAGACAAACAAAAAGACTGATAAAAGTATATGACAAGAGAAAAAAAAATATATATATGCAAAAAAAGGGAAGAACCTCATCAGAAAGAACCCCAAGTATAAGATTTATATATTATCAGGACAAACACAAATTCACAGAAATACTGACAGAAGGAAAAATTGGGAGAGTGGTTATAAATTCTCAGTGTGGGTGAGGAAGGTTATTTTGATTCTTCCTGAAGGTATCTTGATGTTTTTGTTAAGGGACTCAACTTTCCTAAGTTACAGGGGGATTAGAAACTGGTTTGCCTATAGGGATAGCATTGATTGGGGAAAGGGGATTACCTTGAAGTTTAACTCTATATGTATAGTAGAAAATAAAAATTAAAAAAGAATAAACTAGACTAAACTAAGTTAAAATTAAAAAAGAATTAAAAAAATAGAAAAGCAAAAGAAAAACACGGGTGTATGTATCAAAAAGTTCAGGTTAGAAGGTTAAAGAATTTAATGTACTGGACATCTCAGTGTGGTGGTAAATAGGTTAAAAAATTATCTGTATGTATAAAAAAAAAGAACCAGAATATTGGTAAAGAGTTAAAAATAAAAGTTGTATTTATGAAGTAGTGGTGGTTGTTCTCTTGTAGTCTTTTTTTTTTTTCTTCCTTCCTGGTTGGTTTTCTGGGGGAGGGGCCTGCCACGTGGGTTTTCAGACAATGATGTTCCCTGAGTTAGGTCCTCCCGCTCCCCTCAAGGGGGTGAGCTCTGAGGAAACTGTTTTTTTCAGCCTTTTGTTCTCTGGGGTTTTTTATGTTCTTTCATCTGCTTTCTCTCACCTTGACAGCTTTTGATGGTTTTTGGAGGTTTAGAGGAGAGCAAACTGCACCCCAACCGCCCTCTCAGAGAGAAGCCCCAGAATGTTTTGGAAAAGCTGCTGGCTGAGTCGGTTCTGAGTCACTGTCCCTGGGGATGCAGGAGCTCCTCGTTGTACCCAAAACCAGGGCAGCGGTAGTTGTCTAGGCAGCTCCAGACCGCCAGAGAGGTTCAGAGCAGAGATCACACACTGAGATTTTCCCACTGTCCCGGGCTGGGAATGTCTGGTTTTTCTGGCTGCCAGAGCTCCAGGCTAGCACCTATGAGCATGTATCCCAAGGGAGGGTGTGGGACGCGCACGTTTCAGGATTGCCGTCTGGCCAGGCTCCCAGCCCCTCACGGGAGCCAGACCCCACTCGTTCTCGGGCGGGCTGGCGTTCAGGCGCACTGGCGGCTCAGGGACAGAGACCTGATTTCTCCGCCGCACTCTCTCTGGCTCAGCGCCAGGGGAGGCTGTCCTGGGCTGGGGGACTTAGGTCCCTGACCCTAACCGCCCAGGTTCCCACTATTACCCACCCGCGATCCTTTGCTCTTTGTTTTTTGAGTGCTTTCAACCAGATTCCAAGTTAATCCTGGTCCCCAGACGCAGAGCACTCTCGTGTTGGGGTATTACTTTCCAATCGGTCACCTCTGGTGGCTCCCTCCCCCTTTTGTTTATCTTCCGATATCAGTCGGACGTTCCCAGTCTGCTTTACCTGTCACTGGCATCTTCTGCTCCTGTAGAGATCCAGACGTGTATAATTCTGATCTCAGGCTGATTTCATGGGTGGTCGGAGTTCTTTGGTAGGTAATCAGTTCACTTTAGGGTACAGGTTGAAATGGTGCCTCCTCCTACTTCCCCCCCATCTTGACTCCTCCCCTAAAAACAATTCTTATAAGCTCCCTTGAATAAGTCAATCTCATTATGAAAAGTTTTCATGTGAAAATTAGTAACTATATCCTTAGTAGTTAACTTAATCCCTATACTTAAAAAAATCCTTCCCCCATTTTTTAAATGGAAGAATCATTTTTTGTTTTATTGTTAAGTTCCAAATTTGCTCTTCTTCACTTATTCAGCTATTATATATCTCTTAACATTTTCTTTTTTAAGATTTATTATATTTATTTGACAGCAAGAGACACAGCAAGAGGGAACACAAGCAGGGGGTGGTAGAAGAGGGAGAAGCAGGCTTCTTGTTAAGCAGGAAGCCTGATTGCAGGGCTTAGATCCCAGGACGCTGGGATATGACCTCAGCAAAGGCATCCACTTAATGACTGAGCCACCCAGGCGCCCCTCTTAACATTTTCTTCAAAAATCAGTTTTTATAAGATGAAACCAGAGAGGGAGATAAAGCATAAGAGACTCTTAATCTCAGGAAACAAACTGAGGATTGCTGGGGGGTAGAATGGGAGGGATAGAGTGGCCTGTTTTTGGACATTGGGGAGGGTATGTGTTATGGTGAGTGCTGTGAATTGTGTAAGACTGATGATTCCCAGCCCTGTACCCCTGAAACTAATAATACATTATATGTTAATTAAAAAATGTTATGAAGTGCAAAAATAAGAAGAAAGGTAATATTTAATAAGAAAAAAATCAGTTTTTATTTTAATCAAGGTTAAGCAGTCTTATTATTTAAAGAGTCAAGTATTCTAAAGTGCTTATGAGAAAGAGCAGACCTCTGAATGCTTCACCTTACTGACCTAAAGTTTTTCTTCCAGAGGAAATTACTTTGAACTCTTTTGGCTCATTATTTTGGTACTATCCATAGTTTGAAACACATACTTATGCTATTCTTGAGTTTTCCATTTCAGGCATTACTCATTGACTACCCTACATGGAAGATGCAAATTTAGTTCTTTTCCCTTCCTGATCTTTCAAACACTGAAGAGAGTTCTGTCACTTGACTTCCTGTATTAGGACTTAAATCTTTCTTTTGATAGCTTTTTTTGTAGCTTTGAAGTATGTAGTTCTTTAGTTTTTGGGGATCTTACAGGTCTAAAAATATTCTATTCTACTCCCACAATTATTTTACAATACTGTTAGGTATACAATTTCATGCTGAAAATAATCATTCCTCAAAATATCATTAGCCTTTTTTTTTCTTATTCTATTGACTTGTCTTCAAGTTCATTGGTTCTTTCTTTTGCAGTATTCAACTTGTCGTTATCCCATAACATAAAACATTTTAGATATTTTTTTTAGTTGTAGAAATTCAATTGAATTTTTTAAAAAATCTCCACATTTATTTTGAAATTATTCACTCATATGCATTCGTTTCTGTCAATTAAGAATGTTTATAAAGTTATTTAAATTCTTTGGTTGAGAATTCCACCCTCTAGCTCAACTAATCATCTCAGTCTCCTGTCTATGTTGTGTTATCCTTCTTAGAACGTCTATTAACTTATTTTTTATATTGAATATTATGGATGATAGTATAGAAACTTGATTGTCCCCTTCTGAAGAATGTTGGCTGATTACCCGGATCTATGGGGGCTTGTTTCTAAACTTTGTTGGGGTGGATTTATTTTGGTTTTGTCCTTTGTCTAAAGGTTCAGTCCTTAGTTCTGAGATATGGCCCTTAATTCTGAAGTTGTAGATTCTTTGACCTTTTCATAGGAATCTAGGATCTGATCTTGATTGCTGTATTCATGCTATTAGGCAGCTACTGAAATCTCTACTCGTTTCTTATTCTTGCACATTAGGTGCTTTCTGCTGAGTTCCTAAGGGCCCTGGTCTTTGCATATTAGTTCAGGAGTCAGTAACAACTAGAGGGCATTGGCGCTTTCCCTTCTGTAGGTTTTTGTGATTCTTTCCTCTGTAATTCTCCTTTCAAGCATTCTTCTTCCAATTTCCCACCACTCTGCTAGCCCCAAACATTGACCTCTGACTCCCTGGGGACCTCTCCTTTCTGTTTGGACTCCATTCCTGTGCACCTGGGAAGTACTGTTAGTGGCAATTAGCACAGTAAATGGAAAAATCTGTTAAATGTAGATATGATTAATGTGCTTCCCTTCTGCTTTTCATTGCTTTCTAGTGGCTTTAGAAAGCTACTTCATATTTTGTCCAAAACAATTATGTTTTAATATTTGTTATTGGCAGAAATGTACATCAGATATAAGCTACATTATCATAATCTAAAGTTAATGAAGGCTTTGGAGTAATTAAATGAGATATATTCACAAAACAGGAACAACACTAACATTGGATTTTAAATATTACTGCTATTAAAAGATCCTTGGCCATCTATGATGGATATTTTTCACTTTTATTGGGTCTCTCCCATTTTCTCTCTGCAAACCTTTTTCTTCTAGTTTCAGGAACCCTAACCTCTGTCTCCCAGTCTTTCATGTGTGAATTAAAAATTCCCCCTACTTTACACTTAGCTATTGACTCTATAAGCCAGGACACAGAACTTGGCCTCTTTACTGATTTCCAGATGATCTCCAACTATGGAAAGCATTTGTGATTTTTTGGTGAATACTCTTTACTGAAAATCTGTTGGGTTATGGAGAGCTGTCATATTTTCTATGCACAGGGTTTCCATTTAAATATCCTCATATGAAGTTTTCATCTGTCAAAATGCCTCCTCCCTGTTGTTAGCAGGCATTCTCCTTTCCTCTGACCACTCTCCATCTTCAGGGCCCCTGCCCCTCCCTCTCACATTTTTTTCTTTTCTATCTGTATTTTTCAGGGCATATCAGTAAATTCTCTTTGAATGGATGAGGATTCCTCTGGCATCTTACCCTCAGTTCTCAGTGACTCAGCAAAGTATTTCTTCTGAACACATAAGTGTATATCCTAAGAGATATGGTGAGCTCATATTTCTCTGTCTTGTCACAAGTAGCATTTTGTTCCCTCTCTTTCAATTTTTGCTTTTCCAGGTTATCCTGGTCCTTGTCTGTATTGTATTGTGGTGGAGTGTAGTATATATTAGTTATTTTTGTGTGTAAAAATGGCCCATAACTTTTTCTAAATAGAAAGGCCATTTCCACTCTTTTCAAGAGATTTGCAAATATATTTTTGGTACTATAGTGTTTGTGAATCAGTGAGTTGATTTTGGTGAATTATCAGTGAACCATTGATAACTCTATGGTCCCTTTTAGCTCTGGGTATATTATTCTGTGACTCACTAATGTGAAATAGAAGTATGTAGACCTTAAAAAAAATAAGTAAGTAGGCCTTATGTCTATTCTTGGCTATGTAGCTATTAAATTCTAGGTCACAAAATCATGTGCTCTCTAATGACTTATTGTTCATACCAGGGAATAATTATACTGTCCTTTTTTTGGGGGGGTCATTTCAGGCTCTTGTTACCTCAGTGGTTGGTGATTGTTCCATCTTTATGTGTAACAATAAGGCAGACTACATGCAGAATGGGAGCACAGAGCTCATGCATTTTTGGGGAATATTTGCCTTGGCTACCAATGACTAGGAATCAGGGGGCCTGGGGACGGGGTTGGTGCGGGCAACAGTCAGGTTGACATAAGACCAAGGGTTGCTCATCCTGAGACTTAGCTTAATTGTCACTCTGGTTTTCTCAGAGTTGGTTAAGGCATTTCTCAAGCACCATAAACTTAAAATGTTTTGTATACTTTGGTAGAAAACAAACACAATGTTGCTTAGTTTTCTTCTTTTGATTTTAGGAAAAAAGGAGCTCATTTAGGGAGCTAAAATGTCCATTTAGCAACTAGATGCAATAAAGAGTAGTGTAAGGATGCAGGACCAATTTTATTATTTCTAAACCTGGGTGGTCATGAGGGACAATATGAAAGAACCTCTTTAAATTGTTGTGAATAACGAAGATGAAGGGCACTTAGGAATCAACCATCTAAGAGATAAGATTTTTGGTTTGTTGGTCATCCAAGAGCTAGGCTAACAACTGTTGTGTACTTACCATGTGCCAGTGCATAATGTGTTTTAGTTCTCAGTTTATTCTCACAATGACCAATGAACTAAGTAGCTTTATTATTCTTAATTTACAGATGAGAGCTAGGCTGAGGAATTACAGAAAGATAGGCTGAGGATTTGTTCAAAGTCACATATCTCCTAAGTGTTGGCACTAACATTCAAGCACAGGTGGCCCTATTGTGGGACCTATATAGTAGAGTAGAATGGATACACAGTTTAATTAGTCATGTATTGAAAAATGGATGTGGCCAGTTGATTTCTAGATGCCTGCTTCCAACCAAAGGTAATATCATGTAGAATCGTGTGGGTCTGTTTCTCAGGGCTGCTTTTTCCAAGTCCAAAAGTCTTCACTGTTTTGGATTGCTCACAAAGTTTATCCAAACTGGTCCCTTTTTCCATGCTTTTTGGAGTGATCATCTTATATTCAGAGCTACTTTATTAACTGTCATGTTTCTTTTCTCTCCTCTGTATAAAGCATTTGAGAAATTAGAAGAGAAAGGAAGAATGAATTAGGCAGTAGAAAGATATTTTAATGCAGAAGGGATTGCCTTTTTTTTTTTTTTTGGTTACCCCAGGAAAAATCCTGGATAAGAATGTAGGCTAGGCAGAGCGCCACTGCAAACAGGACTCAATACTTAGAATGACCTGTGATTTCCCAGTGGATGGAAATTTTAATTGGGAAGCCAATTCAATGCAAATGGCCTGCAGCACTTAGCTGTGCCTGCACAGTTTTGATAGAACCTTGGGTTGTCAGTTAATGCTTTGCTGTATATGCAAAGAATTAGCTTTATTCATTATTTGTTTTAATGGATTAGATTGCTAGAAATTGTTTTTTTTTTCTATTGTCTTCTTTTGTTTTCAACCAGATTTTGGTTTAGCTTCATTATAAAAGCCAAGGAAATGTACTATTATGCAGTTTTTAATTCAGATTTAATATGTCCATATTATTTGGCCTATTATGTCTTTGTTTGTAGACTTCAGGTTAGGCTTCTTAGATGATGAAACATTTTTCATATAGGAAACATGCTAATGAATACAGGAAATAATTGGAAATGTCCATCTTTATTGCCAAAATAGAAATCAACAGTAATTAATGCTTTTACCATGAGGTTAATGCAGTATTAATTATAATTGCATCAGGAATACAGGTGTTCCCAAAAGGAAATGACCACTTTGATTCTATCTAGTTTGCTGTTTCTCTTAAAAGGGAGCAGAGGGAGCAGTGGTGGCTATGCAGATTAAGCAGAGTAAGCAGAGAGGTTAGGTAGACTCAGTCCCTGCCCGACTGCCTTGGCTTGAAATCCAGCTCTGGTATGCATTAACTGTGCAATCCTGAGCAAGGCATTGAAATTTGATGCCCTCAGTTTCTTTCTTTAATAAACGAAGGTAATAAAAGTAATACCTCATAGGGGTGTTGGGATACTTAATACTAAGATAATTTAACATTGCTCTTAAGAGTGCTCAGCATATTGTATGCACACAATAGCTTTTAGGCAGATAGTAGTAATATAGAAGTTGAATAGAACTAGATTCTTATATGTGTTTCTGTACCAGTGTAACTCTAGGTGGATGGGTACACTAAAAAATAGAGATGATAAATTCAATATACCTCCTTGTGATAAATGTCTAGCTAACTTTTCATTATCTGCAGAAAGTTCAGCTACTTGGATTATCCTCAGCAAATAATCAATTAGCAAATAACTTTTAATTCCTATTAATTTCTTCTTTAGGCCACTGCTAAAGCCAATCACATAAAGTCAGTAAAAAATCTCCTAAAAGGAATCATAATTTTATTGATTCTTAATCCTGGATGAGCAGATTTGAGATACCTGGGTAGATTTTAAACTCATTCTCAGAGGATCTGATTTAACTGACCTGGGAATGATTTTCAGTTATGTCCAGGGTTGGAATCAGTGATAGGATGCCTCACAAAGACAAAGCTATATAACTCTCCAGTATCTGTTCATAGGTAAAAAGAGCTGAGGACTTTATCTTAAGGGCTTCTCTTAAGCTATCCTTTTGGGCCGTTTTTACTGAAGTACAGGTATCATATTAGTACATGGCAAAGATTTTCTTTAGTTTTCATAACTTTATTTTGTTGTGTATAAATACCAGCAGCTTTTCAGACACATGATTTAATGGATATTATTGCTTAGAATTGACTTAAAGTGAGAGTTTAAAAAAAGTATTAAGTGACAACATAGATGGTTATATGGTGTTGGATAATGTCCCCCTAAATTCGTGTCCTTCTCAGAATCTCAGAATATTTGGTAATAGGGTTGTTGCATATGTCATTAGTTAAGTTAAGAGGATGTCTTACTAGAGTAGGGTGAGCGTTTAAGCCAATAAGGACTTAATCCAGTATATCCTTAAAAGTAGAGAAATAGAGGAAGAAGACTGATAGATGCATAGGAAGGATGCTATGGGATAATGGAGGCAGAGATTGGAATGATGCCTCTACAAGCCACAGAATGCTTCGGATTGCTGCAGCTACCAAAAGCTAGGAAGAGTCAAGGAAGGCTCCTCTGCAAGAACCTTCAGAAGGACCATGCCCTGCCAACAGCTTTCTGAATTCTAGCCTCCAGAACTACAAGAGAATCAATTTCTGTTGTTTTAATCCACCCAATTGTAGTACTCTGTTAAGGGAGCTTTAGGAAACTAATATAAGGACAAGGCAAAATAAATGAATTGGGAATGTGAATGACTAGAATTGGGGAAACACCGCCTTAGGATAAACCCGTTTTCCATGTGGCTTAAGAGTATTGCCTCCATCTGCTTCTGAGGATTTCTGGTCACCTTTCTTGCCATTTTCCCTTTTGCAAGTTATGCTTTAACTCAGTAGAACTCAGTTCTACTGCGCTGCTCTCAGTCCCTTCTTTCCTTTCTTCCTTCTTTCCTTCCTCCCTTCCAGATTTAATTTTTTTTTTTTTGAGAGAGAGGCAGAGATAACAACAGAGATCATGACTGTGGAGGAGAGGGAAAAGCAGGCTCCCCACTGAGCAGAGAGCCCAAGGCAGGGCTTGATCCCAGGACTCTGAGATCATGACCTGAGCTGAAGGCAGATGCTTAACTGACTGAGCCACCCAGGCACCACAGCTGCTCTCAGTTTCTGAGTTTCTTTTACATCAAGGAGATGATAGGTAACATTCTGACATTCACTCTTCCTTTGGTACTGACCAGCTCTTGTCATCTAACTCCTCCTTATCCTGCAGATCTCAATTATATATCATTTTTTCCCCAGAAAGTCTTCCCCAAAACCTAGACTAGGTGAATTCTTCTGTTTTATTTGTCTATAGCTCTCTCTAGTTCTCCTTTCATTATATTCATTGCCCTTTACTGTTGACAGTTGTTGAATTGCCTATTTCCTTTGCTGGACACATCTCGTATTTGTTTTGGTCACCATCATTTCTCCAATACCTAATACAGTGTCTGAATGGAGACACTCAAAACTTAATATCCTATGTAAATCCTGGAAAAAGGTGTATTTCCAATTGCCTTCACAGTGTATTATTAATCAATACATATTTTCTATGTAGCCAAATCTGACATTGAAGTGTTATTGTCATACTCTTTACTATTTGTTATCTCTTGAGGTAGACCCAGGGAGATGAAAAGAGTACTAGACTGAGTCAGACAATATGATGTCTCTTCTTGGTTTTTCCATTAATTAGCTGTGTGATATTAAGAAAACTATCACAATCTCTGGTTCTCAGTTTGTTAACTGAAGAAGATGGACTGGTAGTCATTAAAATCCTTTCCACCTGGTGCTGGGTAAAAAGGAGGGCACATATTGCATGGAGCACTGAGTGTGGTGCATAAACAATGAATTTTGGAACACTGAAAAAAGATTAAATTAAATTAAAAACAATCCCTTCCAGACCTGACACCATGTTTCAAGATGGGGCCTTATACTACCTGCTTAGAATTCTAACAACTGTTTTAGCCCGAAGAACATCATTGTAAAAATGGAAAATTGGTGCTCAGTAGCCATTCCACCCTCCTTCTGATATGTCCCCTGACCCACAGAGACTGGAAAGCCAGAAGCTACGTTACAGAGATTCTCTTGCACTTTCTGTAAGGAATGTGATTTGGGTTTGGCTGGTTAGATGGGATTTGGAAGGCGAAAGTGATGTGGAAGCTCCAACTAGTTAGTGTTTAGTATTTAGGCTTTTAGTATTTCTACTGCCAAGCCCAATTGTGAAGGTTTTTTAAATCTTTCTAACACTTTAGCACAGATTTCAGTGTCCAGCAACCAGCTATGTGGGTGTCAGGTGTCACAACACAGGACATGGCATCCTTGGTGCATCTATGGATCACAGTGGGCACAGTTAATTCAGGAACTGGCAGCAGCTGCATGGAATCTTTTGATGACAGGACTTTGTGATCATGGCAACTGGGATCTGGTTTGGAGGCAGAGGCTTCCTGACTCTAGAAGAGAGAGCAGCTCTCTCCTGTTCTATGGTGTGGCTCTGAGAGGTGAATACTCAATCTAAAGTCTCTTTCTTCAGCATTCCCAGAGATATATAAGCTGTTTATTGCTCAGGTCTGAATCCCCTTTTACTTAAACTGGCTTAAGTAGATTTTGTTTTGTGCCACAGAATCCTGAAATAAGGGTGGACATTTAGGGATCGTAATTCAGAACAAAATAATTTTAATAAGGCTTTATAATTTAATAAGATTCTTTTCCATTTCACTTCAGTTCTACCATTAAGTTCAGGATGGAGACTTTGCCTCTAAATGTTCACAGTAGAGTCATGATGAAATAATTCCCAATATCTTGCTCTGAGAGTGTTTTGCTTTATTACCACGGCATGTATACTCTCAGACAAAGTGATCTCATTCTCTTTGTTCTGTTTATATGATAGTTCACTTGACAGATTCAAACATGAATAAATCAAAGTCTGTTACCTGTGCTGAGAAAGATCTTGGGGAAGTCTAGCCTTACAAATTATAAGTAAGCAAAAAGTCGTTTTTAATCTTCTTTCTGAGCTGAGAAAGTCCAGGCTATCTACTCCACTTTAAAGCATTGTTATCTATAGCACACACTGTCACTGTGTATTTACTGGCCTGAAAATTTGACTAGTTCACCTTGAGGGTTTGTTTGACATATAGGTTAAAGGTCCAAATCTTGCATTTGGGTCAACCTTGGGTGATCTCCCTCGGGTAAATCAGGAAATTATTTGTTAAGCAGTTCAGAGTATCAGGAGAAAAGCCTTTTGAAAATGCTTTTCAAAGGGAACAGCAGAGAAAAATTTGACAGTATATTTCTGGTTAGAAATTGGGTTTTATAGATATCCTCTTGACCCAGCTAATGTCTCCCATGGCTGTGTTTTTTGTTTTGTTTTGTTTTTTGTTTTTTTTGGGACATCTGTCTGACTGGGGAGAATAAAAATTCCAGCAAACTAACTATTGGTTGTTTAATTAATATGAATATGAGATTAAACCATTGGACTTTGGAAATATTGTGTTTATTAGTCGTGGATGTTCACTGACAAAGACAGGTGAAAAGGATGGGGAACAACTTTGTTCAAAGTATTTGGCTACTTTCATACACATTTACATATTGTGTGAAAGTATATGTAGAGATAATGATGTTCTACATCATCATCATCAGTCATCAGGGAAATACAAAACCACAGTGAGATAGCAAATTATGTCTGTTAGAAGGGCTATTATCAAAAAGACTAGGAATAACAAGTGTTGTGACGATATGGAGAAAAAGGAATCATTGTGCCCTGCCAGAATGTAAATGGTGTACCCATTATGGAAAATAGTATGGGGGTTCCTCAGAAAACTCAAAGTAGAACTACCATATAACCCAGAAATTCTGCTTCTGAGTATTTATCTGAAGAAAATGAAAACATTAATTCAATTAGATACATGCACCCCCCCCCATGTTCATGGCAATATTATTTATAATAACCAAGATGTGGAAACAACCTAAGTGTTTATTGATGGATGAATAGATAAAGAAATTGCGAGATTTGTCACACACACACACACACACACACACACACACACACACACACACACACAGGACTATTACTCAGCCATAAAAAATGAAATCTTGCCACTTATGTGCATGTATAAAACTTTAAGCTTGTAGATTAGCAGTTACTAGAGGTTGAGGGTGGCAGGGGGATGGGAGAAATGAGTGAACTGTTTTTGTTTGTGCTTTTAGTTTAAATAAATTGAAAAAAAAGAGAAAATTTTTATGGTGTCTAGATGAAGAGACAAACTATAACATCTTTCTTTGTTTTGTACCATTTGACAAATACTTGGATTATCCAAGGTTCAGCTATTGTATTATGTACTACTATAATATTGTGTTTTGGCCAGTGACCCAGATAGTATGATTTTTTTCCCTACTTTATTGATGAGGATGATAAGGTAAAGAGATACTAGCAGAAGATGCTAAAGTCACATAACTGAAAAGCAGGTCTGACTCTGACCCTGGGCTCCTCCTGCCACTGCCTGTGATTTTCACACCACATTCCAGAGATGCCTCAGGCTAACTTGAAAGGTTGTAGTAGGTTGTATGCCAATGGGGAAATTAAGAGAGGAGTTGAAGTAAGGGTTGAGCCGATGAATTTCCACCACTTTTAGATTAGAGCAGAATTGGTTTTATTCATTTTAGGTACTAGGATTCAGCAAAGATTTCATTTAAAAAGAGATTTCAAATATAAAAATGTCTGGACAAAAAGTGTTTTCTTGATATTTCTGTTCAGTTACCTTGCTTTTTCTCTTCTCTTGCCTTAAACTTTTCTAAATTATCCTCTTTTTTTGTGGGGAAAGAAAAAAAGAGGTAAAGCAAAGGATGCCCCCGTGGTATGTGAATGGCCACAAGCATGTGAGTGTAGGTTCAGTTCAGCTCAATAAACATTCGTTGCTTACCTAGTCTTCAATATTCTTCTATTCAGTGAATGCTGGGGAGTCTGTGCTAGGGGCAGAAACACAAAGAACACAAGGTGCCAGTCTTCACCAATTTATGTGTGACTTTGGTGTGGGAGTGTGGAAGGGAACTTCAAGCCCAAGAGAACTTTGGTTGGCCACACTAGCCCCATGGTGATATGGATTAGGTAAAGTTCGGCTTTTGTTGATTGTGGCTTCCTGTGTCAGCATCCCCACCTCTCACATAGGTGAGACAAGGGCATCCTCAAAGAACAGATCTGAAGAGAAAATAAAAGCAAGGAGAACTGTTGGTGCTTTTCTGTTCTCACTTGAGTTTTGCCAAGAGAACAGAGTTGAAGCTATAATTTGGATGCAAGATACCAATCTTACATGTTTTCTAGCTGACAACATACCATAGACTGGATGGTTTAAACAATAAAAATTTATTGTCTCACAGTTCCAGAGGCTAGAAGTCCAAGATCAAGGTGTTGACAGGGTTGGTTTCTTTTTTTTTAAACTTTTTAATTTTTTTATTAACATATAATGTATTATTAGCCCCAGGGGTACAGGTCTGTGAATTGCCAGGTTTACACACTTCACAGCACTCACTGTAGCACATACCCTCCCCAGTGTCCATAACCGTACCACCCTCTCCCTAACCCCCTCCCCCTGGCAACCCTCAGTTTGTTTCATGACATTAAGAGTCTCTCATGGTTTGTATCCCTCCTGATCCCATCTTGCTTCATTTATTCTTTTCCTACCCCCCAATCCACCCCCCATTGCATCTCCCCTTCCTCATATCAGGGAGATCATATGATAGTTGTCTTTCTCCAATTGACTTATTTCGCTAAGCATAGTACCCTCTAGTTCCATCCATGTCGTCACAAATGGCAAGATTTTCATTTCTTTTGATGGCTGCATAGCATTCCATTATATATATTATATATTATATAATATATAATATATATAATGGAATGCTATGCAGCCATATATATATATATATGCATAGCATTCCATTATATATATATATATATATATATATATATATAAAATGTATATATATAGTGGTATAAGTGGTGTATATATATATATATATATATATATATATATATATATACACCACTTATACCACTTTATATATATATACCACTTCTTCTTTATCTGTTCATCTGTTCATCTGTTGATGGACATCTAGGTTCTTTCCATAGTTTGGCTATTGTGGACATTGCTGCTGTAAACATTTGGGTGCACGTGTCCCTTCAGATCACTACATTTGTATCTTTAGGATAAATACTCAGTAGTGCAATTCTGGGTCGAAGGGTAGCTCTATTTTCAACTTTCTGAGCAACCTCCATACTGTCTTCCAGAGTGGCTGCACCAGCTTACATTCCCATCAACAATGTAAGAGGGTTCCCTTTTCTCCACATCCTCACCAATGTCTATCCTTTCCTGACTTGTTAATTTTAGCTATTGTGACTGGTGAAAGGTAGATAGTACTAATCAAAACTCTGGTTTTGATTTGTATTTCCCTGATGACGAGTGATGTTGAACAATTTTTCATGTGTCTGTTGGCCATTTGGATGTCTTCTTTGCAGAAATGTCTGTTCATGTCTTCTAATCCATTTCCTGATTGGATTATTTGTTCTTTGGGTGTTGAGTTTGATATGCTCTTTCAAGATTTTGGATACTGGTCCTTTATCTGATATGCCCTTTGCAAATATTTTCTCCCATTCTGTCAGTTGTTTTTTGGTTTTGTAGACTATTTCTTTGCTGTGCAAAAGATTTTGATCTCGAAGAAGTCCCAATAGTTCATTGTTGCCCTTGCTTCCCTTGCATTTGGCAATGTTTCAAGGAAGAAGTTGCTGTAGCTGAGGTCGAAGAGGTTGCTGCCTGTGTTCTCCACAAGGATTTTGATGGATTCCTTTTTCACATTGAGGTCTTTCATCCATTTTGAGTTTATGTTTGTGTGTGGTATAAAGAAATGGTCCAGTTTCATTCTTCTGAATGGCTGCCCAATTTTCCCAACACTTGTTGAAGAGACTCTTTTTTCCTTTGGAAATTCTTTCCTGCTTTGTCAAAGATTAGTTGACCATAGAGTTGAGGATCTATTTCTGGGCTCTCTATTCTGTTCCATTGATCTACGTGTCTGTTTTTGTGCCAGTACCATACTGTCTTGATGATGAGAGCTTTGTAAAAGAGCTTGAAGTCTGGAATTGTGATGCTGTCAACTTTGGCTTTCTTTTTCAACATTCCTCGGGCTATTTGGGGTCTTTTCTGGTTCCATACAAATTTTGGGATTATTTGTCCCATTTCTTTAAAAAAAAAAAAAAAAGGATGGTATTTTGATAGGGCTTGCAGTAAATGTGTAGATTGCTTTAGGTAGCATCGATATTTTCACAATATTTGTTCTTCTGATCCATGAGCATGGAATGTTTTTCCATTTCTTTGTGTCTTCCTCAATTTCTTTCATGAGTACTTTATAGTTTTCTGAGTACAGATTCTTTGCCTCTTTGGTTAGGTTTATTCCTGGGTATCTTATGGTTTTGGGTACAATTATAAATGGGATCGACTCCTTAATTTCTCTTTCTTCTGTCTTGTTGGTGTATAGAAATGCAACTGATTTCTGTGCATTGATTTTAATTCCTGACACTTTACTGAATTCCTGTACAAGTTCTAGCAGATTTGGAGTGGAATCTTTTGGGCTTTTCACATAAAGTATCATATCATCTGCAAAAGGTAAGAGTTTGACTTCTTGCCAATTTGGATGGCTTTAATTTCTTTTTGTTGTCTGATTGCTGAGGCTAGGACTTCTAGTACTATTGAATAGCAGTGGTGATAGTGGACAGCCTTGTGGTGTTCCTGACCTTAAGGGAAAGCTCTCTGTTTTTACTCATTGAAGATGATATTTGCTGTGGGTTTTTCATAGATGGCTTTGATGATATTGAGGTATGTATCCTCCATCCCTTCACTTTGAAGAGTTTTGATCAAGAAAGCATGCTGTACTTTGTCAAATGCTTTTTCAGCATCTATTGAGAGTATCACGTGGTTCTTGTTCTTTCATTTATTAATATATTGTATCACATTGATTGGTTTATGGATATTGAACAAACTTGCAGCCCAGAAATAAATCCCACTTGGTCATGGTGAATAATCCTTTTAATATACTGTTGGATTCTATTGGCTAGTATTTAGGAGAGAATTTTAGCATCTGTGTTCATCAAGGATATTGGTCTGTAACTCTCTTTTTTGATGGGTCCTTGTCTGGTTTTGGGATCAAGGTAATGCTGGCCTCGTAAAATGAGTTTGGAAATTTCTATGTTTTGGAAAAGTTTCAGGAGAATAGTAGAATTCCCTGGGAAGCCGTCTGGCCCTGGGCTATTGTTTGTTGGGAGAGTTTTGATAAATGCTTCAATCTAGTTATACTAGTTATGGGTCAGTTCAGGTTTTCTATTTCTTTCTGATTCAGTTTTGATAATTTATAGCTCTCTAGGACTGTATCCATTTCTTCCAGATTGTCAAATTTATGACGTACAGTTGCTCATAATATGTTCTTATAATTGTATTTCCTTGGCGGTGGTTGTGATCTTTTCTCTTTTGTTCATGATTTTATTATTTTAGGTCCTATCTCTTTTCTTTTGGATAAGTCTGGCCAGGGGTCTATCAATCTTATTCTTTCAAAGAACAAGTTCCTAGGTTCTTTGATCTGTTCTACTCTTCTTTTGGTTTCTATTTCATTGATTTCTGCTCTGATCTTTATGATTTCTCTTCTCCAGCTGGGCTTAGGCATTCTTTGCTGTTCTTTCTCCAGCTTCTTTAGGTGTAGAGTTAGGCTGTATATTTGAGACCTTTCTTGTTTCTTGAGAAAGGCTTGTATGGCTACATACTTTCCTCTCAGGACTGCCTTTTCTGTGTCCCAAAGATTCTGAACAGTTGTGCTTTCATTTTCATTTGTTTCCATGATTTTTTTTCAATTCTTCCTTAATTTCCTGGTTGACCCGTTCATTCTTTAATATGATGCTCTTTAGCCTCCATGTATTTGAGTTCTTTCCAACTTTCTTCTCATGATTGAATTCTAGCTTCAGAGCATTGTGGTCTGAAAATATGTAAGGAATGATCCCAGTCTTTTGGTACCGGTTGAGACCTGATTTGTGACCCAGGATGTGATCTATTCTGGAGAATGTTCCATGTGCACTAGAGAAGAATGTGTATTCTATTGCTTTTGGACAGAATGTTCTAAATATATCTGTGATGTCCATCTGGTCCAATGTGTCATTTAAAGCCTTTATTTCCTTGTTGGTCTTTTGCTTAGATGATCTGTCCATTTCAATGAGGGGCGTGGTAAAGCCCTCTACTGTTATTGTATTATTGTCATGTGTTTCTTTAATTTTGTTATTAATTGGTTTTTATAATTGGCTGCTCCCATGTTGGGGGCATAGATATTTAAAATTGTTAGATCTTCCTGTTGGATGTACCCTCTAAGTATGATGTAGTATGCTTCCTCATCTCTTAGTATAGTCTTTGGCTTAACATCTAATTTATCTGATATAAAGATTGCCACCTCAGATTTCTTTTGATGTCCATTAGCATGGTAAATTGTTTTTCACCTCCTCACTTTAAAAGTGGAGGTTTCTTTGGGTCTTCAATGAGTTTCTTCCAGACAGCATATTGATGGGTCTTGTTCTTTTTTCAATTTTTTAAAAAATTCATTCTAATTCCCTGTGTCTTTTGACTGGGGCATTTAGCCCATTTTCATCCACAGTAACTATTGAGAGATATGAATTTAGTGTCATTGTATTACCTGTAAGGTGAATGTTACTGTGTATTGTCTCTATTCCTTTCTGGTCTAAACTTTTAGGCTCTGCCTTTGCTTAGAGGACCCTTTTCAATATTTCCTCTGGGGCTGGTTTGGTGTTTGCAAATGTTTTTAATTTTTGTTTGGCCTGGGAGCTTTTTATCTCTCCATCTATTTTCTTTTTTTTTTTTTTAAATTTATTTTCAGCGTAACAGAATTCATTGATTTTTGCACCACACCCAGTGCTCCATGCAATGCGTGCCCTCCATAATACCCACCACCTGGCTCCCCCAACCTCCTACCCCCTGCCCCTTCAAAACCCTCAAGTTCTTTTTCAGAGTCCATAATCTCTCATGGTTCATCTCCCCCTCCAATTTCCCTCAACTCCCTTCTCATCTCCATCTCCCCTTGTCCTCCATGTTCTTTGTTATGCTCCACAAATAAGTGAAACCATATGATACTTGACTCTCTCTGCTTGACTTATTCACTCATCATAATCTCTTCCAGTCCCATCCATGTTGCTACAAAAGTTGGGTATTCATCCTTTCTGATGGAGGCATAATACTCCATAGTGTATATGGACCATATCTTCCTTATCCATTTGTCCGTTGAAGGTCATCTTGGTTCTTTCCACAGTTGGCGACCGTGGCCATTGCTGCTATGAACATTGGGGTAAGGATGGTCCTTCTTTTCACTACATCTGTATCTTTGGGGTAAATGCCCTGAAGTGCAATTGCAGGGTCATAGGGAAGCTTTATTCTTAATTTCTTCAGGAGTCGCCACACTGTTCTCCAAAGGGACTGCACCAACTTGCATTCCCACCAACAGTGTAAGAGGGTTCCCCTTTCTCCACATCCTCTCCAACACACGTTGTTTCCTGTCTTGCTAATTTTGGCCACTCTAACTGGTGTCAGGTGGTATCTCAATGTTGTTTTAATTTGAATCTCCCTGATGGCTAGTGATGATGAACATTTTTTCATGTGTCTGATAGCCATTTGTATGTCTTCATTGGAGAAGTGTCTGTTCATATCTTCTGCCCATTTTTTGATATGATTATCTGTTTTGTGTGTGTTGAGTTTGAGAAGTTCTTTATAGATCCTGGATATCAACCTTTTGTCTGTACTGTCATTTGCAAATATCTTCTCCCATTCTGTGGGTTGCCTCTTTGTTTTGTTGACTGTTTCCTTTGCTGTGCAGAAGCTTTTGATCTTGATGAAGTCCCAGAAGTTCATTTTCCTGTTTGTTTCCTTTGCCTTTGGAGACATAACTTGAAATAAGTTGCTGTGGGTGATATTAAAGAGGTTACTGCCTATGTTCTCCTCTAGGATTCTGATGGATTCCTGTCTCACATTGAAGTCTTTTATCCATTTCGAGTTTATCTTTGTGTACGGTGTAAGAGAATGGTCGAGTTTCATTCTTCTACATATCGGTGTCCAGTTTTCCTAGCACTATTTATTGAAGAGACTGTCTTTTTTCCACGGTATATTTTTTCCTGTTTTGTCGAAGATTATTTGACCATAGAGTTGAGGGTCCATATCTGGGCTCTCTACTCTGTTCCACTAGTCTATGTGTCTGTTTTTATGCCAGTACCATGCTGTCTTGGTGATCACAGCTTTGTAGTAAAGTTTGAAATCGGGTAATGTGATGTTTCCAGTTTTATTTTTGCTTTTCAACATTTCCTTAGCGATATAGGGTCTCTTCTAATTCTCTACCAATTTTAGGATTATTTGCTCCAACTCTTTGAAAAATACCGTGGAATTTTGATCGGAATAGCATTGAAAGTATAGATTGCTCTAGGCAGTATAGACATTTTAACAATGTTTATTCTTCCGATCCAAGAGCATGGAATGGCCTTCCATCTTTTTTGTGTCTTCTTTAATTTCTTTAATAAGTGTTCTGTAGTTCCTCAAGTACAGATCCTTTACCTCTTTGGTTCGGTTTATTCCAAGGTATCTTATGGTTCTTGGTGCTATAGTAAATGGAATCGATTCTCTAATTTCCCTTTCTGTATTTTCATTGTTAGTGTATAAGAAAACCACTGATTTCTGTATATTGACCTTGTATCCTGCCACGTTACTGAATTGCTGTATGCGTTCTAGTAGTTTGGGGGTGAGTCTTTGGGGTTTTCCATATAAAGTATCATGTCATCTGCGAAGAGAGAGAGTTTGACTTCTTCATTGCCAATTTTGATACACTTTATTTCTCTTTGTTGTCTGATTTCTGTTGCAAGGATTTCTTTTTTTTTTTAAAGATTTTATTTATTTATTTGACAGAGAGAGATCACAAGTAGACAGAGAGGCAGGCAGAGAGAGAGAGAGGGAAGCAGGCTCGCTGCTGAGCAGAGAGCCCGATGCGGGACTCGATCCCAGGACCCTGAGATCATGACCTGAGCCGAAGGCAGCAGCTTAACCCACTGAGCCACCCAGGCGCCCTGTTGCGAGGATTTCTAATACTGTGTTGAACAAGAATGGTGAGAGTGGGCATTCTTGTTGTGTTCCTGATCTCAACAGGAAGGCTGTGAGCTTTTTCCCATTGAGGATGATATTTGCTGTGGGTCTTTCATAGATAGATTTTATGAAGTTCAGGAATGTTTCCTCTATCCCTTTACTTTGAAGCGTTTTAATCAGGAATCGTTGCTGGATTTTTAAAATGCTTTTTCTGCATCAATTGAGAGGATCATGTGGTTCTCTCTTCTGTTATTGATTTGTTCTATCACATTGATTGATTTGCAAATATTGAACCATCCTTGTAACCCAGGGATGAATCCCACCTGGTCATGGTAGATAATCTTTTGAATGTGCTGCTGGATCCTGTTTGCTAGGATCTTGTTGAGAATCTTAGCATCCATATTCATCAGTGATATTGGCCTGAAATTCTCCTCTTCGGTGTGGTCTTTGCCTGGTTTGGGGATCAGGGTAATGCTGGCTTCATAAAAAGAGTCTGGAAGTTTTCCTTCTGCTTCAATTTTTTGGAACAGCTTCAGGAGAATTGGTGTTATTTCTTCTTTGAAAGTTTGGTAGAATTCCCCAGGGAATCTGTCAGATCCTGGGCTCTTGTATTTTGGGAGGTTTTTGATCACTGCTTCAACTCATTACTAGATATCGGTCTATTCAGGTTGTCAATTTCTTCCTGGTTCAATTTTGGAAGTTTATAGTTTTCCAGGAATGCATCCATTTCATCTAGGTTGCTTAACTTCTTGGCATATAACTATTGATAATAACTTCTGATGAATGTTTCTACTTCCTTCGTGTTAGTTGTGACCTCTCCACTTTCATTTATAATTTTATTAATTTGAGTTTCTCTCTTTTCTCTTGGATTAGTGTGGCCAATAGTTTATAAATCCTATTGATTCTTTCAAAAAACCAGCTTCTAGTTTCATTGATACATTCTACTGTATCTCTAGTTTCTACCTCACTGATCTCTATTCGAATCTTGATTATTTCCCTACTTGTGAGTGGAGTTGGTTTAATTGGTTGTTGATTCTCCAGTTCTTTAAGGTGCAGAGACAGCAGCTGTCTCCTTCTATTTTCAATGACAGCCTAGCGGGATATAGTATTCTTAGCTGCATATTTTTCTCATTTAGTGCTCTGAATATATCATGCTAGTCCTTTCTGGCCTCCAGTTCTCTGGATAGGTGCTGCCAATTGAGTATTTCTTGCATTGTATGTTATAGACCTCTTGTCCTGAACTGCTTTCAGGATTTTCTCTTTGTCACTAAGACTTGTAAGGTTTACTATTAGATTGTGGGGTGTTGACCTATTTTTACTGATTTTGAGGGTAGTTCTCTGTGCCTCCTGGATTTAAAATTTTTTTTTTATTTATTTCTTATTTTTTATAAACATATAATGTATTTTTATCCCCAGGGGTACAGGTCTGTGAATCGCCAGGTTTACACACTTCACAGCACCCACCACAGCTCATACCCTCCCCAATGTACATAACTCCCCTACCCCTCTCCCAACCCCCCCTCCCCTCAGCAACCCTCAGTTTGTTTTGTAAGATTAAGAGTCACTTATGGTTTGTCTCCCTCCCAATCCCATCTTGTTTCATTTATTCTTCTCCTATCCCCCAAACCCCCCATGTTGCATCTCCATGTCCTCATATCAGGAAGATCCTATGATAGTTGTGTTTCTCTGATTTAATTATTTCACTAAGCATGATACCCTCTAGTTCCATCCACATCGTCGCAAATGGCAAGATTTCATTTCTTTTGATGGCTGCATAGTATTCCATTGTGTATATATACCACATCTTCTTTATCCATTCATCTGTTGATGGACATCTAGGTTCTTTCCATAGTTTGGCTATTGTGGACATTGTTGCTATAAACATTCGGGTGTATGTGCCCCTTCGGATCACTACGTTTGTATCTTTAGGGTAAATATCCAGTACTGCAATAGCTGGGTCATAGGGTAGTTCTATTTTCAACATTTTGAGGAACCTCCATGCTGTTTTCCAGAGTGGCTGCACCAGCTTGCATTCCTACCAACAGTGGAGGAATGTTCCCCTTTCTCCGCATCCTCACCAGCATCTGTCATTTTCTGACTTGTTTATTTTAGTCATTCTGACTGGTGTGAGGTGATATGTCATTGTGGTTTTGATTTGTATTTCCCTGATGCTGAGTGATGTGGAGCACTTTTTTATGTGTCTGTTGGCTGTCTGGATGTCTTCTTTGCAGAAATGTCTGTTCATGTCCTCTGCCCATTTCTTGATTGGATTGTTTGTTCTTTGGGTGTTGAGTTTGCTAAGTTCCTTATAGATTTTGGACACTAGCCCTTTATCTGATATGTCGTTTGCAAATATCTTCTCCCATTCTGTCAGTTGTCTTTTGGTATTGTTTAACTGTTTTCTTTGCTGTGCAAAAGCTTTTGATCTTGATGAAATCCCAATATTTCATTTGCCCTTGCTTCCCTTGCCTTTGCAATGTTCCTAGGAAGATGTTGCTGCAGCTGAGGTCAAAGAGGTTGCTGACTGTGTTCTCCTTAAAGATTTTGATGGATTCCTTTCTCACATTGAGGTCTTTCATCCATTTTGAGTCTATTTTCGTGTGTGGTGTAAGGAAGTGGTCCAATTTCATTTTTCTGCATGTGGCTGTCCAATTTTTCCCAGCACCATTTATTGAAGAGGCTGTCTTTTTTCCATTGGACAGTCTTTCCTGCTTTGTCAAAGATTAGTGGACCATAGAGTTGAACATCTAGTTCTGGGCTCTCTATTCTGTTCCATTGATCTATGTGTCTGTTTTTGTGCCAGTACCATGCTGTCTTGATGATGACAGCTTTGTAATAGAGCTTGAAGTCCGGAATTGTGATGTCACCCACTTTGGCTTTCTTTTTCAATATTCCTTTGGCTATTCGAGGTCTTTTCTGGTTCCATATAAATTTTAGGATTATTTGTTCCATTTCTTTGAAAAAAATGGATGGTATTTTGATAGGGATTGCATTAAATGTGTAGATTGCTTTAGGTAGCATCGATATTTTCACAATATTTATTCTTCTAATCCATGAGCATGGAATGTTTTTCCATTTCTTTGTGTCTTCCTCAATTTCTTTCATGAGTACCTTATAGTTTTCTGCATATAGATTCTTAGCCTCTTTGGTTAGGTTTATTCCTAGGTATCTTATAGTTTTGGGTGCAATTGTAAATGGGATTGACTCCTTAATTTCTCTTTCTTCTGTCTTGTTGTTGGTGTAGGGAAATGCAACTGATTTCTGTGCATTGATTTTATATCCTGACACTTTACTGAATTCCTGTACAAGTTCTAGCAGTTTTGGAGTGGAGTCATTTGGGTTTTCCACATATAGTATCATATCATCTGTGAAGAGTGATAGTTTGACTTCTTCTTTGCCGATTTGGATGCCTTTAATTTCTTTTCGTTGTCTGATTGCTGAGGCTAGGACTTTTAGTACTATGTTGAATAACAGTGGTGATAATGGACATCCCTGCTGTGTTCCTGACCTTAATGGAAAAGATTTCAGTTTTTCTCCATTAAGAATGATATTTGCGGTGAGTTTTTCATAGATGGCTTTGATAATATTGAGGTATGTGCCCTCTATCCCTACACTTTGAAGTGTTTTGATCAGGAAGGGATGCTGTACTTTGTCAAATGCTTTTTCAGCATCCATTGAGAGTATCATATGGTTCTTGTTCTTTCTTTTATTAATGTGTTGTATCACATTGATTGATTTGCGGATGTTGAACCAACCTTGCAGCCCTGGAATAAATCCCACTTGGTTGTGGTGAATAAGCCTTTTAATGTACTGTTGAATCCGATTGGCTAGTATTTTGGTGAGAATTTTTGCATCTGTGTTCATCAAGGATATTGGTCTGTAGTTCTCTTTTTTGGTGGGATCCTTGTCTGGTTTTGGGATCAAGGTGATGCTGGCCTCATAAAATGAGTTTGGAAGTTTTCCTTCCATTTCTATTTTTTGGAACAGTTTCTGGAGAATAGGAATTAGTTCTTCTTTAAATGTTTGGTAGAATTCCCCTGGGAAGCCGTCTGGCCCTGGGCTTTTGTTTGTTTGGAGATTTTTTAAAAAATTAATTTATTCATTTTTCCAGCGTAACAGTATTCATTGTTTTTGCACAACACCCAGTGCTCCATGCAATACGTGCCCTCCCTATTACCCACCACCTGGTTCCCCCATCCCTTCAAAACCCTCAGGTTGTTTTTCAGAGTCCATAGTCTCTTTTGGTTCGCCTCCCCTTCCAATTTCCCTCAACTTCCTTCTCCTCTCCATCTCCCAATGTCCTCCATGTCATTTATTCTGCTCCACAAATAAGTGAATCCAAATGATACTTGACTCTCTCTGCTTGAATTATTTCACTCAGCATAATCACTTCCAGTCCCGTCCACATTGCTACAAAAATTGGGTATTCATCCTTTTTCTTTTTCTTTTTTAAATAAACATATAATGTATTTTTATCTCCAGGGGTACAAGTCTGTGAATCGCCAGGTTTACACACTTCACAGCACTCATCATAGCACATACCCTCCCCAATGTCCATAACCCGCTCCCCCTCTCCCAACCCCACCTCCCCTCAGCAACCCCCAATTTGTTTTGTGAGATTAAGAGTCATTTATGGTTTGTCTCCCTCCCAATCCCATCTTGTTTCATTTATTCTTCTCCTATCCCCCAACCCCCCATGTTGCATCTCCATGTCCTCATATCAGGGAGATCATATGATAGTTGTCTTTGTTTGGAGATTTTTGATGACTGTTTCAATCTCCTTACTGGTTAGGAGAACCAGTAAGGACCTGGGCCTGTTCAGGTTTTCTAGTTCTTCCTGGTTCAGTTGTGGAAGTTTATATGTCTCTAGGAATGCATCCATTTCTTCCAGATTGTCAAAATTGTTGGCGTAGAGTTGCTCATAGTATGTTCTTATAATTGTCTGTATTTCTTTGGTGTTAGTTGTGATCGCTGCTCTTTCATTCATGATTTTATTTATTGGGGTCCTTTCTCTTTTCTTTCTGATAAGTCTGGCCAGGGGTATCAATCTTATTAATTCTTTCAAAGAACCAGCTCCTAGTTTCATTGATTTTTTCTATTGTTTTTTTTGGTTTCTATTTCATTGATTTCTGCTCTGATCTTTGTGATTTCTCGTGGCCTGCTGGGTTTAGGGTTTCTTTGATGTTCTTTTTCCAGATCCTTTAGGTGTAGGGTTAGGTTGTGTCCTTGAGACCTTTCTTTTTTCTCTCTATATATTTTCCTCTCAGGACTGCCTTTGTTGCGTCCCACAGGTTTTGAACAGTTGTGTTTTCATTATCATTTGTTTCCATGAGTTTTTTCAATTCTTCTTTAATTTCCTGGTTGACCCATTCATTCTTTAGAAGGATGCTGTTTAGTCTCCATGTATTTGGGTTCTTTCCAAATTTCCTCTTGTGATTGAGTTCTAGCTTCAGAGCATTGTGGTCTGAAAATATGCAGGGAATGATCCTAATCTTTTGATACTGGTTGAGACCTGATTTGTGACCCAGGATGTGATCTATTCTGGAGAATGTTCCAT
This sequence comes from Meles meles, assembly GCF_922984935.1. Lineage (NCBI taxonomy): Eukaryota > Metazoa > Chordata > Mammalia > Carnivora > Mustelidae > Meles > Meles meles. The sequence goes on along the minus strand of NC_060070.1, from coordinate 44,924,982 downwards.
GTGCACTAGAGAAGAATGTGTATTCTCTTGCGTTGGGGTGAAATGTTCTGAATATATCTGTGATGTCCATCTGGTCCAGTGTGTCATTTAAGGCCTTTATTTCCTTGTTGATCTTTTGCTTGGATGATCTGTCCATTTCAGTGAGGGGAGTGTTCAAGTCCCCTACTATTATTGTATTATTATTGATGTGTTTCTTTTATTTTGTTATGTTTGGTTGATATAGTTGGCGGCTCCAACGTTAGGTTAAATAATATTTAAAATTATTAGATCTTCTTGTTGGACAGACCCTTTGAGTATGATATAGTGTCCTTCTTCATCTCTTATTATAGTCTTTGGCTTAAAATCTAATTGATTTGATATAAGGATTGCCACCCCAGCTTTCTTCTGATGCCCATTAGCATGGTAAATTGTTTTCCACCCCCTCACTTTAAATCTGGAGGTGTCTTTGCGTCTAATATGAGTTTCTTGTAGGCAACATATAGATGGGTTTTCTTTTTTTATCCATTCTGATACCCTGTGTCGTTTGATTGGAGCATTTAGCCCATTAACATTCAGGGTAACTATTGAGAGATATGAATTTAGTGCCATTATATTGCCTGTAAGGTGGCTGTTACTGTATATTGTCTCTGTACCTTTCTGATCTACTACTTTTAGGCTCTCTCTTTGCTTAGAGGACCCCTTTCAATATTTCCTGTAGAGCTGGTTTGGTGTTTGCAAATTCTTTCAGTTTTTGTTTGTCCTGGAAGCTTTTGATCTCTCCTTCTATTTTCAATGATAGCCTAGCTGGATATAGTATTCTTGGCTGCATGTTTTTCTTGTTTAGTGCTCTGAATATATCATGCCTGCTCTTTCTGGCCTGCCAGGTCTCTGTGGATTGTCTGCTGCCAATCTAATATTTTTACCATTGTATGTTACAGACTTCTTTTCCCGGGCTGCTTTCAGGATTTTCTCTTTGTCACTAAGACTTGTAAATTTTACTATTAGGTGACGGGGTGTGGACCTATTCTTGTTGACTTTGAGGGGGGTTCTCTGCACCTCCTGGATTTTGATGCTTGTTTCCTTTGCCATATTAGGGAAATTCTCTCCAATAATTCTCTCCAATAGACCTTCTTCTCCCCTCTATCTTTCTTCTTCTTCTGGAATCCCAATTATTCTAATGTTTCATCTTATGGTGTCACTTATCTCTCTAATTCTCCCCTCATGGTCCATTAGCTGTTTGTCCCTCTTTTGCTCAGCTTCTTTATTCTCTGTCATTTGGTCTTCTATATCACTAATTCTTTCTTCTGCCTCATTTATCCTAGCAGCGAGAGCCTCCATTTTTGATTGCACCTCACTAATAGCTTTTTTGATTTCAACTTGGTTAGATTTTAGTTCTTTTATTTCTCCAGAAAGGGCTTTTATATCTCCAGAGAGGGTTTCTCTAATATCTTCCATGGCTTTTTTGAGCCCAGCTAGAACCTTCAGAATCATCATTCTGAACTCTACCTCTGACATATTACCAATGTCTGTATTGATTAGGTCCCTAGCCTTCGGTACTGTCTCTTGTTCTTTTTTTTGTGGTGAATTTTCTCGCCTTGTTATTTTGTCCAGATAAGAGGATATGAAGGAACAAATAAAATACTAAAAGGGTGGCAAGGACCCCAGAAAAATGTGCTTTAACCAAACCAGAAGAGACCCCAAATCATGGTGGGGAGAAAGGGGATAAAAAGAGGTTCAGAAAAAAAAAAGAAAAAATTTAAAAAAGAAAACAAATAAAGAAAAAATATAAAAAAGAAAGAAAAAATATATATATTAGATAAACTATCAAAAAACGTTAAAAAAGCAAAGGGTAAAAGTTTAAAAGAATTTAGCAGAAGAAGAAAAAAGAAAGAAAAAAAATTGAAGAAAAAAATTGAATTAACCGCAAGACGAAAGAATTATGGGGAGAACGCCATGAGTTCCGTGCTTTGCTTTCTCTTCCTGTGGAATTCCGCTGCTGTTCTAGGTATTGAACCTGCTTTCCTTCATAGATGAACTTCGTCCTGTCTGGATTGTTTGTTTATCTTCTGGGGGAGGGGCTTGTTGTAGTGACTCTCAAGTGTCTTTGCCCGTGGCGATATTGTACCGCCCTTACCGGGGGCCGGACTAAGTAATCCTCTTGGGTTCGCTTTTGGGATCTTTTGTTCCCTGAATGCTTTCCGTAGAGTTCCAGAGGATGGGAATGAAAATGGCGGCCTCCCAGTCTCTGGCCCGGAGGAGCCGAGAGCCGAGAGCCCCACTCCTCAGTGCGCCCCCAGAGAACAGCGCCAAATCACTCCTATATCCCCGGCCTCCAGCCACGCTCTGAGCTCACCCAGCCTGTGACCGGTTCAAGGTAACCCCAAGCTGTGAGCTCACTCCTCCGCTCTGTCTCTAGCTGGCTTCCCCGTTCTAATACCTGCGAGCTCTGGGCACACTGACACCCCCGATCCTTCTGTGACTCTGCGGGACCTGGGGCCACGCTGACCCTGCGTGGGCTTCACCCCGGTTTAGCCTCTGGAGCAATGTCCCTCAGTGGAACAGACTTTTAAATGTCCTGATTTTGTGCTCCGTTGCTCCGCTGCTTGCCGGGAGCCGGCCCCTCCCCCCGCGGTCTATCTTCCCATCATTTTGGATTCACTTCTCCGCCAGTCCTACCTTTCAGAAAGTGGTTGATTTTCTGTTTCTAGAATTGCTGTTCTTCTTCTCTTTGATCTCCCGTTGGATTTGTAGGTGTTTGCAATGTTTAGATAAGCTATCTAGCTGATCTCCTGCTACCTGATGTAGTCTCAGCCTGCTACTTCTCCGCCATCTTGACTCCTCTCCTGTGCCTCCTGGATTTTGATACTTGTTCTTTTTGCCACATTAGGGAAATTCTCTGCTATGATTTGCTCCAATATACCTTCTGCACCCCTTTCTCTTTCTTCTTCTGGGAATCTCAATCATTCTAATATTGTTTCATCTTATTCTCTCAAATTCTCTGTTTCTGGTCCAAATTTCAACTTGGTTAGAATTTAGTTCTTTTATTTCTCCAGAAAGGGATTCTGTAGTATCTTCCATACTTTTTTTAAGCCCAGTTAGCACCTTGATAATTGTCATTCTGACCTCTAGATCTGACATCTTACTAATGTCCATATTGAGTAGGTCCCTTGCCATCGGCACTGCCTCTTGTTCATTTTTTTGTGGTCAGTTTTTCAGCCTTGTCATTTTATCCAGCAAAAAATAGATGAGTGAGAGATCAAAATGCTAAAAGGGTAGTACCAAACCCAGAAAAATATACACTAACCAAATCAGAAAGAGACCTGAAACCAGGAGAAGAAAGTAGGAAAACACACACACACACACACACACACACACACACACACACACAGGCACGTGTGAGTGTGTGTGTGTATTATTAGACTGGTGAATAGAACATATCCACACACTTGATTTTGGGTGTATTTTGCTCTGTTAGAAGAAACTGCCTCCCAAAATTTTAAAGAAAGAAATATTTACATACATACAAAAATAAGGGTAAATACAAAGAAGGGATGGAATATGACTGTAAAGATGAAAATTTAAAAAGATTCTAAAAAAAGGAATTGATAAGAAATTGGATGAAAAAAGAAAAAAAATAAATAAAGAATGTGTTCATGCTAGAGAAAAAATAAAGAATAAAAAGAAAAAGAATAAAAAGAATAAAAAGAAGAAAAAGAATAAAGAATAAAAAGAAAAAAAAAATAAAGAATGTGTTCATGCTAGAGAGTAAAACAAAGCCATGCACTAGATTTAGGGCATATTTTGTTCTGTTAGAAGAAACTGTAACCCAAAATTTTAAAGAAAGAAAAACCTATATGTAACAAATAAGGCTTAATACAATGAAGGGATAGAATATGACCATAAAAATGACAATTTAAGAAGATTTTTAAAAAGGTATCTATAAAATAAAATAGTTAAAAAACATAAAAATAGGAAAGTGGAAAATTTTTAAAAATAAAATAAGAAAAAAATAAAATTAAAAAAATTTAAGTTTGAAAGACTAAGGAATTATGGGGGAAAATCTGTGAATTTCATATGCTGTATTCCCATTGTTTCTGAAGTTCTCATTTATTGGTGTACTTGGTCTTGGCTGGATGTTCTTTTTGATCTTCTGTGGGGAGGGTCCTGTTTCAGTGATTCTCAAATGTCTTTGTCTAAGGTGGAATTGCACTGCCCTTGCCAGGGGCCAGGCTAGGTAATCTATTCTGTTTTACTCTTGATAGCTTTTGTTCTCTGAACACTTTCCATGCAGCTTTGGAGGATAGGAGTAAAAATGGCCGCCTCCCAATCTCTGGCCCCATAGGAGCTGAGAACTCAGGGCCCCACTCCTCAGTGCACCCTCAAAGAAAAGCTGTCAGTCCCTCCTGTAACTCTTGTCTCCGGCTGCCCCCTGTGCTCACCGAGCTTCTGAAAGAGCATTTCTTCTCTGGCACAGGGCCCCGTTTAAAGTCTCCAAACCCAGCAGATTCCTGCTGTGCACTCACATGCCACTCCTCCTGAAAGAGGAGGGAGGAGGTCTCCATGGATCTGCCACTTGTGGAGTCCCTGCTTGAAGAGCAGTGGCCTGACTCTTCCTCGAATCATGGTTTAAGGTGAACCAGAGGTGAGAACTGAGTTTTCAGCTCTGTCTCTGCAGCTGGCTTCCCTGCTCTGATATCTGGGAGCTCTGCCACTCTCAGACACCCCTGGTCTTTTTTTAACCCCACAGGTCCTGAGACAACACTGTCCTCGTGAGGGCTCCACCCCCTGCTTAGCCTCTGGAGTGATGTCCCTCAGTGGAGCCAAATTCTAAGTATTCTGATTTTGTGCTCCACTGCTCTTCTGCTTGCCAGGAGCTGGCGCCTCCTCCCATGGTTTATCTTCTGATATATCACCTTGGATTTACTTCTTTTCCTGTCCTTCCATACTGTGGTCACTTTTCTTTTCCTAGAATTGCTGTTCTTCTTCTTTTACTCTCTTGTTGATTATGTTTTCAGAATGGTTTGATAACTATCTAGCTGAATTCCTGGGACCCAATGATATTAGGTCTCCTACTCCTCTGACATCTTGTGCTTCCTCAATCAAGTCTTATGATTTGTGCACTCAAAGAATGAATAACCAAAAGCTAGATCTCTGCCCGTTGATAGTTGCAGGACTTGCCATTTTATTCTTTGCACAGGGTCTGAAACAAAGTTAGGATGAGGGAGAGAGTCTTGCAGCTGTGGCAAGATCCTCTGAGCTTTACCTGTGAGCTCAGGGAGGTCAGGAGCTCCAACAGAAGTGGCATATACCTCCATGTACACAAAGAAGAATAAGTGAGAAATTCAGGAGCACAAAGCAGAACCCCAAGAAACAGGACTGCTCTGAGATCCCTTTATTTTTTTATTTTTTTAAATATTAATTTATTAATTTATTAGAAAGAGAGAGAGCAAGGTGAGGGCAGAAGGAGAGTAAGAGAGAGAATTTCCAGCATATACCCTGCTGATCTTGGAGCCCAACACAGGGCTCTATCTCATCACCCTAAGATCATGACCTGAGCAGAAGTTAAGAGTCAGAGGCTTAACTGATTGAGCCACCCAAGACCCATGAGATCCCTTTAATTAGAGGGGAGGAAAGCCCTTCATGGTGCAGAACATAGTCCATTTAAGTGAGTCTGTGTGATTTTCCTTTCATGAAGAGAGAGGTAAGCACTTTGCTTTAGGCATCTCTGGGGTTTGGAGAAACAGTTATCCAGCACTGTGCTTCCAATCTGGAAGCCACCAGCTCCATGTGGCTGCAGAGAACTACAAATGTAGCTGCTCCAGACTGAGATGTGATTTAGGTTTAAAATGCACACCAGATTTTAAAAACTTAGTACAAAAAAGGATGTAATAAAGCTCATTAAAAATTTTTATATTGATCATACACTAAAATGATAATCTGGATATATTAGGTTAAATAAACTATAGTGTTAGAATTAATTTCATTGTTTCTTTTTTTTTTAATGGAGCTGCTAGGAAATTCAATAATCTGCATGTCACTTGACTCTGTGACTTGGCCCTATATTTCCATTGGATAGCATTGACCTGGCATCTCTGCCTTACAGAGTCAGTTCAGCTGTCAGATATCTGGGAGATACAAAGTCTCTCCACTTCATCACACAGTCTTCAGTACTGAGTCTCCAGCTATACAGCTCCTCTTGACTTAACAGATGAGGTTGGCTCTATGCTGATAAGTTAGAGGTTAGGATTTGTGAGTCTGCAACAAGCACAGGTTAAGTCCAATCTTGGACAATTTTATCTATGAGTCTATTTGAGTAAATGTTAGATTTTCTTTTCTCTATAGCAAGCAAAAATTGATCCTGTTAAGTTTAATGGCAATGCATTAAATTACTGAGTCATCATTCCATTGATGTGAGCTAAATGTAATGTGTCACTAGACATTTTGAGTAGCAGAACTGATCTCTAATGACTAAAATATCTGTAGGGTCTGTGCCTGTGGATTAAGGTGGTAGGATGGATTGAGCAGCTTCTGAGGGGTGCTTGAGATTTAGAGGGAACACAATGCTCTTTTTTTTTTAATATATTTTATTTATTTGACAGAGAGAAATCACAACTAGGCAGAGAGAGAGGAGGAAGCAGGCTCCCCGTGGAGCAGAGAGCCCGATGTGGGGCTCGATCCCAGGACCCTGGGATCATGACCTGAGCCGAAGGGAGAGGCCTTAACCCACTGAGCCACCCAGGTGCCCCGAACACAATGCTCTTATTGGCATTCTTTTCCTTTAAATAAAGCTAAAATTTTCTCAAAAATTTTGGAAATGTTCCTATAGGTTACATAATTAAAAGTGAATTAGGGTTAGCAAAATGTGCCTTGAATGAGCCAGATAATCCAATAGAATAAAAGGGTGGTAACTGGTACTGAGTATGGAATCACCTTGAGAATCCAATTGATGAAAATAAAAGAGGTTTTTAGGTTTGGAGTCAAATTGTAAAACTTGGGTTCTAGTCACTATTTTATTGATAACTGGTCATCTAACTATGGATAAATCATTCCTCCCTCTAGAGTCTTATTCTTCTGGAAAATTGGGAAGGTTTATTACTAGGAGAGATGATTACCAGTTTTGGATTTGAGAGGAATTTGCAAGTTTGGCAGTATGACAAGGATATTTAAGCCTGTTGTAATTGATGTGCTCACCTAGGGAGAAAGTTTAGAGAGCAAAAGGTGGAAGTTCCAAAGGAGGAGCTCCAGGAACATTTTAAATAATGGAACAGTTGAGAAAGTGTGTGATATCTTAAGTTGACTGTTATTGTAGAATGTCAGTCAGTTGGAGGTTTGCTATTTTTGCTAGAAGAATTCATCAACTTCTTTTCTCTACTGTTAAACCAGTGTTAATACAACTCCAGTTCTCAAAGAATACTCTCATTCAAGTGTAATTAGATGTATTTGTGTAAAGGCTGACGTGTTCACTGCTGAGATTTTCTGGAATTGTCTTTCTGGCTCTTCTGGGAAAGCTTTGGGAAGTAGTCTCTTTTTCTTCCAATATTTGGACTGGAAGAGTAAGGATGAAGCTGATTAGGAGGAGGGTGAATCTAAGCCTTCATAATTTTGCTATATTATTGTCCAGCCATAGCTAGAAACCTGCAGTGCACAAAATGTTTGGCTCAGTATATCTTATCTGCAGACATTTTATTCACTTTAAAAATAAAGATCAGAGGGTTCTCTCTCTCTCTCTCTGCCTCTCCCCTTGCTTCCGTGTGTTCTCTTTCTCTCTGTCTCAAAAATAAATAACTCTTTAAAACAACAACAACAACAACAACAAAGGTTGGAGCTACTGCAGAAGTAAAAAGAAGAACCTATCTTTTCAAGGATCTTATATTAAAAATTCTCACTTCCATATTTAACTGTCACTGATAAACCTCTTTGACGGCTGAGAGGTTCGGGTCCCCGAATCAGGTCTTCAGTCTCCTTTGATCTCACAGGGAATACTAACTCTGCCTGTCAGATCAGAAGCCCTGAGCTGGAGGTGTGCTAGGAGGGAGGGGGTGAACTTGAGAATGAGGAACAAGGATGAAGAGCACAGGTACTTATGAGGGTCAACAAGCTGTGAAATGAATCCTATGGAGTTTACTCACTGTGAGAGAAATGAGAGCAGGTTCATAGTTTTAATCTTCATTATCAATAATGGTTGCAGAAAAAGGATGGAGATCACAAGTAGGTAGAGAGTCAGGCAGAGAGAGAGGAGGAAGCTGGCTCCCTGCTGAGCAGAGTGCCGGATGCGGGGCTCTAACCCAGGGTCCTGGGATCAAGACCTGAGCCAAAGGCATAGGCTTTAACCCACTGAGCCACCTAGGCACCCCTTTTAGAGGCATTCAGCTAGGAACTAGGAGCTTTCATGCATGTGGGGTGGTAAAAGGGTAGTAAAGGGAGGAATAGCAATAGGGACAGGACATCCTCATTAAGGTATGTGTCTGTCTCTTGCTTGCATGTTGGGAGGCATATATAATCTTAATTTAATTCTCAGTAAGTTCTTTGTAGTGTAAAATGAATAGAGGAACAGAGAAGTTGAGTAACTGACTCAAATTCACAGAGAATTGAATGAAATCAGATTTCTTTCACTTCAGTACATTATTCACACTTTCCTCTTCCATTCTCATACTCACTCCTCCTCATTCCCTTTAACAGCTCTCCTGGACAAAGAGTCCAAAGTTCATTTGTTTCAAAATGAGGGTAAGAAGAAGTTGTTGGTTTTATGTTGCAGGTCACAGGGATAGACACTGAATCTGGAAGCAGTCCTTTCTAAACAATTCCTCTTTCCAGATTCCTTCACCCAGCTTCAGTGGTGGTCTTGCTTGTCAACTCATTTCTTGGCAGATGCCTGTGATGTTTATTTGCTTGTAGTCTTACTCTTAGTTTATGTGTTTCCAGTGTTTTCTTTTACAGAAATGGATTTTCAATAGGATTTCTCAAACCCAGACATATTCTATCAGTTCAGGTGCAGACGTGGGGCTATTCTCCCACAGTTTATTTTCTGTTGGTGTTGAAATACCAGTTTTGGGAAGGAGGGCCTTAAGAGATGTCCATGGGGATGGGCCACAAGGTGGCTTTGATTTGAACTGAAAAGTCTTTGGGTCCCTTTGGGGTAGGATAATGAAGCCAAGGTTTAAATACAAATATTTGGGATAGGGACATTATTGAATTATTGGATCCTCATTAGGGGACTGGTCCCTGAGTCAAGGGGCACAAAGCCAGAAGTTAGGGATCAAGAAGCAATGATTAGGCAAAGAAAAGAGATGTGAGTCCAGGTAAATTAGAGTAAAGGGTTACAAAGAAGGGCTCCTACTTGAGACGAAGCTATTTAGTGTATCTCTAGTAGGACAATATCCAGACTAGATATTGGTCAAATGAGAGAAAGAGGAGGGACAGAGAGAGATGAAGAGAGAATCTTAAGCAGGCTCCATACACAGCATAAAGCCTATTGGGCTTGATCTCACAACCCTGAGATCATGACCTGAGCTGAAATCAAGAGTTTGATGCTTAACCCACTGAGTCACTGAGACACCCAGAATTTTTTTTTTTTTTTTTTTGGAGTATAGTTGAAACGCAGTGTTACATTAGTTTTACGTGTACAACATAGTGATTCAGCAACTCCATGGGTTATGCTATGCTCACCACAAGTGTAGCTACTGTTTGTCACCATGCAATGCTGTTACAATACCACTGACTATATTCCCTATGCTGTGCTTTTTATTCTCATGATTTATTCATTCCATAACTGGAAGACTTTATCTCCCACTCCCCTTCACCCATTTTGCCTAATCCCCCACTCTCCTCCCCTCTGGCAACCATCAGTTTGTTCTCTCTATTTATAGGTCTGATTCTGTTTTTATTTGTTCATACATTTTAAAAATTCTACATATAAGTGAAATCATATGGTATTTATTTGTGTTTCTTTCTTTGACTTATTTCACTGAGCACAATACCCTATAGGTCCATCCATATTGTTACTGATGACACAGTTTCATACTTTTTTATGGCTCAGTAATATTCCATGGTATATCTATGCCACATCTTCTTTATCCATTCATCTACATTGGGCACTTGGGCTGGAGAATTAGATTTTATATAAGGAAGAAGCTTTTTTTTTTTTTAATTAAGAGTATCTAAAGAAATAAAGTAAGTTTAGAAATGTGGACAAAAGGGCTCTGAAGTCAACCTTACTCTACTTTTTAAGAACTCCTCTAAGTGTGTGTGTGTGTGTGTGTGTGTGTGTGTGTGTGTGTATGGGGTGTTAGCAAGTGAACCACATCTGAGACCCTTATGTGCACAGTGGGTATTTATTTATTTATTTATTTATTTTTGTGGTGAAGTACACATACATGAAATATATCATTTTAGCCATTTTAAAGTGTACAATTCAGTGACATTAAGTACATTTACAGTGTTATGCAGCCATCATCACTCTGTAGTTCCAGACCTTTTTCATTACCTTAGATGGAAACCCTGTAGCTATTAAGCAACAGGAGGAAAAAGAATGAATCAGCAAGACACTCAGCATCCTTAGCCTCACCTATTTTGCCTGCGCAGAGAAAATTATCTTTCTTGTTCCACATCGCCCCAAGTGATGTTTAAAGCTCTTCTGGGCCTCTAGGGCAAGAATTTCACTGATAATCTCAGATGATGTTTATATGTACTCAGTTTCAGAGGGCTCTTCTTTGAATCTAGAATCCCAAATGAAGATGTCTTAAAAAATCAAATTCCTTTCCCATAAACCCACAATCAGTGCTGGAGCTGATAAATCTCTGGTATTAGGATCAGAGTTTGTTTGCCATCACACCTGTTTGGCTGACTGTTTGGCAGGAGGTGGGCCTACACCAAGCACAGTGGTTGCCTTCTCCTATGCTAACTCCTTACTTTGAACCAGCGTCCATTATGCTGAGGGATGCAGCACAGCTGTGAGGTTACCCAGAGAGGTGATAACATTTTGGTGTTCACAAAAAGCTGCTGGGATTGGTTACTTTTTTTTTCTTTTAACTACTATTTTTATAGTAATTTTATTTTTATTTATATATTTTTCTTTTTTTAAATTTAAATTTTAGTTAGTTAACATACAGTGTAGTTTTGGTTTCATGAGTAGAGTTCAGTGACTCATCATTTACATACAATACCCAGTGCTCATCACAATGAGTGCCCTCCTTAATCTCCATCACCTACCTGGCTCCTTCCTTACCCACTCCCTCCATCAACCGTCAGTTTGTTCTCTGTGGTTTGGAATTGGTTATTTGAAGTTAATTTTCCACAGCTGGGATTGGAAAAGCTCCAGAAGAGAAACTATTTGGAAATATAGTGGTAAACTTTTTGAACTTTTCCCTATGAAATAATAGAAATAAATTATTTATGCAGTATGTTAATTTCAATGTAATTAGGATTTACTTAAAACAAACAAAAAGGTAACATTAATATAAAAAGAAATGGCTGGCACTAACATATTAAATGGAAAAAGAGAATATACAATGACTTGGTGTGGGTTCTGTACCCATTTCCAGTATTATGTGTTGAGTGGTTTCTCCCACACCACCAGGAATTCTTCCTGAATTGACACCAATTGAGTGTCTTACAAATCAACTCAGTTCTGACCTTATCTCCTGGGAGATAACACCAGATCCCACAGGCTGAGAGCTCAGTTCCACAAAACTCCCTCTACTTTAGAAGCCAATAGTAAGCTCAGATTGTTATCTCTGCTCCTGACAAACAAGGTGAGGTTCCCAGGACCCCCTCTTTGAGTTCAATGCTAGATTGGGTCACAGAACTCAGAAAACCAGTTTACTCAGTAGATTGTTATATTCCATGTCCTCTCTGAGCACACCACTCTCCCCAAATCTCAACATGTCCACCAACCTGGAAGACCTCTGAACCCTGTCCTTTTGTGTTTTTATGGAGGCTTCATTAATTATTCATGGCTGATTAAATCATTGGCCACCAGTGATTGAAGTCAATCTTCTCCCAGAGAAGAGAACTGAAAGTTTCAACCCTCTAGTCACATGGTGGTTTCCTCTGGTTACCAGCTCCCATCCTAAGGTGCTTTGGTGCTTTCCCCACTTCATTAACATAAAAAAGGACACATTTATTGTTATCCACACTTAGGAAGTTCCAGGGATTTAGCTGTTCTGTGCCATGCATGGAATAGAAGACTAAAAATAGATTTCTTAATATAAATCACAATGGACATTATTCATATGTTTGTGTGCTTTTTAAACTAAGTTTTATTTCTTTCTATAAATTTAATAGTACTCTAGTTTTCATCATTTTCAGGGAGTAATGTAAATTTCCAGGAACTAAAATTTTCTTTTTTTAAAGTACATAAACTTGCTTCTTAACCACTTGGCTGGACCGCTTTTTCCTTGCCTTCCAAAACATAGACTGTTAATGAATATTAGACATTATCAGTGACTCAGTCACACTCAATGAAAAGCTGCTTTTCAGTGAAGCCCTTAAAGAGCTAATGGAATGCAGAGGGCTGTCCACTGTTAGATGAAATGACTCACAGCTATTCTGCTTTTAGAGTTCTGGGTGCTTGGACACCCCTCTCCCCTCTTCTTTGTCTCCCTTGTTTTTAGATACTGAACACTTTCATACTTTCTACCTTCAGGAGGATTTGTCTTCAGCAAACTCCCCATTTCCAACTCCCTTCTGCTGTTGCCGTTAGAAGAATGTATGTAAAGTCAAGATGCTGAGAGTCTATAGTCTGTAAGTGAGGACCCAAAACTTTTGCCTTTGGAATAAAATGTATGATCTTCAGTGTGTTTAGATTTCTTTTCCCTTTTGTTTTCACATTCATACCTGTGTGCTGTATGATTAAGCCAAAGAGATATAGTATAGTTAAAAGTGTACTTTCTAGAACTTGACTCTCAAGGCTCAAATACCAGCCCTGCCACTGAGCTGTGTGATATTGGGCCAGTTATTCAATCTCCTGTGCTCAGTTTCCCTATCTGTGAGAAGGGAATCTAATAGTAATATTATGTTATGCTATGTTATAGTGTTATGATGTGATTTCATATGTTACTACCTGTAAAGCACATAGAAGACTGCCTGCAAATAGCAAGTTTTAAATCAAAGCTGGCTTTTTAAATAAAATCTGTTAATATACCTTATATAAAGACATGAGAAAAAAGTGAAATGTTTTTAATATAGTTCTCCTGTTTTTAAAAATTTGATCCACACCTATTTTTTGAATTCTGTGTAAATACATTGTGCTAGGTGCTATAGGGCATGCATACCAGAACTGTCTGAGGAGTTTCCTAAATAATGGTGTGCTTACCAATCTTAGGTGTAATGGATGAGAAAGCAAGTCCAAGCATGCTTAGAAATGGAAAGAACAGCAAGGAATACAGTCAGTGTGATGGTTTAATTGTTCATATTATTTAAATTTTGTGTCCCTAACCAAGAGAATATAGCCAAACCTATATAAGTATACAGCCACTGGTCTGAGTAGGTCTTTGTGGAAAAATAAGTCACTGCAAGCAAACTATTGTTTTAGGAAGCCCATCCCTGGGAGATTCCAATGTGGGGGTCCTGCTGTAAGGGCAGGAGGCAGGGAGAGATGGGTGGAGAGAGGGAGAAAGTGAGTGGCAGAGAACCATAACTTACTTGCTCAGATGATACTACAAGACCATATTGACTCTTCTGACTTCTTTCTTTCTTTTTTTTTAAAAGATTTTATTTATTTATTTGACAGAGAGAGAGAGAGAGAGAGAGAGAGAGACAGCATGAGAGGGAACACAAGTGGGGGAGTGGGAGAGGAGAAGCAGGCTCCCCACAGAGCAGGGAGCCCCATGTGGGGCTCTTCCTAGACCCCAGGATCATGACCTGAGCTGAAGGCAGCTGCTTAATGGCTGAGCAACCCAGCCACCTCTCTTCTAACTTCTTTTTGAATAAGCCGTTTAAGAAGAGGACTCACAGTTCTCAAGTTAAAGGGGATTTGTAAGGTCATACCCATTGCTAGCTGTATCCATACCAAGGGAAAACTTTGTGCCCATTAGGCAGCCTACCTCAGGACCAAGGATGTTGAAAATGGGTTGGGAGAGAAATTTGTGCTGCTTTCTGCTTTGTTTTCCTTGTGTACTACGTCCAGGAAAAGCCTCTTGTCAGTTTTAGTGCCTAGGGTTGAAAATTCTCAATATGATCACATCACTTAGATGAGTGAGTGTGGGATAAACTGTTACTTCTATACTAATTATTCTGCAAGCAAACAGAAGCCATCTCTTAAAAAAAAGTATGCACATCTTATTTGATTATGTTGAGTCCTATTTTTTTTTCTTTGCTTCTTGTTTGCATATAGATTATACTTATTCAGTGTATTGGTCTGCTCAGGCTGCTATAACAGAATACCACAGACTGGGTAGCTCAGACAACAAAAATTTATTTTCTCCCAGTTCTGGAGGCTGGAAATTCAGGATCAAGGTGCTCTGGGGTTGGCTTCTCCTAAGGCCCTTCTCTTTGGCTTAGAGATGATTATCTTTTCACTCTGTCCTCACACGGCCTTTTTGTATGTGTGTGTGTGTGTGTGTGTGTGTGTGTATACACCTGGTATCTCTTCTTCTTATAAAGAGACCAGTTCTGTTGGATTAGGGCCATACTCCAAAAACCTCATTTAACCTTAATTATCTCCTTAAAGGCCCTATTTCCAAATATAGTCACAATGGGGGTAAGGGCTCAATACATGAATTTTGAAGAGGGGAGCATAATTCATTCCATATGCTCAGTAAGATTATAGACTGCACTAAAGCAGAGATCTTTCCTTTGCAACCACAACGGGAAAGCTGATAGGATAGATGACAAAAAGTACTGTCATTGAACACAAAAAATTTATTAGGAGGTGGGGGTTATTGGGGTGGGAAGATAGTATTGTTTCCTCAAGAAAAGTAATTCTTGCCTCATATGTTGAAATTCTTTTTTTTTTTTTAATATTTTATTTATTTATTTGACAGAGAGAGAGAGAGAGAGAGAGAGATCACGAGCAGGCAGAGAGACAGGCAGAGAGAGAGGAGGAAGCAGGATCCCCGCCGAGCAGAGAGCCCGATGGAACATGCACAAATAATAGAGCTGTAATGTGCCTTGGAGACCATCTAGTTCATTCCTCTTGTTTACCAGTGAGCACATTGAGTGCCAGAAGGTCATGAACTTTGCATGAAGTCACACATGTAGTTAGCGGCAAAGGTGAGAGGAGACTGCAAAATTTTATTTTTCCATAACATGCTGCTACAGAAATATATCTATGCATAACTCCTTATATATACCAGTGTATATAATCCATTCAGAGTTTCAGAGAGTCAGACAATTTTTAATACTAAAGATGGGAAAAGACAGAGCTGCAGGGAACTGGTCTTATTTTGGTATGGAACTGATAAATACATGAAGTAAAAGTTTTGGAGAGATGAGCATTCATCTTGCTAGATAGTCATATTATTCAGCAAACATTTATTAAATATTCAGTAAGCAGTGCTGAAGCTTGGGTTTTTAAAAAAAGAAACATTTATATAAATGGTCTAGGAAGGACCATGATTTCACTAAGTCAACATTTTCAAGGAGGGATGTCAGTAAGGGTTAAAAGGAAAAGGGTTGCAGGCATAAATATGTTTGGAAATAGCTAAAGTAAAAAGTGATTTCTTTAGTGTAGAACTTCTCTGGGCTACTTCTACAATAATTAAATATGATGGGTCCATATATTCCTAAACATTTTTGATCAAAGAAGCTCCATTTCATGGAAAACCTTGTAGGAAATACTGTGAAGTCTGCAAGGCAAAATACCAAGTCAGTGAGGATAGGAAGGATCGGAGTGTCTAGGAACACTTATTATTTGCAGAATATACTTTAGCATGCTACATAGTCTTATTTTTTTCCCTTAAGTAATCTCCCTTATAGTTTTCATACATATTACTTCCTAAGAAGGATGCCTATTTTCTAATACCCTATGACCCTGCAATTACACTGCTGGGGATTTACCCCAAAGATACAGTTGTAGTGAAAAGAAGAGCCATCTGTACCCCAATGTTTATTGCAGCAATGGCCACGGTCGCCAAACTGTGGAAAGAACCAAGATGCCCTTCAACGGATGAATGGATAAGGAAGATATGGTACATATACACAATGGAGTATTATGCCTCCATCAGAAAGGATGAATACCCAACTTTTGTAGCAACATGGATGGGACTGGAAGAGATTATGCTGAGTGAAATAAGTCAAGCAGAGAGAGTCAGTTATCATATGGTTTCACTTATTTGTGGAGCATAACAAATAACATGGAGAACATGGGGAGATGGAGAGAAGAAGAGAGTTGAGGGAAATTGGAGGGGGAGATGAACCATGAGAGACTATGGACTCTGAAAAACAACCTGAGGGTTTTGAAGGGGTGGGGGGTGGGAGGTTGGAGGAACCAGGTGGTGGGTAATAGGGAGGGCATGTATTGCATGGAGCACTGGGTGTGGTGCAAAAACAATGAATACTCATCAGGGATATTGGTCTGAAATTCTCCTTTTTGGTAGGATCTTTGCCTGGTTTGGGGATCAGGGTAATACTGGCTTCATAAAAAGAGTCTGGAAGACTTCCTTCTGCTTCAATTTTTTGGAACAGCTTCAGGAGAATTGGTGTTATTTCTTCTTTGAAAGTTTGGTAGAATTCTCCAGGGAATCCGTCAGGTCCTGGGCTCTTGTTTTTTGGGAGGTTTTTGATCACTGCTTCAATCTCGTTACTAGATATTGGTCTATACTGTTATGCTGAAAATAAACAAATAAAAAATATATTTTAAAATGCAAAAACAAAACAAAACAAAACAATGAATACTGTTACGCTGAAAAGAAATTGAAGCTTTGGGTTCTGCTACTTTCTTTCTAAAGAGGTCTGGGGTGGGACTGTGGATGTGGGTTTGGGTTGTACCATGGTGCCATTCTCCTATGCCACATTGCTGGGATATTGTTGGGAGCAGGGACTATTCTATGTATCCTTAATGATGCTTTTCCTTTTTTCCCTCACCAACTCTATCTCCTCCCCTTATTCCCATTCCAGGAGAAAATCTATTCATGGAGTTCACAGTTAGGAAGAGAGAGACCTTCTTGAATGAAAGAGGGAAAATTCTTTGCAAACAAATCACACAGTTATAGCTCAATAAATCACCTTATCAAATGTACTTATAACATTCTAAGCAGTAGGTTTTGATACAGGAAGGAGTTTTAGATACCTTCAGCCATTAAATCAGTCTCTTTTCTTTGGCTTATTTGCCTTTCTTTTGCTCTCAGTGAACCTACTAAAACTCCTGCTTCTCTACTATCCTTTATATATGTCCGCATATGTGTGTGTGTGCGTGTGATACACAGATATCAAATTACTATATATATTACTATATATAAAATTTATGTGTAATATTTCCATGCATAATCTTACCTTGTAAAAGGAATAAAGAGTTATGATTTTCTAATTTAGAAATACCTAGAAAAGACTAGCTAGAAATTTTTTTGGTTGCTTTGTGAGAAGAGAGATGGAGCAGATGTTTAATAAAAAACATGCCTGAGGGTTATTCTGAGTTCTTTGGGAAAAGATAGGTTTATATACTCTAAACGATGTGACCAACAACAGAAATTCTATGCTTAATTTGCACACTAAAAGGAGACTCTTGACTCCTTTCAAAGCCATGAAAGGTATTCCCTTGTTTTCCCTTGGACAAGAGTTAATACATACATTTTTTTCCTTCGGGGCATAACTGATAAAATGAACAGTTGAAAATAGTAAGTTGAATCAAACATTAAACTGGAATGAACCATACTAATTTTGCTAAGTCTTGAACTAAACCCAAATATTGCTTTTTTATTAAATCATAAATGCATCAGTTCCCCCCAACCCCAGAATTGAACTGGTTTGAGCCAGAACTGAACCTGCATATTTTTCCCCCAAAATCACTGAATTGGAAGAAACGGGAATTGTCAGAATGTCCCCTGGACAAAATTTGAGCCAAACTGTTTCAGTTGGCTTGAATCCCTGATGAAAAGGGAATTGTATCTTAATATGTTTGTTTTCATCTCTTCTTTCCTTTATTTTTAGGTGTAACAAGCATGAAGATCTCTTGTTATTTTCTAGAAGCTTTGGCAACCAGCTTTTGGTATTAGTCATACCAGAAATATTGTTCAGAATTCCAAGTAATATTATCAAAAAGGACTCACTCTTTTTGGGCATGCATAGAAGCTGACAAGCGGACAACTGAAGGCCTGCCTGTATCTGGGAAAGCAGGTAGAAGGATTCATAATACAAATTGGTCCTTCATCACTTTTTTTTTTTTTAAGAAAAATCCATTTGTATTGACTTTCAGCTGGTGTCCCGTTGCATGGAGGCCCTTTTGCATAGATATTGAAGCTGATTTGTCTGAAATTAAATTAAACTATTTGTCTAAAATTAAAATAGGCAGCCTGACTCAAGGAGGCACAGTTTGGGGGAGGTGTCTCCATAGATCACCACCACTAGCAGCACCAGTGCTTCTGTGGAATGTTTAGGTCTCTATCCAGACAGCTATCTGGGGCTTGGCATTTTTCCAGGTTGGAACCTCAAGATTTAGAAAATTCTATGGATTTTTTGAATTAGAGATAAGAATGGGGGTGCAAATTGGGGTTGCCTTACTGGATAAGGACTAGGAAACTTGTCAATATTAGTTTTCTTCTGAATCAATTCTTCTGAGTCAGGCTGTAGATGGAACCCATCTTTCTACATTATAAATTATGCTTTATTGTAAAATCTACAACAGAAGGTAAAGACCTTTAAAACCATGTAATCTTTTCCTCTGACAGTGAAGGCCAGTTCTTTAATGCTGTCTTTGGTATTTTGTACCAACCTTTGAAAATATGCAACACATTCCACTGGCATGTAGAGTAATTCTCAAGACGGATTATTTTCTGAACCCACAGACTTCCTAATCAAACAAATTGCTACTAATAGCTTAGGTTTCTTGATTCTACCCATTACTGTTTGACCATTTTGTTAGGTTATCACCTTCCTTTCTTACTTTTGGATATTTGAAGTCAAATATAGCTTCATCAGTCTTGTTATTTGCTTTACCAAGACCTCATTCTTAAATGACATTTCTTAATATCAATTTATTACTCTTTAATTAGCCTTGGTAGCTTTAAAAATTATAATATCTGGCTTATTTTGCATTTTGTAAATATCTTTCTAAAAGTATGCTTTGTATTTCTAATCCCTGATGATCAACGTTGCTCTTGTAATTGCCTTTGTAGAGAAAGTATTAGAAATTTAGTTTAGATACACTTTTATAGCAAACAATAATTATGGAAACAGTAACAGCTTAGCAAATTATCTATGTGCATATATACTCTCTGAGGAGCATATAAGCTACAATAGTTTAATAGATATTAAAAGACTAAAGTAGATGATTTATTATTGGTTATTTGAAGATGATATCTTTCTCTTACATACTGATTTTTCAACTTGCAAATCACTTATATACATATCTCATTTTGCCCTGCCCACAACCCCAGAAAGG
This sequence comes from Meles meles, assembly GCF_922984935.1. Taxonomy (NCBI): domain Eukaryota; kingdom Metazoa; phylum Chordata; class Mammalia; order Carnivora; family Mustelidae; genus Meles; species Meles meles. The sequence continues at coordinate 44,905,469 of NC_060070.1, read as the reverse complement.
AGGCAGGGAAGAAACCATTTGTAGATTAACAAGATCAAAAGCTTTTGCACAGCAAAGGAAACAGTTAACAAAACCAAAAGACAGCTGACAGAATGGGAGAAGATATTTGCAAACGACATATCAGATAAAGGGCTAGTGTCCAAAATCTATAAGGAACTTAGCAAACTCAACACCCAAAGAACAAACAATCCAATCAAGAAATGGGCAGAGGACATGAACAGACATTTCTGCAAAGAAGACATCCAGATGGCCAACAGACACATGAAAAAGTGCTCCACGTCACTCGGCATCAGGGAAATACAAATCAAAACCACAATGAGATATCACCTCACACCAGTCAGAATGGCTAAAATTAACAAGTCAGGAAATGACAGATGCTGGAGAGGATGTAGAGAAAGGGGAACCCTCCTCCACTGTTGGTGGGAATGCAAGCTGGTGCAACCATTCTGGAAAACAGCATGGAGGTTCCTCAAAATGTTGAAAATAGAACTACCCTATGACCCAGCAATTGCACTACTGGGTATTTACCCTAAAGATACAAACATAGTGATCCGAAGGGGCACGTGTACCCGAATGTTTATAGCAGCAATGTCTACAATAGCCAGACTATGGAAAGAACCTAGATGTCCATCAACAGATGAATGGATAAAGAAGATGTGGTATATATACACAATGGAATACTATGCAGCCATCAAAAGAAATGAAATCTTGCCATTTGCGACGACGTGGATGGAACTAGAGCGTATCATGCTTAGTGAAATAAGTCAATCGGAGAAAGACAACTATCATATGATCTCCCTGATATGAGGACATGGAGAAGCAACATGGGGGGGTAGGGGGATAGGAGAAGAATAAATGAAACAAGATGGGATTGGGAGGGAGACAAACCATAAATGACTCTTAATCTCACAAAACAAACTGGGGGTTGCTGGGGGGAGGTGGGATTGGGAGAGGGGGTGCGGGCTATGGACATTGGGGAGGGGAGGCGAACCATAAGAGACTATGGACTCTGAAAAACAACCTGAGGGTTTTGAAGGGTCAGGGGTGGGAGGTTGGGGGAACAGGTGGTGGTAATGGGGAGGGCACGTTTTGCATGGAGCACTGGGTGTTGTGCAAAAAGAATGAATACTGTTACGCTGAAAAAATAAATAAAATGGAAAAAAAAAAAAGAACTCAAAGCAGAAGAGTACAACTAGTTCTTAATTCTTTCAGCATTTAGTCTCTGTTCACCCCTTGATGCTCCCTGAAGTTTTTGCAAGCATTTCTTCACTTCATTTTTGTTTAGTTTTACAAAAGCTGTAGTTCTTCTTTGCTTTCATTTGAATGATCCTCTATTTGGAAAAAAGACAGCTTCTTCAATAAATGGTGCTGGGAAAACTGGACAGCCACATGCAGAAGAATGAAACTGCACCATTCTCTTACACCACACACAAAGGAAAACTGTAAATGGATGAAAGACCTAAATGTGAGACAGGAATCCGTCAAAATCCTAGAGAACACAGGCAGTAACCTCTTCAACATCAGCCATAGCAACTTCTTTTAAGACATGTTTCTAAAGGCAAGGGAAACAAAAGCAAAAATAAACTTTTGGGTCTTCATCAAGATAAAAAGCTTTTGCACAGCAAAGGAAACAATCAACAAAATTAAGAGACAAGCCACAGAATGGGAGAAGATATGATTCTCTAGGTTCAAACAGACTGAAAAAGTCTGAGAAACAGTATTCAGACCAAATTGAGATTATCTCCTCTTTGGGGTTAAAAAAAAGTGTCCTTTGGGGTAAACCAACCTAATTCCCACTGATATTCTGACCAAGAAATTTTATTTGTCTTCTAATTGAATGCCATTTTATTTCTTTTTTTTAAAAAAGATTTATTTATTTATTTGACACACAGAGAGAAAGAGAGAGAGAGAGATCACAAGTAGGCAGAGAGGCAGACAGAGAGAGAGGAGGAAGCAGACTCCCTGCTAAGCAGTGAGCCCAATGAGGGACTTGATCCCAGGACCCTGAGGTCTTGACCTGAGCTGAAGGCAGAGGCTTAACACACTGAGCCATCCAGGTGCCCCATTTTATTTCTTATATCTACTAAAAGTTATATGTAAAAAAGTTTTAAAAATCCCATTTTTGTTCATTAGACTACAGCAAGTTTATAACTTTAGGAAGAAATAAGGCAGGGAGGCATACTAAAGACAGCACTAACCTGACTAGGAGGAGACCAATGTTCTAGTCCTACACTATCACTGATTCCTTATGCCCATCTGAGCCTTAACTTATTAGTCTGTAATAGGAGATAGTTGGACTATCTGTTCTCTGCTGTTTCCCTGCTAACTCTAATATTTCAAGGTCTTGAACTTAAAATTTTTGATTTCTGATGCCAGATCTCCCAGCCTATCTTCTAGGATCATGAGATCTATATTCTAATTATGTGATACTAGCAGTATTAAAGTTGTCTGAGGCAGGGACTGCTATGCGTGTGCCAAAACTCATCTCCTCTAGCTTTTGGTATGGAGTAAATGACTGAGTTCTGACATCTGTAATGTGGGTAGATTGTGGACACTTTCATGTCTAATTGCAAAGCATTCCAGCACAACCACCTCTTTCTCTGTTCCTCATCTCTGGCCAGAAGCTTGGGATTTTCTGGTCACAGGTGATAGTGGAGATAAAAGATAGAAGGAATCTGAGTCCTTGAATCTCTACATGGAAAGTTGCCTGTTCATATGATTATACTACACGTGAAAGAAATAAACTTCTTTGAGTCAACTGAGATTATCTTTCACTGCAACTTATACTAAAGTAGGATGCTGATTAATGCAAAAAGTAAAATGTGCATCATTGGTTTAAGGGTCAGGTGGTGGAAGGCAAAGAAGAGATAAGGTTACCTGGAAGACTGAAGAGCTCTGTTGTACCATAGTAAAATGTTTGGTAAAAATATCACCTGTGATGACTTGGAAGACATATATTTGCCTAGGACCCTGTATGGCTCTATCACAAATGGGGGGGGGTGTCTGTGATAATATTGGCTATTGTTGACTGTTTTGAAAAAACATTATAGTAGGAATAGAGCAAGTTTTGGCTAGTTCTCAAGCAGAGAATCAAGGGAATGGAGAAATTCTACATATTAGGGCCTTACAGGTTAGAAACACCAACTATTTCTCATAAGATTTAAGATTAAAAAGTCTTTAATGAAAAAGACCTGCAAGACTTCTGAGTTAAAAACAATAACTTATTTAGGGGTGTTACCTTCCCATTAAACTCTATTTTTTTCAGATAGTCTCAATGTAATCATCTTAAATTGTGTGTGTGTGTGTATGTGAGAGAGAGAGAGGGGGAGAAAAAGAAAGAAGAGAGAGAGGGGGAGGACAGAGAGAGAAAGAAAGGCATGGGGTAAAGAAGGTAAGAAATAAGACAGGTTAGAGAATCATGTCTGAGAAAGAATTTTGGACGTGATTATTTGGCATTGAAAACTGACTGGAAATGGCTTTTATCCTACAAGATTTTTTTGAGTGAATCTATTGCCAAAGAAAGTATGAACCTATGCTAAGTTTGGGACTGGTTAGAGACTTTAAAACAACTTTGGGTAGGAAGTGGGCTGCAAAAGATGCACAGTCTACAGATATCCATTTCAGTCATGGCCTTAGAGATGAATGGACAAAGAGAATTTCCCAAGGTAGTGTCTGTAGCCATGGAAACTAATGAACAAAGAAGTGCCTTCTAGAGAGCAGAATCAGTCTGTAAGTAAGGAGCTTCCCCAAATCCCGGGGTTGAGGGCCTTTACTATGGCTGCCCAGCAGGACTTTTTTTTTTTTTCCATTCATCAGGATTTGCTATGTGCCTTACATTGTTATTTTGAATATGGGATTTTATTATAATTATCATGGCCCTACGTCACCATTGTATATTGAATGTTCCTAAAAGAGTGGACAGGCAACTTGATATTTAGTTCTTAAGTCTCTATTTTTTTAATGTTCTAGCTGGAAGCCCACAAGAAGCTACCTGAGAAAGCTGACAGAAAGACTGCTTCAAAGGGAGAGCCTGCCTTTTGAACTGTTTGCAGTGATGGCATGTGGCTTCGGAGGTAATTTTGCTAGGGTTGTGTGGAGTAGGGAGAGATTGGGAGTCTGGTAAATGTGTTCTATAGATAGGGGGAACTGTAAGGTTGTTATTCAGCAATAAGAACACCATGGCAGAATTCCGGTGTCTTAACAATGTCGTTTCTTCTATCTCTTGGCAAACAGTGAGACTACTTTTCTCAGTCTTGGTTTGTGCGGTCCTATGATTGAGGTTTGGTTGATGTAGTGGGAACTGAGGTTATGTCTGCCTCTTTCAGGCCTGGTCCACCAAAACCTCTAGCACAGTCTTTTGTGCTCTTTTTCCTTGTCAGTTGGCTAAACACAAAACACTGAAGTCCTAGGACAGAGGTTGGCAAACCACAGCCTGAGGGTCAAATCCAATCCACCACCTATTTTTGTGAATCAGGTTTTACTGGAATACAGTCATTTGTTTTGTTATTGTCTATGGCTGTTTTTACAGTACACCAGCAGACTTGGAGTGATTGCAGTAAAGACTGTTTAGGCCCAGCTAAAATATTTACTAGCTCTTCTTTACAGAAAGCGTTTGCTGACTCTTGTCTTAGGGAATGGTGGTGAAAAGTTTCTGGGTTACTGTATTACTTAACGGGAGATCACTCACTGCATACCCTATTAGACTTTACTAGAATGACTTCTTTTGTATTAGGAATTGAGATTTTTGGGATTACCCATGCAGCATCTAGAACTACATTAGCCAGTATTCTGTGACTGAGATTTTTTTTTTTTTTTTAAAGATTTTTTTATTTTTATTTATTTATTTGACAGAGAGAGAGGTCACAAGTAGGCAGAGAGGCAGTCAGAGAGAGAGGAGGAAGCAGGCTCCCCGCAGAGCAGAGAGCCCGACGCGGGGCTCGATCCCAGGACCCTGAGATCATGACCTGAGCCGAAGGCAGCGGCTCAATCCACTGAGCCACCCAGGCGCCCCAACTGTGACTGAGATTTAAATGTGGAAGAACCTGTTCTACCTTAAGACTAAGGTCTCAGTATGAGATTTATGTTTATAAACAGTAAAAATGGAACAAACTTTTCAAAAGCATGCTTTGAAAGGAAGTTCGGCTCTAATGAGGAAGAGAGATTAGTACATTCTTCATGTACTAATACAGGTGAATAAAGCAGAATAAAAGCAGAATAAAATAAAAATAAAAGCAGAATAAAAATAAAGCAGAATAAAATTCTGCTTACACCTGTATTTTTAAGGATGCACTTTTTAAGGGTACCGAATAGCTTACATTAAGTTCATTTGTTGTCACAAGAAGTTAATGCATAAAAGACATACTGCTATTGTGTTTTAAATGTTTGTTCTTACAGAGTGCTTAGTTTCAGACTCTCAGGGTAAGGATGTTTGACATTAAATGGCCTCAACAGAGCATCTGTGTATCTGATAGCTTTTAACTGAGCTACCCTTGCTTTCTTCTGAGAGTAGACATTTACAGAAAATGTTAAAAAATGTAGCCATAGGGGCACCCGGGTGGCTCAGTTGATTGAGCGTCAGACTCTTGGTTTCAGCTCAGGTCATGATCTTAGGGTTGTAAGATGGAATCCTTCATCAGGCTCTGGGCTCACTATGGAGTCTCCTTGAGATCCTCCCTTCCTCTGCTCCTACCCCGGCTCACACTCATGCTCTCTCTCTCTCTCTTTCAAATAAATAGATAAATCTTAAAAAAAATATATAACCATGACCCATAACAAATCAACTTTACATTAATTGTTAGCTTTGGGAAAAATACAAATAAAGTCAATACCTAAAGCATATCTTTAAAAAGTTTTTTTTTTTTAATAAGGCCCCCCACTCATCATGGCACTTGCTGGCTCCAGTGGCCCCAAGGTCCCAATCAGACTTTGCAAACCTAAGCTCCAGGCAGACACTCATGAACCCATGTTCCCAGATGCAAAAATTCTCAACAAAATATTAGCAAACCAAATTCAACAACACATCAAAAGAACCATAAACTGTGATCAGGTGGGTTTCATCCCTAGTATGCACGGATGGTCCAACATAAACAAATCAATAAATGTGGTATACCACATTAATAGAATAAAAGATAAAAGATCATATAGTCATCTATATGCAGAAAAAGCATTTGACAAAATTCAACATCCTTTCATAATTAAAACAAAATTCAACATTCTTAAGAATTAAAATTCTTAACAAGTTAGGTATAGAAGGAATGTACCTTAACATAAAGACCATATATGATAAACCCACAGTTAACATCATCCTCAATGATGAAACATTGAAAAGTTTTCCACTAAGATCAGCATTAAGGCAGGTCTTTACTTTTACTACTCCTATTCAACATAGTATTAGAAGTCCTAGCCAGAACAATTAGGCAATAAAAAAACCCAAAAGTTATCTGGATCAGAAAGAAAGAAGTAAAATTGTCTCTGTTTAAGGATGATACGATCTTACATATAAAGATTCTACCAAAAAACTGTTAGAACTAATAAATGAATTCAGCAAATTTGCAGGATACAACAAAATCAATATACAAAAATCAATTGTACTATATCAATCAATCTATACTAACCACGAACTATCTGAAAAAGAAATAAAGAAAACACCAATTTGCATTAGAATCAAAAGTTATAAAATACAAATAAATTTAACTAACAAGCTGAACAACATGGACACTGAAAATTACAAGACGTTGACAAAAAGTCTTAATGAGGAAAGAAATAAATGGCATGATATCTTGCATTCATGGATTGGAAGAATTAATATTGTTAAGATGTTTATATTACCCCAAGTAATTTGTAGACACAACACAATCCCTATCAAAATTCCAATGGCATTTTTCACAGAGATTAAAAAAAAAATCTTAAAATTTGGCACCACAAAAGAGCCTGAATAGTCAAAGCAATCCTGAGAAAGAAGAACGAAAGCTGGAAGGAACACACTACCTCATTTCAAGCTTAATTACAAAACCATAGTAGTCAAAACAGTATGGTACTGACATAAAAACAGACATAGACCAATGGAACAGAGTACAGAACCCATAAATAAATCCACACATGGTCAACTAATATTTGACAAGGGAGCCAAGAACACTCAATGAAAAGGATAGTCTCTTTAAAAAATGGTGTTGGTAAAGTAGCTATTCACATGTAAAAGAATTAAATTAAATCCTTATCATACACTACTCATAAAAATTAACTTGAAATGGATTGATGATTTAAATGTAAGAACTGCAAATGTACTTTACTAGAAGAAAACGTTAGGGAAAAAGCTTTCTGATATTGGTCAAGGCAATGGCTTTTTTGATACAACACCAGAAACAAAAGCAACAAAAGCAAAAATAAACAAATGGGACTAAATCAGATTAAAGAGCTTCAGGACAGCAAAAGAAACAATCAGAAAAGTGAAGAAGAAACCTACAGAATGGGAGTAAAAATTTTTAAATCTTATAACTGATGAGGGGGCAATATCTAAAATATATAAGGATCTTCTACAATGCAATAGCAAAAAAATATTGATTAAAAAATAGGCAGGGGCACCTGGGTAGCTCATTGGGTTAAGCCTCTGCCTTTGGCTCAGGTCGTGATCTCAGGGTTCTGGGATTAAGCCCTGCGTTGGGCTCTCTGCTCAGCAGTGAGCTTTTTTCTCCCCTCTCTACCTGCTTGTGATCTCTCGCTCTGTCAAATAAATAAATAAAAATTTTTTAAAAATGGGCAGAGTCAGGCACCTGGGTAGCTCAGTCAGTTAAGGGTCCAACTCTTGATTTCAGCTCAGGTCATGACCTCAGGGTTGTGGGATGGACCCCCGTGTTGGGCTCTGTGCTGGGTATGAAGCCTGTTTAAGGTTCTCTTTCTCTGTCTCCCTCTGTCCCTTCCCCCACTCTGAGAAATGGGCAGATGACTGGAACAGACATTTTTACAAATGATACCTACAAATGACCAACGGGTACATGAAAATGTACTTAACCTTGCTAATCATCAGGGAAATGTGAAGTAAAACCAAGTGAAATATTACCTCAAACCTGTTAGAATGACTATTATAAAAAAAAAAAGAGACAAGTGTTGCTGAGGCTGTGAAGAAAAGGGAACAACTGTGCACTGTTGGCGGAAATGTAAGTTGGTGCAGCCACCATGGAAAACAGTATGGAAATTCCTCAAGAAATAAAAAATAGAGTTATCATATGATCTGGCAATCCCATTTCTGGGGATATATCTGAAGGAAATGAAATCACTATCTCAAAGAAGTATCTGCCCCCCAATGTTCATTGCAACATTATTTAAAATAGACAAAATATAAGAAGAATGTAAGTGTTCTTTGACAGATGAATAGATAATATGTTGTATGTACACACACACACACACACACACGAATATTACTTAACCATGTGAAAGAAGGTAAATCCTTCTTCTAAGAAATCCTGCCATTTGTAACAACATGGATAGACCTTGAGGGCATTATACTAAGTGAAATAAGTTAGACAAAGTCAAATACTGTATGTTCTCACTTATATGTGGAATTAAAAAAGGCAAACTCAGAAATAGAGAGTAGAAAGTGGTGATTTCCAGGGGCTGAAGGGTAGGGAAAATGGGGAGGTGTTGATCAAAGCATAGAAACTTCTAATTATAAGATGAATAAGTTCAGGGATCAAATATACAGGATGGTGACTATAATTAATAATACTGTATTTTATACTTGAAAGTTTTTGAGAGAGTAGATCTTAAATACTATCCCCTCACACAAAAAAATGGTATTTATGTGAGGGGACTTATGTAAGGTTTAACCTGACTGTGGTAATCATTTTGCAATATACATGTGTATCGAATCATTATATTCTACACCTTAACTTAGATATATTGCATGTCAATAGTGTCTCCTGGTTGAAAGAGAAAGGGCTACAATTAAAAAAAAAAGGAAATGTATGCACTCTAACGCCTCTAAAAAACGCTGAGATTATTAGATTATATAACCAATGGAGGTTTGCTAGGGTTTTTGAAGCCCAGGGCTGGAAGTCAAGGAGTGAAGTTTCAGGCAATCCCTAATTAGCAACCTGAACTTCAAAAGCCATGAAATTTTCTGAGCCCAGTTTGCTCATTGATATGTGGACTCCAAGGTTCCTCTTAGCTCTGTGTTGAATGGAATCACTTGGACCTAGTGTCTTTGTTTCTTAATGTTCCCAGTCCAAATCAACAATAAAATTCCGTAAGAACATTGATAAAACTATACTTTTTCAGTTATTCCTTTAAACATGCTGTTTCTGCCATACTTGGAGATGAAAGGCAGCTGGCTTCTACCTGTTCTCTCACACTCCTCAAACAGCTAAATAGAAACTCGAGAATGTAGTCAGTTTTATTTGCCTTTTCTTCACCCTGTTTTCTAAGCCAATTAGGAAAGTTTTAGAACTCTTTCCTTTCTGGCTGACACACTATTTCTTAAGTCATGCTTGAGCTTATTAGAATTACTATATGTTGGGCATCCCTGGGTGGCTCAGTTGGTTAAGCAGCTGCCTCCAGCTCAGGTCATGATCTCATGGGTTCTGAGATCAAGCTTGTGTCATGTTCCCTACTCAGTGGGGAATTTGCTTTTCCCTCTCTCTCACCTCCCCCACGATGTGCAGGCACATGTCCTCTCTCTTTCTCTCTCTCTCTCAAATAAATGAATAATTTTTTTTTTTAAAATAACTACTACCTGTCAGTAACTGTTTTTGCCCACCCATTCTTTAAAGCAATAGGTTGGTGTTATGTAAATAACTCAAAGATGGCCTCTGGGTATATCCCCTCTGCAGGCTGAGACACATTAGCTCAAAATCCTCCCAGCGCCAAACCCAAATTTTTACACTTCCCAACTACTTTAAAAACAGGTCAGAGAAGAACATTTTTGGCTATGTAGAGACTGGTTGCTTTGCATATGCTGTGAAACCTTGCTCCACAGCTGTTACTATTTATAAAGGCGAGTCCTTGCAGTTACCAGGCCCCATGCTGCTATGACCCTTTGGAGCTGTCTGAACCTGCCATGCTGAGTAACATCACCTAGACACTAAACCCTCCCCTCTTCCGACTAGTGTTTTCTCTGCCTGAACTGTAGCCTCTGTATAGTTTCTTGCTGTGAGGGACAAACCCTGTCCTGCAACCCTGTCTAAACACTGCCCAGTAAAGCTTGTTATGTTTACTGTCTCTTGCAGTCATATCGTTTTCCTTGCTCAGCCCCCAATACCCTGGCAATTGGGTTTATCAATTATTGCTCTGCTGGGAAATGGCAGCCCTATAGATTGACTGACACCCCCTAGATTTTTATGCTCCTAAATCCATCTCAGCGTCTCCTAACAAATTTATTTAAAGATAATACTGCAAAGCTGCTTGGGTGGCTCAATTGATTAGGTGTGGGACTCTTGGATTTTGGTTGAGATCATGATCTTGGGTTGTGAGATCGAGCCCTGTGTCGAGCTCCACATGGGCATGGAGCCTGCTTAGGATCTCTCTCTCCCTCTCCTTTTGCTCTCCAATCCCCCTCCTCTCAATGCTTGTGCTCTCTCCTTCTCTCTTAAAAAGGAAAAATAAATAAGAAAATTAAAGATAACGCTGCAGTTGCTCTTTCCATAATCATTCTAGGTTTTTCCCCTTGGTATTATTAATCATAGTTATAAATTTGTGAATTGTCTCTCTGCCCCATTAGAATGTCAGCTCTGTGAAGAGGGGCATTTAGCATTTTATCTTTCCAGTGCCTAGCACAGCTTTGATCTAGAACGTATCAGTTAAATATTTGTTGAATGAATGAATGTATAAGTGACTATCTCTATTAAAACTTGTATGGGTTTTTTTCTCCCATATTTCAGGGTATGCACGTAGGTTCAGCTAACTTTTATGGGTGTCAATTTATAATCCAGAATTTACAACTCAAACCAATAAATGATTACCTCAGAAAACTTGTTAACCATGATTTATTAATTGTTCTTTTTTGGGAAGTCCGAATTAGATTTTAAAAATACACCATATAAATAAAGAGAAGCATATCGTTAGTAATATGCTCTTAGCTACACCTAATGGAGTACCTTGCTAAAAGTGCCTTAGACCATTGAATTTGTTTTTCTCCCATAACAAGGAGCTAAGTGGTAACCCATTCTAGGGCTATATCGTGCTCAATAAAGTTAGAGTATTTGGATGTATTTTTGTCTTATGGTCACAAAATTGTGGCAGCATCAAACCTTGTGTCCTAAAATGGCATCCTCCTAAGCAGGAAGGAAGTGAGAGAGCAAAGAACTTTCTAGGTTTCCTTAAGAGAGAGCAGTCCTTTCCAGAAGCCCCCAGAGAACTTGACCTCAGATCCTGTTGGCCAGCATGGGGACACATGACTTTCCTTAGAACATTCACTGGCAGAGGGGGATGAGGTTTCTGTGTCTGGCTTAATATGGTTTATCCTCTGCAGTGAGACAGACTTCCTGAAGAGCAAAGGATCTATATCAAATCCTGAATTAACTTGGGATTTTTCAAGTAAGAAGAAAGGAGGATGCATTTGTGTGGGCGATTGGTAATATTTGGTATACGTAACGCATTGTTGCCAGTCTCCCCATTTTCATTTTTTCTCATTTTTTGCTTACTTTTCTTTGTTACTTAAAACTTTTGGGGGATCTAATTTTAAAAAGTCTTAAATTGTAAAAGTATCTGGATATCTGTTATTCAGTTAATCAATTTTCAAGTACTTACTGAGCACTTAAAATGGGCTCTGGATTTCCCTAAATGCTGTTTCCTAGCCTGCTGAAGGAAATGGTATTAAAAACACATAATGAGGAATAAAGAATGCAATTACGAAGATTCTATCCCTTTTTCTCAGTTGAGAATTGCTTTCTGTTTTTCCTGAGACTGTGATTACTGCTTACTTAATTGTTCAAATAATGATTAACTTGTGTGCAAGGTGTCTCTGCCACCAAACTACACTTGGCAGGGGACTGTTTCCATTCTGCCATGTTTATGATTTGGGATTTATAAAAGGAAGGGAGAGATCCAGATGTGACTGAAAGCTTGTTTTTTGTGGCTTCTGCAGAACAGTTGCGTGTTCATTTAGAGGAGAAACAAACATGCAGCTGGGATAAATCATGTGGTTGTAACCTCAGATCAAACAACTCTACTATGAGAAAAATTATTTAAATATAAATATGATTTGGATGCTCATGTGACCCACAGAAGAACCCTTAGGTCCTGGCCAAGCCTAACATTCTTCTCTTTCCCTTTTCGGATCCTGTGTGGACTGGTGGGAACAAACCCAGACAAGGTTCTACTTCCAACTGTACCATTGTTGGAATTCATTTGGGGCCAGAAGTATTATTTCATAGATAAGATCTAAGGACAAAAAAGGCGCTGATGATTATAGGTAAGCTGCTACACCTTTCTGGTTTCCTCCACTGTAGAATAACATTGCTGAACTTTAGTTCCATTTCCTAAAATCCATTGTGACTTTCTAGGAAGACACAGGTCCATTTTCATGGGAAAGATGGCTTTCAACATTTTAATTGACTTCTAGGTCCAGCCCTGACACTGCTGATATATGGGTAACCACATCAGCAAGCTGAAACAGACCTTTAGTGCCCATGCAGAGACTCATGTACATTAATATTTACTCGGTAAGGATGACATTTAGAATGCATCTTGCTTAATGTTCCTGAAAATAAACAGTTTCCTCATACCAGCCAGACTCTTGGAGCCTGCATTTGTCTGGAGATGTAGGAAGGTGAGACATATAATTTTTCAGTCTTTTTACTGAGAAATAGTTTTCTTTCTAGGGTTTTCAGAATGTCTATTTATTTAGAAATTTCCTTTTTTATTTCTTTCCCAATCCCCAACCCCCAAAAAGTTATCCTCTGTTCTTATTTAGAAATTTCAATGAATTCCTTTAACATTTAGGACACATCACCAATCATCATATAGGGTATATCTTAGGAATTGAAATGGTATTACTTTACCTGGACATATTTTTAAAACTGAGAGACCCTGTGAGATGAGAACTTATCTTTTTTTTTTTTTTAAGATTTTATTTATTCATTTAACAGAGAGAGAGGGAGATCACAAGTAGGCAGAGAGACAGGCATAGAGAGAGAGAGGGGGAAGCAAGCTCCCTGCTGAGCAGAGAGCCCAATGTGGGGCTTGATCCCAAGGACCCTGAGACCATGACCTGAGCTGAAGGCAGAGGCTTAGTCCACTGAGCCACCCAGGCACCCTGAGAACATATCTTTTCAAGGAGGAACTTAAATCACCAAGAAAAGTTCAAAGTCCGAGTCCTATGGCCTCCACAGCTTGAACAGAAATGCCAAGGGGGAGCCTGGCTGACTTACTCAGTTGCAGTCATGCAACTACTGATCTCAGGGTTATGAGTTTGAGCTCCACATTGGGTGCAAATTACTTAAAAAGAACACATTTTAAAAAGAGAGAAAGAGAAACAAATGCCAAAGGCAACTTGGAAGAGAGTATTTGGGTAATATCAGGTCTAAACTATAAACTAAATGGGAAGCCACAACAGTGAGAAGGAGGGCCAGGTACCGTCAGTTGCTAATGTGTCTCAACGAAAGGAGACTAGTGTGGGGAAACTTCCAAGGAATACCCATCTCCACATATGGCGGTCTTATTTTGCATGGTGTTTTTCTTTCCTGTTCTTTGAATCTCACACAGCTCTCTGGTTGGACCCGGAAGTTTTATCATTTCCCAGATAAGATCTGAGGAAACCAAAAAGTGCTAGCACCCCACTTTGAGGTCAGGACATAGGTACACATATGCCTGACTCTCATAAGAGAGTATTCACAAAGCAAATGTTGATGGCTTAACACAGTGCTGTATTTAAAAGATGAATTTTTAAAAGATGAATTTTCCAATACTATGTTTTTCAGATCTTTAAAAAAAAATCAAAATATTTTTATGTCTTTCTAGTAGAAGTTTATTATTATTATTATTATTTTATTTTACAGAGAGATAGGGAACAGGAAAACACAAGCAGGGGAGTGGCAGAAGGAGAGGGAGAAGCAAGCAGGCTCCCCACTGAGCAGGGAGCTTGATGTGAGGCTAGATCCCAGGACCCTGAGATCATGACCTGAGCTGAAGGCAGAGGCTTAACCAACTGAGCCACCCAGGCATCCTAGTAGAATTTTGTTTTGTTTTGTTTTTTATTATTTAATGGTGGAACCCCAACACATATACCTGAGCTACTCTGGGTGAATTAGGAAGGTTCTTTACCTTTTTGGTCATCTCTTTACTTCCTCCTTAAATCCTTATCAATGCATGCAGTTCCCGTGACACAAATGTAGCTTATAAACCCCTGCTTTATTATATTATTTTTGGAAAATTTTTTTTTTCTTATTTGAAGTCTGAACACTTACCAGTATCATTCAGCAGTCTTAGAAATTTTTTAATTATCTCTTTTAAATTTTATATCATCCTGGTGAAAGCATATTCCTATTTTCTTTTTAAGATATTTATTATTTATTTATTTATTTATTTAGAAAGAGAACAAGTAAGCGAGCACAAGCAGGGCATAGGGGCAGAAGGAGAGGGAGAAGTAGACTGCTTATGGTGTTGGGTCCATGGTCAAAGGAACGAGACTGATACAAAGCGAAGGTTAAGCAAAGCTCTATTTCACGCCAAGCATCCCAAGAATCAAACTGACTGGTCAGGGCCATCTCTTGCAAAGAGGCGACCTCTCTCTGCCTTACAGACTAGCTTTTAAGGGCAAAGGCCATGTGGTTAGGCCTGGCCACCCACAGGTGACCAATGAGATTGTAGCACACAGAGAAAGCTGCACAGTCATGCTAGGTCACACATAAGTGACCAATTGAATTGCAATTTACCCTAGTAGATATTTGAACTAGCCTATCACCTTAGTCAGAATGGTGCCCAAAAGGCACCCAAAGGGCGGGGCCCATACTCCTTGGTAGCTAAGGAGAGAGTATGCACCCCCACTGATTGGATACCTCCACCTGGCCTGACCCACATTTGTATCTGGGCTTTGTTATCTGGGACTGGTTTCCGGGACTTGTTTTTAAGTAAGTCCCTTGGGGGGGGTAAGGGGGTGCAGAGACAGTGTAAGTTTTACTGCATAAATAACAAAATCACTGTTTAACTGGATGGAATTGCTCTGGCTAAATAGGCCCTTACAATGGAGCAGGGAGCCCAACATGGGGCTCCATCCAAGGACCCTGGGATCATGACCTGTGCTGAAGGTATTCACCCAAGTGACTGAGACACTCAGGTGCACCAATCCCATTTTTCAAAACTCAGTTCATAATTCTTTTCTTGGCATACTTTGCTGGTTCTAGAAGAGTGGTCTAAATGCTCTGTCCTCCAGTTGTGCTTTATGGGAGCCTCCCTGTATCCCCATGTAGCTGCTCTGATATGTGGAAATGTATGGTTAGTTTTTCAGTCCCAAGTTCTTCTTTCCAGGGAGATGGTTAAGGCTGTGCAATCAGAGTTTGTTTTTGGATCAGATTCCGGGCAGAAAGTGCCCTTGCCCAACTGAAAGAGGTTTATACACTTCCTGTCATTTCCACAGGAGAATAAAGCCTACTTGGGCACAGACTCCCCAGCTGCTAAATGGTAAGTCATGCTGAAAAGGCAGAGAGCTACAGTGTCATAGAAGCCAGTCTTGGATTGCCAAGGCAAGAAGGTAGCTATGGGGAAAGAGAACTTAAATTTTCCAAAGGAGGGGCGCCTGGGTGGCTCAGCGGGTTAAAGCCTCTGCCTTCAGCTCAGGTCATGATCCCAGGGTCCTGGGATCGAGCCCCGCATCGGGCTCTCTGCTTGGCTGGGAGCCTGCTTCCTCCTCTCTCTCTCTGCCTGCCTCTCTGCCTACTTGTAATCTCTATCTGTCAAATAAATAAATCTTTAAAAAAAAAAAATTTTCCAAAGGAGTCATTGGATAATAATTTAGTATTTCATGACTATACTTTGGGAAAATTGATAAGCAAAGACAGAGATTTGTGGCTTTTCCCCCCCACAATAATGAAAGGAGGTTCTATTCTTAGCCAAGCCCTCCTAAACCGATGTAACTTATAAATGTACCTGAATCATTGTACTAGTAGCATTATTTTCTGCCTCCTTTTCTTCTGCCTCCTCATTGTCTTTTAGTGAAAGGTCAGATTTAACCTACTGGCTTAGGGCACCTTTCTCATTTCTACGTCTCTCAGATGGCCATTTCCTGCCTTCAGTGCAGAACAGATAAAGAGGAAATTTATGTGGAGAGTACTAATGAAAGTCACTTCTTACTGACCATGTCAGGCAGTCAAACAAGGAAGGTATTAGAGGACTTATTCTGAAGATGAAGAAATGGAAAATTTAAGTCAGCCAGATTCACATATTCAGTAATATGTGATATTCAATAAATTTGAACTGTGTTTTGAACAATAAAAACCTTTTGTCTTTCTGCTCTGCCCAATGGAATGATAATAATTTTTCAGGACCTTCAACTGTTCCCAGAAATGCCACATCAAAGATTTCATTAAGTGTTCAAAAAATACTTTTGATGACCCATGAGTTGAATGAGGAAGGGCAACTGGAGAATGTTTTGTACCCATGTGAATGACTAGGTCAATAGAATCACTCTGACTCATCTCAGAGCTGTGGCTCCCTGCTCATGAAAGACAATTTGTTGGAGAATATCTCTGTGCATCATAACTACTGCTATGATGTCTCTCCTGTACTAAGGAATGTCTTGTCATGGGTTTGCCTCTGATGTAACTACAAAATCTTTATTAATCACGTCTGCAACAATCTGAAATACATACACAATGTGAGTTGAGCACCTTCTTTTGGGGCCGGGCATCTCTGCCATGTTGGATACAAGCTTGTGTTTGTGTTTGCTTTTAAATAGTCTTCCTCATTAAATAAGGTTGCAACTTGCAAACCATGAGTCCACAAGTTAGGCCACACACTACAGTGATTATAGAAATTTTGAGGTTATTAACCTTTTTTTTTTAAGATTTCATTTATTTATTTGACAGACAGAGATCACAAGTAGGCAGAGAGGCAGGCAGAGAGAGAGGAGGGGAAGCAGGCTCCCCGCCCAGCAGAAAACCCGACGTGGGGCTCGATCCCAGGACCCTGGGATCATGACCCGAGCCGAAGGCAGAGGCCCCAACCCACTTGAAAATCTAATTAACCTCATACTTTTTTCCCTGGGAAATCTATACATGTAAACATACCAAATCTTCCTATATCAAGAAAGTGTTCCTTGACCCCAGTCAAGAACTTTGCTTTAAGAGGAACAAGGGCTAGGCACCACCTGGATGGCTCAGTTGGTTAAGGGGAACAAGGGCTAGGGCAGTTGAACTTGAAAGAAATATTTCATTTTCTCTTCTTTCACTATCCCACCTCCATCCCAAAATATCCCACAAGAAAAGTGTTTTATGAAAGATAGAGTGGCAGAAAGAAAAAAAAAAGAAAGATAGTGTGGCAGGATTCTTTTTGTTAAGTTTTGCTCACAATCTTTATGGTTCAATTTAATGTTAACGATTTTGAGTATTTTTTAGAGAAGTTAAAAAAGCTATTGGTGGGGCGCCTGGGTGGCTCAGTCGTTAAGCGTCCTCCTTTTGCTCAGGTCATGATCCCAGGGTCCTGAGATCAAGCCCCACATCGGGGCCCTGCTTGGCGGGAAGCCTGCTTCTCCCTCTCCCTCTCCCCTTGCCTGTGTTCCCTCTCTTGCTGTGTCTTTCTGTCAAATAAATAAAATCTTAAAAAAAAAAAAAAGAAGCCATTTGTATTCTCAAATGCCATTACCCTGCTGAGTGCTGCATCATTCCAATGGTCATCTACCACATGTAGGGGACACCGTGCAGTCCATCCTGGTGCTCCAGAGGCTCCCAGTGGTGACATGTCCAGCTGATCCAGAGAGGCTGGCTTCATGCCTCAAGGCAGTGTGTTTCCTTCTTGAAAATTCTATCATTTGTATGGCACAAGGTGAATTAAACTTCCCTAGTGTCAGATTTTTAAAAGGCAAGTCTCAGTCTTTCTGGAATTGTGAAAGTTTCATGTGAATGCCAGTGTTTCCTTAAAATTCCAGAAAGTGTGTTTTTATTTTTACAAAATAAACTCATTTAAAATTAATTTTATTTTGAAAATTTGTGAGATTTTAAAAAACATCTGTTTTGGTAATTAGAGAAAACAGATATAGTAAAATATGTTTCTGGCTTTCAGGGCCAGTAAGAGTTCTGTTCTATGTGGGAACACACTGAGGAACCACTATGCAGAACCCTAGTGAGTTATTACATCTGTCCCATCGGGCAAATGTCTCAGTGAATTAGATATTAATATTAAGTTTGTAAACAGAGCTTTTGGTGCTCCAGGGGCCATTAGAAACTACTGATTGTTTTACACTGTAATTAAATAGATTGTTGATTTCTCTTTTGTGAAAGAGTGTCAAGGTCATCTACTAATTCACCTAGAATGTGATTTTTTTTTTAAATAATTTTCTTTAGTCATGGTCTGAAATATTCTTCCTGGGGTTTTGGACAGCATGATTGATATTCTGCTAAATTTATTCTAGCTTGTGTGTTGAGTCAGAAATTAAAATTTTGGAAAGCATTATTGCTTCAAGTGTTCTGCCTTCTGTTTTTTCCCAGTGTGTTCATCAGAGTCTTGATCTACCCAGTCTGGATAGCTACTTATCAAATCTTTCTGGATCAATTCTTTAGCATTTTGAAAACAATAGAAAAGATTTGTGAAGGATGACCATATCTTCAACAAAGGCCAACATTTTTATAATATGACAAATTTGACACATTATGTTTTATAAATTGAGATTGCAGTATATTACTTTGATACAAAATGATTGCCATTGAAACAATATTTGTCATGTTATATCTTTATAATACCATATTATTGTCTATGTTCATTATACTGTTCATGAAATCTCTATGGCTTATTTACTACTTTGTACAAGTTTGAACCCTTAAACACCATCAATGTTATCCCCATTGCCTAGTAACCACCATTTTACTGCTTTTTTTTCTTTTATAGGTTTGACTTTTTTAGATTCCACATATAAGTGATATCATATAATACTTGTCTGTCTTTCTCTGACTTATCTTGCTTTGCATAATGTGCTCGAGTTCTCTCCATGTTGTTGCAAATAGCAGGATATCTTGCTTTCGTATGGCTGAATATATTCCACTATGTATTATACCAATTTTTTTTTTTTAACCTATTCAACAATCTATGGGCATTTGGTTTGTTTCTATATCTTCTCTATTGCGATAATGCTGTGACAAGCAAGGGTATGGATACATCTTGTCAAAATCCTGTTTTTATTTCCTTGGGTATATACCCAGAAGTGAAATTGCTGGATAGTATGGTAGATCTATTTTCAATTTTTTCAGGAAATTTCATAATGTTTTCCATAGTGGTTAAACTAGTTTACTTTTTCACCATAAGTGTATAAGGATTCCCTTTTCACTATATCCTTCACAGCATCTGTTGTCTCTTCTCTTCTTGATGATAGCCATTCTAATAGTTAGGAGGTGATCTCTCCTTGTGGTTTCTGTTTGCATATCCTTGATGATTAGTGATGTTGAGTATCTTTTCATGTGCCTAGTAGCCATTGTGATGTTCTCTTGGGAAAAATGTCTACTTACTACTTCTGGCCATTTTTTAAAAAAGATTTTATTTATTTATTTATTTGACAGACAGAGATCACAAGTAGACAGAGAGTCAGGCAGAGAGAGAGAGAGGGAAGCAGGCTCCCTGCTGAGCAGAAAGCCCAATGCGGGCAGAACCCTGAGATCATGACCTGAGTGGAAGGCAGAGGCCTAACCCACTGAGCCACTCAGGCACCCCACTGGCCATTTTTAATAGAATTTTTTTGTTGCTATTAAGTTGTGCTAGTGCTTTATATATTTTGGATATTGATCCCTTATTTGATAGATGGTCTGCAAAAAGTTTCTCCCATTCTGTAGGCTGAAGTTTCATTTTGTTAATTATTTCTTTTGCTGTGCAGAATCTGTTGAGTTTTATATGATCTTGTGTATTGATTTTTGCTTTTGTTGTTTGTACTTTAGACATCATGTCTAAAAACTTATTGCCAAGATCGATATCAATGAGCTTCTTTCCCCTATGTTTTCTTCTAGGAGTTTTATAGTGTTGGGTCTTATGTTTAAGTCTTTAATTCATTTTGAGCTAATTTTTGTGAGTGGTGTGAGGTAGGATTCTAATTCCATTGTTTTGCATGTATTTCTCCAGTTTTCCCAGCACCATTTGTTGAAAAGACTATCTTTGCCCACTGGATGGTCAAATATTAGTTGACCATAAGTACTGGGATTTAATTCTGGGTTCTTTATTCTGTTCTGTGTCTATTTTTATTCCAATACCATACTGTTTTTATTTCTATGGCTTTATAGTATAGTTTGAAATCAGGAAGTATGCTATATTTGGCTTTGTTCTTCTTCTTTTATTTTTTTCCCCTCTGGATTGCTTTGGCTATTTGGGTTCTTTTGTGGTTCTTCTTTTTCTGTGAAGAATGGCTTTGACATTTTGATAGGGATTGTATTGGATGTGTAGATGGCTGTGGATAGTATTGGCATTTTAACAATTATTTTTCTGATTCATGAACATGACATATATTTCCATTTGTCTGAAGGAGCAAAATTTTTATATTTTAATGAAGCAATTGCTTCAGTAGACTTTAATCAGCCATCATTAAGTTCAGATATTAATTTCCAGTTTATCTCCACTGAAAAATTCGTGGAAATACTCAGCTAGGTTACCTATGCATAACCCAGGATGGATGTCTCTTGCTTTATAGTCCAGACAGTTGATTTTCTTCTTTAACTCCCTATCATTCTTGTCACAGGCATTTGAGTGGGAATATTACTTTTATGTTTCATGTTCTTCCTAGTTTTGACCAAAAATTTTATCTCTAATATGCAAATGTTCAAAGTTCATGCAATGAAGAATTGATATTGAAAATTATTTTCTGCCATATTCTGTGTAAAATGTCTGTCAATAATTTTTTATTAGCGTGGGGATGACATCTCTCTCTGGCTGTGAGGTGCTCTAAAGTAGCCCTCTATCTAGTACTGGCTCCTCAGTACCACCTCTCCCTCTCTCTCTGTCTGTGCACAGGACAGGGAACAGTGAGAAAAGGTACTATTATCCCCAAGATAAATCTTGCTGTTAATGAAAAGTTATATTTATTAGAAACTTTAGCCTTAAACTGATCCCAGATTGTCTTCTGGAACTTTGACTTGTCCCTGTTCTTTAAAAAAAAAAAAAGAAAGAAAAGATTGATTGATTTGAGAGCACAACGGAGGGAGGAGCAGAGGGAAAGAATCTCAGACTCCCCATTGAGCCTGGAGTCTGATGCAGGGCTCAGTCTCATGACCCATGGGATTATGATCTGGGTCAAAACAAAGTGTTGGATCCTTAACCAGCTGAGCCGTCCAGGGGCCCCTCACTAGTCTCTGTTCTAACCTTTGAATCACATAGATTATCTGAATGCCACATAGCCCTATAGCTTACTTATGCAAATAATTACCGTGAAACATGAAAATAAGTGCCATGAAACATGAAAAATAATGACTGTGAAAAATTTCCATTGCAATTATTGTAAAATAAGTGTGCTTATTGTTTAACATGTGGAAAATGCAGACATATAAATAAGAAACTAAAACAAATCTATTATTTTACCACCAAAAAATATTCATTTTGTTTGGTAAATTTTCACTTCTGCATCTATTTTCCAATAGATTTGATTATATTATATATACAGTTAAAAATCATGTTTTCTAAAGAGTTTACAAATTCAGTTTCTTCTTTGAAAAAAAATCAGATGACACACCCATTCCACACCTTACTGACTAGTAAGTGGTTACTACCCACACTGGGATGTTAAAATTATGTTACCATGCCCCCCTATCACATTTTTTCTGTAAAGTACATAGTGGGGAATTTGAAGAATGATTTTTTTTAATAGAGCTTGGCTGAATGTTAGTCTGTCTTAGAGTAAAGCCGTGTGCTCTGCTTCTCCTGAGACAGGCATGGGATTCTTGACTTTCATTTTTCCTGCTTATATGGAAAGGCAAACAGTGAGGAATGATTATCCTCAAGCACAGCAAAGAAAATTTCCATTTATTTATTTTTCTCTCTTTTAATAACATATCTCTGAAAAATCCCAAGACCCCTCTCTCTGACCATTGAATGACCAGGCAGGCAGATTCTGGATTAATTATAGTTAGGGTTGTTTTCAGGTAGACATGGCCAAGGCTTTAAGTGGCTATTGTACCTTGATCGGCATCTTCTTTGGCAGCATTGGTGAGGTCAGGGGTCATTCTCTCCTCTCTATATTAATTAACAAAGATTATATTAATTTACAAAGGTTTTCATCAACATAAGTTCAGACATTGAGCTCTACACCAAATGAGGTTTTCTGGGATTCTATGCAAGCTTCAGGTCTTTCCTACTTGTGTATAGCCATTGGAAAGATACAAAGATTTGAGAGTAAGGCTTATCAGGGAATGAAGTTAGTTGAATTTCAGATCAGCTTTCAGTGCAACTGAAGGTTCCTTGAACACTAAGGAGTTGGCTAACTTTAGTTCCCTGGAAGATTCTGGGAGAAAATACAGTAGATTTGCAATTACTTGGAGCAACTGTAATTGGCATTGCTCAGATTATGCTTAGAGAACAGTGTTCAGCTTGATTTCAACACTTAAAAATATGTGAAATAGGTGCAGAGAAGAAAAACCTGACATTTTCTGGCATTTTAAATTGTTACTTGTACTATGTCAGTTTTTTTTTTAATTCCCCTAAAGCAACTAACCAACAAATAATGTGAATTTTTGTTCTGACAGATTAGAGTTTGAATATGGGTAATATCTCCTTTAGCTATTAGGTCTTGGGAATTAAACAATACTAAATATATTAAAATATTTATAGTTAACATATAAAATGGCATATATAATAACAAAATAAAATTTTTAGTATTTAGAACATTTTTATTTTGCCATAGGAGGTTTGGGCTTCAGATTATCTATGTGCTAGTTGGCTTATAAAAATAATTATCTGAGTTTCTGTTTTCTTATCTATAAAATAGGGATAATGATCCTTGATTCACAGGATTGTTGTGAGGGTTAGATGAGATAAACCATGTGAAAACAGCAAGAAGAGCACCTGCTTAGGAGTGGTCCTACCCACTGCCAGAATTCTCACAGCCTATTCTCTCCTCAAAGTAGCACACCCTGGTCTCTGCCCAACCAACTCTGGAACCAAAGCTCATCAAGAGCAGTGATAGAGCCTCGTGGTTGCCAAAATTGATTTCAGGACAATCTTTGTCTTTTTTCTCCACTCTCATCTTGTTGAAGATGCATCCTCTATTGTTTGCACAAAGCTACTTGCTCTTAGTTTTCCTCCTGTTCTGACCTGTCCTGCTCATTCTTCTTTTCAAGACTTCTTTCTTTAATCATCTCTTAAATGTCAGTGTCTTCCCAGGCATCAGTCCTTCGCCTATTTTTTCTTTTCTCTACAGTCTTTCTGGATAATGTATTTACTCAATGTTTAAACTACTACTTCAGGGATGCCTGGGTAGCTCAGTCACTGTCTGCCTTCAGCTCAGGTCCTGATCCTCCGATCCTGGGATCGAACCCTGCATTGGGCTCCCTGCTTGGCAGGAAGCCTGCTTCTCCTGCTCCCATGCCCGCTGCTTGTGTTTCCTTTTTTGCTGTCTCTTTGTCAAACAAACAAACAAATAAAATAAAGTCTTTTAGAAATAAAGTAAACTACTACTTCAGGTTGGTAATTAATCTGTTGTCAGCCAGCTATTTCTCCTGAGCTCCAAATTCATCAATTTCTTATTGGTCTTTTCCACTCAATCCACAACATCTCTAAAACAAAACTCATCATCATGCATTCATTGCATATATGTTGATTAGGCTTCTGCTGTGTGCCAAGTCTTGCCTATTTCACCAACCCCATGTCCAGTCTACTCCTCAACTGGTATCCTGCCTCACAGTGTACGGTAATATGGGATTCCTCAAATCTGTCATGCTGCCTTATGTCTCCATGTACAGCAAGGAGAGACAAGAGACCAAATAGCCTTGGACAATAGAGAAAATTACCTATGGTCCTGATTTTCCGGATCCTGATTCTGGCCCTTCTGGGACCCAGCTGTTCTGCCTACTCTTGAGTTCTATGAAATAAATACCTCTGTTATTCCCCAATAAATTTCCTTGTAAGATTGGACTAGTTTGGATAGATTTATTCTTTAAAATCAAGGCGATTTAAACAAAATAGGCCTTACATGGAAGGAGCCATTGGAAATGTGGTTCCAATGAGCCAGTCTTCTTTAGTAAATAAAACCAGCGGCCTGTGCATACTGGCATGGCTGCAGACTGTTTTCCTTTAGGTTAGCTTATTTTCTAAGTATGATTTAATTCTATTTCATTGCAACTAACACAAAACACAATATTTTCATTCATTATAAAGAATCTAGTAATGAAGATAAACAGGGCAATAAAAGGCGGGGGGACACACTAAATTTCACTTGAACATCCCTGTGAAACAGTCTCTTCTCCTCCCAAGTTTCTCTTTTCGGAGGCCAGCTACCAAGACTCACCTCTCCAAATATTTCCTGTATCCTTCACATTTTCCATGCCCTTTCCTATCTTTCTGGTCTCTTAACCACCTGCCCTTATCTTAGACTGGGTACCTGTACTCTTTCCAATGTGTGGAAAGACATTTTGATAAAACCAACGAGAATTTTCATGATTTCCCTTCCCTTCCCCCACCATTTGTGTGTGTGAGAGATAGGCTTGGGCTTTGTATGCTTCCCTCAGGGTAGAGTTGGCACAGCAGGCATAGAAGAGGAAAAGGAAGACAGCTTTTTGAGTTTCTAAGTATACTTTTGAGCAATCCATCCCATAAGTGAAAATGTTTTGAAGCTGCAACAGTCAAAGTTGATGTTATAAACAATATATTTGAGAAAAACGTATGATGATTCAGAGTCAGTATTTGCTGTAAATTTATTCAAGACTTAGAAGCTGATGGAAAGGGAGGGACGAAGAAGAGATTAAGAAGGATGAACTGCTGATGAGCAATCTGTGCCTTCCTTCTCCCCATTCAGCCCTAAGTCCACCTTATGTAAGTTTGGTGATCTGTGGTCAGAAGGGACCAGTGTTTAAGTTCTGGATGTGGTCCTGAAAAACAAATGAGACTCTAGAAATATCTGCATGGAATCGGCAGAACGATGTGCTCCCTGAAGTGTCTAGACACAGAGGGTCTGAGACAGCCCCACTCTGCCACAGCTTCCAAGTGGCTGGAAATAAGCTAAAGGGACACAGATGTGTACAAGCAAGTTCTGGCAGAACTAAGGGGACTTTGCAGTCCAGGTGAAAGGACATGGATAGTGAGGAATAAAGACCTAAACTGTGATTATCAGCCAGTGTGGAGGGGTGAGATGGCTGAGAACCAGGTGCTTCTCCTGTGGCATGAAGTAGTATGTGACACTGGAGGAGAAGGAGGGGAGAGAATGGAAGAATTGAGTGGAGGACTGCCGGACTCCTTAGGGTGATTTTTTTTAAGATTTTATTTATTTATTTGACAGAGAGAGATCACAAGTAGGCAGAGAGGCAGGCAGAGAGAGAGAAGGAAGCAGGCTCCCTGCTGAGCAGAGAGCCCGATGCGGGGCTCGATCCCAGGACCCTAGGATCGCAACCTGAGCCGATAGCAGGGGCTTTAACCCACTGAGCCACCCAGGGGCCTCATCCTTAGGGTGATCTTTTCAAGTAGCAGTTATAGGATGTTTTGTTGTTGTCCTCCTGTAAGCCTAAATCATCACCAACATTGTGTTGAAAATTTTGGGTGGAAACACATGAGAAAAAATGCTTAACATAACTCAGCATCAGGGAAATACAAGTCAAAACCACAATGAAATACCACCTCACATCAGTCAGAATGGTTAAAATTAACAAGCCAGGAAATGCCAGATGTTGGGGAGGATGTGGAGAAAGGGGAGCCTACTTACACTGTTGGTGGGAATGCAAGCTGGTGCAGCCATTCTAGAAAACAGCATGGAGGTTCCTCAAAAAGTTAAAAATAGAACTACCCTATGACCCAGCAATTGCGCTACTGGGTATTTACCCAAAGGATACAAATGTGATCCGAAAGGGGACCTGCACACCAAATGTTTATGGCAGCAATGTACACAAATAGCCAAACTATGAAAAGACACCAGATGTCCATTGACAGATGAATGGATCAAGAAGATGTGATATATATATACACAAGGAATGTAAGTCATCAAAAAGGATCAAATCTTACCATTTTCAACAATGTGGATAAAACTGAAGGGTATTATGCTAAGCAAAGTAAGTAAATCAGAGAAAGACAATTATCATATAGTTTCACTTGTGAAATTTAAACAAAACAGAGGATCATAGGGGAAGGGAGGGAAAAATAAAATAAGATGAAATCAGAGATGGAGATAAACCATCAGAGACTCTTAACTATAGGAAATAAACTGAGGATTGCTGGAGGGGTGGTGGTGGGAGGATGGGGTAACTGGGTCATTGACATTAAGGAGGGCATGTGATGTAATGAACATGGGGTGTTACATGCAATTGATGAATAATTGAACTCTGCATCTGAAACTAATGATATATAATATGTTAATTAAATTTAAATAAAATAAGATTAAAAAAGAAAGATGGTTTCTAAAAGAAAAGAAGAAAATTGGGGGTGGAGAAGATAAAAACTGGGGTTGTGTTGGGGAGGGGAGATCTTTTGAAAACAATAGGAGTTATTTAGAGGGGACCGAGCTGTGAGCGACCTGTAGGAGAAGCAGAACAAGAAGCCTAGAACCAAATGCCTGGCTGAGGTGAGGGACTTGGGGAATGTATGAATGGGAGGCTTGGGGAAGGTGTGCACATTATCTGAAGATCCCCAGAAACATCAGGTTTGATAAATTAAACTTCAAACTGCACAGGTGGTCCAAAGTTACTAGAATTTGCATATTAAAGGAAAGGTGACCTTCTGCTAACATTTAAAACAAGAGAATAAAGTTAGGTTTTCTCTAAATCCCCTCTCTTTTTTCTTAAAGATTTTATTTATTTATTTTAGAGATAGAGGGAGAGAGAGTATGAGCAGGAAGTGTAGAAGAGGGAGAAAGAGAGAGAGAGAGAGTCTTAGCAACTTTGCTCTGAGTGTGAGCTCAACTTGAGGCTTGATTTCAGGACCCTGAGATCATGACCCAAGTGAAAATTGAGAGTTGTATGCTTAACTGGCTGAGCCACCCAGGTGTCCCTCCATATCCCCTTTCTATTCTAAAACTTTGTAGTTTTACAATTATAATTTTTAGCCCCTCCCTATCACTTATTTTTTAAATTTGGGTATAAACAACTAGGACTAATCAGGGTCTTTTGAGTTTGTTACTTTATTTACGCCACAAGAATGCAGTGGTTCCAAATCTAGCTATACAGGCTAATGCCTGAGGGAGCTTAAAAAAATTCTAATGCCTTGGCCCCACTCCCAGAGATTTTGATTTAGTTGGCTTGGGACATTGTTTTCAAAAGCTCTCCAGGTGATTCCAATGCATGACCAAGACTCTGAACTTCTGAAGTGATGACTTTAGGTCATTATACTTGAAGTTTTCAGGAGACTATCTTTTATGGTATCTGTCTCTTTAAATGGGGCAAGTCTATTGAACAAGATTCCAAAATCATCAATAATCAAAGGAAGAAAAAAGAAGATATAAGAGAATGCTAAGTGTGGTTTTACCTCTTCGTATTTCTAAGTTTGATCATTCAGCTTGTGAATGACCCAAACTCTTTCTTGTCTCTTTCCTTTTGGTGATCTGCCTTCACTTTCTTCAGCTCCTTTAAGAGAAGGTGAATGAAGAGTCTCTTTTGCTCCTTGTTTGGTTAAAAATTTGGGTGGTCAAAATTGAAAACTATTAACTTACTTGAGATTGAGGAAAGGGTATGAATTGTATTAATCTATACTATGAACAGATATAGGGAATAAGAAAACTTGGTTATGCTTTCTTATCTTGCATATTTCCCAACATAATTCAGAAATGGAGACATAATAGGTCAATTCTTCACCTTTTTAGAGTTAAAAATGTCCAATAAATATTTGTGTAAAATCATCACCAGTATAGTCCTGGCAGAGTTGCCATAAGGGACGCCTGGGTGGCCCAGTTGGTTAAGCATCTGCCTTTCAGCTCAGGTCATGACTCCAAGGTCCTGGTATGGAGCGCCACATTGCAGGGGGGTGGGGGTCCAGGCTCAGCAGGGAGTTTGCTTCTCCCTTCCCCTCTACCCACCTCCCTCCTCCCAGCTTGCGCTCTTTCTCAAATAAATAAATAATTTTTTTTTAAAGTTCATTTCTGGTACCACCAACCCTAGCCTAAAAGACGCTGTATAGCATTCATTTGATTCAAGTTACATGATTTAAGAGAAACTCTCCTTGAGAGGTCACTGAAAATTGTTGACACCAGTGGCTGAAATTTTCGGGGGGTCTTCATGTCTGGTGCCATCTTCTTTGTTATTTGGGTAGGAAACTTATGTCTGCTCTTTTATGTTTTTCCTTTAATAGCCACCTCTTTTCTATCTGACTACTTTGGGTAGAAAAAGTTCTGATGTTTTTCAAGTATTCTTATTGTTGGGGGGAAGATTTAGCAATTAGAAATACTCTGAAATGAAAGGCACTTTTAGTCTTTGCTATAGAAAATTTATAAATTATCTATATTCCATTAGAAATAAAGAATAACGTAGCATTGTTTCTTAACATTTTGCAGTTACTATAGCTTCTTCATATGTTACTATGCAAACCAGCAGAACTTTTCTTAATAGCTTTACAGATGTAACCTTGAAAGCATTACCTTTGGGTCAAAGTAAATGTTATTGCATATAATTTTATGAGTATCCAACTGTATAAATGAATTTTTCATCAGGCTCCAATGCAGAAAAAATGGCAAGAGATTCTAAAGCATTGGTTTGCCATGAGGGTAATATGATCATTTTTCTTTTTTTTTTTTTAAGATTTTTTAAAGATTTAAAAGATTTTAAAAATTTTAAAAAATTAAAAAAAATTAAAGACTAAAGATTTTTTTAAAAGATTTTTTTATTTGACAGCAAGAGAGAGATCACAAGTAGGCAGAGAGGCAGGCAGAGAGAGAGGGGGAAGCAGGCTCCCTGCTGAGCAGAGACCCTGATGTGGGGCTCAATCCCAGGACCCTAAGATCATGACCTGAGCCGAAAGCAGAGGCTTTAACCCACTGAGCCACCCAGGTGCCCCTATGATCATTTTTCTTGAACCACTTATTTTTTTTTAAGGTTTTATTTATTTATTTATTTTACAGAGAGAGAGAGAGAGAGCAAGAGAGGGAATACATGGAGAGAGAGAGTGGTAGAGGGAGAAGAAGGCCTTCCTCTGAGCAGGGAGCCCGATGTGAGGTTTGATCCCAGGATCCTGGGATCATGACCTGAGTGGAAGGCAGACGCTTAATGACTAAGCCACCCAGGCACCCCAGAACCACTTATGTTACTTTAAATCATAGATATATCTTAAATAGCTTTCCACCTAGAGATGTTAGAATTATATTCCCATCAATGTAATCATAGTCAGATTTACTTTCATTTATATAATCTGATTTCAGCTTACAGAGGTTGGTAATACTGTAAATGAAAACAAAATCTGAAGTTTGTGCTTTTTATATTTTTTGGGTTTTCTGTTCTACTCACAGGAAAATATAATATTATGGACAACTAAAGCTGATGAGGACAAGAAGCAGGTACAGACATGCTGTAAGAGCAATAGAATAACTTTGTAGAAGTCTTTTAGAAAGCAATATATATCCATATCCTTACATTTTTCATACTATTTAATGTAGAGTCTATGTGAGTTTACATAAAAGTAATAATTTTTTAAATGCTTCATGTGCAATTATATACATCAAAATGCTATTTACCACATAGGAAAGTTAAAAGCAAACTTAATAACCAGTTAAAAAAACAAAACTGAAATCTATGCATAAATCCCTGTTTTTACATTGGTAGTGTTTGGATCGTGAGATTGGGAATGATCTTCAAATAGTTTTCTATTTTTATATATTTTCAAATATTCCAGGAAAAATGTAAATTTAAAATAGTAAATATAAATTAGTAAAGTGATGGAGTGAAAGCTTTATGGGCACTGGGCTTAATAAGTACATAGGAACTAGGGAAGAAGGAAATCATCCTTTCCTTAGTGGGGTAAAAGGATGTCAGAAGACATCATCAGGATGAATAAATAGGCTATTTCGCAAACAATATAGCCCCTAGACATTTCTTGGTTTCTCAGTCTTTGCAGGTCATTGGTTTGTTCAATTGTGATTTTCAAATTTGTTTAACCAAAGAAGCTTCGTCATGTAGAAGCAGAACAGAAGGAAGCAGAGCCGCTTGGATTAAGTGGGAGGAGGAGGACAGGCTACATATCTGGACCCTTTTCTGATCTTTTGGTGACTGGAGAGAGGGTCCTGGGGAACTCCTAAAAGTACTCACAGCAATTTGAAGGAACCACAATAAATATTTTCGAGTGACTTTTAAGTATAAAACTCTTATTTATGTTCTATTTCTTACAAAAATGCGGTAAGTTAGGGATTATTAGGTTCATTACACAGATGGGAGAACTGAGGCTTATGGATGTCATGTGAGTTGCTGGAAGTCATGTACCTCAATACCTAAAATTTGAGCCAGTTCCTATCTGACTCTAAAACTTATGCTTTTTACCACTATGTCACCTTGACCCTCCTGGCTTATAAAACAACAGAAACATAGCAGTGTTTTCACAATATAACCATCCTCAGAAATAGCAGAAAGCAGAAAGGAATTTGACAAATGAGTAGCTGTGCCTGATTTTCTCCCCTCCTTGTCTTCCTATTGTAATACTCACGTAATGGGTAAAGAGATGCAAAAATCTAGCTGTGTTGGAGACCAGGTACATGATTGATAATCTGTCAGACCTTTAGAAGCTCTTGAAGCAGATATAGGGTGGAGTGATAGAAGTCAGCAAGAAGGCAGGGTGTTTTTAATATCCATGCCTCAAAGAATGTAGGCTACCAGAAGGAAGTTACCCTTCCTACAGATTTTGTTGCTTTTTAAGGCGGCCGGGCAAACCACCTTTTTTTTCTCCCTCACTTCCTTGGCTCTTTCTGTATTTCTTTGGAAGACCTTAGTCAGTGCAATATAGTTAATGGGGAAGCAGGAAATGTGGCAGTTGGAATCAAAGACCAACAGCAGGTGAAAACGAGGGGGGTTATTGTTTTCCCTGCACTATTTGTGAAGAGGAAAATGAAAGGCTTTTCTGGGATTCTACCAACAAGCAGAGGACAATGGGGACTAAGGAGGAGATTCCCGCCTATTTGCTGGCATTAAGGCTTGGTAGTTCTCTCCTTGTTTAAGGGTGAAAAAAATAATTTCTCCTCTTCACCTCCCATCCCCTTCCCAGAAAAACCTCATAGAAGTTAAAACAATATCATCTATATATGTTAAATCACTTGAAAACAAACAAAAAACAAACATAGAAATCATGGTTCATATGCCAAAAGGCAATAAAAATAAGATCAGGAAACAAAGTCAGAAGACATGAAATAAGCCCATATAATTCATATCAGATTATTAAAATGATATGAATGAGTGAAAACCCCTATCAATAATATAAACATTTTCAGATTGGGTCAAAATACAAAATCAGATTACACTCTGGAAATTTGAAAAGAAAGTAAAGGTAGAGGTTATACGGCCAAGAGGACCCTACACCCTATACACCTTACAAGTGTAGGTTGAGACACTCCTTAATGTGAAAGTAGGGGGAATTCAGTAGTAAACCAGGTGGACAAGGACCCTGATTTTTTAGAGGCATGGTATTACAGAAAAGAGAAAATTTAATAAGTAAATGCAAAGGCTTTTGCTTAGATTTAAGAAAAATCAAAGTGAACAAAACTTATGCCTCACCTGCCTCTAGTAGCAACACAAAAGTATAAAGGCAGAGACGTGACTTAAAAGCAGTGCCTAGAAAAAGATGTTTAGTTGACTTTTAGTTCAAGCTTTATATAAGTCAACAGGAGGAGATGGTATAAAAAAGCTGACATACTCTAGTTACATTAATAGAAATACGATGTTTCAAAGGAGGTTTTATTGTCATTGTACAGTGTGATGACCAGAGCATGCCTGAGGCATTAGCTAACCTTCCTTTGTAAAGCACTTTGACGTGGACTAATTGAATGAGGTCTGGAAGTCAGCTATAAAGATGGCAAAGGAAGCTTTAGAGCAGACGAAAAGAGAAAAGATGAAAAGAAACTGGGGTGTTTATCCAGAAGAGAAATTTACATGATAGTGACTTTCATACACTAAATGATAGTGACTTTCAAATATGTAAAAGTCTGTAAAGAGAAAGTAGATTTCTCTGAATGACTCTCTGGTTCTCTGTGGAGAAGGATTAGGTTCCTGAGCAGCCAAGGACCAAGAGCTGCACCACTGAATCCCTTCTCTTTTCATACTTGTATGGGGAAAAGAAATACATCCCTCAAGAAACCATGTTTTGCTGGCATTTTTTGGAAGAATCTATCCAAGAGAATAGATTGAATATTCCATCTCATTTCTATATTGATGAATCACAAACCACAGAGTTTGGATTTACTGTGGAGCATCTGGGTTCTTGCATGATTAACCACTATTTAATATACAGATTTTCCTTTTGGTTGGCTCACTTGAACAATTTATATTTCCTTCTGGTGTAATGACAAGTCAGGTTTCTTAATTCTCTTCACTCAATATGGCATAAAAATTGAGCATTAGGTTCTTTAATTTTGGCTTTCATAAATGAGATTCACATTGTGGAAAAATGGCTTGAGAGAACATCCTGAGCTTTCAACTTAGAATTAAATGCCAGTTAGGTTGATCTCAGAAGAGCTGCAGTACTAACTGTGGAAGTAAAATGATCCTAAAGGAATAGAGTAATTAATTGTTCAACATTTGGCTCTATATGCTCAGCATTCTCTACCAAATCAGACTCTAATCTGGTAAAAATAAGTATGAGTGACAGCTGAAAACGCTCTCCCCTTTTATCTTTCCTGTAGAATATTCTTTTAAGGCCAGGATGTAGCTAAGAGATAAATAAATAAAATAACTTGAATATATAAAAAAATAAATTATGCCATGCCCATCTTCTATGTAGAAAGCTACTTGCACAAAGCCTTAGATATGTTGGACTTTACAAAAACAATTTCTTTAAATGTCACACAGTTCTTCAATTGGGTAAAGTTTAAGAACTAAGAATTTAAATTAGTTTAGTGTGTGTTGGCCAATGTAAAACTTTTATAGGCTTACTGTTATTCTCATTTCTAATAATAAATAGTATGTCTGATAGAGAAATTACATTTCAGAAATGTGATCTGGCCAGGAATATTCTTTTTTTTTTTTTTTTTTTTTTTTTATTTTTTTTCCCCTTTTTATTTATTTATTTCTTTTTCAGCGTAACAGTATTCATTCTTTTTGCACAACACCCAGTGCTCCATGCAAAACGTGCCCTCCCCATCACCCACCACCTGTTCCCCCAACCTCCCACCCCTGACCCTTCAAAACCCTCAGGTTGTTTTTCAGAGTCCATAGTCTCTTATGGTTCGCCTCCCCTCCCCAATGTCCATAGCCCGCACCCCCTCTCCCAATCCCACTTCCCCCCAGCAACCCCCAGTTTGTTTTGTGAGATTAAGAGTCATTTATGGTTTGTCTCCCTCCCAATCCCATCTTGTTTCATTTATTCTTCTCCTATCCCCCTACCCCCCCATGTTGCTTCTCCATGTCCTCATATCAGGGAGATCATATGATAGTTGTCTTTCTCCGATTGACTTATTTCACTAAGCATGATACGCTCTAGTTCCATCCACGTCGTCGCAAATGGCAAGATTTCATTTCTTTTGATGGCTGCATAGTATTCCATTGTGTATATATACCACATCTTCTTGATCCATTCATCTGTTGATGGACATCTAGGTTCTTTCCATAGTCTGGCTATTGTAGACATTGCTGCTATAAACATTCGGGTACACGTGCCCCTTCGGATCACTATGTTTGTATCTTTAGGGTAAATACCCAGTAGTGCAATTGCTGGGTCATAGGGTAGTTCTATTTTCAACATTTTGAGGAACCTCCATGCTGTTTTCCAGAGTGGTTGCACCAGCTTGCATTCCCACCAACAGTGGAGGAGGGTTCCCCTTTCTCCACATCCTCTCCAGCATCTGTCATTTCCTGACTTGTTAATTTTAGCCATTCTGACTGGTGTGAGGTGATATCTCATTGTGGTTTTGATTTGTATTTCCCTGATGCCGAGTGACGTGGAGCACTTTTTCATGTGTCTGTTGGCCATCTGGATGTCTTCTTTGCAGAAATGTCTGTTCATGTCCTCTGCCCATTTCTTGATTGGATTGTTTGTTCTTTGGGTGTTGAGTTTGCTAAGTTCCTTATAGATTTTGGATACTAGCCCTTTATCTGATATGTCGTTTGCAAATATCTTCTCCCATTCTGTCAGCTGTCTTTTGGTTTTGTTAACTGTTTCCTTTGCTGTGCAAAAGCTTTTGATCTTGATGAAATCCCAATAGTTCATTTTCGCCCTTGCTTCCCTTGCCTTTGCCGTTGTTCCTAGGAAGATGTTGCTGCGGCTGAGGTCGAAGAGGTTGCTGCCTGCGTTCTCCTCAAGGATTTTGATGGATTCCTTTCTCACATTGAGGTCCTTCATCCATTTGGAGTCTATTTTCGTGTGTGGTGTAAGGAAGTAGTCCAATTTCATTTTTCTGCATGTGGCTGTCCAATTTTCCCAGCACCATTTATTGAAGAGGCTGTCTTTTTTCCATTGGACATTCTTTCCTGCTTTGTCGAAGATTAGTTGACCATAGAGTTGAGGGTCGATTTCTGGGCTCTCTATTCTGTTCCACTGGTCTATGTGTCTGTTTTTGTGCCAGTACCATGCTGTCTTGATGATGACAGCTTTGTAATAGAGCTTGAAGTCCGGAATTGTGAAGGAATATTCTTAAATCTGGTAATACTGAATAATTTTATTAAAAATTCAATTGCAATAATAGCAATAACAAGTATTAAAGCTATTTAGGGCTAGATAATGATGACTTATATTTATATGATGCTTTTCACTTTACAAAATTTATGATCTCATTTGATCCTATAAGGATTGCCCCTTGAGATTAATTTTTATTATCCTTATCTACACTTTATTCATGAGGATACTAAGATTCAGCAAGGTTATACACTATGTTCGAGGGACATTTAGAAACCTGCACAGGTGGAATTTAATTCAGAACTCCAGAAATTCCAAATTCTATGTTTATTCTGTCTTGTCAAACCACAAGAGAACACATCTTGAAGGAAGAGTTCAGACGACTGAAGCACCTGAGAGAAATGTTACGGGCATCAGCTCTCCCTGGGACACATTCCACTTAAAGGAAACAGGTTCTATTCCCTGGAGCATAGAACCCGCTAACAATGATGGTGTTTGTAAGAACTGGAAGTATCTGTTTTCATCACTTATGACAGGAAGGAAGGTTGCATTCTCTTGCTGAGACTATCATAAACTGTACTTTTAGGGAGGGTCTGAGATTATAGATCTTGAAACTATAAAAAAGATTGGGATAAGAACTCAGTTATATTGTTAAATTCATCATGACTGGCACAAACAATATAGGAGGGGATGTGTCTTTGTTGATTTTGGAAGGAAAAACTGATGAGTGTAATTCAGACTCTTCCTCTCTTTTCTTCCTCTTGGGATCTGGCTTCTCTGCAACGCCCATATCTTGATTTGATCCTCCAGACTGCAAGTTTTTATAGATATGGACACCGTGTGTGGGGATTTACAGGTGCCTGCATCAGACATAGGTTTTACAGATGCAGGCCCCACACATGGGGACTCCTGGAAGCAGGTATTAATCCTGTCTAATTCTGAGACTTGCCCTGTGGATGGAAGCCACATTCTTCAATATCACCTATACCAGTAATAAGAGTAATATCTTACCCCTCCTTTCATCTGCCTTACAATTTCATTTTATATCTCAACTGGTGATAGGGGATGGAGGTGGTATTTATTGGGCTCCTTCAAATTCTAACACTTAGGTTAAATATTTGTGGGAGGGGTCACTGAGCTTTGCTCTCTTCTATGATTATAGATGTTCTCAAACATAGTTAGAAATTATTTTATGAAGTGCTACATTTTAGTATTTAAAGCATGGACTCTTGAGCCAGTGTGTATTTCTAATTATCAATAAAACGGAAGTAATAAGAATGCCTGTTTCCTGAGGTCAGAATGTAAAACAGTACATGTAAAGCCCTTAGAACAATAGCTAGAACACAGTAAGAACCCAACAAAAGTTAACAGTCATTTGATAAATCCACACTAGTGCCAAGCAAAGGACTAGGTGGAAGTAATGGGACCAGATTTTTCATTCTTGAAGAAACATCTCAAATGATAGAACAATGCTAGCACTTTTGGATACAATAGGCAGTTATTGTTTAATGTTGTGATTAAGGGAAATCATGTTTCAAATCAATCTTTGTTAATCACATGTTTCATGTTCTCTTCAAATTTTATCTTTGCTTCTAAACCAAGTATTTCTTATTTTCAGATACTAACTTTATACTGTAAGGGCCTACTTAGCCAGAACAAGCCATTTTGTTGTTTATGCAGTAAACTTAGATTGACACCCCACCCCCCACCCGGCCCCAAGGAACTTACTTAGAAACAAGTCTGGGAAACCAGTAAAATATGACTGACCAGCCCCTGATAACAGAGCCCATATACCAGGACATGTCAGGTCAGGGGGAGGTAACAGAGCCCAGAATACAAGGATGAGTCAAGCCAGGTGGAGACATCCAATCAGGAAAGCTCCTCCCTAACCACCCAAGAATGTGGGCCCTGCCCTTTGGGCGCCAATTCTGACCAGAGTGATAGGCTAGTTCAAATAGCTACTATAGGGTGAGTTGTAATTCAGTTGGCCACCTGTGTGTGGCCAGGCTCAACCACATGGCCTTTACTCTATAAAAGTTAGTCTGTGAGGCTGGGAGGGGTGGCCTCTTTGCAAGAGACGGACCTGGCCGGTCAGTTTGATTCTCGATGCTTGGCACGAAATAAAGCTTTGCTTGACCTTCTCTTTGTATCAGTCTCGCTTCTTTGACCATAG
This sequence comes from Meles meles, assembly GCF_922984935.1. Lineage (NCBI taxonomy): Eukaryota > Metazoa > Chordata > Mammalia > Carnivora > Mustelidae > Meles > Meles meles. The sequence goes on along the minus strand of NC_060070.1, from coordinate 44,868,259 downwards.
ACCCAACAGTACATGCACAAATGTTTGTGGTCTATTTCTCCAAAACACTTCTAATCAAACCTTACATGTTCTAGAGTGAAAATCTACATTCATCCGCAGATAAAGACTTTTGTGGAATTATAAGAATAAAATGACAAGTTAAAGAGCTGTTCAGGGCGCCTGGGTAGTTCAGTCGTTAAGCGGCTGCCTTTGGCTCAGGTCATGATTCCAGGGTCCTGGGATCAAGTCCTGCATCAGGTTCCTCACTCAGCAGAGAGCCTACTTCTCCCTCTCCCACTCCCCTTGCTTGTGTTCCCTCTCTCACTGTGTCTTTCTCTATCAAATAAATAAGTAAAATCATTTTTAAAAAGTTGTTCATGTGTTGTTCAAGGGGATTTAGGAAACTTAATTTACAGAAATTCAAGATTTTTGAGGATAAAGCTGTTCATTATTATTATCCAGTTATGAAAGAATAATGCAATAAAAAATTGCTTAACTTAACACAATTTAGGATGAGGGTTTTGTTTTGTTTTGTTTTTTGTTTTTTTTTGCTTTAAAATATATGATGGCTGACAGAAAGGATACAGATCCTTTCTAAATTATCTAAAATGGGAGAAATTATCTAAAATGAGAGAAACTAAGCAGTTAAATATGCTTCGTAAGGGTACACAAGATCTCAGTGGTGGAATATGTGATGAGAAGTTTTAGTGGTAGCCTACACTAGGTGCTGTGATCCCCGAGAGAGGAAGAAGCTGTGTTGTTTAGGAAGCAGACCTCAGGTCATTCTCCAGAGAAGTTAATGAGTATAACTGATGTAGAAACTTAAAAGTTGCTATAGGAACCTTGAATTTTTCTTCAGTGTTTCTTGGCTCACAAAAATAAATCAAAGGATGGGCAAACATTTTAATGATCCAAACAGTGAAACCAATTTTTTGGCCTTACCTTTGACATTCCCTGTTTGAAATTTCTCCTATAAAGTAGAAACCATCATATGGTCTAGAAAAATCTACAGCAGCTCAAGTTAACTAACTTACCCATCACTCATTCTTAATCTTGAAGTTGAACAGTGGCAGGAAGATTGTACCTAGAAATTTATGTCTGTTTCTTTTACCTGCCCCTCTTGATCCATATTCTAGATTTTTTGCCACATAGGCTATTCATAATAGAATCTGTGTGACTAGAATAAATTAAGATTATTGAAAACTTATCAAATAATTCAGCATAATGAAGAATTAAGAAGTCTAAATAGGCATGATGTATGAGGAGCTCCACAGATCGGCTCTTCAGTGAAAATCGTGAAAATGATTTTTAAAACCTAGCCATCTAAAGTCCCTGCAAATGTCCTTAAGGGCATACAACAAATATTTATTCAACAAAATACACTAAAACTTGGTAAGAATAGTGAGGGTCTATGGTAAAAGGAAGACCTGAACCCATATTCCCCCTTTCTCCTCATAGCAAGACAGAAACTCCTCCTCAGACTGGTGGAGCCCAGAATTTAGGACTCCCTCCCCTTAATTCCAAGTCAGAGGGCTATCTTTAGGGGAAGGACTTCAACATTTCTCATCCTGCCTAGCTAACTATTGCTGAGGCTAAGTTCTGGGTGAACATTGTCAATATTGTTGACTCCTTTCTTCTTCCCATCCCACTCATCAGATGGAAGCTCTCTCTTGAGCAAGACAGTGTAAAGAACAGTGGGGCTCTGATAGCCATTGCCTGAATTTGATTGGACAGTTGTGGAGCAATTTGTGCCCCAGGGCATTATATCTATGTATCTATATCTATACTTATGTATCTAGTAAGTTAATATATATAAGCTCTAGAGCAGCCACTAGGTATGACTAAAAAAATAAAAAAGTCATTACAGTGTAAAAATGCTACATTAGAGGATATTTACTATGACAAAAACAAGGATTAAAGAAGAATGGGCAATAAAATGGACTAGAAAATGTAACCAAGGAGATATAAAACTTGTACATTGCTGTTGATAGAAGTGAAAGAAAATCTGAATAACTGAAAAGCCATATACATCCTATGTTCATGGATTGGAAAACTTAATATTTTTAAAATGTCAGTACTACCCAAATTAATCTAGAGATTCAGTGTAATCTTTTTTATTTGTTTGAAGTTTTTATTTAAATTCCAATTAGTTAACATGTAGTGTAACATTAGTTTTGGGAGTCAAATTTAGTGATTTGTCATATATCACCCATATAACACCCAGTGCCTGTCACAACAAGTGCCCTCCTTAATACCCATCACCAATTTAGCCCATTCCCCCACCCATTTCCCTTCCAGCAAGCCTGAGGTTGTTTTCTAGAGTTAAGAGTCTGTTTCTTGGTTTGCCTCCTCTCTTTTCTTTCCCCTTGCTCATCTGTTTTGTTAAAGTCCACATATGAGTGAAATCCTATGGTATTTGTCTTTCTCTGAGTGACTTATTTCACTTAGTATAACACACCCTAGCTCTTCCCACATTGCTGCAAAAGGCAAGATTTCATTCTTTTTTATGGCCAAGTAACATTCCATTTTACATACTTACACACACACACACACACACACACACACACACACCATATCTTTTTTAGCCATTCATCAGTTGATGGACTTCTGAGCTCTTTCCATAATTTGGCTATTGTTGATAATACTGCTATAAACATGAGAGTGCATGTGCCCCTTCAAATCAGTATTTTTGTATTCTTTGGGTAAATACCTAGTAGTACCATTGCTGGATCATAGGGTAGTTCTATTTTTAACGTTTTGAGGAACCTCAATACTATTTCCCAGAGTGGCTGCACCAGTTGGCATTTCCATCAACAGTGTAAGAGGGTTCTCTTTTCTCCACATCCTTGTCAACATCTGTTATTTCCTGTGTTACCAGTTTTAGCCATTTGACAGGTGTGAGGTGACCTCTCATTATAGTTTTGTTTTGTATTTCCCTGATTATGAGTGTTGTTGAACATCTTTATCTGTGTCAGTTAGCCATCTGTATGTCTTCTTTGGAAAAATGTCTATTCATGCCTTTGGCCCATTTCTTAACTGGATTATTTGTTTTAAGGGTGTTGATTTCAATAATTTCTTTATAGATTTTGGATACCAACCCTTTATCAGATATGTCATTTGCAAATATCTTTTCCCATTCCAAATGTTACCTTTTAGTTTTGTTGATTGTTTCCTTCACTGTGAAGAAGGATTTTATCTTTAAGCAGTCCCAATAGTTCATTTTTGCTTTTGTTTCCCTTGCTTGTGTCTAGTGAGAAGATGCTCCAGCTGAGGTCAGAGAAGTTGCTGCCTGTGTTCTCTAGGATTTTGAAGGTTTTTGCCTCATATTTAGGTCTTTCATTCATTTTGAACTTATTTTTGTGTATGGTGTAAGAAAGGGGTCCAGTTTCATTCTGCAGCATATTGGTATCTAGTTTTCCCAACTCCATTTGTTGAAGAGACTGTCTATTTTCCACTGAAAATTCTTTCTTGCTTTCTCAAAGTTTAGTTGACCATATAATTGTGAGTCCCTTTCTGGGTGTTCTATTTTGTTCTATTGATTTATGTATTTGTGCTAGTATTATGTCTTGATGGCTATAACTTTGTAATATAGTTTGAAGACTGGAATTGTGATGCTTCCAGCTTTGCTTTGCCTTTTCAAGGTTATTTTAGCTATTCAGGATCTTTTGTAGTTCTATACAAATTTTCTGATTGTCCTAGATATATGAAAAAACTGTTGGTATTTTGATAAGGATTGCATTAAATGTGTAGATTGCTTTGGGTAGTAGAGACTTTTTAGCAATATTTGTTCATCCAATCCATGAGCATGGAATATTTCTACATTTCTTTGTGTCATTTTAAAATTCTTTCATCAGTGTTTTTTGGTTTCAGAGTACAGATCTTTCACCTCTTTGGTTAGGTTTATTCCTAAGTATCTTCTGGTTTTTGGTGCAGTTGCAAATGGGATCAATTCCTTGATTTCTTTTTCTGCTGCTTCATTATTGATGTATAGAAATGCAACAGATTTCTGTATGTCAATTTTGTATGCTCCAAATTTACTGAATTCCTGTATCAGTTCTAGGAATCTTTCAGGTTTTCTACATAATGTATAATGTAATCTATGAATAGTGAAAGTTTGACATCCTCCTTGTCTATTTGGATGCTTTTTATTTCTTTATATTGTCTGATTGCTGAGACTACGACTTCCAGTACTATGTTAAATAACAATGGTGAGAGTGGGCATTCCTGTCTTGTTCCTGGCCAGAGAGGAAAAGCTCCCAGTTTTTCCCCATTGAGAATGATGTTAGCTGTGGCTCATTCATATATGGCCTTTATGATGTTGAGGTATGTTCCCCATCCCTACTTTGTTGAGGGTTTTTATCAAGAAAAGATGGGGCAGGGGATGGGATGTTTGGGGAACCAGGTGGTGGGTAATAGGGAGGGCACATATTGCATGGAGCACTGGGTGTGGTGCAAAAACAATGAATACTGTTATGCTGAAAAAAAAAAAAAAACCAAAACCAAAACAAAACAAACAAACAAAAAGAATAGATGCTTTTTATGTATCGATTGAGAAAAGTATGTGGTTCTTATTCTTTCTTTTATTAATGTAGTGTGTCACACTGATTGATTTGTGAATATTGAACCATGCTTGTATCCCAGGAATAAATCCCACTTGATTGCAGTGAATGGTTCTTTTAATGTACTGTTGGAGTTAATATGCTAGTACTTTGTTGACAATTTTTACATCTGTGTTCATCAGGGGTATTGGCCTATAATTCTTTTTTTAGTGGGGTCTTTGTCTGATTTTGGAGTTAGGGTAATGTTGGCCTTATAGAATGAGTTTAGAAGTTTTTCTTCCATTTCTATCTTTTGGAACAGTTTGAGAAGAATAGGTATTAACACTTCTTTAAATATTTGGTAGAATTCCCTTGGGAAGTCATCTGGCCCTGGAGTTTGTTTGTTGGAAGTTTTTTGATTGCTAATTCAATTTCTTTGCTGGTTATGGGTGTGCTCAAGTGTTACATTTCTTCCTTTTTCAGTTTTGGTAGTTTATATGTTTCTAGGAATTTATCTATTTCTTCTAGATTGGCCAATTTATTGGCATATTGTGTTTTTTAAAAATTTTTACTAATTTATTTATTTATTTTTTTCAGCGTAACAGTATTCATTCTTATTGCACAACACCCATTGCTCCATACAATACGTGCCCTCCCTATTACCCACCACCTGGTTCCCCAACCTCCCACCCCTTCAAAACCCTCAGGTTGTTTTTCAGAGTCCATAGTCTCTTATGATTCACCTCCCCTTCCAATTTCCCTCAATTTCCTTCTCCTCTCCATCTCCCAATGTCCTCCATGTCATTTGTTATGGCATATTATTTTTTATAATATTCTTTTATAACTGTATTTCTGTGGTATGGGTTCTGATCTTTCCTCTTTTTTTCTTTTTCTTTTTTTTAATTTTTAAATAACATATAATGCAATGGTCTTCTATCTTTTTGTGTCTTCTTCAATTTCTTTCATGAGTGTTCTAGTTCCTCGAGTACAGGTCCTTTACCTCTCTGGTTAGGTTTATTCCCAGGTATCTTATGGTTCTTGGTGCTATAGTAAATGGAATCAATTCTCTAATTTCCCTTTCTGTATTTTCATTGTTAGTGTATAAGAAAGCCACTGATTTCTGTACATTGACTTTGTATCCTGCCACGTTACTGAATTGCTGTATGAGTTCTAGTAGTTTGGGGGTGGAGTTTTTGGGGTTTTCCATATAAATTATCATGTCATCTGCAAAGAGAGAGACTTTGACTCCTTCATTGCTAATTTGGATACACTTTATTTCTCTTTGTTGTCTGATTGCAATTGCTAGGACTTCTAATACTATGTTGAACAAGAGTGGTGAGAGTGGGCATCCTTTTCGTGTTCCTGATCTCAACGGGAAGGCTGCAAGCTTTTTCCCATTGAGGATGATATTTGCTGTGGGTCTTTCATAGATAGATTTTATGAAGTTCAGGAATGTTCCCTCTATCCCTATACTTTGAAGTGTTTTAATCAGGAACTGATGCTGGATTTTGTCAAATGCTTTTTCTGCACCAATTGAGGACCGTGTGGTTCTTCTCTCTTCTCTTATTGATTTCTTCTATCGCATTGATTGATTTGCAAATGTTGAACCAACCTTGCAACCCAGGGATGAATCCCACCTGGTCTTGGTGGATAATCTTTTGAATGTGCTGCTGGATCCTGTTTGCTAGGATCTTGTTGAGAATCTTAGCATCCATATTCATCAGTGATATTGGTCTGAAATTCTCCTTTTTGGTAGGGTCTTTGCCTGGTTTGGGGATCAGGGTAATGCTGGCTTCATAAAAAGAGTCTGGAAGTTTTCCTTCTGCTTCAATTTTTTGGAACAGCTTCAGGAGAACAGGTGTTATTTCTTCTTTGAAAGTTTGGTAGAATTCCCCAGGGAATCCGTCAGGTCCTGGGCTCTTGTTTTTGGGGAGGTTTTTGATCAGTGCTTCAATCTCATTACTAGATATCGGTCTATTCAGGTTGTCAATTTCTTCCTGGTTCAATTTTGGAAGTTTATAGTTTTCCAGGAATGCATCCATTTCATCTAGGTTGCTTAGCTTATTGGCATATAACGGTTGGTAATAAATTCTGATGATTGTTTCTATTTCCTTGGTGTTAGTTGTGATCTCTCCCTTTTCATTCATAATTTTATTACTTTGAGTTTCTCTCTTTTCTCTTGGATTAGTGTGGCCAATGGTTTATCGATCTTATTGATTCTTTCAAAAAACCAGCTTCTAGTTTCATTGATACGTTCTATTGTATCTCTGGTTTCTACCTCATTCATCTCTGCTATAACCTTAATTATTTCCCTTCTTGCATGTGGAGTTGGTTTGATTTGTTGTTGATTCTCCAGTTCTATACTTTTTTTTATAGTTTATTTATTTATTTTTTCAGTGTAACAGTATTCATTGTTTTTTGCACAACACCCAGTGCTCCATGCAACACGTGCCCTCCCTATTACCCACCACCCAGTTCACCCAACAGACACATGAAAAAGTGCTCCACATCACTCGGCATCAGGGAAATACAAATCAAAACCACAATGAGATATCACCTCACACCACTCAGAATGGCTAAAATTAACAAGTCAGTTCTATACTTTTAATGCCATTCCAATCAAAATTCCACCAGTATTTTTCAAAGAGCTGGAGCAAATAATCCTAAAATTTGGATGGAATCAGAAGAGACCCCGAATTGCTAAGGAAATGTTGAAAAACAAAAACAAAACTGGCAGCATCACGTTACCCGATTTCAAGCTTTACTACAAAGCTGTGATCACCAAGACAGTGTGGTACTGGCATAAAAACAGACACACAGACCAGTGGAACAGAGTGGAGAGCCCAGATATGGACCCTCAACTCTATGGTCAAATAATCTTTGACAAAACAGGAAAAAATATTCAATGGAAAAAAGTCAGTCTCTTCAATAAATGGTGCTGGGAAAACTGGACAGCTATATGTAGAAGAATGAAACTCGACCATTCTCTTACACCATACACAAAGATAAACTCGAAATGGATAAAAGACCTCAACGTGAGACAGGAATCCATCAGAATCCTAGAGGAGAACATAGGCAGTAACCTCTTCAATATCAGCCACAGCAATTTCTTTCAAGATATGTCTCCAAAGGCCAAGGAAACAAAAGTGAAAATGAACTTTTGGGACTTCATCAAGATCAAAAGCTTCTGCACAGCAAAGGAAACAGTCAACAAAACAAAAAGGCAACCCACGGAGTGGGAGAAGATATTTGCAAATGACAGTACAGACAAAAGGTTGATACCCAGGATCTATAAAGAACTCCTCAAATTCAACACACACAAAACAGATAATCATATCAAAAAATGGGCAGAAGATATGAGCAGACACTTCTCCAATGAAGACATACAAATGGCTGTCAGACACATGAAAAAATGTTCATCATCACTAGCCATCAGGGAGATTCAAATTAAAACTACATTGAGATATATACCACATCTTCTTTATCCATTCATCTGTTGATGGACATCTAGGTTCTTTCCATAGTTTGGCTATTGTAGACATTGCTGCTATAAACATTCGGGTACACGTGCCCCTTCGGATCACTATGTTTGTATCTTTAGGGTAAATACCCAGTAGTGCAATTGCTGGGTCATAGGGTAGTTCTATTTTCAACATTTTGAGGAACCTCCATGCTGTTTTCCAGAGTGGTTGCACCAGCTTGCATTCCCACCAACAGTGGAGGAGGGTTCCCATTTCTCCACATCCTCTCCAGCATCTGTCATTTCCTGACTTGTTAATTTTAGCCATTCTGACTGGTGTGAGGTGATATCTCATTGTGGTTTTGATTTGTATTTCTCTGATGCCGAGTGATGTGGAGCACTTTTTCATGTGTCTGTTGGCCATCTGGATATCTTCTTTGCAGAAATGTCTGTTCATGTCCTCTGCCCATTTCTTGATTGGATTGTTTGTTCTTTGGGTGTTGAGTTTGCTAAGTTCCTTATAGATTTTGGATACTAGCCCTTTATCTGATATGTCGTTTGCAAATATCTTCTCCCATTCTGTCAGTTGTCTTTTGGTTTATATACACAATGGAATACTATGCAGCCATCAAAAGAAATGAAATCATGCCATTTGCGACGACGTGGATGGAACTAGAGCGTATCATGCTTAGTGAAATAAGTCAATCGGAGAAAGACAACTATCATATGATCTCCCTGATATGAGGACATGGAGAAGTAACATTGGGGGGTAGGGGGATAGGAGAAGAATAAATGAAACAAGATGGGATTGGGAGGGAGACAAACCATAAATGACTCTTAATCTCACAAAACAAACTGGGGGTTGCTGGGGGGAGGTGGGATTGGGAGAGGGGGAGGGGGCTATGGACATTGGGGAGGGTAAGTGCTATCGTGAGTGCTGTGAAGTGTGTAAACCTGGCGATTCACAGACCTGTACCCCTGGGGATAAAAATACATTATATGTTTATTAAAAAAAAAATTTGGAAGGGGAGGCGAACCATAAGAGACTATGGACTCTGAAAAACAACCTGAGGGTTTTGAAGGGTCAGGGGTGGGAGGTTGGGGGAACAGGTGGTGGGTAATGGGGAGGGCACGTTTTGCATGGAGCACTGGGTGTTGTGCAAAAAGAATGAATACTGTTACGCTGAAAAAATTAATAAAATGGAAAAAAAAAACTACATTGAGATACCACCTGACACCAGTTAGAATGGCCAAAATTAGCAAGACAGGAAACAACGTGTGTTGGAGAGGATGTGGAGAAAGGGGAACCCTCTAACACTGTTGGTGGGAATGCAAGTTGGTGCAGCCACTTTGGAGAACAGTGTGGAGATTCCTCAAGAATTAAGAATAGAGCTTCCCTATGACCCTGCAATTACACTGCTGGGTATTTACCCCAAAGATACAGATGTAGTGAAAAGAAGAGCCATCTGTACCCCAATGTTCATAGCAGCAATGGCCATGGTCGCCAAACTGTGGAAAGAACCAAGACTCCCTTCAACGGACAAATGGATAAGGAAGATGTGGTACATATACACAATGGAGTATTATGCCTCCATCAGAAAGGATGAATACCCAACTTTTGTATCAACATGGACGGGACTGGAAGAGATTATGCTGAGTGAAATAAGTCAAGCAGAGAGAGCCAAGTATCATATGGTCTCAATAATTTGTGGAGCATAACAAAGAACATGGAGGACATGGGGAGATGGAGAGGAGAAGGGAGTTGAGGGAAACTGGAAGGGGAGATGAACCATGAGAGACTATGGACTCTGAAAAACAACCAGAGGGTTTTGAAGGGGCGGGGGGGTGGGAGGTTGAGGAACCACGTGGTGGCTAATAGGGAGGGCACGTACTGCATGGAGCACTGGGTGTGGTGCAAAAGAATGAATACTGTTACACTGAAAATAAACAAATAAAAAATAACATATAATGTATTATTTGTTTTAGGGGTACAGGTCTGTGATGCCAGTGCTCATCATAGCACATATCCTCCCCAATGTCCATCACCCAGCCACCCCATCCCACCCTTCCTTCACTCCAGAACCCCTCAGTTTGTTTCTTGAGATTAAGAGTCTCTTATGGTTTGTCTCCCTCTCTGATTTTGTCTTATTTCATTTTTCTCTCCCTTCCCCTATGATCCTCTGTTTTGTTTCTTAAATGCCTCATATCAGTGAGATCATATGATAATTGTCTTTCTCTGATTGACTTATTTCATTTAGCATAATGCCCTCTAGCTCCATCCATGTTGTTGCAAATGGCAAGAATATATATATGCGCCACATCTTTATCTCTTTATCCATTCATCTTTTGATGGACATCTGGACATCTAGTCTCTTTTCATAGTTTGGCTATTATGAACATTGCTGCTCTAAACATTGGGGTGCACATGCCCCTTTAGTGATCTTTCCTCTTTCATTAGTGATTTTATTTATTTGGGTCCCTTCTCTTTTCTTTTTGATAAATCTGGCTAGAGATTTATCAATCTTATGAATTTTTTCAAAGAACCAGCTCTTAGTTTTGCTGATCTGTTCTGGGGTGTTTTTGTTTCTTTCTATATCATTTATTTCTGTTCTAATCTTTATTATTTCCCTCTTCTGCTGCCTTTAGGCTTTATTTGTTGTTATTTTTCTAGCTCCTTTAGGTGTAAGTTTAGGCTGTGTACTTGAGATTTTTCTTTCTTCTTGGGGTAGGCCTATATTGTTATATACATCCCTTAGGACGTATATACATTATATACATGCCTTAAGACCACTTTTGCTGCATCCCTAAAGTTTTTGAACCATCATATTTTCATTTTCATTTGTTTCCATGTATTTTTTTATTTCTTCAATTTTTTGGTTAACTCATTCAGTCTTTAGTAGGTCTTTAACTTTCAGTCTTTAACCACTATGTATTTGTGGTCTGTTCAATTTTTTTTCTTGTGGTTGACTTCAAGTTTCATAGTGTTGTTGTTGAAATATATACATGGTATGATCTCAATCTTTTTGTAATTGTTAAGGCCTGGTTTATGACCCAGCATGTGATCTATTCTGGAGAATGTCCCATGTGCACTTGAAGAGAATGTGCATTCTGCTGCTTTAAGATGAAATATTCTGAATATTATCTATTAAGTCCATCTGGTCCAGTGTGTCATTCAAAGCCATTCTTTCTTTGTTGATTTTCCTGGTTAGATGATGTTTCCATTGAAGTAAGTGGAGTGGCAAAGTCCTCTACTATTATTGTATTTTTATAAATGAGTTCCTTTATGTTTGTTATTAATTGTTTTATATATTTGGATGTTCCCAAGTTTGTAATTATTTACAAATGTTAGACCTTCTTGTTGGACAGACCCTTTTATTATATTATAGTGCCCTTCTTCACCTCTTGTTGAATTCTTTGGTTTAAATTCTAGTTCGTCTGGTATAAGTATCCTACTATGGCTTTCTTTTGATGTCTATTAGCACGATAAATTATTCTCCAACCCCTCACTTCAATCTGTAGTTGTCTTAAGGTCTAAAATTAGTCTCTTGTAGGCAGCATATAAATGAGTCTTGGTTTTTGTTGTTGTTGTTGTTTATGTTTTTGTTTTTCCCATTCTGACACCCTATGTCTTTTGATTGGAGCATTTCATCATTTATATTCAGAGTGATTATTGACAGATATGAATTTAGTGCCATTCAAAGGAGGAAAGAATAATATTTCCAATAAATGGTACTGAATAGTTATATGAAAAAGAATAAAGTTGGATTATCTCACATCATAAAGAAAAGTTAACTCTAAATGTATTCAGATGTAAATGTAGGAGCCAAACTATAAAATTCATAGAAGAAAACATAGGGGTAAATTTTCATGACTTCGGATTTGACAATTGAAAGGACAAGCAACAAAAGAAAGAATGGGTAAACTGAACTTTCAAACAATTTTGCTTTAATGAACATTATCAAGAAAACGAAAAAATAACCCACAGAAATGGGGGAAATATTTGTAAATCATATATCTTTTTTTTTAAATAGTTTATTTATTTGACAGAGAGAAATCACAACTAGGCAGAGAGGCAGGCAGAGAGAGAGGAGGAAGCAGGCTCCCCGCGGAGCAGAGAGCCCGATGTGGCGCTCGATCCCAGGACCCTGGGATCATGACCTGAGCCAAAGGCAGAGGCTTTAACCCACTGAGCCACCCAGGTGCCCCTCATATATCTTTTTTTATTTTTTTATATTTTTTATTGTATATATATATATAACTATTTCTTTTTTTTCCATTTTATTTATTTTTTCAGCGTAACAGTATTCATTGTTTTTGCACAACACCCAGTGCTCCATGCAAAACATGCCCTCCCTATTACCCACCACCTGTTCCCCCAACCTCCCACCCCTGACCCTTCAAAACCCTCAGGTTGTTTTTCAGAGTCCATAGTCTCTTATGGTTCGCCTCCCCTTCCAAATTTTTTTTTTTAATAAACATATAATGTATTTTTATCCCCAGGGGTACAGGTCTGTGAATCACCAGGTTTACACACTTCACAGCACTCACGATAGCACTTACCCTCCCCAATGTCCATAGCCCCCTCCCCCTCTCCCAATCCCACCTCCCCCCAGCAACCCCCAGTTTGTTTTGTGAGATTAAGAGTCATTTATGGTTTATCTCCCTCCCAATCCCATCTTGTTTCATTTATTCTTCTCATATATCTTTTTTTTTAAAAAGATGTTATTTATTTATTTGAAAGAGAGCATGAGTTGAGGGAGAGGCAGAGGGAGAGGGAGAAGCAGGCTCCCACCTGAAGGGAGTCCAATGTGACCTTGATCCCAGGACCCTGGGATCATGACCTGAGCCATATGTCATATGCTTAACTGACTGAACCACCCAGGCATCCTGACAAGTTTTCTTCCAATAAAAAAAAGTCCCCAAATGTAAACTTTTCTCAAACTGCTATAGTGTTTTCTAAAATGATTGTACCATTTAACATTTTACATAATATATTATACTATACTATATTATGTTCTCTAGAGAAACAGAAAAATATTATAATATTATATACATGTAGGAAGAGACTTATTATAGGTCTCTCTCTCTCTATATATATATATATATATAGCTAATCAGTTCATGATTATGGAGGCCAAGAAGCCACAAGATCTGCAGTTGGCAAGTTGGAGACCCAGAAGTTTAAGTATAACTCCAGTCTGAGAGCTGATGTTCCCTAAAGGCAGGAAGACTTAGTTCCCTGATCAAAGGAGTTAGATGGGAGTTCCTTCTTATTGTCAGGAAAGATCTGCCTTTTTGTTCTACTTAGTCCTTCAACTGATTGGATGAGACCCATTCACATAAGGGAGGGCAATTTGCTTTACTCAGTCTACCTGTTTACATGGTAATCTCACCTAAAATTTCCCAAAGGACACATTCAGAATAATGTCTGACATAACAGAAGGCTAACATAGAAAATAAAGACACTATCATGCAATGTCAGAATACCAAGGATAAAGAAAAGATCCTTAGGTTTTCAAAAAGAGAAGCTAGGTCACTGTTAGAACAAAAAGGGAAATTAGGTTACTGAAGTGTTGGGAATCAGTATGGTACTGAATTTTGAAACAGCAACTGATGGCTAAAAGACAATGGAGCAATGCTCTATCAAGGCATCATGCCAAAATGATCTTCCTAATACTTAAAATTAGTCATAACACCCTTGTTTATAAAGTTTTTCAGTCATTTCCCATTATGTGGGGTTAGGGTCTATGATCCTTGGAATAATGTATCAGATTATTGACAGTCTGAATCAGGAGTTTTCCCCATTTCTCTTCACTTGTTGAACACATAAAAAACTGAAGTTATTGTAGTAGGCAAGTTATGTGTCCAATGTTTCCCTGAATATCTTGTACAGGTCCATATCTTCAGCCTTAATTTAAGCCCGAGAGATAGTCACATAGCATTATAGACCCCTTCTCATTATTCAGTGACACTTCAAATGTCACCTCTTCCTTGGAGTTTTCAAGTTTAGTAATGTCCCTTGTTTAGTAAGAGAACAAGGATATCAGGAAGAGATCTGTTAAATTGAATATAAGGTCATCTTGTGTAATTTGTGCCCCTCTTCCTATCCAAATCAAGTACATTACTCACTCTGCAATGTTCGTATAATGTTAAAATAAGACAATCTCTCCTATCTAATATGATCACATTGCAATACAGTAATTTGAACATGATCCTTATCCCCCAGCCCCCACAATTTTGAGCTCCTTGAAAACATGGTATGTGTTTAGTCTTTGTATCCCAGTACCTAGATTTGTGTCTATGTAAATTGTTACTAAGTATCCCTTAAATTGAAAGGAATTAGTAAACATTCTAAAGTAAAAAAGCAAAACAAAATAGCTCCAGTAGGGTTTATAGTGAGTGCCTGATATCTTTCCCAACAGGATTACTAGTGGTTGTTTGATAGTTTGATATGAAAATTCAATTGTTCTCTGGTTTGTGAATCCTATGATCTTTCCCTTATCCATTAGCCAGATGTGCTACATCAACTAACTGGGATGAAGTGAAGGGTTATACACCCTTCTGATAGATGGAACACACATTCCCTTCAATATAGGGTAGCTAGAGACGTGATAATATTCTCCCCTTGTGTTTCTTATTTTTCTGTGATAAGAAGGAAAATAACAAGGATAATAAGGATGAAGTCAATTAAATGAAAATAGTGTCAGTTTTGGAATTTTATAAAGATGATGTATCTTTATAAAAACAATGTAATTTTCTTCTGCTTGGTATAGTTATAATTCTAATATTACAGGCATCATACAATTTATAAAAGGACAAGTGCATTTATTTTGGGGCAGTGCTCTGACATTTCAAATGGTAGGAAACATTCCAATTTCTAAACTGAAAAAAACTTTTATAAAAATGCAAATGAAAAATGATTTCAGCTTCCTAAATCCAAATTCAAAACAAAACAAAACAAGGGCTGTTTTCTTCAAATGTTGAACAGCATCATGTTTGAGAGAAGACAGTTAATTTAAAACATTAAGGAAAAATTGATGGAGTTGTTAATGGAAAATGGAAGATTATAGCTTTTAGTGACATGTTAGACAAGCACATTTAAACAATTTAAAAGTTCTTTCCCCCTGAAAGATCACTTATGTCTCATTTCTCAGTTGTCAGTGTCTAATTCATTCCAGCTCTTCTGGTCAGTTCATCCTTTTGAAGCAGTGTAGTTTTATTGTGATGAGTGAAATGTATCTTTTCTAATGCACATGAAAAACAGCCCTCAGCAGCACCCATAAAGAGTCCTTATGATGATGTCTAACCCATTTTATCAATCTAAGTTACATTTCAGATGATGAGAGTCTGACCAAGTAGCGAGGACAAGAAGGGTAAGATTTTCAAATGACCAAGCATGTGTGTGTATGTGTGTGTGTGTGTGTGTGTGTGTGTGTGTATGTGTCAAAGCAAGCAATATGTGTGCCATATCCATTTTATACTAGTACCACATCACCCAACCAGTGGAAGAATTGTGCCAACCTGCTGGAATAGACCCAGAGAAGGAGTGATGGATGGTGGCAGCAATATTTTCTTTTTCTTTTTCTTTTTTTTAAAGATTTTATTTATTTATTTATTTGACAGACAGAGATCACAAGTAGGCAGAGAGGCAGGCAGAGAGAGAGGAGGAAGCAGGCTCCCCGCTGAGCAGAGAGTCTCATACGGGGCCCGATCCCAGAACCCCGGGACCACGACCCGAGCCGAAGGCAGAGGCCCAACCCACTGAGCCACCCAGGCGCCCCGGCAGCAATATTTTCTCAGCTGGCACAGAACATGCTAGAGGCAGTGAGAATTTCAGCCTCAAGTGCCCAAGGGTTGACATATGTGAGCTCTAGGACTAAGCTTTACTGGTTGTTTATCAATATTGTCCTTATGGGACCTTTCCTGAAGGAAATGTCAGGTGGCTTCCAGAAAGTGGTTGTATTCCTGCACAATCTGATGTGGAGTTTTGGACAAAATCTGGATTACCTTTGGAGAAGAAAGGTGACTTGAGTGATTCCCAGAGCTAGTAGAAGTATCAAAAGCAACATCAGATACTCCAAAATATATCCAAATCATTGTCCTGTTGTGTCAGTCTTTAGTGCTTCTACCCTACCTGAATGCTGTCATTGCACACCTGAGTAACTGCTTATAGCCTCGCAACCATGTTTCCACCTTCCTTTCTTGCTTCCTTACAATCTACTCTCTCCATAGCAACCTGAAGGGTATTCTTAAAAACAAAATTACATTACATTCCTGCTTAAAATCCTCCAGTGCCTTCCCATTTCACTTAGAATAAAATCCCAATTCCTTGTGATGGCCTTTAATGCCCCATGTGCCCAGACGCATACCTCTCCAGTAACATCTTCTGCCACAGTCTCCTGGCCACAGTGACTTTCTTGTGGTTCCTGCCTAGGGCTTTAGAATATGCCAATTTTCCTCTGCCTGGAACATTCTTCTTGCAATCTTTCCTATATTTGAGTTCTTCCATCCTGTCATTTAAGTCTTAGCTCAGATATCTTAAACCAATCTAAACTGTACACCTCTACCTCCTTCATCACATTATCCTCTTAATTTTTTTAATAACATATATTTACTGTTATAGTATCTATCTGCAATTTTAGCATCTGTCTCCCTCCCTAACCCACTAGAATGTAAGTTTTTTTGGGGTCCTGGAATTATCTGTCAAACTGTCCTCGGCTCCCAAACATTGCCAACTTCATAGAGACACTTAACAGAAGTCATTAAATTGATTGTATGAGACATTTCACAGGATAATATACGTATCCTGTGGAGGTGTGTCCACTCCCAAGGTCATTAACAGAAAATAAAACAAAATGAAACAAAATAAAACAAAACAAAAAACAAAAAAGTACTTAACAGCACCTCTCTGTCTCTATTTCTGTCTCAGTCTCTGTTTCTAACTCTACCGATCTCTCTTATCTAAACCGTGGCCATAATACCACCTATACTCTGTGGATGGAAATCCTGCTCTTTCCTTGATCAGATGA
Organism: Meles meles; assembly: GCF_922984935.1. Classification (NCBI taxonomy): domain Eukaryota; kingdom Metazoa; phylum Chordata; class Mammalia; order Carnivora; family Mustelidae; genus Meles; species Meles meles. Next base: position 44,851,253 of record NC_060070.1, on the reverse strand, counting down.
TGCTGATGCAATGCTTTTGGTGACTACAAGCTGCTAGACTGAGTCCACCTGCCCATCCCCCATCAGAGTAATGAATGATCTCTGCCCTCAAAGAACTTGCAGTCTAAAGTAAAGGTGGACAAATGCATAGAAGGTTCAGGGAGAGACAATTATAACAGGAGACATGGGTTACTAAGATGGGCACCTCCTTGGGCTCCCTGAAGCCTCAGCGGCCTCCTGAAGATGAGCAGAGATTCTGGGTAAGGAGGTAGAGAGGGATATTTTAGGTGGAGGAAGATTTAGGTGGGTTACATTATTTTTACAGGGACCATAACTCATCCTAAATGTGGAACTCCCACTTTGGAAACATTATTTTAACCAAAATCAATCAGACAGCAGTCTAGCTATGCCATGTCCTGAGAACATAATTTAGTGAGAAAAGACTAGGGTCTGGTTCATCTGTTTACACTCAGCATCCTCCCCTCTTTGGAACTTGATGCGATCTTTATAGTATGGTGTCTTTTCCTTCCTCAATCTTCTGCCCATCTGTGGATGTTCCATCTTTCCTGTCTCACCCCCACTTTTTCCTCTGGTATAATCCCAAATCCTTCAGCATTATTATCAGCTCACCTCCAGTGATTTTAATCTTGCTTCTCGGCCAGTTGTCAGCCTCTTCTTCAAGTTGTGATTTGAGATGAGTCTATTTCCAAAGGCTTATTTTTCCAGAAGCAAATTCTGTGAAGAATCTAGTTATCTAAGAAGTTTAGGAGGTGATCCAGGAAGCTCTGAGTGGAGTGAGTAAATGCCTTGGAAGGAAAGGAAGCCAATGAAAAAAAAGCTGTCCTGAGCAGGCTATCGCTGTGGGCAACTGAGGCTTAAGCCCACTGGAACTCTGGGAGACAGTGTAGAAAAGGTCTCAGAGTTGTCTCCTGAGGGGTGAGGAAATAGGTATTTCTATACAACTCCTGCCTCATTGCTGGGGGGGCCACCCACAGGGTATTAACTCCTTGGTACCTGTGGTCACCAGAAGCCCTCATGCAGCAGGGGACAGGTGCCAGCTGAAAGAAGCTCTCATGCCAGGTTGGCAGGGAGATGAGCCCTAAGGGCATCATCAACAGCATCTGAGACACTAAACTTCTGTTCCCTGAACTTTCTTCTGGCTTCCATTCTTCTTTCTCCCTCACACTCAAACTATGTTTGTTGCAACTGCTACAATAATCCATTTAACCACAAATATCAGTGCAACTTAAGAGCCAAAGACTTACTACCCAGATGCTACCTATGCAGTGTCTTATGCATCCATCCCTTTGCCCTTTCCCTTCTCAATTCAAACCTCATTATGCCAAGTGAAATAAGTCACTTGTTATGATGAGCACTGGGTGTTGCATGTAAGTGAAGAATCACTAAATTCTACTCCTGAAACCAATATTACACTATGTGTTAACTAACTAGAATTTAGATAAAAATTGAAATACGTACTGCATGGAGCACTGGGTGTGATGCCAAAACAATGAACACTGTTATGCTGTAAATAAACAAATAAAAATAAATAATAATAAAAAAAATTGAAATAAACACAGAAAGAAAAAAAAAGAAATAAGTCAGTAAGAGAAAGACAAATACCATATGATCATAGGTGGAATTTAAGAGAAGAAACAGTTGAACATATGGGAAGGGGGAAAAGAAACAAAGGAGAGAGGGGAACAAGTCATAAAAGACTCTTAACGATAGAAAACAAATGGGGTTGATAGGGGAAGGCAGGTGGGGGATGGGCTAGATATAAAGGGGGGGCTTGTGATGAGCAATGGGTGTTGTATGTAAGTGATAAATCACTAAATTCTATTCCTGAAACCAATATTACATTGTACGTTAAACTAAAATTTAAATTAAAAAAAGTGAAAATGGTAGAAAGAAATAAAAAAATAAAATTTCGAATTGCTACATTCAGAAATGCAGCTACAGAAAAAAACCCAAACCAAACCAAACCTTCATATCCTCTCCCAGGACGATGGCAGCAGCCTCCTAATTAGTCTCCTTGCTCCCAGTCTCTACATGCACCACTTCTCCTTACTTACTGTTGCCAGAGTAATGTTCCTAACACAGAGCTCACACTTGGCATTCACTCCGCCCTCATTCACAAAACCTTTTGGAAATATAGAATTGCTGCTCAGTTTAGCATTGCACATTCTTTAAAATATGGGCCATATCTATATTTGAAACTTTTCAATATCTCCTTAGGGGTTATATACTTTCCCTACCACTCTTATTCCCCGAGCTTGCCATGTATTTCCTCATCTGCTAGTCCTTGTCCCATCTGAAAAGCCAGTCCCACTTTACCCCTCATACCATCTGTTTGCTGAAACTGTAATTATTTCACAATTTCCCTCAAGTGGGAACTCCTCCATGAAGCTCTCTCGTCTTTGCCTCTTGTGGTATTTTGTCTTTTCCCCCACAGACGTTGTCAAATTTTACCTTACATTATTGTCATTCCCTTGCTATGTTATAAGGCCCTAGTGGAAGAAAGGAACTAACACACAGTGCTTTGCATATAGAAAATAGTTCTTAAATTGAATTATATATATAATATAAATTATTGTTAGAGGTGTATTTTCAAGTATACATTCAGCTTATCAATAGATTTTAAATACATACAAAGGAAATATGTTTTGCTCAGATGTAAATGGGATTGTCTAACTTGTCTCACTCAGGTGACAGACATTTACACAATGGGTATTATTGTAAAGCACTAAACAAGTCATAACATCATTAAAGATGCTACAAATTCCAGGTGTTGTATCAAATGTCACAGAAACGATTAGTTCACAGATAGGTAAAGGCTAATTGGCTTCTTCTGAATTTAATTGCAGGAATTAAAACACAGAATATGTGGTACACACAAACCCTTCTCCCCTACTCACAGCGACCACAACTTTAGCTGCTTACTGTAATCATATCCCCAAGAATGAGCAATCTCTACCTCAAAGGTCAGGTCAAGGACAACTCTGAGTATGGGTAAGATTTTCCTTGGGTACCCACATCCTCTAAGACCACTGTTTGGTTATCCTCCTTTGGAGTCACCCTCTTCCTCTGTGCCTGTTTTCTAGTGTTCCGTCACACATGACTGGTCCTCATTGATTAGTGCTCTATATCCCAGCAACAGTTAAACCACCCACCTACTCATCACTGGCAAGCTTCCCTATCCCTACAGGATATTAAATCAAGAAGGTTTGTTGTTGTCACTTGGGGAATAAAAAGGTACCCTCTGTCTTAACATTCTTTAGTTGGGAGTTTCTGAAAATGTAGCATGGTACTATTTGTACCAGAATAACTCTTTTTTTAAAGATTATTCACTAAAAATTCTGATTCACAATCTCTATTAACATGACTACAAAAATCAAAGTCTTTGATGGTAGAACCCAGGGAATCTTTATTTGCATAATATCCCCAGTGACCTTTTGCACAGTACAGCTAGAAAACCACTGCTTTAAAGGTGTCTGACTTTGGGAATGGAACCACTGTATACACCATGTACACATATACAGTATATTACCTGACTGGTTGAGCTCCTACATGTGACTATGAGCAATGCATGTGATAAGTATATTGTCATTTTAAGAAAAGTTTCTTTTTCTCAGAACCTTTTCTTTCTTTAAAGACTTTCCTGCCCAAAACAACTCTGATCTCTGTCTCTTACCAGAGATACCTTGGAAACAAAGTTGTCGTGAGATCAGGAAGATGGAGTGGGAGAAGTGATTTTGATCTTAGAACTCAGGTGGGGATATGTATCACTTACATCCCCAGTTAATATTTAGAATGTATAATTCTAGGAAAGTGATGTTCTATATTTAGTGTCTGTGTAGATTTTAAACTGCATTGTCAATTCATCTTTGAAGATAGGTCATTATTTCTATGGAAAATGCAATCTGAATTCTAGAGCAATGCTTCTCAAAATTTCTTGTCTGTGTGAATGATGAAGGATCCTTTTAAATGCAGATTGGGTCTGGTAGGTCTAGAGAGGAAACAGATTCTGCAACATTAATAAGTTCTTGTGCTGCCAATCTACAGCCCATACTTAGAAAAGCAAAGTTCTTGGGGTGCCTGGGTGTCTCAGTCAATTAAGTGTGGACTCTCGATTTCAGTTCAGATCATGATCTCGGGGTCATGAGATCAAGCCCTGTGTCAGGCTCCATGCTTAGCCTGCTTAAGTTTGTCTCTCTCTCCCTCTGCACCTCCCTACCCATACACACACACTCTCTCTAAAAAAAAAAAAAAATTAAAGTTCTAGATATAACAAATAGATGAAGTTTTGGGTAAAATCCATTCTTTAGCTTGTAGGATGGCAAGTTAGAATGAACATTAGATTCAGATTCAGAAAGGCTATCTTGGTGCTGTGGCTTGATGTGCCAACTTTGGTAGTTCACATTATCTTTGGACCTCATCTATACATTGAGGACATTGATCTGAAATAATCTTAATGGTCTCTTCCATCCTTATGACTCAAGGCATTTGTTTTGTCATTCATATTAACAGTGGCATCTATGGACAGAGACTTACTACAGCCCACTATGGATAATAAAATGATATGTTGTGAGCAAGTGTTTCTTGTTGATGGTAATGAGCAATGCTAACAGCAAGCTAGTGAAAAACTTTCTTAACATGTAAGCTAATCATGAGCATCTTTTGACAGGAATTATATTCTTTAGGAAGGAAGTGACAAGAAATCGATCATTTAAATTTAGGGTTAATGGCTCAGTTTTTTTATTGTCACTGAATATTCATGTGATGTTGTGTGCTTCCCAAAACTTTATAGTTACTTGATTATTAAGACATTTTAGCCAAAATATAGAAAGATCTCTGAAAGAAGATGTGGTGTGTGTGTGTGTGTGTGTGTGTGTGTGTGTGTGTGTGTGTAATGGAATATTATGAAACCATCAAAAAAAATCTTGCCATTTGCAATGATGTGAATGGAACTAGGAGGTATTATGCTAAGTAAAATAGATCAGAGAAAGACAAATGCCATATGATTCCACTCATATATGGAATTTAAGAAACAAAACAGAGGAACATAGGGGAAGGGAGGGAAAAATAAAATACGATGAAATCAGAGAGGGAGCAAAACCATAAGAGACTCTTAACTATAGGAAACAAACTGAGGGTTGCTGGAGGGGAGGTGGGAGGTAGGAGGGGAGATGGGGTAACTGGGTAAGGGCTTTTAAGGAGAGTTTGAAGTAATGAGCACTGAGTGTTATATGCAACTGATGAATCACTAAATTCTACCTCTGAAACTAATACAGTATATATTAATTAAGTTGAATTTAAATTAAAAATTTTAGAAAAGACATTTTGTAGTTAATAAGCTCTTCTTACCTCTCAGACCACTCATTTGAAATCTGCTCTTAACATTCTCTTCCTGGGGTCTACCCTTAAATATTGATCTTTCTTCAGGTTCCAGTTTCAGATCCTCTTTTTCAATCATCTACAACCTGACCATCTGAGCAGGGGCTGATTGGTTTCTCCTGCTTTCTCCCACTGACCTTCATAACTATAACTTCTTGCTCATGCCTGATGTCCCACACAGGCTCTCAAAACCAAGGCATTCAGAGTTGAATTTATATTCCCTTCCCTCTATGCTAAGACATAAAAACACTTTTAAAAAAGAAACTTTTTTTTTTTTATATTTCTCATCCCACTGAATCTCATTCCCACTCAGGCATCCAGGCTAGAAATGTGTGAGTCATTCTGGATGATTGTTGGAACCTCAGTTCCCATTTCTAGTGCATAGCCAAGGTTGGTTGATTCTACTTCCTAAGTTTCTCATAGGCACATCTCTTCCTTCCTCTTCATCCCCAGTGTCATTGTCTTGAATCAGACCCTCATTATTCATCACCAAGGCCATTGTTTTGGTAATAACCTGAGAATTGCTCTCTTTGAATTAAGTCAGGCCCCACCTCCTTATAATTTTCTGTCTGTGGTGTAATCTTTATTAAGCCTAAATATGATTGTGCTCTACTGCTTGCTAAGATTCACTAAGAGACAAAGCAGGAAAAAATATACAGTGGAAAAAAGACAGTCTCTTCAATAAATGGTGCTAGGAAAACTGGACAGCTATATGTAGAAGAATGAAACTCGACCATTCTCTTACACCGTACACAAAGATAAACTCAAAATGGATAAAAGACCTCAACGTGAGACAGGAATCCATCAGAATCCTAGAGGAGACCATAGGCAGTAACCTCTTCGATATCAGCCACAGCAACTTCTTTCAAGATATGTCTTCAAAGGCAAAGGAAACAAAAGTGAAAATACTTTTGGGACTTCATCAAGATCAAAAGCTTCTGCACAGCAAAGGAAACAGTCAACAAAACAAAGAAGCAACCCACGGAATAGGAGAAGATATTTGCAAATGACAGTACAGACAAAAGGTTGATATCCAGGATCTATAAAGAACTTCTCAAACTCAACACACACAAAACAGATAATCATATCAAAAAATGGGCAGAAGATATGAACAGACACTTCTCCAATGAAGACATACAAATGGCTATCAGACACATGAAAAAATGTTCATCATCACTAGACATCAGGGAGATTCAAATTAAAACCACATTGAGATACCACTTTATACCAATTAGAATGGCCAAAATTAGCAAGACAGGAAATAACATGTGTTGAAGAGGATGTGGAGAAAAGGGAACCCTCTTACACTGTTGGTGGGAATGCAAGTTGGTGCAGCCACTTTGGAGAACAGTGTGGATATTCCTCAAGAGATTAAAAATAGAGCTTCCCTATGACCCTGCAATTGCACTGTTGGGTATTTACCCCAAAGACACAGATGTAGTGAAAAGATGAGCCATCTGTACCCCAATGTTTATAGCAGCAATGGCCACGGTCACCAAACTGTGAAAAGAACCAAGATGCCCTTCAATGGATGAGTGGATAAGGAAGATGTGGTACATATACACTATGGAGTATTATGTCTCTATCAGAAAGGATGAATACCCAACTTTTGTATCAATATGGACGGGACTGGAAGAGATTATGCTGAGTGAAATAAGTTAAGCAGAGAGAGAGTCAATTATCGTATGGTCTCACTTATTTGTGGAGCATAACAAAGAACACGGTGGACATGGGGAGATGGAGAGGAGAGGGAGTTGAGGGAAATTGGAAGGGGAGATGAACCATGAGAGACTATGGACTCTGAAAAACAACCTGAGGGTTTTGAAGGGGTGAGGGGTGGGAGGTTGGGGGAGCCAGGTGGTGGGTAATAGGGAGGGCATGTATTGCATGGAGCACTGGGTGTGGTGCAAAAACAATGAATTCTGTTATGCTGAAAAGAAATAAAAAATAAATAAATAAATAAACAAACTATTTTTTAAAATTAAAAAAAACAAAACAAAAAAGATTCACTCAGAGATTCCTTCATCGCTTTTGTGATAGGAGCATCAGTGCTTTCAACCTGCTTTCTGACAGCTTCTGTAGCACCACTTTCCTGTGCATTTCCTTCTTCAGGCACAGTGGGCTCTGACCTCACTGAAACAGTTGACCTGTTGCTTGATAGAGAATCTCCAAACTTTTCCCCTTTTCCGTACTTGGAGAGCTCCAGTTCTTCCCTTGGGACTCAGTCTAAACCAGTCTTAACTGCCCTTGAGAAGCCCCTTCCACCTCTGTACTCCACCACCTTATGTAATGACTTTACCTGCGTGTTGGATAAGTAACCAAACATCACACAACACACAGTACTGTAATGTGAACTGCTTGTTGGCAGAGACACTATAAAACCTATCTCTATGTTTCAGTGACTGGGCCATCTTAGTTGATAATTCTATTTGTAAATGTCGATGGACAAACAGGAACACTTTCAGATCATACTAGGAAGGGCCATGCTAGGCAGTTTGGGCATTGCACAAGAACTCCTGGCTGAGAGGTTGGTGTTGGCTTGATGTGGGACTACATCGGCATGCATGTGGGAGAACGGTGTATTCCCATAAAGACATGGTATTAGAATAGCAACAGCCCCAAGTTTAGGAGAAGGGTAAAGAAACTAAACTATTCAGCTCCAGGCTCAAAGTTTGGCCCATTTTAGAAATGGAATTACTGAGGAAGACAGTGAAAAGAGGGACAATTCCTTAATCAATGGCAGAATAAAAGTGAACCTTTTATTGGTAATCATGAAGATTGTGCTGAACCATGAAGGGAAAACATTGCTAAATAATATTGCATGCCTCTAATGGGTCACACACTGTGTTGAGGTATTTAATATATCTTATTTCATTATTATAGTAATCTTGGGAAAGAAGATAATAGTCTCACTTTACAAGTGACTAACTTCCTCAAGATCAAATCATTAGTAAATGGTCATGCTGAGATTTGGGTCAGCTTTCTAATTTATAATGAGAGGTCTTTCTACCAGAGAAATGAAAGAAAACTAAGTGTTAGGTAGGACTCCTTTAACTAGGTGTATGAAGTAACCTTTCTTTTCCTCAGTATTTCTTACCTGTGAGATTCTTGTTCCCAGTATTTCATGGTACAAAGATAGTCATTATATCTGCTATTCAATCCACCCAGCATATTGTCGGCATTTAAATATTTGTCAAATACATGGAGGGAGGGAAGGAGGAAGGAAGGAAGGAAAGTTCTCAGTGACATAGAAGGCATTTTTCTTTTGAGTACATAATTTACTCAGGGTATCTGAAGGGTGACGTACAGCCATTAAATAATTAGGGTTATGCCCTCAGATCTTTAATATCGCTCATGGTTTCCTCCCTAGCAGGAAGGATGGAACTTGCTATGACAGAAAATGAAGTGCTTTCGGCTTTATTATTATTTTAAAAATTTCTCTTCAGTTTATATGTAGAAGTATTTATACATAAATATTAGTAGAAATAGTATTTTTAAAAAGATTTTATTTATTTATTTGTCAGAGAAAGAAAGGGAGATAGAGTGCACAAGAAAGGGGAGTGATAGGGAGAAGCAGGCTTCCTGCTGAGCAAGAAGCCTCATGTGGGACTCGATCCCAGGACCCTGGGATCATGACCTGAGCCAAAGGCAGACACTTACTCAACTGAGCCACCCAGTGGCTTATAAAAATAGCATTTTTTAATAAGATAGGTTTAACGGTGATGAACTCCTTCTGCTTTTCTTAACCTGGGGTCTCTTGTCCAAATCATGAAGAAATGGATGAGTGAATAAGCTATTAAGATCTGGGTTGCAGCCAGGAATATATGGTTTCTGTTGAGAATCAAAACCTGTCCCTGTTGCCTCCCATTTTGGAGCCTGCCATCTTTACCAGAGTGAAGCTGTTACAGCCCCAGCTGCTGTGGGTTCTGAACGCCAACTACCAGCAAAGCAAGTTTCTGTGGTCTTAATTGTCTCTGCATGTCTGTTTCTATTAACCCCTTCTTACCACTCCAGTAAATCTCCAGCAGGTCTCTCATTAGATCCTCTGCTGGTCAGGAAGACCCAAGACTTTCTTTTCAGGAAGGAAGAACCAAACCTAGGCTTTAACATTTTCTGAGCTGGGTTTAAACCAGGTTGGTAGACAAATGATGCAAAAGACTTCTGAGACGCTAAAGTTATTCTCCAGGAAAGTAACCCCTTCTCTGAAGTAATCACTTAAAAAAAAAAAATCAATGACAATTAGTTGGAGAGATCGACTATTTATTATTCCCGTTTTTTGAGTGTTTTATGTTTTATGGGAACAATGTCATTTATAGGAATCATTTTGTTATCTCACATTATGTTCCATAGTAATTTGTTTAGAAATGTTCTAGATAGAGGCTTTAGGACCGAAAGGAATCCTACGGCTCAATAGAACAGTTTGTTGTCATCAACATCTTGCATCCACTTAGTACAAATGGAGGAAAGAGACAATTCATTAGTTTCTTACTCTATGGCTCCCATGTATGATTCGTAAAAGAGCTTGAATATTATCACAGTTTTCATAGCTCAGGGTTGTCCTTGAGGGATGCATAGGCTAAACAGTAGGCAGTTAGACTATATAATCTCCAAGAGCTTTCCAGCTTTGACCTTGAAAACTTCTCTGCTCTATGACAGCTTAAAATCGTTTGGGTGTCAAGGATAGGGGAGACCTTCCCATGCTCAGACACACGCATACACAAATCCTTAGCACCAGCTTGTTCAGTCGCTAAAACACTTTTGGTTAAGTAAGTAAAAAATGAAGAACATAAGATGCATAAGAGACTCTCAGAACACCAGCTCTGGAGTTTTTTCCTTTTTGCTGCTGCGGAAAGTTTTAGGAGCCTGACGGCACTGAGTCTCTGAAGGGGGTCGGGCAGGGGGAGCAAAGGGATGGCCCTGGAAAAGAGAAGAGGAAAGTGGAGACCACGCAGTTCTGCCTCAAGCTGCTGGCTTCTCCTCCTTTGTGCCAAATGAGCTGTGTGGCTGGAGAGGGGATGGATTGTTTACATCACTTAGGACACCTAAGACTGGGCCTGACTACAGTTGGCCCTACTTGAAAACCCTTAAGGTCCAGTTTTGTAGCTCTGTCCTTCACTAAGTCTTGTTTCTGAGGTGGATTTGGAGCTTGAAGTTGCTACCAGTTAGGCAGACATCAAGCACTTATTCCTTTCCTAAAATAATCACACAAACGTTCAAGCATATCAACGTTGAAAGGACTTTACAGTGAATATCATTATATCCATCTCCTGGAGTTCACCAGGAACACTTTGTACCATGTCCTCATTCTAACCCAGGAGAGTTCTTCCTGACTGCCAGAGCCTGGGACCTATTAGCCCACCAACCTATTCTCCTTTCCTTTCTGTGGAGGTTTCTCTTCTCACTTAAGTGTCTGAGATTATACAGGACATGCAGGGAATTGGAATGTAACCAGGGTGAGAGGGAGGACAGCTCACCAAGTTCACACTAATACAGCCCAAAAAAGACTATGTAGAGATATTTTAATGCACAGAAAGGAACCAGTCTGACTTTTATGAAGGTGAGAGAGCTGTCCATCCTCAACAGGAGGAAAAAGAGGAGATGCAAAAGAGTGAGGTTTTCCTGAGTTTGAAAACTCTCCGTTTTTTTGTAAAATGGGGGTGAGAAAGCATGCCTCAGAAGATTGTCTGAGGATTGTATGGGATGATGTGTGTGAGGCTTCGGACACAGTGCCCATACTCAATGGACTCTTGGTCAGATGCGGCTGTTATTAGTTGAAGGGTGTAGACTGTGATAGCTACAGATGCTGTCTAATTTGGTGACTATGTGCTGTCCCCAGGATTGAGGTGATTATGATTTTCCTTTATTTTCACTGTGACACAGAAATGATAATTCTGTGGATTTTAGAAAACAAAGTTACATGCCTCAATGAAAATTAATTTTTTCCTATCAGAGGAGAGAGAGATAACACCACCACCTTCTTTTTTTTTTTCTCCTTTGGCTATGCCATGTGCATTGATAACCCCACACTGAAGCCGTGTACCATCAATCATCTGGGATGCAGTGGGAGCTAAGGATAGGGAAGCTAATGATGGCAAAAGGGAGCTGTCTTGTCTGTATGCAAAGCAGTGGGATGGAGGCTGCTTCCTCCCTGAGTTTTCTGCAAAACTATACCTCTGCCAGAAATTCACAAATACTGGGCACTGTTCACATTCTTAGCTGAACAGGTCACAGGAAAGTCATTTGAAAGTGTGGTCAGAACTTACTGGGACATTTTGGTCAACAGTAGGGTAGACACATATAATATTTCATATTATGCAGGGTGCTGGTTTTCCTTTTGAACTACATGTTCCTTCTGCTAGCATTCCTGAAACTTTGGTTAACTGATGATGCTAAATATAAATATGTACATCTATATTGTGTACATATATGTGAATATATACATATATAGTTATTCTGTGTTTATATATATACACACAATAATATATATATACTATTACTTTCTGATTATACTTCATTTTGATAGGTGAAATACTATTATAAAAATATTTCCCTTAGTTTTAATGATTCCATTCTCTCTTAATATTTAGGGATATATAGGTTTTTACACAGATGCAGTTAGGATGTTCATGAAGTTTTGTGTTCTGACTTGCTCACATAAATATTCGCTATATTGTGTTTTTTACATGATGGTGATTTTGAAAGAAGCATAATGACGCAACATCTTTTACTTAACAGTTTTCTCACTGACATCTATTTAAGTTATTTTTAATGCATTTCCTTTATAAAAATTCGAACTTCATTAATTGGAGATCTGTGAGTTTTTATCAACTGGAATTTTTCTTGAAATAGCTTGACTTCATGAGTTGAATCCTGAGGGAATTCATGAAATTCAGAAAGATTTCAGTAACCGGGTCTTAAAAATAAAAGGCAAAGATGAGGCTGAGTCTTAGAACCATTGTAGAAGTTTGAAGGTTTCTTTTCCTGTTTTCCCATGTGATTTTTTTTCCATGCACCTGTTTAATTTTCCTCTCCTGCTTCAACCAGATTTCCTGGTTGTTTTCAGCCCAAATCACAGAGAACATGGCTGCCCATGAATTCCAGAATTATATACACTGCAGTTTGAGCCACTGATGAGAAACCACCACTTTCTAGTTTCCAGTTGCAAACACCCAGCAGCAAAGGATGAAGATGGCCATTGTGAAATCAGATGTTTGTCTCTGGACCAACCCATGTTACCAGAAGCTGGTGTCTGGGTCAGGGTCAGGTCCCCACTCTTGGCCATGTTGGGGGTAGAGGCAGGTCCACATCTAAAAAAATATTGCTCCAATGGAAGGTTTCTAAATGTGAATGGCAGCTCCCAGAAAACAGGGGTCCTGGAATAATAAAGTTATATGCTTAATATGGCAACAAAAACCTTAGTATTTTTATTTTTTTATTCTTTTGATTAATTCATTTAGCAAAATAAGGAGGTAGAAATTAATGGACGGCATGTCTGACCCATCTAATGATTCTTAAGATGATTTACCAATTTAGTTTCTCCAGTCTCTTAGTCAATTCAAACAACACTGAATTTCAAGACCACTCCTCCTCTGTCCTTCTTACTGACCCAGAACACGTGGGTGCAGCCAATGCTCCTGAGCTTAGGAAGAGCAATTAAGGTCAGGGTTTGAGGTGCTCTGTCCATTCTTTGAGCCCAAATAGAGTTTACACATGGCTCTTTGGGAAATACACAAGGGCTGTTTCCTCATCCTCTACTCCCCCAGCTGCTGCCTGACCTTGCCTGTCTTTTTTTCTGCTGCCATTACTTCATTTTACTTTCTGAATTTCCTTCTCTCTCCAGCCTTGATACAAAAGTGAACTCTTTTCACTTCTCCCTACTGTTTCTGAAATAACCAAAGAAATCTCACTTTGGTGATAAGCGTTCTTACTGCTGGTCACATCAGGGAAGCCAGCAGGGTTGGCCAAAATGACAAACACTGGCGAGGGCTTAAAACAGTTGACAAATTCTTAGATTGTTTCAGGACTCTTCTGAAATGTTAAAGAACCTTAAAAGGAATAGTTTTGTCTTCTTCCCTAGATCATCTGATTCCATTTCTTAGATCACCTAACCATTTCTATGCTTTTAATTCCATTTTAAAAGGGCTTTAAAATCATTCATGTATATGCTAATTGTAGAGAATTTAGAAAATATAAAAAAGAGTGTAAAAATATCACTGATAGGGATACCTGGGTGGCTCAGTGGGTTAAGCCTCTGCCTTTGGCTCAGGTCATGATCTCAGGGTCCTGGATCAAGCCCTGCATCAGGCTTTCTGCTCAGCAGGAAGCCTGCTTCCGCCTCTCTCTCTGCCTGTCTCTCTGCCTACTTGTGATCTCTCTCACTGTCAAATAAATAAATAAAACCTTAAAAAAAAAAAAAAAAAGGAATTCTTTGGGGCACCTGGGTGGCTCAGTGAGTTAAAGCCTCTGCCTTTGGCTCAGGTCATGATCCCAGGGACCTGGGATTGAGCCCTGCACCGGGCTCTCTGCTTAGCAGGGAGCCTGGTTCCTCCTCCCTTTCTGCCTGCCTCTCTGCCTACTTGTGATCTCTGTCTGTCAAATAATAAATAAAATCTTTAAAAATTATATATCACTGATAACACCATTCAATGTCTTTGCCTTGAAAATCAGCTTACTTGATCCTGTCTGGTTTATGTTGGCCTAAGGGACTCAGTCCTTAGACCAGGATGGATTTGGTGCTGTAAAGAAATCTTCCTTGTGCACGTGTGTACATGCATGTGCTGTGGATCCCTTTCAGAATATAATTCCCGATAGCCTTTAAAGACTATGAGAAGTCCTCAGCTGTTGGGTCCTGGGGTCACAGTCTTCTGTCCCTCTTCCTCTGTCCTTCTCATGAAGGGGACAGTACCCTTTGAGTTTCAAGCTGAATCTCATACTCTCACCTGCTACCCACTGCTGAGAACCCAGCAGTGAACCCTGAGACCTATAAAGTCTCAAACTATCAAGAAAGAAGGAACCCTAAGACTCTAAGTGATTGCACAGAGTGAGCCTTGACACCTTCAACCTACCACTCAGCCACAGTGGACTCTGATGTGAGAAATAAATATTTATTTTAGAAACTCATGAGTTTTGTTATTGTTCTTACTGTTTGCTAATACTGCCTCTAATAACTCCATCCAGCTTCCACTTTTACTCTTACTTCACAATATATTCCCTTTCTTATTTATCACTTTGTTAGGACTTTTAGGAATGCATAGTTGAAAAGTCACTTGTTTCTGGAACACAAATGATGTATTTATGGCACAAGTGGGGCCACTCACCACTCCAGAACCCTTGGCAGACATAAATAGAAGCTCATGCAACTCCTTCCTACTCATGCAACTCCTTCCTACTCACTACAGCTCTCTCCAGGCAGTCATCATAACCAATTAATTTGGGCTCGTTCAATAGTTCATTCATATGACAAATATTTATTAAGCTAGCACTATGTGCCATGTAGTGCTCTATGAGAAGAAATCAATTTGTTCTTTTGGCCATTGTCCCAAATTTATTTTGTGGTTGCCAGGCACCCTGATTCTTTTCTAGTTGGTGGCTCAGTGGTTTAAGCCACTGCCTTCGGCTCGGGTCATGGTCTCGGGGTCCTGGGATCGAGTCCCGCGTCTGGCTCTCTGCTCTGAGGGGAGCCTGCTTCCCTCTCACTCCCTCTGCCTGCCTCTCTGCCTACTTGTGATCTCTCTCTGTCAAATAAATAAATAAAATCTTTAAAAAAAAAAGAAATAAATCAATTCCATTTACAGCCTGGAGCTTAAACAATTTCAGGTTTCCATGACCTCTACTATAGTGGAAGAGCCCACCTTGTCCTGGAGCCAACAATATGAAGTAAAAGTCAAAAGAATAAAGAAGAGATAAACTTAGCAGCACGCAGCACACATTTTTTTCTTGACCTCTATTTTTTGTATGCCTTCAGCTAAGTCCGTATGGGAATGGTTGACATGACTCAAAGGCATGAATTTCATGAGTAATTTAACAGTAATGACTCCTATTCTTAAAGATTGGGTGACATCTTTAATCATTAGAAACCTAATAACACGTTTGCCCACTATCTTCAATCTTCTTTTTAGGCATCCCTGGTTTTTAGCCTCATGTCACACTGGATATTGGCTTTAGACTTTCTACTGGCAGCTCACATCAAGGGTCAGTATATACATTTTTTTTAAAAAAACGCAGTTGAGGCGAAGACTGGCCTTTTGTCAGAGGGTGTCAGACAATCAATCCAAATGTTCCACATGATTGTGCAGGCTGTGATTGTGGTGCTAGATGTTTAATGTGTGGCTGAAACCTCTTCGAGGCATGTTGAGAAGAGTGCTGTAAAATTGTTACGGATCCCTGACTGAACTGTCCCCCATTCTGCCTCTAATGAAATGGAAAGTGCTGAGGAAGATTGCACAGAGCAATTAGACCATTAAGCACAACTTGAGGCTGGTACTTTTGGAGGGAAAATGTCCAGAGGCATCTGGTAATAAGATGGCAGCCCAGTCTCCACATTAAAGAGGAACTAAGTAAGTTTGATGCTTTATAAAAAGCTAGAATTCCTTGAGTAATTTCTTTACTGTGTATCTTCTCAGAATCAAATGTAAGACATTAGCCAATCTTGATTTTTACTCATCTATTGTGCAATTTGATCAGCTAAAAAAACATAACAGGGAAGTTTTATTAAAAACTTCTTAGGGGTGCCTGGGTGGCTCAGTGGGTTAAGCCTCTGCCTTTGACTCAGATCATGATCTCAGGGTCCTGAGATCGAGCCCCTCTCAGGGTTCTCTGAGAGCCTGCTCAGTAAGGAGCCTGTTTCACCCTCTCTGCCTGCCTCTCTGCCTACTTGTGATCTCTCTTTCTGTCAAATAAATAAATAAAAAAAATATTTTTTAAAAAACCAAAACTTTTTAAAGTGAGGCTGCCTGGGTGGTGCAGTCAGTTAAGCATCGGCTCTTGGTTT
Organism: Meles meles; assembly: GCF_922984935.1. Lineage (NCBI taxonomy): Eukaryota > Metazoa > Chordata > Mammalia > Carnivora > Mustelidae > Meles > Meles meles. The sequence goes on along the minus strand of NC_060070.1, from coordinate 44,834,887 downwards.
CCAGACTCTTGGTTTCGGCTCAGGTCATGATGTCAGGGTTGTGAGGTGGAGCCCTGCTCAGGCTCTTCACTCAGTGCAGAGTCTGCTCTCCCTTCCTCTCCCCTCCACCCCTTGCATATTCTTTCTCTAGAATAAATATATAAATCTTAAAAAACAAACAAACAAAAAACCACCAAACTTTTTAAAGTGAGGCTTCCCAGCAGAGACAGTTCAAATAAATTTAGATTTCCACTAGGAAGCTGTTCAGGATATCAACTTTGTTACTACACTTCAAGGTTTGAGGATGAACGTTTAGAGATGGTAGATAGACAAGGATAATGTTAATTATGATGTAAGTTTTCTTTATAAAATGGTTCTTACCTTATAAATAACTTGACTACTGTCTATTTGCCTGCAAGGGTGGGACCCAAAAGTATTATTAATTTTTCTTTTGCTATTCTATCAATGTGTAAAATACTCATTTTCCATTAGAAAAACAAATACACACAGCTTTTCTTTACCTCCTCCCTGTCATTATTTCTGCCCCCTTTAACTGCTAAATTTCTCTAATGAGTCCACTCTGTACTATCTCTACATCCTCTCCTATCATTCATTTAAAAGGCTTAGAAATTTAGGGGCGCCTGGGTGGCTCAGTGGTTTAAGCCTCTGCCTTCAGCTCAGGTCATGATCTAAGGGTCCTGGGATCGAGCCCCGCATTGGGCTCTCTGCTCAGTGGGGAGCCTGTTTCTCCCTCTCTCTCTGCCTGCCTCTCTGCCTACTTGTGACCTCTCTCTCTGTCAAATAAATAAATAAAACATTTAAAAAAAAGGCTTAGAGATTTGAAAAAGATTACTCATGTTCATAATTTTTTCAAAGATTTTATTTACTTATTTGAGAGAGGGAGAGCCCAGTGGGAGAGTGAGAGGGAGAAGGACTTCCCGCTGAGCAGAGAGCCCAATGCAGGACTCCATCCCTGATCTCTGGGATCATGACCCGAGCTGACGGCAGACACTTAACTGACTGAGCCATCCAGGTGCCCCTCATGTGTATAATTTTACAGTAAGTTAGCATTGGACTAATACTAATGAAAATCATCTCTATTTTGTCTTTTCACACCTCACCCACCCCACTCTTTTTAACTTTTCCTACTTTGAATCATTCTGATACTTATATTTATATCTCTTAATACTGACTTCCTGACTTCCGTAATAGTTGATGATTTAGATCATTTATATAATCACCTCCTTTTCTTCTTCCAATATAGTTGTTACTATTTTTCATTATGTTATTACTTCCTTAGACCTGTACCCCTGGAGATAAAAATACATTATATGTTTATAAAAAAAAAATTGGAAGGGGAGGTGAACCATAAGAGACTATGGACTCTGAAAAACAACCTGAGGGTTTTGAAGGGGTGGGGTGGGAGGTTGGGGGAACCAGGTGGTGGGTAATAGGGAGGGCACGTATTGCATGGAGCACTGGGTGTTGTGCAAAAACAATGAATACAGTTACGCTGAAAAGAAAAAAAGATATATATTATTTCTTGTTCACTCAGTTTTAAATAATTATGTACTATGTCTTTTGACTTAACTTCCTAATAAGGGGTATGTGGTAGTTAACTTGCTGTATCTTTGCATGTCTGGATATATCATTATTCTGTCTTCATATTTGATATTGCCTTTATTTTATCTTCACATTTGACTGATTTATAATTCTGGGGGAACAGGTGGTGGGTAATGGGGAGGGCACGTTTTGCATGGAGCACTGGGTGTTGTGCAAAAAGAATGAATACTGTTACACTGAAAAAATAAATAAAATGGAAAAAAAAAAAAGCAACTTCGGGGTTGCAAATCCTCTCTCAGACCTTTAAAGCTATTCATCAGTTGTGTTCTAACATTAAATGTTGTGGATGAGAAGATGTCATTTTCATTTCATTGTTTGTTTTCATTTATTTTGCTGTCTGTATACAGAGATTGGGGCTTGTTAATTGGTTTTCCTTGATGCTGGCCCCCTGAACACCCATCATGTGGGAGATTTGTCCGGTGGTGCTGACACACAGAAGCCGTCCTAATTTTCCTTTTTCTTTACAAATTATCCCCACTTTTTGTCCCCATGAGGTGTGTATACTTGCTTTTGGGCATTTTGTATGATAGGTGGAGAATGATATTGGGTGGGCATTATATGTTAATTTCTCATTAGTTTGTTTTCAATCTATATCTCTTACTCTCCATTGTATTTATTTGTACAAGTTTGGGGTTTTCTTTCTTTTCTATCCTTCTCCTCTTCCTTTCTTCTTTTTTGCTTTAATAGCCACCACTTCTCCATGCTTTCATACAGAATTTTTTCTTTCTTTTTAATCTACTAAAAATTATTAAAATCTCTTGCTTTCCTGTTCTTTTCATTCCCCAATATAACTATATTACGCTCTAGGAATTAACATGAAGACCCAAAGTCAGTTGCTGCCTGGAAGGAAAGATTAATCATTAGGACTTGGTGGAAATGAATAAACATTAATTGAATTCCATGGATTTTTCCCCTTCTAGTCCACACTGGTAATCAAAAAGGGAGCAAAAAAATGAGTTTGAAGAAAAAAATATTCTAAATTACTGCCAGCAATTTGTGTGTTCACAGATAACCTCACTTATTTTTCTGTTCATTTTCCAAAGATGTATCAGGTTACTCAATTGCTTATTGAGCACCTAAAACAAAAACAAAACCCATTGGTTCAAACAATAGATGATCTTGTACATTTGGAAAATGTACAATACCAAGAAAATGGAAAAATTGAGCAGACCTTACTCCTATTACCATTTTGGTAAATTTCCTTAAATTTAAGTACATCCATATGCATTTTTCTATTACAACTTTACCCACTATTTAAAAATTTTTTTTTAATTTTCAATTTTTAAAAAATTTTATTTTATTTAAATTCAATTAATTAACATGTAGTCTATTATTGGTTTCAGAGGTAGACTTCCATGATTCATCAGCTGCATGTAACACCCAGTGCTCATTACATTGAGTGCCCTCCTTAATGCCTATCACCCAGTTACCCCATCCCTCCACACACCTCCCCTCCAGCTACCTCAGTTTGTTTCCTATAGTTAAGAGTCTCTTATGGTTTGTTTCCCTCTCTGATTTCATCTTATTTTAATTTTTAAAATTTATTATATAATAATTATAATTATTTTTATTTTTAGAGAGGGAGAGAGAGAGAGTGGAGTGAGGGGCAGAGGGAGGGGAAGAGAGAGAGTCTCAAGTAGGCTCCATGCCCAGTGTAGAGCCTCATATGGGGCTTGAACCCATGGTCCTGATATCATAACCTGAACCAAAATTAGAAGTCAGATGCTTAACTGATACCCTCTATTTTTAATTAGAATTATATATTTAGAACTACATTATTAAATAATTTTATAAATTATAATTTTAATAGTTGTATAATATTCCATTATATGGATGTATGATAATTTGACTCATCACCTATTATGGAACTTTAGGAAATATCTAGGTTTTTACTATTAAAAGATAGTGTTGCAACAAAATTAATTTTATATTGCTCTTTGTCTACATCCTCATTACATTTTTTAGGATAATTTTTAAGAACTTAATTTAGTTGACCACAGGCTATGAACATACATGAGGCCTCTAATGTGTACTGACAAGTTTTTCCAGAAACTTTTCATAAAATTATGAGAATTCCTGACTTAACCACACTCTTCCCAACTCTAATATTAATTTTCAAAACAATGATCAGTTTTAAAACATTACCAGTTTTGCAAGTGCAAAGTAGAGTTCCGCTTATAAATATCTTTGATATTATAATGTCTCATATGTAATTTGTAGTTGGGTACATTTTAATTTTTATTGAAAGAGCTAAATCTATTTTTAAAAATTGTAATACATTTAATATTTCCTCATTTTTTTCTTCTCTGTGTTTTTTTTATTCTAACTTATGTTTTCTTTCTTGGAGATTTGAAAGGGATTTATCTACTTTTAATTCTATGACTGATTACTCTGAGTGTTTGAAAATATGTTTATCTATATCTTTAGTACTATAGAAATGAAGGATAAAAATCTGAACTCCTCTTTCTCAACATTAGAGGATGAGGAGATTAGTGTGTTTTTTTCTTATTCCAGCTTTTCCTTATCCTCACCATTCCCGCTTCTGTTAACATCCTGGAGTTTTTTAATTTAAAATGACTTAAAAATTACTGTTTTTACGGTACTTATCAGCTCTTTCAGGAATTATATTAAGATTTGAATTTAGTTTTTGTTTTGTTAGAAACTAGTTAGTTTTGTTATAATAACAAATATTATAATAAAAATATTACATCAGCCACTTAGATTTTAACTTTATGGTTTCAGTGTTCATTTTTGAAGGCTTATTGAAAGTATAATTTCTGGGGGTGCCTGGGTGGCTCAGAGGGTTAAAGCCTCTGCCTTTGGCTCAGGTCATGATCTCAGGGTCCTGGGATGGAGCCCCGCATCGAGGGCTCTGCTCAGCGGGGAGCCTGCTTCTTCCCCTTTCTCTCTGCCTGCTTCTGCCTACTTGTGATCTCTGCCTGTCAAATAAATAAATAAAATCTTTAAAAAAAAGTATAATTTCTGTACTGGGTTTTTTTAAATTAAATTATATCAAATTACATTATATTGTAATTTCCATTCAAGTCTTAGCTAAAAAATAAGTTCAATTAAAAAAAATAAAAACCTGTGAATGGTTTATATTCTGCGACCATGCACATATAAGAATGACTTCTTGATTTTTTTGTGTGCATATGAATAACAAATTTGGGAGCCAAATTCTTGAGTCAAAAAACTTTTTCTCCTAAAGCCTCTGTTGATATTGCTTTACAGTTTTCTGGCACTTAGCAAAAAAGAAGACACCCTGCTGGTTTTTGTCCATAATTTGTAGGATTTTTTTCCTATGCCTTTTTAATTTAGCAATATTATGGAACATCTTGGTGTGGGTGTTTTATCATTATTTTGCCTGATACACTATTTTTTTTTTAAGATATTCCTTGTTTATTTGAGAGAGAGAGAGAGAGAGTGCACAAACAGGGAGCTGCAAAGAGAGAGGGAGAGCGAGAGAGCACAGGAAGCCTGGTGTGGAGCAAGGAGCCCTAGGTGGAGGAGGGGGCCCCATGTGGGGTTCCAGGCTCAAGTCCAGGACCTCGGGATCATGACCTGAGCCAAACTAGGCACTGAACAGGCTTGAGCCACCCCAGTGCCCTGCCTGATACCTTAAATACAAATCTTTGCATATTATTTTTTTAATGATTTCTTCTTTAGGTATATCTATAATTCTCATGAGCAATTTATCTTCTTTTACTTCTTTATTCCCGTTATTTGAATACCTTCGTCCTTTTCCTCTACATTCTTGGAAAGCTTCTCAGGTTTGTCCTTTATAAGCAAAGATTGTGTTTTTAATCATAGTGCTAAATCTCTATTTTTACTTTCAATGAAAATGTTAATTCTCCTATTGTCATTTTGCTTCCTTGCAGTCTTTATCTCAACCCATTTTAATCTCATGACATTTTTTAATCTCATCATTTCAATTTTTTCTTTTCATAGAGACATTTCTGCTCTGTCATGGTTTCTGATCTGTGAAGGCTACGGAAGGAATTGGCCATGTAATTTCCAGGGAACACCTTATTCTCAGGGGTCCAGGAGGAGCTTTGCCAGGTGAGTCTTGCTTGCGTGTTTTAATACTGAAGGTTTGAATCTTTGATCACTTTGAACAGGTCTGTTATCTCCCATGTTCTAAGACACTTTCTCAACCTGGTCACTATTGACATTTGGTGCTGTATTTGTAGTCAGGGGCTATTGTGTGCATTGCAGCATGTTCAGCACCCCTGGGCCCTTCCTCTAGAAGCCAGTAGCTACATGCTACATGCCCCACCCCCTTCAACCCCCATGTCTCTAGACATTGCTATATGTCCTCTGGACGTGAAACTGTACCTGGTTGAAAACCACTGCTTTAAAGGACCTTTGCAAAGTTAAACTAAATTTAAGAAAGAAAAAAGATTGCTAAGTGGGCTGGAGATCAAAATAAGTAGAGAAATCATGAAAAGACATACTTAAAAAAATTTTAAAGCAGCACTTATGTTCACAGAAACAGTTTGGTGTTTCTAAGAATTGCAGTGGGCCATGAATGCTCAAAGGAGTGGATAATTCCGTGACTAATGCTATTAGTCAGATAATTACATGACAGCAAAGACAGCAAGAGCTGAGGAGTAACAGCCAGGCCAGTGTTGCCATCTTTGGTGTGGGACTGACATGGACCTAAAAAAGCGAAAGGGCAGTCCCATAGATAAATCAATATTCTGTCCAAGGACATGAGTTCTAAGAGCAAGATAGTATAGTACATTTCAGTGTCTCCAGATACTCTGAAAATTAGGGACTGAAGGAAAGCGGTGGATGCATGTGATTTTTAATGAGCAATGCACATAATATGAGTCATTTATATCATTTGATACAAGTTGGTGTTTTTTCTAGGCAAACTCTTCGTGTTTTCATAGCAATGTAATCAGAGACTCACGCCATTTGAAATAGCTTTCACCGTCTAGAAAAGAGTTTATTGTTTAAATTCAACCAAACAGTATGACACAACAAATATGATTGCATAATTTTTTGGCAAGTATTTTGCATTTCATCCTTTTAAGTTTAAAGGCAGTAGTTGGCACAGACTTAATTATACTGTCATTTAAATGAATTTGTACCTATATTGGAAGGGGTTCAATATACCACCACGAAATGTGTTTTTGCCATTATTTTCTTTACTGTCCTTGTTCAGAAAGAAAATGACTAATGTCTCTGGTAATAGCAATTGCAGGAAAGATGGTTGATGTAGCAACAGAATCCTTCATGAACAACATTCAACTTTTTCTGGCACATCCTTTTTTTCCTTCCAAACTCTGTTTTGCTTGAAAAGTTTAATTGTGTGTAAAACATTGTCCAAATTTTAGATTTTGGGCAAAATAATCAAAACAGTGCATAATGGTTGCTATTCCAATAATGAGCGCCTACATATTTGTCATCAGCCAAAATGTGTCTGGGAATGCAAAGAAATTATGATTCTCAAAACACTAAAAGAGAGTTCAGACAACTTTTCTTTTCCATTTGAAACTATTTCGGGGGTGCCTGGGTCACTCAGTCATTTAAGCACCTGACTCAATTTCAGCTCAGGTCATGGTCTCAGGGTTGTGAGATTGAGCCCCATGACGATCATGGAGCTTGCTTGAGATTCTCTCTCTCCTCTCACTCTGCCCCTACTCCACTCCTCCCCAAATGACCACCTCCCCGCCGTTCATGCTCATGGTCTCTCTTAAAAAAGAAAAGAAACCATATTTTGAATAATATAGATTGTCACTATTCTTATCATGAACAAAAAACTCTTGCATTTTTGGCAGCCAGTAAGAGTCTAGGACAATGAACCTGAGGAAGAATACTTTGGCCTCCTTCATCCGCGCCCCCCCCCCCCCATTAGGAAGCAAAGCCAGATTGCGTGGGAGTCCGAGGCATCAACTATGGGAGTCCTCCTGGCATTTGCTTGCCTGCAAAGTATTTTGATCTTTACCAAGAGGTGCTTTAAATAGGCCTATTCCCCTCACCCCACCTCATGTAGTATAGTTTTTTCTTATAGCGCCCTTTCCCTGTTCTTCTGGAGAGGGGTTGGCCAGGAAAAAAATCACTCTCAGTTTTGGAGTCAATTTCTATTTAGTGCCATTATTAGCCTGTAAGGTGACTGTTACTGTATATTGTCTCTGTACCTTTCTGATCTACTACTTTTAGGCTCTCTCTTTGCTTAGAGGACCCCTTTCAATATTTCCTGTAGAGCTGGTTTGGTGTTTGCAAATTCTTTCAGTTTTTGTTTGTCCTGGAAGCTTTTGATCTCTCCTTCTATTTTCAATGATAGCCTAGCTGGATAGAGTATTCTTGGCTGCATGTTTTTCTTGTTTAGTGCTCTGAATATATCATGCCAGCTCTTCCTGGCCTGCCAGGTCTCTGTGGATAAGTCTGCTGCCAATCTAATATTTTTACCATTGTATGTTACAGACTTCTTTTCTCGGGCTGCTTTCAGGATTTTCTCTTTGTCGCTAAGACTTGTAAATTTTACTATTAGGTGACGGGGTGTGGACCTATTCTTGTTGACTTTGAGGGGGGTTCTCTGCATCTCCTGGATTGTTATGCTGAAAAAATAAATAAAATGGGAAAAAAAAATATTTATCATGTAAAAAAAAAAAAAAGAATGGAGTCAATTTCTAGCCAAATCCTCACTGAAGAGCCACACAGTCCTCTTGGTGCTTGGGGAGAGGTGGGGGTTTGAGACCTTTCTACTGAGAGCAAATACAGCCTGTGATGTGCCTTTGGCCTTTCAAAGGACCTGTAATGACTGGACACAGCCTGCATAATGGAAGCGACGTCTTTTTGTCTTAAAATTGAGAGCTATTTTTCTTAGAATTGCTAGATTCCCATTGTAATGAAAGACTTCTATTTTGGTTTAGACAGTTGACAAACATAAGAATTATACATGAATGAAATACAGTAATTCATGAAGCCTCAGGAGATTCTAGAAAAGAACAGAAAGTGACAGGGGAGGGATGAACTTTCATTCTCCCTGAGAGATTCCTGCAGGCGGAAAGTAAATCCTAAGGTTGAAGGGTTTGGCTGAGTCATTATGTGCAAGGCTCTTCTGATACTACTACAACTATACTTATGCGAACATTTTTTATTGATTTTATAGTCTTCAAATTTTTTTAAAGATTTATTTGTATACTGAGAGAGAGTGAGCAAGGAAAGGGGCAGACACAGAAGCAGACTCCCCACTGAGTGGGGAGCCCTCACAGGGACCCTGAGATCATGACTTAAAACAAAATCAGGAGTCAGATGCTTAGTGGGCTGAGCCAGCCAGGTGCTCCTAGTCTTTAAATACGTTAAATTAGAGTTATATATATGCATAGTTTAAAGACCCAATTAGTCCTATGAGGTTTCTAGTGAAAATCAGCACTTTTTTCCCTCGCCTCTTCCCCACCTCTTCTCACTCCTGGTGCAACACTTAGTCCTTCTTTGTTCCTTTAAATACTCTTTCACATCTTTAGAGACTGCAGACTATACTAACTTTCTGATATTGTCAAAAATCGACCTAGTGGATTTTTTCCACTTCTGTTCAGCTTATTGCTTTTATATGATATCCAGCAGAAAAAAATTCATAAAGGAAGTTCATGACTTTTTTTTTTTAAATAGTTTTTATTTTGAAACCTACCACCTGGAAAAGTGCTACAACAAAAATTAGGGGAATCAACACATTATCACAGAGTGACCACATAAGCAGCATGAAAAATAGAAAATTGTACATCAGAAACTCCCTTTTGGGTCCCTCTAAGTTATTACCCCTCCCCATCCTCTATATTGGTAGGTAGAAAAATAGATTTCTATTTTTACTAATATCAATTAATAAGTAATTATTTTTATTAATAATTTTCTTGCTTTTAAAAAGATAGCTTTAGGGGCACCTGTGTGGCTCAGTGGGTTAGGGCCTCTGCCTTCGGCTCAGGTCATGATCCCAGGGTCCTGGGATCAAGCCCCACATCGGGCTCTCTGCTTGGCAGGGAGCCTGCTTCCTCCTCTCTCTCTGCCTGCCTCTCTGCCTACGTGTGATCTCTGTCTGTCAAATAAATAAATAAAACCTTAAAAAAAAAAGATAGCTTTACTCTGATCAAGCATTCCCAAGCACTTAGTTTTGTATGGTTTTGAACACATAAAATTTTACAGAATGTCTTTTTCTTTGACTGAATTATTTTATTCAATATTATGTTTATAAGAGTCATGCATGCATTTTTTATAGCATTTTCATGACTATACTACAATTTCTATATCCAATCTGTTGAAGGACACTTGAGTGGTTTGCAATTACATCAATAATAATGTTATATATATTTTCACACATTTCTTAGTGCACATGTGCACATATTTTTATAGGTGATAGATTTATTGTATTCATGGCCCTGATTCTTTCCCCTCCCCATATCTATAGCCATCCCCATATAACTTTGTGTTGTCCTCTCATTCTGAAGCTGAATTCAGTCATGTGACTTATTTTCACTACAGGGATTTTAGCAATAATAGTATAACCAGGACTTAAAAAGCACCTGTGTTATTTAGCTTTCTTGCTCTTGCTTCTGTGCTATCATCATGAGAATATTGCAAATTTAGTTTAAAATAAGAAGACTATGGTCTCATTGCCTAGCAGAGAGATAGCCATTGTCAAGCTCATGGGTGAACCCTGCTAAGACCTAAAGACGAGCCCAGCTGAACCTAGCTACATTCCTGCCTTGTAGATTTATAAGCTAAATCAGTGTTTATTATATATCACTGAGGTTTTGTGGTGGTTAATAAACATCTTTTATGTCAACAGATAATTAATACAGAGTGGAATTGCCAAATTTGCTGTCCTATCAAAAATGTGTGTGAGAGCTCCAATTTCCTCATATCCTTATCAACATTTAATATTGTCAATAATTTTAATTTTAGTCATTCTGGTGAATAATGGTGATATCTCATTTTTGTTTTAATTTTCATTTCCTTGATAACTAATGAGATTGAGCACCTTTCTGTGTCTATAGGTCTTGTGGACATATACTTTTGTGAGGTGCCTGCTCAATTTTTTTAATTGCATTATCTTTTTCTTATTTTTTCAGAATTTTTTTTTTTTTTGGAAGTAGAAAAGCGATATTTATTGAATCCGTAATTATGTGCCAGGTACCATGAGAGAGGTTTACTGTATATCCCCCTTTTCATTCTGTAGGAGGTTCATTGTCTTTCCAGCAGCGGAACCCGTTCTTCTTTTTTTTTTTTCCATTTTATTTATTTTTTCAGCGTAACAGTATTCATTCTTTTTGCACAACACCCAGTGCTCCATGCAAAACGTGCCCTCCCCATTACCCACCACCTGTTCCCCCAACCTCCCACCCCTGACCCTTCAAAACCCTCAGGTTGCCCCAACCTCCCACCCCTGACCCTTCAAAACCCTCAGGTTGTTTTTCAGAGTCCATAGTCTCTTATGGTTCGCCTCCCCTCCCCAATGTCCATAGCCCGCTCCCCCTCTCCCAATCCCACCTCCCCCCAGCAACCCCCAGTTTGTTTTGTGAGATTAAGAGTCATTTATGGTTTGTCTCCCTCCCAATCCCATCTTGTGTCATTTATTCTTCTCCTATCCCCCTACCCACCCATGTTGCTTCTCCATGTCCTCATATCAGGGAGATCATATGATAGTTGTCTTTCTCCGATTGACTTATTTCACTAAGCATGATACGCTCTAGTTCCATCCACGTCGTCGCAAATGGCAAGATTTCATTTCTTTTGATGGCTGCATAGTATTCCATTGTGTATATATACCACATCTTCTTTATCCATTCATCTGTTGATGGACATCTAGGTTCTTTCCATAGTCTGGCTATTGTAGACATTGCTGCTATAAACATTCGGGTACACGTGCCCCTTCGGATCACTATGTTTGTATCTTTAGGGTAAATACCCAGTAGTGCAATTGCTGGGTCATAGGGTAGTTCTATTTTCAACATTTTGAGGAACCTCCATGCTGTTTTCCAGAATGGTTGCACCAGCTTGCATTCCCACCAACAGTGGAGGAGGGTTCCCCTTTCTCCACATCCTCTCCAGCATCTGTCATTTCCTGACTTGTTAATTTTAGCCATTCTGACTGGTGTGAGGTGATATCTCATTGTGGTTTTGATTTGTATTTCCCTGATGCCGAGTGACGTGGAGCACTTTTTCATGTGTCTGTTGGCCATCTGGATGTCTTCTTTGCAGAAATGTCTGTTCATGTCCTCTGCCCATTTCTTGATTGGATTGTTTGTTCTTTGGGTGTTGAGTTTGCTAAGTTCCTTATAGATTTTGGATACTAGCCCTTTATCTGATATGTCGTTTGCAAATATCTTCTCCCATTCTGTCAGTTGTCTTTTGGTTTTGTTAACTGTTTCCTTTGCTGTGCAAAAGCTTTTGATCTTGATGAAATCCCAATAGTTCATTTTTGCCCTTGCTTCCCTTGCCTTTGCCGTTGTTCCTAGGAAGATGTTGCTATGGCTGAGGTCGAAGAGGTTGCTGCCTGCATTCTCCTCAAGGATTTTGATGGATTCCTTTCTCACATTGAGGTCCTTCATCCATTTGGAGTCTATTTTCGTGTGTGGTGTAAGGAAGTGGTGCAACTTCATTTTTCTGCATGTGGCTGTCCAATTTTCCCAGCACCATTTATTGAAGAGGCTGTCTTTTTTCCATTGGACATTCTTTCCTGCTTTGTCGAAGATTAGTTGACCATAGAGTTGAGGGTCTATTTCTGGGCTCTCTATTCTGTTCCACTGATCTATGTGTCTGTTTTTGTGCCAGTACCATGCTGTCTTGATGATGACAGCTTTGTAATAGAGCTTGAAGTCCGGAATTGTGATGCCACCAACTTTGGCTTTGTTCTTCAATATTCCTTTGGCTATTCGAGGTCTTTTCTGGTTCCATATAAATTTGAGGATTATTTGTTCCATTTCTTTGAAAAAAATGGATGGTATTTTGATAGGGATTGCATTAAATGTGTAGATTGCTTTAGGTAGCATAGACATTTTCACAATATTTATTCTTCCAATCCAGGAGCATGGAACATTTTTCCATTTTTTTGTGTCTTCCTCAATTTCTTTCATGAGTACTTTATAATTTTCTGTGTATAGATTCTTAGTCTCTTTGGTTAGGTTTATTCCTAGGTATCTTATAGTTTTGGGTACAATTGTAAATGGGATTGACTCCTTAATTTCTCTTTCTTCAGTCGTGTTGTTGGTGTACAGAAATGCAACTGATTTCTGTGCATTGATTTTATATCCTGACACTTTACTGAATTCCTGTACAAGTTCTAGCAGTTTTGGAGTGGAGTCTTTTGGGTTTTCCACATATAGTATCATATCATCTGCGAAGAGTGATAGTTTGACTTCTTCTTTACCAATTTGGATGCCTTTAATTTCTTTTTGTTGTCTGATTGCTGAGGCTAGGACTTCTAGTACCACTATGTAGTAAATCATGGCTTTCTCCCCATGATTTTTTCAGAATTTTTAAAATGTGTTCTGTATATGGATATATTGAATAGATATAGAGAGTGGATATGTGTATTGCAAATCTTTTCTTCTAGTCATGGCTTGCCTTTTAAAGATCTTAATTTTCAATGCTCTTGTCAGGTTTTTCTATTAATAACATAATCTGAAAAGAATTGGAATCTTTTTCAATTCTCTGCAAGAATACATTCAGATTGGTTTTATTTCTTATGTGTTTGTAGAATTTACTGGTAAAGATACCTATGCTTAGAATTTTTTTGTAGAAAAAATTTGAATTTCAGACCCAATTTAAAAAAAAAAAGCTACTCAGATTTTCTATTTCTTCTTGTGTCAATTTTTGTCAATTGTTTTTGTTACAGGAATTTTAAAATTTCTTCTAATTTTAAAAATTTGTTGGTATAACTTGTTCACAATATCCTTTTATCATTTTATTACCAGGATCTGTAGATTCTGGATCCAGGATCTGTAAGAGTGTCTCCTTTTTCTTTTCTGACGTTGTTTATTTGTGCCTTCTTTCTTTTTTCTTGATCAGATCTACTAGGAATGGAACAGTTATCCTGGAATAAGCTTTTTACTTTGTCAATCTTCTTTTTATTTTTTTTTAATTTTTTTTTTATAGATTTTATTTATTTGACGGAGAGAGAGAGAAATCACAAGTAGGCAGAGGCAGGCAGAGAGAGGAAGAAGCAGGCTCCCGGCTGAGCAGAGAGCCCGATGCGGGGCTCGATCCCAGGACCCTGAGATCATGACCTGAGCCGAAGGCAGAGGCTTTAACCCACTGAGCCACCCAGGCGCCCCTACTTTGTCAATCTTCTTAATATACATTTTCTTTTTCACTCAGTTCTACTTATCTTTATTATTAATAATAAATAAATAATAAAATATTAATTAATATTTAGGTTTAAATGTTTTTTTTATTACTACGAATAAGCTAAAGTTTAGGGGAGATTGAGGGAAAAGCTGTAAAGTATATGGATGTATTATGAAAGGGATTCTACTAAATAGAAATGTTCCTGTTTGGTTCTCCTCCTATCCATTTGAGGCTCAACATAAAAAGGGATATTCCAAGAATTAATTAGCCTATGAGTTATTTACTTAATGAAAAAATTAGAATTAAGGATTATTATTATACTATTATACATTAACATTTTCAGAAAGAAATACAATTAAATAAGAAGTATTGGAAACATTTTTTTCCCCTAAAGAAGGAAAATATGACCTAATCTGTCAGAGGCTGAGAAGTTGCTTAAGATGCCATCAGTTAAATACAGTTTCATACATATGCATATACCTCTGACTCTTCCATCCCACTTTCTCAATGTGTTAATTTCTCAGCGTGTTCAAAGAAATATGGCCAAATGGATGCACATCTAAACATCTATCTATTATACTGGCTTGTTCTCTTTAGTTTATAACTCAATGTCATCCAAGTCTTTATCTTTCTGACTCTCCCTAGAGTTGTTCTTTGTGCCTTATTTTAAAAGCTTATTAGTAACTTATCCATCACCTTTCTGAAATGCCAACTTTTGGATTCTGAAGGTCATCAGTGATCCATCTGGAAGTTTCATTTTAATAAAGTGTCCAGAATCTACTCCCATTCCTTCCCTTGGTGGCCTCAACACAAAGGGATGGGGAGAACAGTACAAGCAGAATACTGCTGTCATTATTATAATTCCCAGCCCTCTCTCACTGGCTACCAGGTGATAAGCTTTTCGGCTTCTCAATGGAAAACTCTTCCAGAAAACAATGCCAATGTGTAGAAACAAACAAACAACAACAACAAAAAACATCAAACATTGTAGATCCACAAACATGAAGATATATGCTCAGATTATTACCACAATAAATGGGGAAATAAATACAAGATAGTTGATATACAGGACAAGTTTAACACCTTTAACGACATAATACAAGTTCTTTAGCTTATTACTTCATCATTTATTGACTGTTGAAACTCTTCTCCATATGCTCTAAAAATCTCCTCTTAAGGGAGAGCCAGCTATTCCTTTTACTACGTTGTTCCTAACTTCTGTTTATTTGCATGGTGTTGTTCTCACTATTATGTTATTAACATTAAACGGGGGCCCATTTCTTAGGTAATCTAGAATGTGAATGCTCAGTTTAGTCTCAGTTGTACCATCTTCTTTTAGATGAATTCTAAATGTGTTTTATTTTTTATTTTACACCATTCTGTGATCACTAATAAGGATGTGTGTGTGTATGTGTGTATTTGTTGAATTGTATACCTTTCCCTAAAATTATTGTAAACTCATTTTATTTCTGTTAGCTAGCCTTGATATATTTTCTCTTACAATAAATATAATACCATGCCATACCATACCATACCATACTATACCATACCATACCATACCATACCATACCATACCATACAATGCCATTCCAAACGTCTTTTAATCAATACTGTCCACTTAACAAATGGGTGAGGTAAAGTTCTGGAAGAAGAAGGTTAAGGAAGAATAGCAACAAGAGTACAGGTATAGGGTTAACCTTGAAAAGGAAGATACTTGTCTTTCTTTGAGACAGGAAGAAAACTTCATTTGTTATTTTTTTTTAAAGATTTATTTATTTGACAGAGAGAAATCACAAGAGAGGCAGGCAGAGAGAGAGGAAGGGAAGCAGGCTCCCCGCTGAGCAGAGAGCCCGATGTGGGACTCAATCCCAGGACCCTGAGATCATGACCTGAGCTGAAGGCAGCGGCTTAACCCACTGAGCCACCCAGGTGCCCTTCATTTGTTATTTTTGATGTTCTTGTTTGAGAGTCTCATTAGAATAGAACTAAGTTGTGGCTGAAGGCTCCATTCATTTTAACTCCTACCCAAGATAGAGTGGGATCTGACCTTGTCAATTTTAGTAAAAACCTTTTTCATTCATGTAGTATTTTACCCAGATGACCCCATGGAAAATCCTTTGGGGGTACGTTGTGACTGTTGTCATACTTTCAACAAAAAGTTACTATGTGAAAAATTTAGCAGCGACCCCTGACATCTTTGAAGACATCTAAACTTGTTACTTTAAAAAGATCTGCATTTCAGGGCTCTTATGGAAGACTGCCCCATAAAACAAAGCACTCCACATGAATGTTTAATGACAATGGTAAAATAATGATGTTAAAAGCAATAGCTCATCAGGAAGATAATGAAATTCTGAAGTAAGTGAGAAACATATTATTTTCAGTTAGAATATGATTACTGAATCATTTTTAACCAGTAAAGAAGTTTGGGGCACCTCCAGAAAGTCATTGGTTTATTTCCTTGCGGAATTGTGTAAAGATTCTCTCCCTTTTTCAAACCAGGCTAACAGCTACCATTCTTTTAATACTCTTTCTTTTTTTTCCTGAAATCTGACACAATCAACTTTTCCAGATTCTTTACTGAAAGAGATTCCTTTTACTCAATTTGTCCAACATGAAATTAGAGTCAAAAGCTGTCTTAGCAACTACAAGGACATGATTTACTTACAAAAGTGTTTCTTCCACTTGGGTACCTTGAACCAGAAGAAAAGAAGACAAAACCTTTGCTGATTGGATTGAGATGCACTGACTTCTTCAGGTATCTGACTGGATTCCTCAGGGGAAAGGCTGGGAGTTGCTAAACCAGAAAGGTTATAGTGGTGCTTGAAGGGAGCATAAAAGGCTATGACATGGCTGACATTCTCAACATTTTCAACAACTGTTTCATGGCTGAAGACAAACTCCTCTTCATTTTTTCAAGATCTGGCCATGTTTCCATGACCTCATTTCCCTGAATGACATCATTTTCCCTCCCCATCACTCAGGCACAAGGACTCTAATGATTACTAAGAGTTGTGGCTTCTACCTCTCTAACTTCCATCACTTCACCTTTATTTCCATTAGGACTGCTCTAGAATTTGAAGGTTGCATAACCTCATTCCTGAACTGTACTTCTAACTCTGTGTCTGTCTGTATTAATCACTTCCAGCCGGTATGTCTTTGACCTCTCCTCATGCCAATACATCTAAAACACTGCTACCCTATAATTTTCCTTATTGTTTTTGTGCTCTGCTTAGAAACTTCCAGTGTCTCTCTATTGCTAACAGGATAAAGTAAAAAACCCTTAGCAAGTACTCAAAGCCCTTTGTAATCTGGCTTTATTTTAACAGTGTGCTCATTTTTAATCTCCCAAATAAACAGTTCACTTTCCTGCACTAGACTATTGTCAATGCTTGAACTTTTTTTTCTTCCACAAGGAAAAGTCTTATCTCTCTTTAAATTATACACATCTCAAGATTTTCCATAAATGTCATCTTCTCTATATGAAACAGTCTTTAATTCTTCTGGTTGAACGTAGTCTCCCTCTCCATGTTTCTCTCAGAGCTCTTTGAAGTGCCATAACAGCAGTGCTTCTTGGACTTCACTGTGTATCAGATCCCCTGGGATCTTGTTAAAATGCAGATTCAGAATCAGTAATTCTGAAATGAATCTGAGATTATGCATTTCTAATAAGCTCCCAGTGGATACCCTTGCTGCTGGACCTTGGACCTACTTTGAGGAACTCCAGTGTTTATAGAGGTGCAGCCCTGGTCACCGTTTTGCCTGTACTGGAGTCTGCTGGAAGCACAGATTCCTTCCCATAAGGACTGTCTCTTTCAAAGCCAGCTCTTGGTTATACCTATATCTCACACACTTCCTACTCTGATGCCTTGCTGGCAATTCTGGTGAAAGATTCAGCCAATGAAGCAATTGAAAAAAAATCCACATCAAAATCAAGAGTGTGGGGCGCCTGGGTGGCTCAGTGGGTTAAGCCGCTGCCTTCGGCTCAGGTCATGATCTCAGGGTCCTGGGATCGAGTCCCGCATCGGGCTTTCTGCTCAGCAGGGAGCCTGCTTCCCTCTCTCTCTCTCTGCCTGCCTCTCTATCTGCTTGTGATCTCTCGCTGTCAAATAAATAAATAAAATATTTAAAAAAAAATCAAGAGTGTGGTTCATCTGAAAATGTATTTCCCAGTTATCTTCAATGGTAGAGGATTCTCTAATAGTGCAGAGAGCTTATGACTTGCTGAGTTGGCACACTTATTCATCATCTGATTTATTTCCTATCATTCAAGAGACATGTAAAGGAGCTCCTTTGTCTTATAGTACCACTATTTGATCCCCTGAGGGATTTCATATGCTAGCCTGATGCCCCCTTTACTATTTCTGTTTGTTTCTATGTTGAATGCCTTAGGTAGCATTGCAAATGGCAAGATTTTATTCTTTTTGATGGATGAGTCATATTTCATTGTATATATACCACATATTTTTTATCCATTTATTTTTAATCCACTAAAAAAGTTCTTTGCGAATTATCTTTAAATTTAAAAATGTAAATGACATAAATATTGGAAATTAATCACAAGAATGTAATAATGGCATTGCAAATAGCAAAATTTATAAGAAACTAAGTAAAATGGTGTAAAGATACCAAATTATACATAATGTATAATCTGTAATCTGTAAATCATATAAAATTAAAATTTGGTATTATAAGAACTTGCATATTTTTAAACTTAGAAGATATTTTACATAATATATTGTTGGTGATATTAAAATTGTATTAAAATTTTGCTGGTAATATGCACTTACAGAAATTTTAGTAATACTGTCAGTTATTTTTATTTTGTTAATTCAAGTAAATTTATACTTAATATATTTTAATAAAAAGTAAGTATAATTCTGTATGTATATAAAAAAGATTATATCCCAAATGGCTGGGCCTACTGGAATTTCAATGGCTGGATCTGTGAGTGTGGCAGGATGCTACTACAAGGGTTCCCAATGATCCCCACCTCCTGGTTATTCAAGTTCTTGTGTAATCCTCTCCCTTTGGGTGTGCCTGGACCTAGTGACTTGCTTCTAATGAATAAATATGGCAAATGTGAATGGGTACCACTTCTGACATTAGGAAAAATATTGTCATTTCTATTTTGCTTACAAATTTCTCTCTTTCTTTGACTTTCTTACTTGCACACTTTGATTAAGCAAATTGCTGTGTTGGGCAGGGCTCATGGCAAGGAATTGAGGGTAGTCTCTTACTGACAGCCAGTGAAACTGAAGCCTTCAGTCGTCAACAACCAGCGAGGTACTGAATCCTGCCAACACCCACAAGAGAGACTTTGGCAGTGGATATTTACGTAGCCAAGCTATAAGATGAAGGCAGCCCTGTTTCTAACCTTGGCTGCAGCCTTGTCAGACACCTGATCCAGAGAATTCAATTAAGATGCATCTGGATTTTTGAACTACAGAAACTGTGAGATAATAAATATTTGTGGTTTTAAGCCACTAAGTTTTAAAGTGATTTGTTATGCAGCAATACCTAATTAATATAGGAGAGGGAGTTGAGGGAAACTGGAAGGGGAGATGAACCATGAGAGACTATGGACTCTGAAAAACAACCAGAGGGTTTTGAAGGGGCGGGGGGGTGGGAGTTTGAAGAACCAGGTGGTGGGTAATAGGGAGGGCACGTACTGCATGGAGCATTGGGTGTGGTGCAAAAAACAATGAACACTGTTACGCTGAAAATAAACAAATAAAAAAATATATAGTGGGTCTCATTCCTTATGCATTTATAATTGATCTCTTTATCAATAATGTTCATTATGCTTTTTGCATTGATATCCAAATTTTCACCTTGGAACTCTATAATAATAATAAAATACATTTAAAAGCTTGTTATGCTAAACATTGGCTGAAATGTAAAAGTGACATACAGGAATACTTCAGAGGTATTGCAGTTTTGATTCCAGACTACTGCAATAAAGTGAGTATCATAGGGAAAAAGTGAGTTAAATAAGTTTTTTGGCTTCCCAGTGAATTAAATGTTAACACTATAGTGTAGTCTATTAAGTGTGCAATAGCATTATTCCTAAAAATGCAAAACCTTAATTAAAAATATTTTATTGCTAAAAATGCTGTCGTTTGAACTTTTAACAAACTGTAATCTTTTTGCTGGTGGCCGGTCTTGCCTCTCAGTGTTGATGGCTGCTGGCTGATCAGTTGCTGAATGTGGTTGCTGAATGGCTGTGGGAAATTCTTAAAATAAGACTGTAATAAAGTTTCCCACCTCAACTGACTCTTCTTTTCATGAACAATTTCTCTGTAGCTCACAATGCTATTTCACAGCATTTTGCCCCCAGTAGAACTTCTTTCAAAATTGGGATCAGTTCTCTCAAACCCTATCACTGCTTTATCAACTAGGTTTGTGTGATATTCTAAATCTTTTGCTGTCATCTCAGCAATTTTAATAACATCTTCCCTAGAAGTAGTTTCCTCTTCAAAAAACTACTTTCTTTGCTCATCCATAGGAAACAATTCATCTGTTAAAGTTTTACCTTGAGATTGCAGTAATTCAGTCACATCTTCAAGCTCCAATTGTAATTCTAGTTTTCTTACTATTTCTACATCTGTGGTTACTTCTTCCACTGAAGTCTTGGACCTCTCAGAGTCTTCCATGAGGGTTGCAATCAATATATTCCAGACTCTTATTAGTGTTGATATTTTTGACCTTTCCCCATGAATTGTGGATGTTCTCAATAGCCCCTAGAATGGTAAATCCTTTCCTTAAAGGTTTTTAATTTCCTTCACCCAGACCCACCAGAGGAATCACTAACTAGTGCAGCTATAACCTTATGAAATTTATTTCTTAAATAATAAATTTAAAAGTCAATATTGTTGTGTCTCAGAGAATAAGGAGGTCCAAAGAGAAGAAGAAAGATGGGGAAAAGCTGATTGGTGGAGCAGTCAGAACACATACCTTTAGTGATGTGTTAAACAGCTAAGTTTACTGTCTTATATGGGTGTGGTTCATGGAGCCCAAAACAATTATAATAGTAATGTCAAAGGCAGTTTATCATAGATCACCATAACAAATATAATAATAATGAAAAAGTTCAAAATATTGTGAGAAATTGCCAAAATGTGACCTTGAACATGAACCAAGCAAATGCTGTAGGAAAAATGTTCTGGTACATGTGCTTACATGTGTTTGATGCAGGGTTGCCAAAACCCTCCGATTTGTAATAAAAAAAGAGAGAGAGAGAGAGAGAGAGAAAAAGAAAAGCACAATAAAATAAGTTATGCCTGCAAATGAATTAAATATCCAGAAAGATGCCACTTTCTAGTCTTTGTTCAATCTGAAGATACAGAAAAAAAAAATGGATGAATCTGTGAGGTTTCTGAATAGATACTTGTACTGCACAAGTAGGCCCCTGGATATGAGAAGAGGGTGTAGAGAAGACTAAAGGCTGAGATAGAGGGTACCTTTTATGAGACACATTCATAGCAAAGCTGATATTCAAAATTGATATATGAACCACTGAGTCTTATTTCTCTAACCAGGGTTATATTTTTGTTAAACAAACTATTGCTTTTTGGAACACTATGATGCCTCTTCAATATAACTGAGGCCAAATTTCCTTGAAATTTCTATTAAAATGCAAACTATTGCTAATATATCCAAGACTTCTCAACAATATTATTCAGCTGAAGTCTTTTCATATCAGACTCCAGTCCAGTCAGAATACATTTGACTGCTACCTATGTCCCAAGGAAATCTTATTCAAGTAAACATTAAATAAGAATAGAGGCTGCCTGGGTTGCTCAGTTGATTAAGTGTCTGCCTTCAGGGAGGTCATGATCCCAGGGTCCCTGCTCAGTGAGGAGTCTGCTCTTCCCTCTTCCTTTGCCCTTCTCCCCTGTTTGTCCTTGCACGGGTTCTCTCTCTCTCTCTCTCTCTCTCTCTTGCTCACTCACAAATCAGTAAATAAAATAAAAAAAAAAAGAATAGAAGTCACTGCCAATTCTGACCTAAATTTTTAGTGAATCAGGAATGCTAATAAACTGTCATTTTTTGGTATTCTAGGAAAACATATAAAGGTGATGTGGTAGGATTTCACAAATAATCCTCTCTATGCTTCAGTCCACGAGTCTTAAAACTGTTTAAATGATGTTAAACTTCTCTTGGATATAGAGAAAAAGGCAATTAGAGGTATTCTTGAGGTCACTTAGGTCAGCTACAGAGCGATGCAGCTGTTGATAAAAAGTGAAAATCTGTGCTTATAGAACTGGTCTCTCAGGCCCTAGGAGGCCATCTTCTCAATTTGTTATAATGGGTCACATATAGGCCCTCCTTGTCTGCCTTTTTTACTTCTTTATTGACCATCCATGGGATTTGTTATTTGATTTAGACTTGCTTAGGATATTTCTTGTATGCCTTGATTTAAGGGTCTCGGTTTTCACACCTTAATGCAATTCATCCTTTGTCTCCCATTTTTATTTGGTTGGGAGAGACCATTATCAGATTCTTACCGATGTGGGTCATGCTTAGCACTGATGTATGCTTCTACTCCTGGATTTTTTTTTATTTTTTATTACATCTCTGACAATGGGGACCAAGCCTTGGAGTGAATAAGGTGTGTGGAAAACAGTTACAAGGTATCTCACCAATCATGAGGCAGGGTCTAACTCTTAAAGAAATGCAGACACTATAATGAAATCAGGAGACGTAGCCCTCCTCTCTCATCTTTACAAGCTTAGGGATTAACTAAGAACTCAGTGCTTGTGTAATGGTCTAGAAGCAGTACCAGTTTCACATTCTAATAAATCAATGCTGCATGCCTTAAACATGGGCGCTTTTTTTTTTTTCCTTTTGGAAGTGTGGAAGTAGGAGTGCACCATAGTAATAGAAGGCTAAGTGTACCAGTCTTATCTTTGCAACCTATTTTCTCACCACAACCCTGTAGATAAGATACCGCACCAACTTAATCCCCAGTCTCACGAAGGACAAAACTAGTTGAAATCACATGAATATAATGACAATCAGTCAAGACAAGCTGCTACTTGGGGCTCCTCACATTGTGCTGCAGGCACTTTCAATAGACTGTTCTCACAGTACCTGCTGTCACTTTCTATGCATTAAAGCAGGAACTGAGAGATAAGATGCTCAACCCTGTAAGGAATGCTTCTTGCAGGATAGGACAAAATCCAAATATACTTAAAGACTATTGGACTGGATATCAGGAGTCCTGGATTTGTCTTGGCTTTATTGCCAGTCACCTGGGTGGTTTTGAGTGATCATTTGAATTTACTGGGTCTGTAAAATAATTTGGTTGACCTTAAAAGTTTTTCTCAGTTCTAAGGGTCCTTAAATAGCTTGTCTGCATCTTAAACAACATTAGCATTCCGGTAAGTGTTCTGGACAAAGAATTGATGGATTTTACATTCTGAGATCACAGGTCCTGGAGGAGACAGCACACATTCAAACTGTCAGCAGCTACCTGATTACAAACCCACTAACAGCTGTGGTATTCTTGCTGCCTGCTGGTATTGCAGCCTGTAGGAAGGCTTCTTTGCCCCAGAGAGAAATGGCCAGGAGAGTCACAAAGGATGCTCCATGTCGATGGTTCTGTCCAAGAAACAGAGTTCAGTGAACACTTATTGAAACCAGATTAGCCTCTGGAGTTAATTATAAAATGGAAATGGTACCGGCTCTTTTTTGGTCACATATATACTACTGAGTGAGATAAAAAAAACACTAGGCATGTGTAAGATATACCTTTCCAGGCTCTCCTTGGCTACAGAAAGTTGCAAGGAAGAACAAGTTAGTAATTTTTGTTTTTCAAGTTGGAGCACATACAGTGTGATTGAAAATTGCTTCATAGCTCTTCATAATGAAATGTGATTTATAAGTTGCCGATCAGATTCCTCTCTGTCTCTCAGGGTGCGTGTTATTCTTACTTTTTCTAGACTTCTCTCCGTAACTTAGTGAGCTCTTGGCCAGTGGGGCTTAGTCAGGAGGGGGGAGGTTGGGAGAGACATGAGGATTAAGTATTAAACAATTAAAGTGAAAAGAAGATGACCATTTCCATGAGATAATACAAAAAGGCCACAATAAGGTGCTGAGGTAATATATTTTATGAAACAAGGTATACATATTTTATGAAACAAGGACCAGTTTTGTTCTCTTTTAAAATTTGGTACTCTGGGAAAGAATGTTGAAATAAGTAGTCAAATAGCCAAAGCAGAGGTCCTTCACAGTCTCTACACGAATTGTGTCTCAATGGTAGGTAAGGACATGGCAGCTTTCCTTTGCTTTGGTGAGACTGAGCGCGTGTCTATGAATCACATGGGCATGGAGGCTGTTAGGGCTGTTGTTTTGACCTGTCTGTACAAGGATTGGTTCACTTGGATCTTATTTGTATAGGTGACCCAGGAATATTCTATGAAGAATTCACACTAAGGAAAGAAAAGTTGATACACAAAAATTTGGTTCACAAGCAGTGGGCCAGGACAGAGGAGAAGATGGTTTTATGGACTGTGTTCAGTTTGAGTCCTTGGAAGAGATGGTTTTATAAAAGTGTCAGTAAAACTAGTTAATACTAAAAAAACACAACAGTAAAAAAAAAACAATCAAAAAAAAACCCAAACCACAACTGTTTCATTAAATTCTCTAGATTTTAAAAAATTAAGATTATTTTTAAGATTTATTATTATTTTTAAGATAAGATTTAAGATTTATTTTAATATCAGTTTGAGGTTTACAGAAAAATTGAGCAGAACATACAAAGATTTCCTAAGTACTCTCTGCCCCCTCACATGTATAACCTCCACATTATCAATATCCCCCACCAAAGTGGCACATTTGTTACAATTGATGAATCTATGTTGATACATCATATTAACCCAAAGTCCATAATTCACATTAAGATTCATTTTTAGTGTTGTATGTTCTATGGATTTGGACAAATGTATGATGAAATACATCCATTATTAAGTATTATAGAGAGTATTCAAAATGCTGATATATATAACATATTTAATTTTTTTACCGAATTTGGTTGACAGAAAATGTTACATTAATTCCAGGTGTACATTGTAGTGATTGGACAGTTTTATACATTATGCTACACTCACTACAAGTGTAGTTACTACCTGTCATCATACAACACAGTTACAATATCATTGACTACATTCCTTATTCTATGTCTTTTATTCCCATAACGTATTCATTCCACAATGGGAAGACTGTATCTTCCATTCCCCTTCAACCATTTTGTTCAGATCCCCACCTCCTCCCCTCTGCCAGCCATAAGTTTGTTCTCTGTATGTACAGGTCTATTTTGCTTAAAGTGCTGATATGGAGGACATATACTTGTTGCAACCATACCGGCCATGTCAGCCAACTCTCACTGGCTTCAGCAAGGGGCCTGCAGGAATATAGACTGGGAAGCAGTTAAATGGTGTCCCTGACATGTAGGCCAAGGAAACTGCTTCATGTACCACAGGGAAGACACCCTCTAAGGACTCCCAGAACAATCTGAGAGGGCTAGTCACAGAAATGCTCTTTGGGTTACACAAAACTCTTTGGGTTACCCTAACTGCTCTGGTTACATAAGCAAAGAACAGATAGCCTTTATGCAAGTTTATGAACTATTTCCTCCCTGCTGCCATAATCCTGTTGCTTTTTTCAGCAACATAATAAAACGGTTTTAATGAAACCAATAAAAATGATTCCCCCTGCAAAAGGCTGGTGATTCTCAGCTTGCAACATAAGGCCTTGCAGTTTTGGGTTACTGAGTAAGGGAATTAATCGGTGTTATGTTAGATGCAAGGGGATTCCCCAGTGTTCTGTGATAGAAGCATATTAAGAACCACAAATAAAAATAGCAGCATAATTAAAATATAATGTGAACTCTAAAAAGGTCAAACCTCAGCCTGTTCCATCATCTGGCCTGAGGCCTCTGGACAAGAGGAGTGTCAAAATTTTGTTTTTGAAAAAAAATCTTATTTTGACATTTTAAATTAAATGCAGGTAATTCTTGTGGAATGAGCACGACTTTGAAGTAATAAGAACATAATTTTTGTGGAATGATCACCACTTTGAATTAATAAAAACTATGCTACTTTGATTTGCTTCTTCCCTGAATATTTTTTTCATCTGGCAGATCCACATTATGTTCCTGGCACCTGGGCATTCACCTAGTGCCAGTGGCTTGTGGGGGTTCTGGGGCCATTCAAAGGGAATGTATTAGGTGCTTTTGTGAATGACATGGCATAGTGTCACACTTTATGGAATGTAGTCTGGATTCTGTTAAAACTTGGCTTGCAAATTTCACAGGATTTATTGGTCCCAATATTAGAATATCTTCTTTTATCTCTTCTCAGTTTGACCTGCTTCTTCTTATCAGTGCTGCACATAGTGGGCAAGAGGAGGAGCCCCTGATGCTTAGCTGGGTTAGACATCTTGTCTTGTTGCATGTATCATGATTGACATTGCCAGTGAGTTCAGCATTCTTCATTTCTCCCTATTTTTTTTACTGAGGCATGAACGGCACAAGTGGAAGTATACAGCTGACTGAATTTTTATGTATGTATGCACATGCTGTGTAACTACTACCCAGATTAAGATAAAAAACATTTCCAGGAAGTTTTCTCATGCCACTTCCTGGTTAATACCATGGTCCCAGAGGTAATCATTATTTGGACTTCTCCGCATACAGAACGTATTCCTTTGTATCTGACTTCTTTTAGAGCCATGTCTGTAAGATTTATCCAAGTTGGTGCATATATTAGTCATTTGATTTTTTTTTCCATTTTATTTATTTTTTCAGCGTAACAGTATTCATTGTTTTTGCACAACACCCAGTGCTCCATGTTTTATTACTGTACCATATTTCACTGTACAAATCCACTATGTTTTACTTATTTATTCTCCCATTCATGGATTGTCTCAGTTTATGACTTTTATGATAAACCTACTCTGAACATCTGTCTTTTTGGTGGACATAAGCATACACTTGTCTTTGGTACAAAGCTAACACAAGGACTGCTAGATTATAGGACAGAAAGGGGTTTAGTTTACTAGTTACTGAGTTTTTGAAGTGTTTGAAACTTTTAATTGATCCCTATTATCAGCAACATTTAGTATTTTTCTTTAAATTTTTTAAGAATGATTTTATTTATTTATTTGACACAGAGAGAGTACAAGTAGGCAGAGCGGCAGGCAGAAAAGAGAGGGAGAAGCAGGCTCCCTGGCAAGCAGGGAGCCCGATGCAGTGTTCAATCCCAGGACCCTGGGATCATGACCTGAGCTGCTCAATTGGCTAGGCCACCCAGGTGCCCCTTTCTTTAATTTTTAATTTTAAAGAAATTATGGATTCTGAGGAAGTTGCAAAATTGTGCAGAAGAATAGCTTTAACTAGATTCTCTCAGCATTTACATCTTACCTGACCATAGTACAATATTGTAAGCAGGAGACTGACATTGATGCAGTGTGTAGTATAGTTTCATATCTTATCACAAGGTTTGTTTGTATAACCAACATCCCGGTTAAAATACAGAACGATTCCATCACCATAAAGTTGTCCCTTGTGTTGTCTTTTTATAGTCACACCCAACCAACATTTTTTTCCTCCAGCATTCCTAATTCTTGGTACCGTCTTACCTGTTCTACTCTACAGTGACAAATCACTGTAAGGATGGGATATAAACACAATCACACTGTAGTGAGTTTTTGAGATTAGCTTTTTTCACTCAGGATAATGTCCTTGAGATGCACCCTATTTATTGCACATAACAACAGTAGTTCCTTTTTATTGTGGAATAGCATTCTGTGACATGGCATGACCTTAGATTCTAGGGCATTTTTTCCAGTGGAGGACAGAAGCTGTGGTTGCTCATGATTAATGTAGTCTGACTGGGCAATTTTCATCAGAAACTTATAGAAGTCATGATAAATGAGCAAAAGGTAATGATGGCAATCAGAATATAGTCATGTGAAGGAAGATGTCTAGCAATCTTCCATTGAGTTGTTTACAGTGTTTTCATCAAGAAATAGGTCTGGGTCTAATTGCTATTTGAGTCCCTTTAATCAAATGTTTTTGACATTTTCTAGAAATAAAGATAAAGAAAGAGCAATGGAGACAGATTCCCTTTACAGGAACTGGAGTCCCTGAGGGAACTTGAGATGTTTGAAGCAGAATTACTAAGAACTAGAACTGATTTTCGAAAACATAGTCAGAACTTAGTCATACAAATAGTGCTGTTCCTCCCTAGATAATTATCTTGGAAGCTATAAAATTATTCCAATGATAATGCCTTATTTAAAAAGAATTTCTAGAACCATTATTTTAGAGTTGTTTTTGTAGTCTGTAACATTTACTTGAAAATCCTGGCCAGTTACCTTTTTTGAGTGTGACTAATATTTTAAGTGACACGAGACAAATAGAACTAAGTCTGATGAACATGTTGTGGGTCAAACTAGGAATACTGGTTTTGATGCTAAACAAGATTTAATAAACCAATTACATTTGATTTTCTTGTAGCTTATATTTGGTTTCTGATAGCAGTTCCAAGAAAAAAAATCCAAACCTGTTTTGAGCAGTATCAGCACTTGAATAAGTGTCTCTCAAGGTGTCCATTGTGAAAAAGGCAGCACATACTTGAATGAGTAAGTTCTGGTATAGTCATCAAAAAAAGTGAGAGTTATTATTTTTCATTAACTTTATCACTTCTAGTCTAATTTTATGGTTTCTCATGTTCTTCATTTCTATATAATACATATATAAATTAATATTTTATACCTATGTTATATTTTTAACTTTTAAAAGTATTTATTTCTTACTAACTTTTTAATTTTCCCAATAAGGTCACAAATATATTATTTCATAAACATTCAGTTAGAAATGAAAAATTGAAATTACAGAGAATTTAAGGGACTTTTTAAAAAAAGGGATAATAAGTGGTAAATGCAAGAACTCCAGTAAAAATCGGTGGGTTTTTGGTCACAGTGCAGTGATAGTCCTTTTTATGACATGGTATCAGAAATAGTAGAAGGCAGCTATTTTTTTTAAAGGATAGGTAGATCTATACTGTCTTGGTGATCACAGCTTTGTAGTAAATCTTGGAATCAGGTAATATGATGCCCCGGCTTTGTTTTTCTTTTTCAACATTTCCTTAGCTATTCAGAGTCTTCTCTGGTTCCATACAAATTTTAGGATTGTTTGTTCTAGCACTTTGAAAAATGGGGGTGGAATTTTGATCGGGATGGCATTGAAAGTATAGATTGCTCTAGGCAGTATAGACATTTTAAAAATGTTTATTCTTCTGATCCATGAGCATAGAATGGTCTTCCATCTTTTTGTGTCTTCTTCAATTTCTTTCCTGAGTGTTCTGTAGTTCCCTGAGTACAGATCCTTTACCTCTTGGTTAGGTTTATTCCCAGGTATCTTATGGTTCTTGGTGCTATAGTAAATGGAATCGATTCTCTAATTTCCCTTTCTGTATTTTCATTGTTCGTGTATAAGAAAACAGCTGATTTCTGTGCATTGATTTTGTATCCTACCACATCAGTGAATTGCTGTATGAGTTCTAGTAGTTTGGGGGTGGAGTCTTTGGGGTTTTCCATATAAAGTATCATGTCATCTGTGAAGAGAGAGAGTTTGATTTCTTCTTTGCCAATTTGAATATGTTTTATTTCTTTTTGATGTTTGATTGCTATTACTAGGACTTCTAGTACTATGTTGAACAAGAGTGGTGAGAGTGGGAATCCTTGTGTTCTTGATCTCAGTGGGATGGCTGACAGTTTTTACCCATTGAGAATGATATTTGCTGTGGGTTTTTCATAGATCGATTTTATGAAGTTGAGGAATGTTCCTTCTATCCCTATACTTTGAAGAGTTTTTTTTAATTAATTTATTTTTTTTTCAGCGTAACAGTATTCATTGTTTTTGCATAACACCCAGTGCTCCATGCAATACGTGCCCTCCCTATTACCCACCACCTGTTCCCCCAACCTCCCAACCCCGACCCTTCAAAACCCTCAGGTTGTTTTTCAGAGTCCATAGTCTTTTATGGTTCACATCCCCTTCCAATTTTTTTTTTTTATAAACATATAATGTATTTTTATCCCCAGGGGTACAGGTCTGTGAATCGCCAGGTTTACACACTTCACGAAGAGTTTTAATCAGGAAAGGATGACACCAAAATAGACACATAGACCAATGGAACAGAGTAGAGAGTCTAGACATAGACCCTCAACTCTATGGTCAACTAATCTTCAACAAAGCAGAAAAAATAACTGGAAAAAAGACAGTCTCTTCAATAAATGGTGCTGGGAAAATTGCACAGCTCTGTATAGAAGAATGAAATTCGACCATTCTCTCACACCATACACACATAAGAAATGGATAAAAGACCTCAATGAGAGGCAAAATCTATCAAAATCCTAAAGGATAACATAGGCAGCAGCCTCTTTGACATAGCAACTTCTTTCAGATACGTCTCCAAAGACAAAGGAAACAAAAGCAAAAATGAACTTTTGGGACTTCATCAAGATCAAAATCTTCTGCATAGCAAAGGAAATAGTCAGCAAAACAAAGAGGCAACCCACGGAATGGGAGAAGATATTCGCAAATGACTTTACAGACAAGGAAGGGGCTGATACCCAAGATCTATAAAGAACTCCTCAAACTCAACACCCAAAAAGCAGATAATCATGTCAAAAAATAAGCAGAAGACATGAACAGACACTTCTCCAATGAAGACATACAAATGGCTAATAGACACATGAAAAAATATTCATCATCATTAACCATCAGGGAGATTCAAATCAAAACCACTTTGAGATACCACCTTACAGCAGTTAGAATGGCCAAAATTAATAGGACAGTTAACAACAAGTGTTGGAGAGGATGTGGAGAAGGGGGAAGCCTCTTACACTGTTGGTGGGAATGCAAGTTGGTGTAGCCACTTTGGAAAACAGTGTGGAGATTCCTCAAGAAATTAAAAATA
This sequence comes from Meles meles, assembly GCF_922984935.1. Classification (NCBI taxonomy): domain Eukaryota; kingdom Metazoa; phylum Chordata; class Mammalia; order Carnivora; family Mustelidae; genus Meles; species Meles meles. The sequence goes on along the minus strand of NC_060070.1, from coordinate 44,804,003 downwards.
GAGTTGCCCAAGACCCTGCAATTGCACTACTAGGTATTTACCCCAAACACACAGATGTAGTGAAAAGAAGGGCCGTCTGTACCCCAATGTTTATAGCAGCAATGGCCACGATCACCAAACTGTGGAAAGAGCCAAGATGCCCTCCAATGGATGAATGGATAAAGAATATATGGTCCATATATACAATGGAATATTACTTAGCCTTCAGAAAAGATGAATACCCAACTTTTGTATCAACAAGGACAGGACTGGAGGAGATTATTATGCTGAGTGAAATAAGTCAAGAAGAGAAAGTCAGTTATCATATAGTTTCATTTACTTGTGAAGCATAAGGAATAACATGGAGGACATTAGGAGAAGGAAGGAGAAGTGAATTGGGATAAATCGGAGAGGGAGAAGAAGCATGAGACTGTGGACTCTGAGAAACAAACTGTGGGTTTTGGAGTTGGGGGGGAATGGGTGAACCTGGTGGTGGGTATTAAGGAAGGCATTTATTGCATGGAGCACTGGGTGTGGTGAATAAACAATAAGCCTGGAAACACTGAAAAAATAAAATAAAATTAAGATGTTAAAAAAAAGAAAAAAATAAAGATGTGTTTATCTAAAAATTGTTCAAAGTAAAATAATATTTTTGTGGAGCAGCATTTAAAAAAAAAGTATTTGCAAGCTGATCTAAACCATCATTTAAAAAATAATTATCTCATTTGATTCAGTCAATAATTGTACTTTCGTCACTTCGGGCTAAGTGGATTTTCCCCTTGTTTCTAACCATAGTATTTGAAGCAGGATGCTTTTGTGGCATTTTAAACCAGGGCATTTGATTTTTCTATGCACTGCTCAGAGGATCAGTATAGTACCTGCACCCTGTGCTGGTCTGCAACATGCTGTTGTTCAGTAAATGCCTATGGAAAAAGAGATCCACACCCTGGTACAACCTTTGGGAACAATGCGTCCCTTCCTCGGGGGAGAAATGGCCTTCACCCAGAATGGTCTGCTGCTGTGTCTCACAGTCGCTATGCTTGTCCGAAGTACTCTAGTAACTCCCTGCTAACACTTCTCTGCATGTTCTCAGTACAGTGATGAATACAGTTCACCATGATAAGCCCTATTCCAGAAACTGTCCCTTTCATCACAGGACTAGCTCTTCTCCTTGCACTATCTGCAGTTGCTTGCCTTGATTAAAGGATAGAAGCTTCCTAATAACATTAGCCTAGAAGAACTGCACTCAGAGAACTTTAAGTCTTTCTCTCTTTTTAACTCATGTTCAGCTATATATCGATCTTATAGGCAATCCAAGACTGATTTCTTAGAATTCTGCAGGGCCTTGCTTTTCCTTTTGGCATGAATTACCTATTTCTATCTTCGATCTTCACCAATATGTCTCTTTCTGTTCAGTCCAGCACAGTTGCGATTTTAAGTGCAGTAAAGTGGGGATCAGTGTGGGGGGCATTCTTTTCTTCCTCAATGAAAATTTTCCAAAGCTGGGAAACTTAACAGAATTACTGGTATTTCTTTTTATTTTTAAACAAAGAGAAAATTTCTTATATTATGATAGATTTTAATTTCCAGATTTTAAATAGTAAGGGGAAATTTCTCAGGTTGTCTGACATCATGAACATACATGGACTTCTTTTGTATGAAGAAAAGAGTAGAAATGTTCCCAAAATGGGAAAAATACTTGTGTCAAAAGCATTCCAAAGTTGTAAGATTTCTTTTCTTAAGCCCCTTGAAAAGCCAATGCTCTGAAACTTTATTGAAACAAAACCTTAATCAGTTAAACCAAGACTCAGAGGAGCCAGGATTCCTAAAATAGCGTTTGTCACATTATTTTGTGTAGATCAGAGGGTATCTGCTCTCCAAATATGGGAACATGTATTTATGTTTATGTTCATCTGCTGTGCATACAACCTTAGACGAAGATTATTAAAATACAGATTTCTTCTAAGCCTTTAGTTGATCCTGTAAAGATTAAGTTAGTATGTGACTTAAGGTATTTTACAAAACAGTCACACAGAGTAAATCCTATAATCCTGGGATTTCAAGTGAATAAAGACGCTTCACATGTATCCAGGATCTTTATCAAAATGAAATGTTGTTTTTAAGGGAAATATTTTTGCTTTTGGAGAAGCATAAAGAGAACAGTGTGGAATAAATAAGAGCGGTGACCCAAGTTCTGTAATTGTATTAACCTTATTTTTCAAATAAATTAAAAGAAAGCCAAAAAAAGATAAAATTAGTAGGGACTGGTGTATTTAAGTGTATTAAGCAGTAGGAAGATAGAAGATGAGGAAGAGAGGAGCCAGTGCCTAGGAATAGGTCCTGTTCCTCTCATACAGTCCATAATGATTGGCCATAGCTCTGGGCCAAGACAGCAGTCCTTCTCAAACGTGAAGCCATCAACTTCAGTCGTCCACAAAATGCCTCTCACTGAAACTGCTGATGAAAATGTTTAGAATTCAGAGGTTAATAATGCCTTTTTGGGTTTTTTTAGAAGAGCAGGTAACCAGTTAGGTAGAGCTAATTTTTCTCATATGGTTCTGTTACATCATGTCTAAAGAGAGGTAGGTGGGACCATGATGTTGGTCCTTACAGGAGTCCCATGACACCACACTTCATTTCATTTAAAAAAAAAAAAACTAGTTTTAGGGACACCTAAGTGGCCCAGTGGATTAAGCAGCTGCCTTCAGCTCAGGTCATGATCCCAGGGTCTTGGGATCGAGTCCCACATCATGCTCCCTGTTCAGTGGAGAGCCTGCTTCTCCCTCTCCCTCTCTCTATGCCCTCTGCTCCCTCTGCTTGTGTTTTCTCTCTGTCAAATAAATAAATAAAAACCTTGAAAAAAAACCCCAGTTTTAATATTCAGGTGTATGTTGGTCAAAAACTACAGAGACTGATATAAGAAAATATACTCTCCACACAGTGTGGAGTCTCTTCTTCTTCTTCTTTATTCTTCCCTAATCTCACCCTTATTGGTGGAAGGAGATTCTTTTTTGCATAACACATTGCAGGATTTGCCTGGTGGCTCCTAAAATGACTGTGACCTTAGCACCTATAGGTATTTGGGCAACAAACCTTTGTTCTAGGTCTGAAGGTCTAACTTCAGAGAAGTATGTGACTCGGGCTGTATGGGCCTGGAGAGGTTGCAGAGGATCAGTGAGGAACATCTGTATGCTTGAAGCTTTGTGTTCATGAGGCTCATCATACACCTCAAGACTGAGACTGTGTACCTGGCTCAGGTGGGGTGGTCTTTTGCACATTTCCAGACTAGACTATGTATAGAACTGTTGCATGCTATATGTATTTTTGGTCTTGAAGGAAGGCAGTTGAGTCTCCACAAGGTCTGATGTGGCACTCACTCCCTCATATATTAGCTTCCAGAACGATGCACTGACTTCCTTCTTTTACCTTTTGTAAATGTGCTTTTGTATGATCTACTCAAGGCTCTGTGTCTGCTCCTTCCATCAATCCAATCTTATTCCTGATAGTTGTCAGGGGATAGTTGTTCACACATTTGAATTTCTCCAAGAAAGGTAATAAACATTAGCCACAGAGAAGTTGGCTTGTCTTGTTACTCTGCTTTGAAGAATGTGAAGATCCACATTCTTTTCCAGGATAAAACCAGGAATATATCTCCCGAGGTAGGATACCAGGAAATAAGTCTCCTGGTCTGTAAAAGTTAAGTACAATATGGAGTAGAAACTCTGAAAGAAAGTTTGAGTTATGAAAAAGCAGAGGGGAAGAAAGGTCAAAGGGGAGGGAATTCCAGGTGCCCATGAGGGTCTGATTCTGTGAGTATATTCTGATAGAAATGGCAATAGAATAGTTTGCATCATCCTGAAACCCCTGTATGAGTTCATGTTACACTATAGATTATCTTTCTTATAAGTCACTGAAACAGTATTTTTCTTCAAGACATTGGAGATAAAAAATTAAGTTAGAAAATAGTAATCAGTTCTGTATACTTTACTAGGTTGCTTTTGTTGGGCCAAAATAACTCTTTCAAAGAGTGGAAATTTTCAAGGGTTTTGAAGGGCCATCCATATGCTTCAGAATTCAGATTTCATGCAAACATCAACCTTAGCTTTTACCTTATAAGTAAATGAAACTTTTAAAACCAGCAATCTATAATTATTGTGACAGGCTTAGCCAGAATTTGGCCTCATTCTTTACATACACGCTCTCTGTTGATTGTTTCCCTTTTCGCATAATGACTTGTCCAGATATCTGGGACCCATCCAATTTTTTGATGCAATGCAGTACCCAGCTTTAACTTATCACTTGCTTTTCAATATGTTAAATATCCAGACTTTTTTCAGAAACACATATTGCTACTATTGAGATTGTTCTCAATTAGTAGATTCCAGAAGACTAGAGTTGAGTTTTTGCTGAAAAATAGTATTGCTCGAAATATTTAACAGTGCCCAAAATGTGGAGCCCAAAGACTGTCCTCCCACAATAACTTAGAATTATTGCTTTGCCAGAAGAGATATTTGGGTGGGTTTTTAAAGTGTTGACACGAGGTGTAGGGTATTGCTTTTCAGATGAGTCCTTGAGGTAATTCTCAGAGGTAGTCAACCTGCTGATCCCTCTCAAATCTATATTTAGGAATAGCCTCAATGAGGTGGTGAGCAAATTGTTGATTATTACCAATTTTCTTCTTGTTTTCCAGGGTAACTACTTAACATCATCTGGGTATAAAATTCTCTCTACACACTTTGAGGGCATGAAAGATAAACTGTATTTGTAAATCACCAGCTTTCCAGAAATGGATACCAAAGTCAGTTCATTTTTGGTTGTTATTGTGTTCAATGCACACCTGCAATGGGGTGCAAAAGAATAAGTATATACTATCCCTAAAAATTCATAGTGTGATGGAAAAGAGTTATGTAAATGAGATTGGAGTGTCAAAGAAGATAAATTGCTGGGGGGAAACTCCATGGATTTTGTGTGTGAATGTATGTGTGCACAGATGTACATACATATACTTTTGTGCTGGGGGTAGGGCTGTTGAAGATAATATGGAAGGGAAGGACTTGAGTTTTGAAGGATGGATGACGTCACCAGATAAAGTTGAAGGAAAAGTGGTTTTCCAATGAAGAGAGCAGTGTGAGCCAAAGCCAGAAAAGGGATAAGTATGGTTCTATTATATTTTATTTATCCTCATGACCTTGACATAACTGCCTTATTATACATTGCCACACAGAGATTAAATATCCTCATCAAACACACATGAGAATGCTAATGAAATGGAAGTGGAATTAGTTCTTCTAATTTTTATGCCACCTTCAAATCAAATATACAAGGGAATTATGTGTGAGCTGTCACAACACAAATTTGGAGGAAGTAATAGGACATATACTGTGCTCTCTTGGGCCAGCCCTGGTCCAATGGAGCAGGAAGGAGAGAAGTGAGGTAATAATTATGGAGTATCTTTCCATCAGGTGCTAACTGACAAACATCCATTTCATGCTCATAACAATTGATTTTATAGACTTCAGGGCTATGATTCAAAAGGTTAACTTTATTTTTATGCTGTTCCCTCCCACCACCCAAACCCACCAAATACTACCAAGTGGGATAAATTAACTTCATTTGTTCATTCATTGAACAATGAACATTCATTGTTCATTGTTCAAGTGAAGGGTAAATAGAATTTCCCTGAGAAAAAGGACAGATGAGGAATGCTTTGGGCCAAAAGAGTAATAAGTGGCCAAGGGATTGGAGAGATGTGATGAGGTCAAATATCTAGGAGCATTTCAGTGCACAGCTGACACATTCATTCATTTATCAATTCAGTCATTGCATAAATATTTATTGAGTCTAACAATGTGTAAGACACAGTGCCCCATGGAATCAGGATATATGACAAAATAAACCAGATCCCTCTTCTCATGGAGCTTACATTATTAAGGGTAGAGATGTACAAATAAAAAACAAATGAATATAAAAAAAATTGGAAGGGGAGGCGAACCATAAGAGACTATGGACTCTGAAAAACAACGTGAGGGTTTTGAAGGGTTGGGGGTGGGAGGTTGGTGAGTAATAGGGAGGGCACGTATTGCATGGAGCACTGGGTGTTGTGCAAAAACAATGAACACTGTTACGCTGAAAAAATAAATAAATTTAAATACTGAAAAAAAAACCCAAATGAATAAAGAAAAGAAAATATCAGATGGTGGTGATAAATGCTACACAGATAATTGTAAAAGATTAATCAGTGTATATGGTTGGCAACTTTATATTGAATTGGATGATTGGGTGACCAAGGAAGTTAGTATTTAAGCTGAGATCCATCTGACAAAAAACTTCCCCCCCAATCCATATAGCTATGTCTAAGTCAAGATAAATAGAATTCTGGGTGCAATGTCTCTGAAGTAAGAATAAGATTGTTGTGCTCAAGGAACATTGAGAGGGCCAGGGTACTAGAAACATAGTGGAACATGGGGCTGATGCCAGATGAATAGGCAGGGGCAAGATCATTTATAGCTCTGAGAGAAGTTTGGATTTTATCCTGAGGATAATGGTAGCCATTGAAGACTTTTAAATCAGAAATGATCTGATATAACATATAACAAAGATTTTTAAAGACCTCTCTGCTGCCAAGAGTGAGCCTAGAGGCTCAAGAATGGAATCAAGACCCCCTGGAGAACATTGTCATATGAAAGAGTATTATCTTGGACCTACATGATTGCTTAGGAGGTTGTGAGAAGAGGATGGTTCAGAGTTGAATCATTTATGCAATAAAGACATGGGCAAAAACCTGCAAGACATGGTGATATAAAAAGTGACAAGTTGCCAAGCATTTGGAATACAAACATTTATGCAGTGAGATATTTCTTGTTTCCTAGCAAAGAGCTGCTTCTTTTTTTCTTTCTTTCTTTTTTACTTCTCCCATTTCAAAGACATTGATAGTCTTTGAACTATTTAAAAGGACTCATAAAATTGAAAGTTTTCTTTGATGGTAACAATGTGCAAATAATAACTGAAAACTGAGCCTACCTTCATAGATAGATAGCAGAGTTTTATCTGGATCCATGCTGAAGGAAAATTGTGTAAGAGCCAATTTCTCCATGATATGCCACAAAATATTAGAAGAAATGTAAGCAACTCTGAGTGTTTTATAGACTGTATAATGCCATTTGACAGAGATATAGCTTCAGTTTTCCTCTGATGCTATCCCAAAGCCACAGAGCATTTGGACAATTGTGAGACACATACAGCAATGGAAGTAAATCAACAGAAATCTAAACCTCATTGGATTTTCTTTGAAATCTTCCATTTTAAGCTAATGTAAGCTTGATATAAATCAAGACAGCTTTTATAACAACACATGCTTTCCTTTCTCACTATCGATTAAACATTTTTTAGACTTTAAAACATGAAAATGATGGTTGCTTTTTACTTGTGTACAGTAGGATTTGATGTCATCTTATAAAGTTTGTAGTGGAATAATACCTAATTCCAACTTTCACAATTTTTTAATGAAGACATTTTTGATGCCTGATTCATATTTGTTCCTCCTACTGGTTTGTTGTCAAAAATTTACACTCTTGGGTGAGTTGGTAAAAAGAATTTCCTCCATTACAATTAGCTGGAAGTCAGGGCACTCAGAAAATAGGAACTTAAAAATGAAGGAGGGAATAATTTAGAGGGTACTTTAAGGAAGATTCTCTGAAAGGATAAACATGAAGATTCTCTGAAAGGTAGTTACTGGGTACATGTTGGAGAACTCTTAGAGGGCAGGATCAAAAAGGAAGGGAATGGCATCACCTCCATAGTAAAAGGGCAACAAAACAGAGGCAGGAAGTTGTAGTATAAATAATATGGGTGGTTGAGTCTTAGCTATCTCATTTACTAATGGGAGGTTGGAGGGAGTGTTGTATGCAAGAGAGTTTCTGGTTAATATGAGCATTAGGTTACTTTTATTTTTGAGAAGCTGCCAGGAAGAGAAGAGAATGTTTACATAGGTGCCTCACTAGAGTCTGAGGACTACTATTCTAGAGAAAGCATAAATACCTTCACCCAGTTCAGTACAGAGTAGGAGAATCTCTGACATCAACATGGACCCAGGGACACAACTGGACCACAGTATGCATGGGATAAATATTTACCTCAATCTAGACTATTAGACATACCCTGTTTTAAAGTCACAAAATTATAAAATACATAAAGAGAGAGGAAAGAGTGAGAGAGGGAGAGAGAAGTGCACTACGAAAAGATAAAAATGAGAAAATCTAGATTCAGAGATGACTCATATATTGCAATTATCAGACATTTTAAAATAAGTATGATTAATATATTAAATGCTCAAATATGGACAAGGCAGAAACATGCTATAGCAGATTGGGAATTTTAACAAAGAGGTGGAAAGTAGAAGAAAGAGTCAAATGGAAAGGCTAGAAATTTAAAAAATATGATGAATAATGCCTTCAGCAGGTCTATTAGTAGCCTCATACAGCTGAGATGAGAATTAGTAAATTTAAAGAATTTGCTCAAACTGATATTCAAAGAACAAAGTGAAATAAGTAAAAACAGAGCATCTAAGAGTGTGGGGAATATCAAACAATCTAACAGAGGTGTACTTGGACTCTCTAAAGAAGAAAAGAGAGAGAATGGCCATAATACTACACAAAGGTATAATGGCTGATAATTTTCTAGAATAATGAAAGACATCAAATTACAGATCCAAGAATATAAGAGAAACATACTCAGGCTGAATATGGAAAAGATCACTTGGAAATGTCTTCAAATATGGAACAACCAAAGATAAAGAGAACTCTTGAAAATAGCCAAAATTTAAAAAAAAGATACATTATATAAGAGGAACAATGAAAATAATTACAGCAGACTTCCTTCAGAAACTCTGCAAGCCAGAAGACAATGAATTAACATCTTTAAAATACTGAACAAAAAATAAAAGCAAAACCCTGTAAACCCCAAATTATATACTCAGCAAAAATATCTTCAGTCTTTTTCATGATGTCACCACTCCTGCATGGACAGATTTTGAAACTTTTCCTGACCCAGTAAATTTTGACCACTGCCTTTTTTGGATATCTATAGCTCTGATCTTCAAATCTCATGTTAAGTGTCTGATTCTTCCCTGTCATATCTGTTCTCTAGGAATCACATGTGTGTCCAGAAAGTTGATAGTTTTTAGGAGGAAAGAAAATTCTGCTGCACCATCCTCTCCCTAGCTCAGTTATGGATTTGCGGTAGGAGAGTGATATGTTTAACTCAAGCTTCTTGGTTGGTTACTTTTGGTCAGGAGATGGTACGCTTTTTCCTGTAATAATCCAAGGGGCAAGGGTCTATAGACAGGCAAAGTAGAAAAAGAAAGGCCAGGTAAGGCAGTTACCTTTTTTCTATGGCAGGCGTTGCTCTTCATTTTCTTACAAGCAGAATCTCTCCTTCTTCCCTACCCCGCTTCTCTCCCTCTACCTTCAAAAGGTCTGCTTTTTTTCAGTGGCTTCTCTGATAAATTGTTTGGTGATAGAAGAGCAAGAAACTTCTCTTACTGCTTCCACCCCATCAACACTGATAATTCCAGAACTGCCTTTCTTAGAGCAAGGGGATGAGGGAGTCAGCCACAGAAAGTTTTGTTTTGTTGAATGGAAAAGCCGAGTGGAGGATTGCATATGAAAATAGGGGTGGACTCAAGGGGAGCTGCGGGGGGAGGCAGAGGGGAGACATGAGGGGTCTCACAGTGGGGGAAGAACTTTCTCAGAAATGAGATTAGAGATCTAAGGAGGAGAATTTGAAATTTTGCTGAGATGTGTTAAGTAATTCTGTATCCCCTGACATTGGGAAATGGATTTATTAGGATGGGAGAGAAGAGGGTAATACTTCAAAATACTGACTCTGGCCTTAAAGAGGGTTTGGATAGAATGGGTGGCAACCAAAGGAAGCCTAGCCCTCACAGATTAATTAACATTGCCATAGTGAAAAAACATCTGTGATTCTGAGTTTTGCCAACACCTTCCTGGACATTGCAGAAAAACAGCACTTAAAAAAAATCATTTAATTTTTTAAATGGGCAGGTATAAACCTTGTTTTAGCAGTCCAGTAGGAATTACATTTTAAGCCTGGGAGCAGATATGCATGCTAAATTTTGCTTCTCAAAATAGAAACTATAAACAGACCTGAAATGATTAATTTAGTAGTCAAATTGCTGGGTATAATAAATCAAGAGGTCTCTGCAAATACAGATAGTCTCTAAATGCAATGTACTTTAAATATAGACAACAAACAACTCTACTGAGGGACCACAGCTGCATTTGAATATATGTTCAGAAGCCTGTGCTTCCTTTTCCACCATCTTTCTTTAATAGTCACTTTCCTTCCACAAGAGGTAACCTGCCTGTGCACATTAGGGCTGCTTCTCTCCAGGTGTGAGTCTTTTACTCCAGGTCAACAAAGCTAGCCAGTAAGCAGTTCTCTACATTAGCTTTGGTTGCTACTAACTAAATAAGGCTGTACTTGGGCTCATTATGAGAAGATTCTAATTTCACATCCAGAGATACTCCTGCCAAGATGCAGCCAGTCAGCCCACCTGGCAGGACTCTGCTCTGCTGTAGCAGAGAAGCCCTTACCCAGATACTGCTACATAATAACTGCTACATAAATAACTACTGAGTCAATAGCTGATGTAGAAAGTATTTTCTAGACTTTCTTGTACAATGTTAAGATGGTTCTGTGCATAATTACCTGAGGCTATTTCCAAATGAGTGGCTAGAAATTGTGGTTGAGTCTTTCCAAAGATGACCACATAATTCCTTTTGTCCTACATGAAATTTTACAGTGTGGCTTTGCCCTCTTCCATCAAGAGATGGAATTTATTTTCTTTCCCTTAAGTCTGCCTGGATTTAGTGACTCACTTTGAGTAACAGAATGGGGCAGAAATGGCATTCTGGAAATTCTAGGCCTAGGCCTTGAGAGACTTTGCAGTTTTTGTTTTTACCCTCTTGGAGCCCAGAGAAACCATTTAAAGAAGTCTGCTTGAAGAGGGAGGCCATGTCAGAACAACCCCTGTATGATATGAGATTATCAAGAGAAGTGCAGCCTTGCCCTGGCCATTGCAGCCACCCCAGCAAAGAGCCTAATAGAAGGCATTGCTATGAAGGCACAGTGGGCTCTGTTGCTCATCTGAGCTGCTCCAGAAGACCTCTTGGGAAGCACAGCCAGTTCCCCATTGTAGAATCATGAGCATATGAATGCTTTCTGTTGTTGCTAGCCACACATTTTTGAAGTGGCTTCTTATATAACAGTAAAAAACCAATACTGAAGTAAACTAGCATTAATAATAATGCTAATAACAGTGATGATGATGGTGATGGTGGTAGTAGTTAACATTTATAGAGTACCTTATATTGTCACCAGCTAGACCCCAAGACCTGCTTGTACTCACCCACCTTTGTCCCACATTTTTCCTTAAGCTCTTGTTTCCAGCTTATCTCTTAACTCAGGCAAATGGAAGCAAAAACCACCCATGAGCAATAGTGACTGCTCAGACCAGCCAGACCCATTTGAACTAATCCCCTGACTTGTACCTGTGCAGATAGACCATGGAGGGACCTCTAGAATGGCCAATGATGACTTTTATCTCATTATAATACTAAAATTTCCACCCAAGGAGGAGCTGCAGCCTCAGATACATAACATATAATGTGCGCTAGACGTATTTCCTTAAGACACATGTGTAACCTTATGCCCCCCCTCTGTGTACAATGACAAAGCTTCCCTACCTAAATATTCATCCTAACCCTAAATAAAAGGGGTCCATCCCCCCTTGCTCAAGGACTCATAGCTTTGGAAGCCATCTCTTGTGATCTCATTATTTGTTGCTAACAAAGTTTTCTCTGTGTGACAACTTAACCTGTTGCTGATCTGACTCACCAAGGAATGAATTCATGTTGGTGCTACTGAAGAGGAAAATTACAATACGTGCTACTGAAGAGGAAAATTACCCAGATCAGGCCCAGGGCAGGAGGCCCAGAAGATGGAAATTTACTAACAATAAGCTAGAGATAACCAGAGGCCCTATTGGGAGCCAGAGATAACCAGCCATTTCTGCTTCTATAAACAGGCTTCCCGCCACCACAGGCTCCCTGCACTTCTGTTACCACCTAAAGCAGTCCCTGCTCCCCCAGTTTAAACCTATCTACCATCAGTCAGTATAGCCCTGAGAACCTGACTGCCTGCAGTTCCCTCTAAAAGCCCTATAACCCTGTCGCCTGGGGCCCAGAACTTCGAGCACGAGCTCATCTGGGTCCGTTGGCATAAAATAAATCTGAGTTCTCCTACTTCTTCAAGCATCACTTGGTCTCTTTCTGGTCTGATTATTTTCTGGAACGCTATTACTCTTCTAAATACTCTGCTTCAATTACTAATTTAATTTAATCAGACCCCAGACAACCCTATGAACTGGGTAATATTGACTTATATGCATTGCACAAGATGAGAAACCTGATGCACAAATTGGTTACAAAGTAAGTAGTAGAAATGGGACTGACTCTGAACATATCTTAGGTGTTCTTAGGTGCTAGACACTGTCTCTTGTTTCTTTTCATACATTATCCCTTTCGAGTCTCATGACAACCTGATTTATGGCATAGGTATTCCTCTGTTTTACAGATGAGTAAACTAGGACTTGGAATCTGGTAATTGAGAGCACCAGCTTTTAAATCCAGTGTAGCTGACTTCAAAGTCCAGTCTCTTTTTACTCTATAAGGTGGAGCCACTCCACAAACATTCATTTGGTTATTTAAAATCATGACCAGAATGTTTTCTTGAAAACCTTTATGAAAGTTAAATATGTAAGAAGCTGAGGATGTCCACTCTCCCTACACCTGTGCAATATTGTCTTATAGGTTTTGGCAGTGGGCAAGAAATAGAAGTCACACAGATTACAAAGGAAGAAATAAAAACTGTCCTGATATGATTTCCTGTATAAAAAATTCCCAAATAATCTGAAAAATAAGGCAATAGAATAAGTGAATTTAACAAGGGTACAGTATCATTATATAAAAATCAATCATATTGTCATACACTACCCATAAAAAATTAGAAATTGAAATTAAGAAGTATCAGTTATGATAGCACTAAAAAGATGACATATTTACATATAAGTCTAGCAAAATATATGCTCTAACTGTGTGCAAAACTAAAAACACTGATGAAAAAAATCAAAGACTTAAGAGATATATCATGTTCATGGATTGGAAGACTCAATATTGTTAAGATATCAATTCTCTTCAAATTGATGTATGCATTACTTGCAATTCCAATAAAAACTTTAGAAGGATTAAAAAAATCTTTTATTTTTTTTAATTATTGAGGTGAAATTCACATAACATAATTAACCATTTTAAAGTGAACAGTTCAATGACATTTATTATACTCACAGTTCTGTGCAACCATCACCACTATCTAGTTACAGAACATTTTCATCACCCCCAAAGAAGACCGTTTGTCTGTTAAGCAGTCACTCCCTTTTCCCCCACCTTTTTCTCAGCCCCTGACAACCACCAATCTGCTCTCTGTCTCTGTAGAATTGCCCATTCTATACATTCATATAAGTGGAATCATACAATATATGGTCTTTTATATCTGCTTTTTTTTCCACTTAGCATGTTTTCAAGGTTCATCCACATTGTAGCATGTATCAGAACTTCATTTCTTTTATGGCTGAACAATATTCCATTGAATGGATAGATCATATTTTGTTAATTAATTTGTCAGTTGATAGGCATTTGGGCTGTTCCCACATCTTGGCCATTATGAAAAGTGCTGCACCAAATGTGCATATGTGGACTTGAGTCCCTATTTTCAGTTGTTTTGGGTTAGATGGGTTTTTCAGGCTTTCAATGCACCTTCCACAGTCTTTCTGTTCCCTTCATGTTTTACTTCTCTTTGTCCTTCTGTTTAATAGACCTGGACCTAGGATCATGGGAAGTTGGTTCTGCTACAGAGTTCTCATTATAAGTGCTACGGGGGATGATGTTTTCTTTATAAATATCTTGACCAATGAGGATTATTGACTACCAATACCAACAACAGACTCTAGCTAATTTAAGCAGAAATAATTCAATGAGATAATCTTGTACCTCACAGAATTCACAGGAATCTGGGCCATCAACCTTGAGAATGTGTGGGAACTGGGGGAGAGTGGGCATACAGGGACAACCCAGCACACCTTAGAAAGAGCTAGGTCAGTAGGCAGCCCTTAGCCTCCAGACTTTGGACAGTGGATACAGCCATCACTGAGGTGAAGCACACTGTTTAGCTCCCTGCAGACACACACAGACTTGTATAGAAAGATACACATGTGCACACACATACCCAGTACTTTCATGTGCAGAGGCAGAGCTCTCCAAGTCAGCCTGAGGTATAGCTATTTGGAAAGTCCAATAGAAGGCTTGAGAATAGCTCTATCCTCTGGTCCTCTGTGGGTTGGAAGAGAACCCTTCTCATAGAATCATTTTTCTGTGACTTTTTTTTTTTTTTCTGTGACTTTTCTTAAAGACCAGTCCTGTCTCCTTGTCTGGTAGAACACAGGATGCCTTCTTGAATAAACTGAAGTAGTGCTGCTCAAACTATCAGTTTTAACAGATCAATGTTGCTTTATTTCTAATTTGCTTTTGGTTTCTTTCTGGAGGCTATAAGAAGAATCTTCCAGTTCATACATTTTTTTTGTTTTTTGTTTTTATTGATTGCAATACAACTGACACATAATGTATAAAATCAGGGTGTACAATTTAAGATTTGATAAATTTATATATTGCAATATTTTTAATTTAAATTCAATTAGGCAACATATAGTACATATTTAATTTCAGATGTAGTACTCAATAATTTATCAGTTGCATATAACACCCAGTGCTCATCACATCATGAGCTCTCTTTAATGCCTACCGTGGCTTTAGTTAGCACCTCTATCATGTCACATAATTATAATTTCTTTTTTGTGATGAGAAAATTAAGATCAAGGGTTATTTTTTAGCAACTTTGAAGTTTATAATACTGTATTGCTGCTTATAATCACTATGCATAAGATGTCCAGAATTATTTATTTACTAATTGTGAGTTTGTACCCTTAAACATCTCTCTGGTCTTTCTACCCCCAGGCCCTGGTAACCACCATTCTATTTTCTGTTTTTATGATTTGGGCCTTTTTAGATTTTCATAGAAGAGATATCATACAGTATTTGTTGCTGTCTGACTTACCTCACTTAGCATATTGCCCTCAAGATCCATCTATGTTGTAGCAAATGGCAGGATTTCCTTCTTCCTTATGGATGAAAAATATTCCATTGTGTGTATGCATGTGTGTGTGTGCATGCACATGCATGTAAGTTTGTGTGTGTGTGTTTATGTGTATTACATCTTCTTTATTCATTCATACATTGTTAGATATTCAGGTTGTTTCCATTTTCTTGGCTATTGTGAATAATACTGCAATGCCAGAAGGATTTTTTTTTTTTTTTTGTAGAAATCAACAAATTGATTCTAAAATTTGTATGGAAAGGCA
The DNA here is from genome assembly GCF_922984935.1 of Meles meles. Taxonomy (NCBI): domain Eukaryota; kingdom Metazoa; phylum Chordata; class Mammalia; order Carnivora; family Mustelidae; genus Meles; species Meles meles. Next base: position 44,788,474 of record NC_060070.1, on the reverse strand, counting down.
AAGAAAGTAGAATATTTGAAATGATTTTGAGAAAAGGACATAGAAACAGAAGATTCTGTTATCATATTTCAAGACTTACTAAAAAGTTACAGTAATCAAAATAGTGTGGGATGACTAAAATATGTATGTATAAGTCAACCATATATAATAGAGTCCAGAATATGACCTGTAAACTGATTTTAAACAAGGCAATTTGAAGGAGATGGTTATATGACACTCCACAAAGAATATATCCAGTTAGCAAACATATGTAAATGTGTTCATTTTCATTAATCATCAAGGAAATAGGATACCATTGTTCAACCTTCCAAAAGCCTAGAATTAGAGACTAAAAATTATAATTGTCAATGAAGATATCAAGCAACTGGAACTCTTATATACTCTTTTTTTTCCAGTTTTTTTTTATTTGTTTATTTTCAGCGTAACAGTGTTCATTGTTTTTGCACCACACCCGGTGCTCCATGCAGTACGTGCCCTCCCTATTACCCACCACCTGGTTCCTCAACCTCCCACCCCCCGCCCCTTCAAAACCCTCTGGTTGTTTTTCAGAGTCCATAGTCTCTCATGGTTCATCTCCCCTTCCAGTTTCCCTCAACTCCCTCTCCTCTCCATCTCCCCATGTCCACCGCGTTCTTTGTTATGCTCCACAAATAAGTGAGACCATATGATACTTGACTCTCTCTGCTTGACTTATTTTGCTCAGCATAATCTCTTCCAGTCCCGTCCATGTTGCTACAAAAGTTGGGTATTCATCCTTTCTGATGGAGGCATAATACTCCATCGTGTTTATGGACCACATCTTTCTTATCCATTCATCTGTTGAAGGGCATCTTGGTTCTTTCCACAGTTTGGCGACTGTGGTCATTGCTGCTATGAACATTGGGGTACAGATGGCTCTTCTTTTAACTACATCTGTATCTTTGGGGGTAAATACCCAGCAGTGCAATTGCAGGGTCATAGGGAAGCTCTATTTTTAATTTCTTGAGGAATCTCCACACTGTTCTCCAAAGTGGCTACACCAACTTGCATTCCCACCAACAGTGTAAGAGGGTTCCCCTTTCTCCACATCCTCTCCAACACACGTTTTTCCTGTCTTGCTAATTCTGGCCATTCTAACTGGTGTCAGGTGCTATCTCAATGTAGTTTTAATTTGAATCTCCCTGATGGCTAGTGATGATGAACATTTTTTCATGTGTCTGATAGCCATTTGTATGTCTTCATTGGAGAAGTGTCTGTTCATATCTTCTGCCCATTTTTTGCTATGATTATCTGTTTTGTGTGTGTTGAGTTTGAGGAGTTCTTTATAGATCCTGGATATCAACCTTTTGTCTGTACTGTCATTTGCAAATATCTTCTCCCATTCCGTGGGTTGCCTCTTTGTTTTGTTGACTGTTTCCTTTGCTGTGCAGAAACTTTTGATCTTGATGAAGTCCCAAAAGTTCATTTTCGCTTTTGTTTCCGTGGCCTTTGGAGACATATCTTGAAAGAAGTTGCTGTGGGTGATATTGAAAAGGTTACTGCCTATGTTCTCCTCTAGGATTCTGATGGATTCCTGTCTCACGTTGAGGTCTTTTATCCATTTCGAGTTTATCTTTGTGCACGGTGTAAGAGAATGGTCGAGTTTCATTCTTCTACATATCGCTGTCCAGTTTTCCTAGCACCATTTATTGAAGAGACTGTCTTTTTTCCATTGTATATTTTTTCCTGTTTTGTCAAAGATTATTTGACCATAGAGTTGAGGGGCCATATCTGGGCTCTCCACTCTGTTCCACTGGTCAATGTGTCTGTTTTTATGCTAGTACCATGCTGTCTTGGTGATCACAGCTTTGTAGTAAAGCTTGAAATCGGGTAACATGATGCTGCCAGTTTTGTTTTTGTTTTTCAACATTTCCTTAGCAATTCGGGGTCTCTTCTGGCTCCATACAAATTTTAGGATTATTTGCTCCAGCTCTTTGAAAAATACCAGTGGAATTTTGATTGGAATGGCATTAAAAGTATAGATTGCTCTAGGCAGTATAGACATTTTAACAATGTTTATTCTTCCAATCCAAGAGCATGGAACGGTCTTCCATCTTTTTGTGTCTTCTTCAATTTCTTTCATGAGTGTTCTGCAGTTCCTCGAGTACAGGTCCTTTACCTCTTTGGTTAGGTTTATTCCCAGGTATCTTATGGTTCTTGGTGCTAGTAAATGGAATCGATTCTCTAATTTCCCTTTCTGTATTTTCTTTGTTAGTGTATAAGAAAGCCACTGATTTCTGTACATTGACTTTGTATCCTGCCACGTTACTGAATTGCTGTATGAGTCCTAGTAGTTTGGGGGTGAGTCTTTGGGGTTTTCCATATAAAGAATCATTTCATCTGCGAAGAGAGAGAGTTTGACTTCTTCCTTGCCAATTTAGATACCTTTTATTTCTCTTTGTTGTCTGATTGTCGTTGCTAGGACTTCTAATACTATGTTGAACAAGAGCGGTGAGAGTGGGCATCCTTGTCGTGTTCCTGATCTCAACGGGAAGGCTGCAAGCTTTTTCCCATTGAGGATGATATTTGCTGTGGGTTTTTCATAGATAGATTTTATGAAGTTCAGGAATGTTCCCTCTATCCCTATACTTTGAAGCGTTTTAATCAGGAACGGATGCTGGATTTTGTCAAATGCTTTTTCTGCATCAATTGAGAGGACCATGTGGTTCTTCTCTCTTCTCTTATTGATTTGTTCTATCACATTGATTGATTTGTGAATGTTGAACCAACTTTGTAACTGAGGGATGAATCCCACCTGGTCATGGTGGATAATCTTTTTAACTCTTATATACTCTTGCTGAGAGCATATACTCTTAAATACTCTTAATACTTAAATACTCTTAATACTTAAATGCTCTTGCTAAGGGCATGAACTCTTAAATATTCTTGCTGAGAGCATACAACTATTTTGGCGAGCTGTTTCTTTCTACTAAAACTAAATATTTGCATACCCCATGACACATTTTACTTCTAGAAATATCCCAAAAGAAATACATGTCTCAGTTGGGGGAACTAAGATGGTGGAATAGTGAGAGGGCACTATGCTTGCCTCATCCCTCGAACACAGCTAGATAATTATCAAACTATTCTGAAGACCCAAGAAATCAACCTGAGAACTGATGGAACAAACTGTATAGCTAGGGGGAAAGAAGACATCACATCGAGGAAGGTAGGAATTGCAGAGATCTGGTTTGGGGGAGAAACAGATCACAGGTGCTGCAGAGGAGAGAGGGCCATAGTCATGGAGAAAGGTGAGAGAGAGTGGAGCATATAGGGATACACACAAGGAGAACATTTCCCCAAAGCCATTGGCTGGGAAAATGAGAGAGGCTGGTTTTCCTGAGTTTTTGCAACCACCGGGACTCAAGGACTGGAGTTTTAGTGGTTGGTGGGCTTGACTGAGATAGAGAACTGAGGGTGCTTCCCTACTTCTGGGAGAAGGTAGGCAAACAACTCTGGGGCAGACTAGATGATCTGAGGATCACCTAAGATGCACAGAGGAGAGACTGTTCACTCTTCTTGGAGCACATTTGCAAGAGGTGGCATTCACAGTTGCCTCTCTGGGAACAAAAGAGCCAGTGGGAGCTATTTTCCTCCCCTGCCTCTCAGCATACGTACAGAGACACTTGCCGAGGACAGCTAATCTGGACACTGGCTGTTCAGCCTGCTTTGCTCCAAGTCCTATGCCCCTGCACTCTGGCGTGACTGCCCTTCTTGGTCAAACCTGCATTCATTCCTCCCACAGAAGACCAGGGCCCTGCCACAGCATGTCCCTAAAAGTTGGAGTTTTAAAAGTCAGCAGACTTGGCTCAAGACAGAGCCCCAAAGTGCACTGTGCTGCTCCAGGCAGGCAACAACTTGGAGACAGCGTGAAAACAGCGATCTGAAAAATGGGATGCACAAGGGGGAAATTATTTGCTCTTCTAGGGGTTTGTCCTTGATAGCAGCAAGCAGAACAACCCCTCTCAGGGGACAAAGGAGCAGGCTAACACCGTTTCCCTCCCCTACCCCTCAGCATAATCCAACTTCAGTAAACAACACAGTACCAATACTGGCTGCCTAACTTGCTTACACCAAGTCCTGCTGCCCTGTGCTCTGCTGGGACTGCTTTTTTTGGATAAGTGTGGCCAAGGACCAGCCCAGCAGGCCCCTTCCACAGAAGACTAGCACAAACCCCTGCATGCACCCATGTCTGACCCTATGGAAACAGTATGGAATTTCCTCAAAAAGTTAAAAATAGAACTATACTATGATCTAGTAATAGCCCTACTAGGTATTTACCCAAAGGATAAAAAAATACTGATTCAAAAGGATACATGCACTCCAATAATAATGCAGCATTATCATGGAAAGAGCCCAAATGTCCATTGACTGGTGAATGGATAAAGATGTGAAATATATGTACACTGGAATATTACTCAGCCATAAAAAGAATGAAATCTTGCACTTTATAGTGATATGAATGGAGCTAGAGAGTATTAAGCTAAGTGAAATAAGCCAGTCAGAGAAAGACAAATACAGTATGATTTCACTCATATATGGGATTTAAGGAACAAAACAAATGAGCAAAAGGAAAAAAAAAACAGAGAGAGACAAACCAAGAAACTGACTCTTAATTGTAGAGAACAATATGATGGTCACTGGAGGGGAGGTGGGTGGGGAGGTTAGTGGATGTGTTACACAGGTGATGAGAATTAAGGAGGACTCTTGTTGTGATGAGCACTGGATGTTGTGTGTAAGTGATGAATCACTAAATTCTACATCTGAAACTAACATTGCACTATAATGTTAACTAACTGGAATTTAAGTAAAAACTTGGAGGAAAAAAAAAAGTAGTGCATGGGCTTTCAGAGCCCTGAAATACATGTTTAAGAATATTCATAACAGGGGCACCTGGGTGGCTCAGTGGGTTAAAGCCTCTGCCTTCAGCTCCGGTCATGATCCCAGGGTCCTGGGATTGAGCCCCGCATTGGGCTCTCTGCTCAGCAGGGAGCCTGCTTCCCCCCTCCCCACTCTCTCTCTGCCTGCCTCTCTGCCTACTTGTGATCTCTGTCTGTCAAATAAATAACTAAATAAATCTTTAAAAAAAAAGAATATTCATAACAGTATTATTAGTTATAGCCCAAGGCAGGAAGTGCCCCAAATGACCATTAGTAGAATGGATAAATAAATTAGAATATTATTACAGAGAATACTATATCATAATGAGAAAGAACAAACCACAGCTACATACAAATGTCATGAATGAATTTCACAAATGTAATGTTGTTTTAAAGTTCATTTATTTACTTATCTCTCTACCCAGTATGGGGCTCAAACTCATGACCAGGAGATCAACAGTCACATTCTCCCCCAACTGAGCCAGTCAGGCATGCTGGGAAAAGTTTTCAATTAGCAATAATCATTCCTCAGATAAACCTCACTGGCTGTGATACTGGCAGTGAGCAAATCTACAAATGTAACATTGTTGAAGTCAGATGTAAGGATATACACTATATGATTCTATTTGCATAATGTTCAAAACAGGGAAACTTATATTTGAAATCATATACTTGGTTACATTTAGGAGGAGAGAGGAATGATTGGCATGAAGTGCAAGGAAAGACTTCTGAGGTGTTAGTAAATAGTTCACTTTTTAACCTGTGTTAAAATTTTCACTTTGTGAAAATTCTTTAGGTTGTGTGGTTTTAATCTGAGTGCTTTTCTTTATGTAAATCTTTCTTTAATAAGAAATTTACTTAAAAATGCATATGTATGTATATATTAGGTTTTGCCTTTTTTGACCTTAAAATGGAATCAAACTGCACATATTCTTAAATGATTTGCTTTTTTCATTTAATGTTTTTATTCTGGAATTATACATTGTTTATATATTTATTTTATATGTTTATATATGTAACTAAAGTTAGATCACTAGATCTCTGTATGATCATTACTATGTTTGAGGAAAATCACTCTTGCTGTTATTGGGGGAACAGATCTGAGAGGGAAAAACTAGCAACAAGGAAACAGGTTAGAAGATGACTGCCCAAATTTTGGACAAATTAAGGTGACCTGATCAAAGGCAGTGGAAAGAACAATGACAATGGGGCCTGAGGTTTAAGAAATGTTCTTGTAACTTTCCCATAAGAGCCAGTGAACTAATTGGATATTGGAGGTAGTAGAAAGTAAAAGCACTAAGGTAATTTCCATCCTTTTTACATGAGTGATAGGCTGGTATTTCAACCCTAGCTACACATCAGAATCACTTAGAGGACTTTTTAAAAATAATAAGACTGTACTTTCCCCTTCAATAAAAACCAATTAAATTAGAATATCTGAGAGTAGGGCCCATGTTTTGGTACTTTTTCAATACTCCAGGCAATTTCATTCTGTGGCTTGGCTAAGCACTTTAACACTAGACTTTAAATCTCTTATGGACTGGGAACATCTAATTTGTTACTGAGTCCTCAGAATCTGGCATATGTTTGATTTTCAGTGTATGTTTAACAGAATTAATAGATGAGTGAAGGATTATAGGAAAGAGGAACAAGTTCTGGGCAGAATAAGTTCTGGACATCTTGAAATGGAGATGCTGTGATATGTCCATGAGGTGACATGTGGTGGACATATAAGGGCTTGTGGCTCTAACTCCAGGGAAAACTTGGGGTTGAAATGTAAACTTAGGAAACAGGGAAAAATAGGTGGTGGTTTGAGTCACGGATATAGATATAAACATAAACATGTCTCCAGAGGACTACAGAGTTTGAGAAACAAGAGGAAGAGGCAATCTAGAGGAACAGATGAATGAATAATCCAGCCCCTCAGTTAGTGGCCATAGTCTTGGTCCAGGAATTGCATTGTTTCGTCTACTCCCCTCCTGCTAAGGTCTAGGACCCCAGTTTCTACTAACAGGCATTTAGATGCAGCTTCCTACCGCCTGATTGTGAGCCCTTTGACTTTCTGTACTTCAAATCCCCAGTGGTTGCCTTACTCCCATGATTGTGTCTAATTCCAGTTCCCTGGCTTCCTAAGTCTTTAGTGTTCAGCTGCAGTTATTTTGTTGTTGTTAACTCAAAATACAGAACATGATGGTTATAATAGAGAGAAGGATTTTTGAGGCTTTTAAAGCTCTACAGTTTTTTTTTTTAACGAATATGCATATATCTTCTCTTTGGTAAAAATTTGGTTAATGAAAACCTTATTTAGATCATTTTAATCTGCAATCATCATTAAAACCATAAATGTGTATATTTTATTATCTTGGAGAATTAAAGGGTGAAAACATCCCACTTATATATAAGAACATTACCACTTTCAAATGTGTTCACTAGTTTTTTGCTCCATCACAAATATCTCTTTATTTATAGTCTGAAATAATCACCACGAGTTGGGTGCAAACAGCTTTCTGTTTATGCCATTAAAAATAATGGTGCATGAAAATGTCTCAAATTTAAATGTTATAAGGTTATTTCTAAGTTTATGTCAAGGGACCAGACATAGTGAATTCTTTTATTATAAACTGGTCTGATTATGTCAGAAAATATTTCTAGGCAGCAATTCATCTTACTAATATGTAATCAAGAAACAGCATTTGTTAGCTCCTTGGTATTTTGTTTTGGTGACTGTCGCATTAAAAAAATACCTATTTTTGTTTTATCTTGAGAGTCTGCTGAATAAATACTTTAATACTTTGTTGAACACTTGCTATGCTGGGAATACTGAGATAAATAGCCCATGTTTTTAAGAATAGTATGCTACTTCCATTAGAGAAGCAGGATCAATGGGATGCACACATCTATCTATATCTTCTATATGTATATATCTATCTATATCTACTTCTATTTACATAGTAAGGAATATATCATAAATTTTTGATCTTATGCAATTATAGGAGCTAGAGTCCTCAGAGGCTATTTCTTCTATATCTAGAGCTGCATCCCAGAGACAGAAGCAGTCAAACAGGCATTTGGGAAGGGCAGATGGTTGTGAAGTGGGGGAAGCAAGGAACAAATGAACTGTAACCTACAAAGATGAACTGGAACTTGTCAGTATCTCTCTGTCTTTACGCCTAGAGGGCAGGGTGTCTTGCAGGTGAAGTTGGGGTTCTGTCATAGGGCTTAACAAGCTCCTGGTCCAGGAGTCAGAGAAGCTGAAGCAGGAGCCAGTAGGTGGTGTGGCAGCTGGTGGCTTCCCTGAAGCCTGCACCACCCAGAGGAGTCTACAGATAAGCAGCCATGTGAGATGCAGCCGTGTCTCATTCCTGCACTGAGCTTCCAGGTGTACAAAGTGAAGATGGCTGCTATTTCATCTCCACATTTCAAGTCTTGCGTAATGCCTCTTGTAGCCCAGACTAACCCAGAACTATGCAGGGAGAAGAATTCTGGAAAATAAAGTTCCAGTCTAGCTAAGTTGATATGATGTAGATACATACGCTTGTCCATTTGTCAGTCATTAAACACTAACAGCTACCTTGTGAAGAAATTAGGAAATATATATTCATGCTACTGATGAGAGAGGACATAGAGTCTCTGAAAAGTCATGTGACTGCCGAGGCCCCAGGTAATGAGAGGAGGGTGGAACCAAGGCCAGCGTGTTGGTCTTCTGAATCTCAACCCTGTGCCCTTCTTACTCTCCCACTGCCTGTAGATAATGGTGCCACCCCTAAAGATTATATTGCTCCCTAGTGGCATTTATGTAGATATGATGCATATTTTTTTCCAATCTTACTTATATGACATTCATATTGAAATCACTGGGCCCTTTCAATAAATCCGGGAGGACCAGATAAGCAGTTGTTCTCAATGAGGAGAACACTAACAAAAGTTCAAAAGAACTGATTTAAATTTTAAAGCAATGGATTTTGCTTTCTTTTATTTTATTTTCCTCTTCTCTTAGGTTTTCTTCTTTAATAGTTGCAAGGACAACGATTTCAGAAATGATTTGTGTTACCTGAGTGGACTGCTTTCTGGATGGTATTATGTGACTCTGTTCCATTGGTGCTGACTCATTCCATTGTGGCTGGATAATGTGCTATTACTTCAAAAGGTCAAAGTCTCAAATTTCTCTAAAGATTACATTGTGGGTAGAAGTAAAAAGGAGGAGTTGTGAGTAGTGGGTCTATTTAACAAGTTAATCCTTGGTAATTGAGAGCTAAAGACATACAGGTTGTCTAATAAGAATTCATTTTCATGGTTGAAAAATGGTAACATCCAGAGCATAAATTCTTGTGCCTGTGAGTTAGGGTTAACATGGTATTAGCTACTAAAAATCATTTAGCTTCTTTTTATCTGTGCTTATTTTTATATAAAATGGGACTAATCTTTCCCCTACCACTTCCTACACAGACATAAGCTGAAAATTAATAGTTAGCAATATAGATGTTTGGATGAGACAACAGGCCACAGCTCTGTAAATGCAATCTTATGTTCAGTCTCGGTTTCTAATCAGGATTTCTGATTCTGATGAAGATAAGTCCTCAATGCATTGAAAATCAACTGCTATCTCATTTCCAGCAAGCTCACATATTGCAACCCACTTCAAATCACTTTCTTTTTAGCTTTATAATCAATAACTCAAGAAAAAAACCCACTATGTTAAGTGATACTCTTTCTCAAGTTTCTAAAAATGCACTAGCATTCTGGCTTGTCAGATGTCTAATTCATTCTACTTGAACTCTGCTTTGTAGAAAATTTCTAGTGCGGTGCCTAAACATAGAGTATTTTATAAGTATTTGTTTCCTTTTCTCTTCATCAGTCTCAGAAATATTACTAACTACTAATTAATAGAAATATTACTAATTACTAATAGCAAAGTTTTTCCAATTAAATCTTCATTTATTCCAGGTAGAATCATAGACTTTCTTTTTGGGTTGGAAGCATCCTATTGTCAAAAGTAAACTTTATCTTTATTTCTTAATTAAAAAGCAATCAATGTTTATTTTTATTTTTACTTTTGGGACAGATTTGGGGAACTAATAGATTTAGTGCTAGGCAAGAGAAACCAAAGAAGGAGGAGTACTCTATTTATGCTGGACACTTTGGGACTGTATTTTCAAAGAGTTGCATTCTCTTATTCTAATGCCCCTGAAAATATGATTAGGAATTTTGTTCTGGATCCAATTTTTTTAAAAAAGATTTTTTAAATTTATTTATTTGACAGACATCACAAGTAGGCAGAGAGGCAGACAAAGAGAGAGAGGAGGAAGCAGGCTCCCAGCGGAGCAGAGAGCCCGATGCACAGCTCGATCCCAGGACCCTGGGATCATGACCCTAGCCGAAGGCAGAGGCTTTAACCTACTGAGCCACCCAGGTGCCCCCTGGATCCAATTTTTTAGGGACAAAGTATACATGCTTGCTGTTTCCCTAGTTTGGTAGATACATCTATCCCTCGGTGTCAAGAGTACAGTAGTTGCATTAAAGGTATTAAAAATATGCTTGCATATTCCTTCTCAGTGTGCAGATGCCAAACCAGACACTTCACTAGCTGCCCAAAGACCAATTATACCATCTGGAGAAACAACCCAACTTTTCCACACATTTGCTTCTCATCTGGACAAAAAAATTTTTCTTCTTAAGGAAAGGAAGAAAAGAAAGCTGGGGCATCAGCAGTCTGGATGTGTTAGGGGCTTGTAGCATTAAAATAAATAGAAAATCTAGTACAGATTTGAGGGAAAGTTAATGATGGGTTAATTCTTAGACATGCTAGTATCTGGCTTGGTGATCAATTAGTAGTGGAAAAACATTAGAAATCAAATAATTCTATCATCCAACTCTTTTTAAAACCCTCTTTCACATCTGCTAGAAATAGCAGAACTAAAGCCAGTCTAAAGAAGTCAGCCAAAGTGGTCAAGTTGTGGTGATACCTAGGGAGGGGGGTGTGGCCAGGCAGAGGAAAGGTGTTTCCCAGATACCACTGTATTTGAGCTGCAAGGCATAAGTGGACCTTTGAGAGATACAAGTTGAGGCACAATTATATGGACAACTGGAATGAGCAAAGATTCCAGAGGCAGAAAGAAATGGCTTCCTCCATTTGCATCATGGTTGGCCAAAAAGAGTGGAAAGACATTTGGGCCAAGAAAATAGGGCTAGGATTGGTGAGTGTGGCAAACAGGGATCTTTCAGTTTCTTCTACCTCTAGGTTTCTTCCGTTCTCTTATTTTCCAACTGAAGGCTGGGTCTGACTCGAAAATTCAAAAAAGTATTTATTATTTTCCCTATTCCAGCACTCAATCAACTCTTCTCAGTTTTTTAAATGAGCACCATGAAGGCCAGGATTTTTTTCTCTTGTTTTTAGTAATATCCCTGGCACCTAGTGGAATGACACATAAGAAACACTTCACGAATATCTACTAAATCTACTTCATGCCATCAGCAACCTCCCTTCCACAAAGATAAGAAGTAGTCTGTAATATATGTCCTGGATTCACACCTTCCTGTGAATCATTCTGACTTCCTTCCCATTGCCCTACCCTGGATCACATAACTTCACTCCCTCGTGCTTAGATTATTATAATTGTCTTTTAGCTATTTTTCACCCTTCTGGTCTTTTATAACCAATTGATGTTTTATTACCTTATTAATTTTTCTTTTTTTGTTTCAAGTTTTTATTTAAATTCCAGTTAGTTAACATATATTATAATATTAGTTTCAGGGATAGAATTTAGTGATTCATCACTTACACACAACACTCAGTGCTCATCACAAAAATTGCCCTCTTTAATCGCCATCACCTGTGTAACCCATCCCCCACCCACCTCCCTTCTGGCATCCCTGAGCTTGTTCTCTTTAATTAAGAGTCTGTTTTGTGGTTTGCCTCTCTCTCTTCCCCACCAGCGCGCCCCCCCCCCCGTGTTCATTCATTTTGTTCCTTAAATCTCGCATATGAGTGAAATCATACAGTATTTGTCTTTCTCTGACTGACTTATTTCACTTAGCATAACACTTTCTATCTCCGTCCATGTCATTACAAATGGTAAGATTGGTTTTTCTAAAGCACAATTGTAATCATAATACTTTTCTGTACAAAGAATGACTCTTCATCACTAGTCTCTTATCATTTACACTGCTCTAAATACTTAATTGGCCTTACTTCCTTCATTTATAAAACTGGGAAAGTGAGCACAATAATCTACAAAAATCCCATTCTGCATTCATACCCACATGGTTCTAGTTCACTTTATAATTTTTCAGAAGGAGGTGGTTTGGGACTTTTAAAAGTATGTAGTTGATCATCTTGATTGAGAGAATTGGGACACATAGTCTGATGCACTTTTTTTTGAAAAGGCATGGGTCATTGAAGAATAAGAGAACAGATATACAAGCACCTGTGTCTTTGACTTGTTGGTCCCTGCTGAAGAACACGGGAAATTACTCAGGCAGATGGTAGTCCTATGGCGGTAGTAGCAGATGGCACTAGTAGGCATGGAGGTCCTAACAAGCATCTGAGGAAAAGCAGCCTGCTTTGGTCTCTAGTTGAGAAAGACAACAAGGATGCAGTTGGCCACCATATACTTAACAAAGCATGTAATTTGAGTGTTGTATTATAATTTTGAATAGTTATATATCTTTTTTATATATCTTATATATATATTTTATATATTTATATATTTAGTTATATATCTTTGTATATATCTTATAAAAAAGGAGTTTATATCTTATAAACAGGGAGTAAGTAGACTTCACTCATCTGTGTGGTGCTTTTTGAAGTTAAAGAAAAGCACACAAGGGAATGTGAAGTGGGTGAAATTTTCTGCAATGCATATTTGAAGTAAGTCTCATAGAGTTGTTTTGAGGTACCACATAGATTTTGATGAAGGAAGGGAGCACAGAGAAATTCAGAATCAAAAGGACATTTTGTGGTTTATCCCAAAATATTTCCCACCAGTTTGGGGGAATATAAATGGCTACTTTTTAAGTTTCTAATTTACAGTCATCCTCAAATCTTTTGGGCTCATCTTCAGGCTCCTAAAACTAACTATATCTGGGGAACTGGGGTTCAGGGACCATGTGTGACTGGCCTCCATGTGGTGCCCTTTATTTCCAAAAATTTCTTTCCCTGGGATCCAAACCATGAAGCATCCATTCCAGCCCAACTGGACTTCTGAGTGGACCCTTGGTTTCTCTAAACCTAGATGACACAGTGAATATAAAGATGATTTCGTGAGAGAGCCCTGAGACAAAGAATCAGAAAGAAAACTCACAGACCTGTCAGGAGTCCAAATATCAACTATTAACTAGCATTATGATCTTGAGCAAGTCAATTATTTCTCATAAGTCTCAAGTTCCTTATTTGTTAAATGAGCCGGTGGCGGCACATGTTGTCACATTTGCAGAATTTCCTTCTTTTTATTTTTTTTTATTTATTTTAAAATTTTTAAAAAGATTTTATTTATTTGACAGAGAGAGATCACAAGTAGGCAGAGAGGCGGGCAGAGAGAGATTGGGGGAAGCAGGCTTCCCTCCGAGCAGAGAGCCTGATATGGGGCTCGATTCCAGGACCCTGAGATCATGACCTGAGCCGAAGGCAGAAGATTAACCCACTGAGCCACCCAGGCGCCCCAATTTCCTTCTTTTAAAAAGCAGACTACTATTCTGTTGTATGTGTATACCACATTTTCTTCATCCATTTGTCCATCAGTGGATACTTAGGTTGTTTTCACATCTTGGCTATTGTGAGTAATGCTACAATGAACATAGAACTGCAAATAACTCTTCAAAATCTCGATTTCAATTCTTTTGGGTAAATACATAGAAGTGGCATTGCTTAATCATATGGTATTTCTATTTTTAATATTTTAAGAAACTTCCATGCTGTTTTTCATAGGGGCTGCACCATTTTGAATTCTTACCAACAGTTGTACACTATATTTTAATGGCTGTTATGTTCCTGTGGTTTAGATATACTTTGCCCTTGACTAATCACCTTCCAGAAGGAGGCACCAGAAGGTGCCTCTAAATATGTTTATTACTTCATGCTTATAAGTTTTTTCTTTTCCTTTTGCAGTGATAGACTAAACTAGAAGTGCCAAATACAGAGAAAAATCTTTAGCAAGAATGGAATAATCCCCTCTTCAGAGTCTCTGAGCAAATCTGCTTAATATTAATTAAGATTGGAAGGTCATACAATTTTAAAAGACAAAGTAGTTAAGAGCTCCGAATGTAGGAAATCTGATTTTACTCTTTCATAAACACAATGGTAGATGGTCTATTTTAGCAGAGGAAAGAAACACTTATAATTGTAACTATCTAATGCTTATCCTTTGCCAAGTCCTAGTATTTCTATGTCTTCTGTGTCCATTAACTCAATTCATTAGCCCTCTCAACATCCTTCAAGGTAGGTACAATAATGATCTATATTTTACAGGAGTTGATTAATGCAGAAGTGAAGAAGCACGTCCATGTCACATAGATGGTAAATGACAAAACTAGACTTTTCACGGAGGCCTGTCTCCATAGACAGCGCTCAGAATCACCCTTCTGTCTCATTTGTAACAAGACCTTCTGCAGCAAGGGCAGAAGGTCTCTCAGCTACCACTAGCTGGGGTAACTAATGACCCCTTTGCAGACTCATACCCATGTGGTAACTGAGTTAATCCTGAGGAGGGCAAGAAACCCAATAGTAATTCAGCTGCAGAAGGTGGAACTAGAATTATTTGTGCTGTCACAGACCCAATGTGCCTAGAGAGAGTCCTGAGTGTCCCCTGCCATCAGTTGAAATCTTAGCTCTCCCCAATCTTTGCTCTGCTGGCCCTGGCTATTTATATGAGGCTTCATTCAACTCATTCTCTGACTCACATTTTATACCCCTGAAACTGGGACTTTTCTAAATTCCAACCAGCTTCTCTGCAGCTCTGGGTTTGTCCTGGCTTTTGCAAGGCATCTCAGGTGAGAAGGAGAGAAAGCCAGATCTTCCTTTCAATGCCCTCTGCCATTGACTAGGATTCTGCTATGAGTACCTTAGAACTTTGGCACCAATGTTTGCTTTCACAACTCACCATCTCCATCTGGCTATATGGATTGATCATTTAATTTGCTCTGACAATACCTAACAGATGAATGCCATCATAGGAGCTCCTCCTATAACTGAGGTTAGAGTTTCCAGTCCACTTACTTCTTATGACAGTTTCCCTCTTTCTTACCCACTTCGTTCACAGCATGCCTCATGCCCTGGCCTGCTTGGGGTGCGGATCTAATTCCCTTGCTGCAGATCTCTGGGGCATAGCTGTTGAGTTCTGTGCAGCTCCTCAAGCACCATCACCTCCACTACCAGGACCAGCCCGGGGAGCCTGGGAAAGCAGTGGTCTTTGATGCCTCCTTGGCCAGTTTAGAAGCTTACCTTGCCCTGAATCCTGATGTTCTTACATTTCCCAGGTACCTTTACTCTCTCAACTCTTTTCTTACTTCTGCCTCATATTTTAGGGCTCAGCTGGTGACTTTAGTGACAATGGATTATTTAGATAAACCATTCAGAGCCAAGGCATTTGGCAGGTTACGAAGGAGTCTCAGTGGTTAATGCAGCAACAGACGTATTTTTAAAGTTGGAAAAGAAGACTCAAACCAAATGTTTGCAAGCGCAACAACTGTTAACAGTATTCCTTTGCAATTGTGATATATCTTATAACTTTCAAAGTTGTTTTCTATGCATTTTGGTTGATTGCAAAAATAGATACAAATTCTTTGATGCTCTTCTTGTCAAAGTCTTTACTTGACTTTGTTCTTAACTGTGTAACTTGCATTAGTCAATGGGACATTTCTGAACATGATGCAAACAGAGGCTTAAAAAGCACATATGAACTGGGACTCAAGCACTTTTTGGAACCCTGAGATCACCTAATAAAGAAGCCCAGGTTGGCCTCCAGGAAAATGAGAGACATGTGGAGCAGAGGTGAAGAGCCTCAAGCTGAGCCCCTAGGTAAGTATCCTTGCCATCTGCCAGACATATGAGTGAAGTCATCCTGGACTACCTAGCCCTAGCCAGTTTTTAGAGACCAACAGACACCAGCAGTTTTTAGAGACCAACTATATGAGCCTAGATTGGAAGAACCATCCAGCCAACCTGCAGAATCATGGAAAGAATTACAATTGTTCTTTAAGCCAATAAGCTTTGGCGTGGTCTGTTATGTACCAATAGCATATAGATACATGTTATCTCATTTGATCCTCATGATTGCCCCATGGTGAAGACAAGTTAAGCGACTTGACTAAGATGATTAAATTGTAAGTGGCAGAGCCAGGATCAGGTCCTGGGTGGGCTCTCAACTCCTGCACCAGTGCAATGCCCATGACACCCCGTGGCCTCTCTATCTGCCAGGGGCACACCTGATGGATCATGTGGAATAATGAAACACGAGAATGCAAAGAGCCTTACACATCACCTGTACTACTCTCTTCCTCCACATTTGAGGAATCGGAGGCTCAGGAGGGTTTGCCTTAGTTCTCAAAGCTCAGAGGTACACAGCAAATATGTTTCTTGGTCTTCTTCTCCTGCCCTCTCCACTTCATGGAGCTCTGTGCTCTGGCTGCAGACCCCAGAAGGTTCAACATTTTAAGGCAAGATGGTGACAGTAAGGTCATATGGTGTTGGGGACAGCATTTCAGGCCTTTGGCAAGCACATGTATGTCTTTATGTGTTTGGTCCAGGATGATGCTTTCAGAACCCTCAAATAATGATAGGTGGCTAGCTGCCTCTTCCCCTGGCTTAAGTTAACTGTTAGTGAAACCTCTTCCCAGAGACCAGGGGGCCTCCAGAAGGACACTGCTGGTTTTCTATGTTCAGTTTTCTGCTATTGTTTAGCAACAATTCTGCTAAAAGTCTGGTGTGAAGGAAACACTGGAAAAGAGCTGTCTTTAACCCAGAAAAGGAAGAAGAAATAGACCCTGATTTTTTTTTAATTCTTTTTTTTAAATTTTTTTATTATTTTTTTTATTTTTTCAGCATAACAGTATTCATTGTTTTTGCACAACACCCAGTGCTCCATGCAAAACGTGCCCTCCCTATTACCCACCACCTGTTCCCCCAACTTCCCACCCCTGACCCTTCAAAACCCTCAGGTTGTTTTTCAGAGTCCATAGTCTCTTATGGTTCGCCTCCCCTTCCAATTTTTTTTTTATAAACATATAATGTATTTTTATCCCCAGGTGTACAGGTCTGTGAATCGCCAGGTTTACACACTTAACAGCACTCATGATAGCACATACCCTCCCCAATGTCCATAACCCCCTCCCCCTCTCCCAACCCCACCTCCACCCAGCAACCCCCAGTTTGTTTTGTGAGATTAAGAGTCACTTATGGTTTGTCTCCCTCCCAATCCCATCTTGTTTCATTTATTATTCTCCTATCCCCCTAACCCCCCATGTTGCATCTCCATGTCCTCATATCAGGGAGATCATATGATAGTTGTCTTTCTCCGATTGACTTATGTCACTAAGCATGATACCCTCTAGTTCCATCCACGTCGTCGCAAATGGCAAGATTTCATTTCTTTTGATGGCTGCATAGTATTCCATTGTATATATATACCACATCTTCTTTATCCATTCATCTGTTGATGGACATCTAGGTTCTTTCCATAGTCTGGCTATTGTAGACATTGCTGCTATAAACATTCGGGTACACGTGCCCCTTCGGATCACTATGTTTGTATCTTTAGGGTAAACACCCAGTAGTGCAATTGCTGGGTCATAGGGTAGTTCTATTTTCAACATTTTGAGGAACCTCCATGCTGTTTTCCAGAGTGGTTGCACCAGCTTGCATTCCCACCAACAGTGTAGGAGGGTTCCCCTTTCTCCACATCCTCACCAGCTTCTGTCATTTCCTGACTTGTTAATTTTAGCCATTCTGACTGGTGTGAGGTGATATCTCATTGTGGTTTTGATTTGTATTTCCCTGATGCCGAGTGATGTGGAGCACTTTTTCACGTGTCTGTTGGCCATCTGGATGTCTTCTTTGCAGAAATATCTGTTCATGTCTTCTGCCCATTTCTTGATTGGATTGTTTGTTCTTTGGGTGTTGAGTTTGCTAACTTCCTTATAGATTTTGGATACTAGCCCTTTATCTGATGTGTCGTTTGTAAATATCTTCTCCCATTCTGTCAGTTGTCTTTTGGTTTTGTTAACTGTTTCCTTTGCTGTGCAAAAGATTTTGATCTTGATGAAATCCCAATAGTTCATTTTTGCCCTTGCTTCCCTTGCCTTTGCCGTTGTTCCTAGGAAGATGTTGCTGTGGCTGAGGTCGAAGAGGTTGCTGCCTGCGTTCTCCTCAAGGATTTTGATGGATTCCTTTCTCACATTGAGGTCCTTCATCCATTTGGAGTCTATTTTCGTGTGTGGTGTAAGGAAGTGGTCCAATTTCATTTTTCTGCATGTGGCTGTCCAATTTTCCCAGCACCATTTATTGAAGAGGCTGTCTTTTTTCCATTGGACATTCTTTCCTGCTTTGTCGAAGATTAGTTGACCATAGAGTTGAGGGTCTATTTCTGGGCTCTCTATTCTGTTCCACTGATCTATGTGTCTGTTTTTGTGCCAGTACCATGCTGTCTTGATGATGACAGCTTTGTAATAGAGCTTGAAGTCTGGAATTGTTCTGCCACCAACTTTGGCTTTCTTTTTCAATATTCCTTTGGCTATTCGAGGTCTTTTCTGGTTCCATATAAATTTTAGGATAATTTGTTCCATTTCTTTGAAAAAATGGATGGTATTTTGATAGGGATTGCATTAAATGTGTAGATTGCTTTAGGTAGCATAGACATTTTCACAATATTTATTCTTCCAATCCAGGAGCATGGAACATTTTTCCATTTCTTTGTTAGACCCTGGTTTTAAACAAGTCACCCACAGGTACATACAGAACATCAGAACTTAATTCTGTTTTGGTCTTTTCAGCAAAGAGCTGCCGCTTCTACAGCTTGATTTTTTTCTCATCCTCATAAAGACCGTTCTTTACCAATCTGTATGTATTCAAACAGCCATCCATGAACTTCTGAGGTGCAAGTGAAGCACCTTAATCTTGCCCCTCTTGCCCCAAGCCTAAACAAAGTCCTGAAAATGAGGTCAAGGGTTAGGGGCAGGGCTTGTAGTGGGAGTACCATTAAAAACCAGGATTTTCAAAACAAGCAAACAAACAAATGAGCAAGACAAATAAACAACAACAACAACAAACACCCAACATTTTCTTCTAGTGTTCATTTGCAGACCTTCCCTCTCAGTTGTATATTTTAGGTATATTGTTTTCTTTTTTTTATATATTTATTTTTATTTGTTTATTTACAGCATAACAGTGTTCATTGTTTTGGCATCACACCCAGTGCTCCATGCAGTACGTGCCCTCCCTATTACCCACCACCTGGTTCCTCAACCTCCCACCCCCCCCCACCCCCCTGCCGCCCCTTCATAACCCTCTGGTTGTTTTTCAGAGTCCATAGTCTCTCATGGTTCATCTCCCCTTCCAGTTTCCCTCAACTCCCTCTCCTCTCCATCTCCCCATGTCCTCGTACAGAAATCAGTGGCTTTCTTATACACTAACAATGAAAATACAGAAAGGGAAATTAGAGAATTGATTCCATTTACTATAGCACCAAGAACCATAAGATACCTGGGCATAAACCTAACCAAAGAAGTAAAGGACCTGTACTCGAGGAACTACAGAACACTCATGAAAGAAATTGAAGAAGACACAAAAAGATGGAAGACTGTTCCATGCTCTTGGGTTGGAAGAATAAACATTGTTAAAATGTCTATACTGCCTAGAGCAATCTATACTTTTAATGCCATTCTGATAAAAATTCCACCGATATTTTTCAAAGAGCTGGAGCAAATAATCCTAAAATTTGTATGGAGCCAGAAGAGACCCCGAATTGCTAAGGAAATGTTGAAAAACAAAAACAAAACTGGCGGCATCACGTTACCCGATTTCAAGCTTTACTACAAAGCTGTGATCACCAAGACAGCGTGGTACTGGCATAAAAACAGACACATAGACCAGTGGAACAGAGTGGAGAGCCCAGATATAGACCCTCAACTCTATGGTCAAATAATCTTCGACAAAACAGGAAAAAATATTCAATGGAAAAAAGACAGTCTCTTCAATAAATGGTGCTGGGAAAACTGGACAGCGATATATAGAAGAATGAAACTCGACCATTCTCTTACACCGTACACAAAGATAAACTCGAAATGGATAAAAGACCTCAACGTGAGACAGGAATCTATCAGAATCCTAGAGGAGAACATAGGCAGTAACCTTTTCGATATCAGCCACAGCAACTTCTTTCAAGATATGTCTCCAAAGGCCAAGGAAACAAAAGCAAAAATGAACTTTTGGGACTTCATCAAGATCAAAAGCTTCTGCACAGCAAAGGAAACAGTCAACAAAACAAAGAGGCAACCCACGGAATGGGAGAAGATATTTGCAAATGACAGTACAGACAAAAGGTTGATATCCAGGATCTATAAAGAACTTCTCAAACTCAACACACACAAAACAGATAATCATATCAAAAAATGGGCAGAAGATATGAACAGACACTTCTCCAATGAAGACATACAAATGGCTATCAGACACATGAAAAAATGTTCATCATCACTAGCCATCAGGGAGATTCAAATTAAAACCACATTGAGATACCACCTGACACCAGTTAGAATGGCCAAAATTAGCAAGACAGGAAACAACGTGTGTTGGAGAGGATGTGGAGAAAGGGGAACCCTCTTACACTGTTGGTGGGAATGCAAGTTAGTGCAGCCACTTTGGAGAACAGTGTGGAGATTCCTCAAGAAATTAAAAATAGAGCTTCCCTATGACCCTGCAATTGCACTGCTGGGTATTTATCCCAAAGATACAGATGTAGTGAAAAGAAGGGCCATTTGTACCCCAATGTTTATTGCAGCAATGGCTACGGTCGCCAAACTGTGGAAAGAACCAAGATGCCCTTCAACGGATGAATGGATAAGGAAGATATGGTCCATATACACAATGGAGTATTATGCCTCCATCAGAAAGGATGAATACCCAACTTTTGTAGCAACATGGACGGGACTGGAAGAAATTATGCTGAGCGAAATAAGTCAAACAGAGAGAGTCAAGTATCATATGGTCTCACTTATTTGTGGTATATTGTTTTCATTCTAAAATATCTTCCTTTAAAGAATTGTTTCATATCAAGGTAATGAAATAGGCAGACAAATAGAATGTACAGAATATGTGGTACAGTCTGTGAAGATTTTCATGCTTGTAATGGGAAGAAGGCTAAAGACGTGTTCAGGAAACAGAGAGGTAGACTTGCTTCTTTTCTCTTACCAAATCACAACCCTCCACCTTCTTGTCATTCTATTTCCTGACTTTGAATTCTTACTTTTTTTTTAAGATTTTATTTATTTATTTGTCAGAGAGAGAGAGAGCACAGGCAGGCAGAGTGGCAGGCAGAGGCAGAGGGAGAAGCAGATTTCCTGCCGAGAAAGGACCCCAATGTGGGACTCAATCCCAGGATGCTGGGATCATGACCCGAGCCGAAGTCAGACGGACTGAGCCACCCAGGCGTCCCTAAATTCTTACTTTTATAAAGTTATGCTAACTGGAGAAATATCATTGCTATTTATATGTGTTATATATATCTATATATATATATATACACACACATATATTATATATATATATACACACACACACATATATTATATATATATATATTTATTTAAATTTCTATTACATGCTAAAGGGGAAATTGTACTTGAATCTTTGTGGTTTTTTTCCTAGGTGATTTCTTTTGTGGTACCCCTTTCTGAGTCCTAGATACCTTCTATGTGTATCAGAAGCATAGCAAGAGGGAGAAGGATAAAGAGTATTCCTGTGGGTGTGGCCCTGGAGATCCAGGCAGCAGGAGAAATGGCTCCTTTCTTGCTGCCACAGAGGGTGGAAATCGGAAGCGATGGTGATGGCCTGACTGTTTAGCCTCAAAGCAGCCTTTAATTCATTTGGTTGTAAGAGGTGAATTTATTTAAATAGTATAGTTTATTTAAATAATTTAAAAACAGTAATAAAAAAGCAGCATTATCCACACTTCTTAGACAAGACACCGCTAATTTGACTAAATATTAAATGAAGTGAGCTGACAGCCTAGAGGAAAATTCAGATGACTGCTTTTATCCCAATGTCTATAAGTGCACAATAGCTCTCATTGTCATATTAGGAAAATTGGGGAGAGAAAATAGATCTAATTTCCTATTCTTGTCACCATGTCACCCAGAATCCTTGAGTAGCTTCTCAGTTTTACTCTAGATATCAAATGAAAACTTCTAGCCAGTGCCCTCAAAATTGTCGCTTGCCTTTCTTGTCTTCCCTCATCTTTCAGAACCCCAGCAGGGGCCCTCTACTACCCCACAAACAACTTCCATATAGCATCCTGAGGCCAGGTTTTCCAGTCTCTCTGGCCAGGTGCTCAAACAACTCCAGAGTTTTTATCCAGGTGCCTTGCATGCATTGGAGTCTCTCAATTTCTCAGCATGTTTCCTCCTACTCAGGAACAGGCTAGTATTCTGGAAAGATCATCCACAAGCATTTTGTGAATGGAAGGCTGGGTAGGAGGGGACAGAGCAGAGGGCTATGGGTAGGGGGAAATACAAACAGTTGGGGTGGAAAGGAGTGCTAAGAATTGCTTCTCCACATATTGGGAAGTTAGAGGGCAGGTGACTTGGAGCCCAATTCAATATAAAAAGCAAAGAACAGGGGATATATTTATCTCCTTCATTCTTGATTCTATGCATTTTCATTTACTTGAATCAAACATTAATTATCCAGATGGATTAATGGAAATATTTCATCTTTAATAATAATGTAAAGAGTGTGTATATACATATACATAAATAACAAAATATATAGGAAAGTGATCTCTGGTTATCAGAATTTCATTTTTAGGAGCACAAGTGTTTGGATCATGTTTAACTACTTAAATGAAGATATAGTCTTATCTTTTGATTATGTTTAGCTACTTAAATGAAGATATAGTCTTACCATAAAAATGAAAATTACTTGCAGATTATAATTTTCTTCTCCTTAAGGAATACAAACCTATGTGGCTGGGGTAAGGATGGCAAATGCTGTTACCCCCAAGGCACAGGTAAAGACCCACCCTAGTGAAGAAAAAGGAAGAAAGCCTTCTGCCTATGGTGAAAAGCAGGGAATCTTCCTGGGCTCAGACCTGGAGGATAGGTTTGCTGAGAAAGCCCTCCCTCCCTAAGATCAGGGTCACAGAGTCTGTATTTGAGGTTGACCCAGGACAGCAGAGCTTTCCCCACCTTCCACCTCTTACCCCACCAGGCCAGCAAGCCCCAAGAAGTAACAAGCAACTGCAAGCTATCTTTATAGAAAGGACAAGAATATGGAGAAAGACCTACTCAGGAGTGTAGGTATACAGCAAAGACTAAAGCTGAGGGTGGAACAGAAACATTTAAAAAATTCTCTGCCTCTCCAGCCCAAGCATAAAGTCACACAAGAGCAATTTGAAGCAGTGCAGCAGAAGCAGCTTTAGTAACAGCAATAAACCAAGTTCAACTCCTGATGAGATTGACTCAACCACACTCGCTAATGGACTTGCTGAAGAAGAGGCATGACCGTTTCTAGACATGAATTCTATTTACCTCAGTCTCATGAAATGCTTTGTTAGCTGCTGTAGGATTTGGGCTCTTACTTTAACAATGATGGGAAACCACAAGAGGGCTTTACTATCACGAGTTTTAAAGGGGTATGTCTGGATGCTGAATTGGTTGCAGACAGAAGAGGGGAAGGTGAAAGCAAAAGACCAGTTTGGAGGCTCTTACAGTCATCCAGGTGAGGGACGTTTTATGATTTCTTGTAGTAGCAGTGGAGGCAGTGAGACAAGCTCAGTTTCTGGGTCTGTTTTGAAGATAGAACCACTAGGATTTGATAATGGATTGAGGGGTAGAAGAGAAAGAGAAATGGGAATAATAGCTCCAAGATTTGTGCTCTGAACAGCTGGAGGAGTGAGTTCGCAAGGAATACACTAAGGAATATTGGAGGAGGAACAGATGGAGAAGGCATAAGCAGGCATTGGGTTTGGTCATGTTGAGCATGAGATGCCTAGTAGACATCACAATGAAGCTAATGTGTAGACAGTTGAAGAGAGGAGCCTGAGTTCAGGGAAGACAGCAGGCAGTGGATTTAATTTGGAAGGTGTCAGCAATCACGTGGTGTTTGAAGCAGCGAGACTAGATATGTTATCCAGGGAGTGTCAGCAGGGACGAGAAAAAGCTTGAGGACTGAGCCCTGGGGGTCTCCAACATTTAGAAGTAGTGGAAGTGAGGAGAAACCACTAAGAGGTGGACCTTTAACCAACTGAGCCACTCAGATGCTCCAGAGCATTATGTTTTAATATGACTCATCAGAGTATAAAGTTTTTCATTGTATATATCTCTAGAAAAGCACAGATACTAAAATCTGAATTTATGTCACAGTTATAGAATAATTTTGTCTTAATTTTCCTTGCATTACTTCCAAAGGGAACATTGCAGACAAAAATCAAAATAGTCTTCTGTCCATAAAAGTGCACCCCTTGGGGTGCCTGGGTGGCTCAGTTGGTTAAGTGACTGCCTTTGGCTCAGCTCATGATCCCGGAGTCCCGGGATCAAGTCGCGCTTCCTGCTCATTAGGGAGTCTGCTTCTCACACTGACCTCTCTCCTCTCCTGCACTCTCTCTCTCATTCTCTCTCCCTCTCTCAAATAAATAAGTAAAATCTTTTTTAAAAAGTGCACCCCTCATGTATGATAACAATGCCTTTAACAATTAAAACTAGGACAGCTTCATAAACAAGGGTAAAAAATACCATAAAGATTTAATGCAAGGGATGTGTTACCTACATTTTAAAAGATATCTTTTAGGAATATGCTTACATGCAAAAATTCTTAAGCCATAAAATTAATTTTAAAAAGTATAACATTCTGAGGTTGCATTCACATTCTGTGGAAAGAAAGAAAGAAAAAAGAAAAAAGCATTTTAACATTTAAAATAATAAGTCCTTTAATCCCTCAGACCCGAAGTTTAAGAAATATATTCACTAATTCAACAAATTTTTTTTTAGTATCTCTATGTTCACCTATACATTGCAGGAAGTGTTCCAGGTGCTGGTGCTACAGTAAACAAACAGAGTGAAAAAATTCTCTGCCCTAGTGGAACGTACATTTTTTTTTTTTTAAAGATTTTATTTATTTATTTGACAGACAGAGATCACAAGTAGGCAGAGAGGCAGGCAGAGAGAAGAGGAAGCAGGCTCCCCACTGAGCAGAGAGCCCGATGCGGGGCTCGATCCCAGGAGCTTGGGATCATGACCTGAGCTGAAGGCAGAGGCTTTAACCCACTGAGCCACCCAGGCGCCCCTGGAACGTACATTTTATCTGGGGTGGGTAGATAAATAAATGAAAATCATAATAAATAAAGTAAATTATACAGTATGATATATAGTTATAATAAAAAGTAATTTTTATAGTGCGTTAAAGGGGATAAATGCTATGGAAGGAAATAGAGGAGGATAAGGGAGATTTAGTGATGGTGGAAGAGCAGTGGTGGTAATGTAAATGAGCTGTCCAAAGTAATCCTTGCTGAGGAACCATTGTTGGACAACTAGAGGGAAGTAAACAGGCGAAGGAGTTTGCCAAGTGGAGAAAGAGGGCTCCAGCTAGAGGGCTCCTTTGCTGGTGCAAAGGTCCTCTGGGGAGATTATGTCTGGTATGTTTAATGATATGAAGGAGGTCCATATAGCTGGATCAGAGTAATGAAGGGGAGAATAGTAAGAGATTTGGCTGGAGAGGGAATGGGAGGCCATATCATCTAGAGTTTTATAGGCTACTATAGAGATTTTGCTTTTATTCTGACTGACACTGGGTGCTACTGCAAAGTTTTTAATGCAAGAGAGACATCATATGGCTTACATTCTAACAAGATCACTTACTCTTTGTAGAGAATAAACAATAAGCAGCAAAAACAGAATAAAGGAAATCAGCAAAGATGCTTCAGTATTAATCCTATTGAGAAATAATAGAAAATGTGGTTCATTTGGACTAAACTAGTTGCAGCAGATAAGAATCAGATTCTGAATATATTCCACAGAAAGAAGAGACTGGTTTTATGTATGGAACATAGGACATGAGAGAAAGCAAGGTGACAAGGATGACTCCAACTTTTGAAACCTGAGCACCTAGAAGGCTGGAGTTGCCATGAACTGCCATGACATGAGAAGGCTATGGGTGGAAGAGATTTGGGCGAAAAATCAGCAGTTCTGTTTTGAACATGTTAAGGTTGAGATATCTATTAGATATCTAGGGGAGTTTTTTTCCCCCCAAATTTTTATTTACATTCTAGTTAGTTAACATATAGGGTCATACTAATTTTGGGTATAAAATTAGTGATTCATCCACTTACCTATAACACCCAGTGCTCATCACAACAAATACCCTCCTTAATACACATCACCCATTTAGCCCATTCCTGCCCACCTCCCCTCCATCAACTCTCAATTTGTTCTCTATAGTTAGGAAATCTTATGGTTTGCTTCCCTTTTTTGGGAGGAGGGGGGTTTGTTTGTTTTTTCCTCTTCCCCTATGTTCATCTGTTTTGTTTCTTAAATTCCACATATGAGTGAAATCATATAATATTTTTCTTCCTCTGACTTATTTTGGTTAGCATAAGACACTCTAGCTCCATCCACATTGTTGCAAATGGCAAGATTTCATTCTTTTCTTAAAAAAAAAGAAAAAAGATTTGGGGTACCTAGGTGGCTCAGTGGGTTAAGCCTCTGCCTTTGGCTCAGTCATGATGTCAGGGTCCTGGGATCAAGCCCTGCGTCTAACTCTCTGCTCAGCGGGGAGCCTGCCTACTTGTGATCTCTCTCTCTCCATCAAATAAATAAATAAAATTTTAAAAAAAGATTTATTTATTAGGGGAGATAGAGCATGTACAAACTGGGGGAGGGGTAGAGGGAGAGGAAGAGAGAATCTCTAGCAGACTCCCTGCTGAACATGGAGCTTGATGGAGGACTCTATCCCACTTAACTGACTGAGCCACCCAGACACCCCAAGATTTCATTCTTTTTGATGGCTGGGTAATATACCATTTTATACACACACACACACACACACATATACATATATATGCATATGTATATACACATATATACATATATGTGAGTGTGTGTGTATATATCTATATATTATATATATATAGATATATATAAAAACAGCCTTGGAATATTTAAATGGTGTCTGCCTCCAGGAGAGAGGGCAGCTTTGTTTATTGTCTGAAGTAATAAAGATAATATTTCCTTCTGAGAAACTAGCAGTTCATAGTAAGAAATGGAGGTTTTGAAGTATGAGTTCCTCAAGCTGTGATGTGAATCCACTGTGTAAACAGCATCAACTTGGCCTCACATTTGTGCTACTCCCTTGAGACTTTGGGAGCAAAGGAAATCATTGTGAGCACAAAGCCCAACCTACCTGCTGTGCTGTGAGTAACAAAACTCTTTGTCTCTGACCCAACAGTCTCAACTCTTCTGCCAGCATCTATGAAACTAGCAAGCTAACTTTTTTATCTTGTGAGAGGAATAAAATCTCAACTCCTTCACAATTACTACAGGTGAATGAGTTTCAAATCTGTCAAACTTACTTAAACCTTTTTATCCATCAGCAAGTTGACATGTGGCACAGTTTGAAGAGAAAATCCTCAGACAAGTTATATATGTTAAACATATATGTATATATATATGTTTCTCTCTCTATATATATATACATATATATTTACACATACATATGTCTCTCTATATATATTTATATACACACACACACAGATACACACACCCTGGCATGTCTGTGTATGTCTATGTCTATATCACCCAATATGGGTTTATTATGATGAATAATTTAAGTGATGGTGAGCCTCTTGAAAAGAGAAAAAGAAGGTGTATTAGTCTCTGGGACTACCATGTCAAAATATCACAGACAGCATGGTTTAAATAATGGAAGTTAATCTCCCCACAGTTCTGGAAGCTAAAAGTCCAAGATCAAGGTATCAGCAGATTTGAATTCTTTTGAGGTCTCTCTCCTTGGCTCGCAGATGGTTGCATTCTCTGTGTCTTCACATGGTCACTCTTCAGTCTCTGTGTTTTTTGTCCTAATCTTTTCTTATAAGGACAGCAGTCATATTGGATTGGCCCACCCATATAATCTCATTTTACCTTAATTATCTCTTTAAAGCCATTTTTCATTTCCAGAGTCCAGTCTGGCATGTAAAAAGCTTAGATGTTTCCATTCCATTCTAGCAACAGAAAAGCTGAAAGAACTAAAAAATGAACAGCTCTTAGATTTGTAAGGGAAATGAAGTGACAGGGTAAGTCACTGCTACTAAAATTGAAGGACAGGCAAATATGGAGAATCACAATTTACCAGAGCTGAAATCACTGTGGGAAGCAGTGCTGAGACAAAGAAACCTGAATTGTGATGGACAAATTGTTGGAGGCGCAATGTGGACAGTCTGAGAGATAAAAACTCTAGAAGGACCCAGACATTGTGTCCCCCACCATGCCTATCACGCACACTTTTATGAGTTTTACTTTCCAGAGCTTTGCCAGTTTTCATGCTGAATACTAGAGATAATTCCTCTCATGCTTCTAAAAGGCAAAGAGGAAAATGAACCATTCTGAAGTACACCAGAGCACTCTGTTCTCCTTAAGAAGGTGTACCTTCAGGGAAAGCTATTTAACCAGAGCCTAAGCTCTGGGGGTTTATCAGAGCCTAACTGATGTGGGGAAAGGAAAATGTCCAACAGCTGGCTCTAACTTTCCATGTGGGAAAGAAGAAATATCCAACTCCAGCCCACTCTAGCTACCCACTTAAGGAGAGAGAGTATGAGAAACATGTACGAAATCGAAATTGAGAGGCACTTGTTCATGAAAGACACCTAATCACAGTGATGTAGGAAATATATTAGGGTTCAAAGCTGATGGCCTAGAAAGAAATCTTGAGATGTCTTTGGTGCAAAAAAAATGATTTTATTAAAGCACGGAAACAGAACCCATGAGCAGAAAGATCGGCACTGGGATCATGAGGAGTGACGATTATATAGTTTCAAGTTGGGAGAGGGTTAAGGATAGCATAAGTCTCTAGGAAATTTTAGAAACAAGGTTTTCAGGACCTTGAGGGGGCTTAGCTGTTAGGAAAAGGTTATTTACTACTGTCTAATAAAATCTTAGTCATGAAACCCTTCAGAAGTATATCAGTGGACCATATTCGTGGGGGTGAGTGCCAACATATATCTTGGAGGGTAGAGATAGAGGAAGTTTCCAAAGGAATTTTTTTAAAAAGATTTTATTTATTTATTTGACAGAGAGAGAGAACACAAGTAGGCAGAGCAGCAGGCAGAGAGAGAGGAAGGGAAGCAGTCTCCCTGCTGTGCAGAGAGCCTGATGCGGAACTCGATCCCAGGACCCTGACATCATGACCCGATCTGAAGGCAGAGGCTTAACCCACTGGCCACCCAGGCATCCAGGAATTTTTATATGTTGAAGAAGGTTTACAGGATCTCAGGGGTGGGGGTGGGGGATCAGGATAAGATTGCCTTTTGCCCTTACAAAGTATTAACATTGAGGCAGCTGAGCTCCTCCAGGAATGTCAGTCTGCCTGTTTCAAACACTCGTGAATGGACTATAAGTAGTAAGGGAATTTAATTTTTCTTTTGTCTTTGTTTCCCACATCAGTAGGACTCATCCCCTCTCCCTACACCTCATCACTGCATTGCTAAAAGCCTAATTGCAGCACTTCCTTTTATCCAGCACATCGTGCCAGGCCATCAAGAAAAAATTATAAGGCCCTGATTCTAAATACAATCACATTCTGAGTAATGGGGAGTTAGGACTTCAACATATGCATGTTGGCAGTAGGGGACACAATTTTGGCCATTAAAGAAGAGAAGAAGGATCTAATTTAGTTTATGCTAATAAATTGAGTTTTCATAAATTATTTCATTAGGAAGATATTGGCTGGTGGATTCTTTTTTTATTTAGTAAAGACATTTTTATTTAGTGTTCTTTCAATTGTAAACTACCAACATGTTAATTAAATACATCACAAAAATATCAGTCACCATAATAATGATGGGGGGGGTCACAAGAGACTGGAAAATGTGCTCATGTTCTTTATTCAAGTTAACTTTGGGGTATAAGCCCATAGGAAATACAAACATCTATCCTTTCTTGCAATCCTTCTACTTCATTAACTTTTCAAATGTCATATGTTGTTGCCAATAATTGGATACAAGATGTAAATCTTTCAAACTGTTGGGATTAAAAGTGGCAAGTGCAAAGTACTTCACTGTATTTTAATTCTCTTCTTCTTGAGGCTACACAGTTTGGAACAGGACTCTGAGAATCTGTTCTGGTTTGGGGTTTTGATAATTGGCATGAACTGTTGTTGGCTACTGGCAGTCTCTTTGCTTATTCACGACAAACTTTAACCCAACTTTAATTGGCCTGCAGAAGCTTGCCCTTTTATTTTTTTTTTAAGATTTATTTAATTTATTTATTTGACAGAGAGAGATCACGAGTAAGCAGAGAGGCAGGCAGAGAGAGAGGAGGAAGCAGGCTTCCCGCTGAGCAGAGAGCCCGATGTGGGGCTCGATCCCAGGACCCTGAGATCATGACCTGAGCTGAAGGCAGAGGCTTAACCCACTGAGCCACCCAGATGCCCCTGCCCTTTTATTTGTAAATAGTGGCTTATGCTGGGAGAGATAGTTGTTCAGTAGGGTTCAAACCCTCTCCTGTCTCAATACAGGCTTGTTTGCAATTAAATACTTAATTTCAAGTTGGGGAGTACTCACAGAGTACAGCCTCTCTGCAGAGCTCTCCACTGGCAAGCCAAGTGTGGTATAGCTCTTTAAAAAAGTGGTCCCTAATGAGAACTTGACCCTACTCTGGGGTGGCTTTGTTAGGACATGAGTTCTTGTAAATGAGGAGAATTTGCAAACTCTTCTGCAGCGTAGGAAGGAAGGCTGCATTCTAGAGGCTTTCAGTCTTTCTGGAAGAACTAAACACATGTGTTTAAACAACTTGAAGACAGTCCCCAAATTTCTTCATTTATTCTCTAAGATCTTCTCGTTATCACCATAATTTCCACCCGAAACACAGGAATACAGATGTGACTTTAACCTCTAGATTTGTCTTGGATGTCTTGGAGCCAGCAAGCCAAATTAGATTTATAAATGAAATGCCAAGGGTGACCACAGGCTGCAGCAATGAAACACTAGTCAAGTGCATGTCTACAAATACTTCTAGACTAAACTAATTGAATATATCATTTCACATCCCTTTGGAAACTATGAGAATATACATATGTCTGCTCAATTATGGGCACTGTAGAAATCCAGGAGGCTAGATAAGGCAGCCTTTTAGGGACTCTTGTAAGGGGAGCCATACATGCTGGTTTTGAAAACTTCCAGCAAATTTAGTATTGATAAATTAGAGAGAGGAAAACCCCAGCCTGGTTGAGAGATGGGATTAGGGTGAGTAATTTTACATTAATAAATATCTACAGAATCAATTTGAGAAAAATTTTAATTTTCTTCTTTTCTTCAAAAATTTTATTTTTGTTCTCTTTAACATTCTGGGTTATCTATCTATTTATGGAGACAGATGATCTATAGCTGAATCCTGAAAATTCTCTAAGCTGCATGGTCTTAGGTAAGGTGTGTCCGTTTTTGTTCCCTTCCTTTATCATTTGGCATTCTTTCCCACAGAGGAACCCTGGGTCCTGTAAGGCTGAGCTCTAGGACTCATGTCCACAGTACCTCACTGAATGACCTCTCACCTATTTTCTGTGTGCTTGGTTTCCTGAGCATATCATCCATTCTTTACCCATCAGGTAATACAAGATATTTTATTATTCCACTTTGCAGATGAAAAAACAAAATGCCACATGCTACACAGCTGTGTAAATTTTAAATCCATTGCTGTTTCTTTCTTTCCTTCTTTCTTTTTATCTCCCCATGCTGCATACTTTGCTTGATCCCGCAATGTCAATCTGAAACATCCAGTTGATAGGATGTGTTATCCCTCCCTCATGCCCAACATGTGCATATTTAACAGGAATATTGGCTATCTTTATGTCAAAGAAATGATTAGCAGTGAGATGGGTGGGCCACCTACATGTTAATATAATTTCTGGGGAAAATAGAGTGGAAGAAGTCTCTTTAGCTTGCTGCCCCAGCATTAAAAATTGAGTTACTCCTGAGATTGTAAATAGAAGGCTAAATGTGGTCTGTCCCATCTTCCTCTAGTTCTTTGGTGGCAGGATGTACTATTAACTGCAAAGGAAAGTCACAGTTAAAGCCATTATCACAAAATCTCACAGAAGGACAGTACTAGAAGGCATTTTAGCTGCCATCCAGCTGGAGACTGACTCAAGGTTAAGGAAGCTGGGGCCAAGTCTGGTGGAAAGCCTGGCCAAATCTGAGATGACTAGCTGGCAGGAGAGCAGAGGCTGAGGCCCGAGTATCTCTCTTTAGCCTTTATCAGAATACTCATAACTGATGCATTTGTACCTAAATCCAGAGTAATTTCTACCCTGTGAGAGGCTTGTACAAATAGAACCTGAAAATAATGAAGGTATTACTAAAAACCAGAATCTGCCAAGGAGAGCTAACCTACTTCAGATACATGTGTACACGTGCCTAGAAAGGCACATTCCACAGCTGAGTAAAAAGGATTTGCAAATGACAAGAGTTCAGACAGGTTTATTGTCTGAACAAGGACATAGTGCACTATTTTAGGTCTTGCCTGTGGGCAGGATGTACATTTCAATTAGTCAATCAGCAAAAGATCATCAAGCACTGTATGCGTCCAGTGCTGTACAAAGCCTGGTGAAGGATGCCAAGAAAGTTTCCCACCCACGGGGAGATTTTTAATATGGTTGGGAGGCACACTAACACCCACAAAATATTGAGAAGTAATTAAATACAACATAGAATGGTTTTGACTCAAACTTCAGCAGATGAACTCTGGATGTTCGGTCCTCCCCTACCCACTTTAGTACAGTCACAACTTTAGCTGGATCTGATCAATAAGCAAAATGGGGAAATGTCAGCAGTTTCTTGCACAGGTAGGATGACATCATCTGGGAACAATTTTAGGCATAACAGGTAAGATCCCTGATGTAAACTCAGAACTAACATTTATTCTAGCCCAACTTTGTGTATTTTAGCCACCCAACCTTCCTCTGAACTTCTGCACTCCCACCCCTCCAAGGCCCAAGCTCTTGCTATACTCAAGGTCAACCTTGAGCCTGAACTTGTTCTGTCTTACACTCTGCAACTAGCTTTTTCCTGTGGAACTTTGGCCTTTCATCTCTTCTCCTGATGGGATCTCTGGCTTGGCCTTCTATTGGAGTCTCAGTACTATTGCCCTGATTCTGATGGTGATCTATCTCTTCAACAGGTATATTTTACTTTCATCCATTGAATGAGTTCTCTCCACTTGAGGGAATGGTCAAGCCTCTAACATATTACCAAAATACTTACCCATGGGGTTGGGATTTCTTTGCAAAAGACATCTGAACTATTAATTCAATCCTTCATATATGCATTTTTCAAACATTGGTTGAGGAATTACTCTGGGTACTATGCTAGATGTCAGAACTACAGAAGCATTGATACGTCCTGAGACATCACCTTCCTGCCTCAAGGTGATGGGGTTTTGGACAGGTGATGTTCAGTGGGGTGAGGTTTGGAGCTGAAGCCATGAAAGAATTCTTGACATGTCTTTGTTGCAAGAAGGTAGTTTTATTAAAGCCCGGGACTGGAACCATGGGCAGAAAGAGCTGCTGAACCAGGGTTGTGAGGGGAGGTAAGAAAAAGGGAGGTTTTAAAAGGATTTTCATATATTAAAGGCTATAGGATACTGGAGGACTTGCCATTGTCAAGTTAAGGTTGTTTCTCCCTCTAGCAAGGCATGACCATTAAGATAGTTGGGAGCTTCCTGGAAGAACATTATACATGTCCCACCCAGGAGTGTGTGTGTATGTTGGGGAGAGGTTACAGAGTGCTTTGTCCTAAGCTAGCTTTGGCTCCCTCATTAAAGGCATTGATTCTCTAGCGTGGGAGACCGTTAACGATGCAGGAAAGTGTATTGTGCTGAGTTAGAGTTTTGGGAGACATAATCATAGGGCCCTTCAGAAACACAGCTGTGGAATATTGGTCCAGACTGAGAAGGTGTGTGTGTCACAGGTGGGAGTGGGGTGGGGTGTCGGAAAAGCTTCTGAGAAGAGCCTACCAACAAATAACACCTGATGAAACTGTTGAGTGACCGTGCAGGTTATTGTTTTCTCACAGGGCCCTGGAAGGCCCACACACATCTTTGTATGTGGAGATGAGTCACTTCACTCCTTGAAATCTCAACTGAATTGCTTGTGAGTGGGTGAGGGTTAACAGACATGCCCCTATTAAATGTTAGCAAGATGAATACAGTTATGAAAAATGCCTAGCATTTTGCTGGAAGTATCTCAAAAGCCACCAAGGAATACTAATTCCTATTCAAGCCATCACCTGTAGGGAGGCAAAAAAGGATCTGAAGAGATGCAGATGTGAACATGTGTACTTCTCTGAAGAGGCAATTAATTCACATGGGAGAGGGTTCAAAAGGTACAAGGAGTTGTATGGTGTGAAAGGAGCCTGATTCACTCCCTGGTGCCCCATTCCTTAATACTGTCCTAGGAAAGAATCTGAGTTATCTGTTTTTATGTGCCCAAATGTTGTCTATACATTTAGAAATGTGCTTTGCCTTTTCTTCTGTTAGTTCATTAAAGATTTATTGCAAGTCTAATAGGTGCCACATACATCCTTCTATGTGCTACGGATACAGTAGTAAGCAAAAAAAAAAAAAAAAAAAAAAAAAATCCACACCTTCAGGAAGCTTGTATTTTGAAAAATCTTTCCATATTGCAAAATTTGTTCCTGCTTCTTTGTAATAGATTCATGATCTATCATTGTATGGAGGTACCCTAATTTATTTTGTCTGGCCTTTTTATTCACGGGTACCTAGACTGTTTCTAAGTTTCTTCTATCACAAAATATGTGATATCCAGTGAGTATATCTTTGTATAAATAGTGCCTGGAAAAAATGCTTTAAGTAGAGTAGGCACTCATTTATTGATAAATGGATAAATCCTTTCACAAATGTGGGAATATATTTTGGGATAAATAACTAGAGATAGAATCAAGGAGTCAAAAGCTATGTGCATTTTTAATTTTAAAAGATATTGCCAAATTTTCTTTCTTTCTTTTTTTTTTAAGATTTGTCAGAGAGAGAGAGAGAGAGAGAGAGTGAGCACTCAATCAGGGGGAGCGGCAGGCAGAGGGAGGAGCAGGCCCCACACTGATTAAGGAGTCAGACTCAGGACTTGATCCTAGGGCCCTGGCACCATGACCTGAGCTGAAGGCAGACACTTTTTTTTTTAATTTATTTCTTTTCAGTGTAACAGAATTCATTGTTTATGTACTACACCCAGTGCTCCATGCAATACATGCCCTCCATAATACCCACCACCTGGTTCCCCTGACCACCCACCCCTGCCCCTTCAAAACCCTCAGATTGTTTTTCATAGTTCATAGTCTCTCATGGTTCATCTCCCCTTCCAATTTCCCTCAACTCTCTTCTTCTCTTGAAGGCAGACACTTAACCAACTGAGCCACCCAGGCGTCACTTTATTGTCAGATTTTCTTAACTCGTATTTGAAGCAATTATATTCTTACCAACAATATGTGAGAGTAAAGTCCTACTTTTCACCACCATGACATCTCAATTTGATGACTTAAAATGCTATATCATTCAAATTTAATTTGTATTGTCCTTGTCATAAGTGAAATTAAGCACTCTTTTCATATGCTTAGGAGCCATGTGTGTTTTTGTTTTGTTTTTTCCTGTGACCCTTCTGTTCACACCTTCTAACTGTTCTGTTGTGTCAGAGGTCTTTTTTTTTTAATTGGTTGTAGAACTCATTATATATCAAGGAAGATATCCTTTACCTATGATATGACATGAAAATATTTTCCTCAGTTTGTTAGTTTTCTTTTGACTCTATACATTTTTGCCATGTTGTACGCATTATTTTTATTATTGCATAATTGAATTTATCAGTCTTTTATGACTTTTACATTTTGTGTCATATTTAAAAAGATCTTTTCTCCTCTAGGGTTCTTTTTAAAAATGTTATGATTTCTCCTTGCACTTTTTTTTTATTATGTTCAGTTAGCCACTATATAGTACATTATTAGTTTTTGATGTAGTGTTCAATGATTCATTAGTTGTGTGTAACACTTACTGCTCATCACAACAGGTGCCTTCCTTAGTACCATCACCCTGTTAGTCCATCTCCCACCCCACCTCTTCTATAACCCTCAGTTTTTTTGCCAGGGTCCATAGTCTCTCATGGTTCATCTCCCTCTCTGATTTCTCCCCTATGGTCCTCCGTGTTATTGCTTATGTTTCATATATGAGTGAAACCATGTGATAATTGTCTTTCTCTGCTTGACTTACTTCACTTAGCATAATCCCCTCCAGTACCATCCATGTTGATGCAAAGGGTGGGTATTCATCCTTTCTGATGGCTGAGTAATATTAATATTCCATTGTGTATATGAACCCCATCTTCTTTATCCACTCATCTATTGAAGGGCATCTTACCTCCTTCTACAGTTTGGCTATTGTGGACATTGCTGCTATGAACATTGGGGTGCATGTGCCCCTTCTTTCCACTATATCTGTATCTTTGAGGTAAATACCTAGTAGTGCATTTGACGGGTCGTAGGGTAGCTCTATTTTTAACATCTTAAGCAAACTCCATACTGTTTTCCAGAGTGGCTGTACCAG
This sequence comes from Meles meles, assembly GCF_922984935.1. NCBI lineage: Eukaryota > Metazoa > Chordata > Mammalia > Carnivora > Mustelidae > Meles > Meles meles. Next base: position 44,751,569 of record NC_060070.1, on the reverse strand, counting down.
CTTACATTCCCACAATGGTGTAAGAGGGCTCCCCTTTCTCCACATCCTCGCCAACATTTGTTGTTTCCTGTTTTGTTAATTTTTGCCCTTCTAACTGATGTAAGTTGTTATCTCATTGTGGTTTTGATTTCTATTTCCCTGATGGCTAGTGATGTTGAGCATGTGTCTGTTAGCCATTTGTATGTCTTCTTTGGAGAAGTGTCTGTTCATGCACTTTGAGCATTTTTTGACTGGGTTATTTGCTTTTTTAAGTGTTGAGTTCGAGAAGTTCTTTATAGATCTTGGGTATCAGCCCTTTATCTTTAATATCATTTGCAAATATCTTCTTCTATTCGATGGGTTGCCTCTTAGTTTTGTCGACTGTTTCCTTTGCTGTGCAGAAGTTTTTATCTTGATAAAGTCCCAAAAGTTCATTTTTGCTTTTGTTTCCCTTGCTTTTAGAGACATGTCTTGAAAGAAGTTGCTGTGGCTGCTGTCGAAGAGGCTTTGCCTATGTTCTCCTCTAGGATTTTATGATAGTTGTAGGATTTTGATGGATTCCTGTCTCACATTGAGGCCTTTCATTCTTTTGAGTTTATCTTTGTGTATGGTGTAAGAGAATGGTCCAGTTTCATCCTTCTACATGTAAACTGTCCAATTTCCCCAGTACCACTTATTGAAGAGACTGTCTTTTCTTCCATTGGATATTTTTTCCTGATTTGACAGAGATTAGTTGAACATAGAGTTGAAGGTCCATTTTCTTCTTTACTTTTGATGTAGTTTTGGAATATAGGTGAGGTGTGATGGGGTGAGGGCTGGAGCTGATGATCAAGAAAGAATTCTTGAGACATCTTTGGTGTAAAAAGGTGGTTTTATTAAATCATGGAGACAGGACCCATGGACAGAAAGAGTTGTTGCACCAGGGTTGTGAGTGGTGGCTGAGTATATACTTGGGAGTAGGGAGTAGGGGAAAAAGGAGGTTTTCAAAAGAACTTTCATATGCTAAGGAGGACCTACAAGATACTGGAGGCCTTTGACATTATCAAGTTAAGGTGGTTTTTCCTCCTAGTAAGGCATTAACATTAAGCAAGTTGGGAGCTTCCTGGAGGAATGTCAAGCATATCCCACCCAGAGGTGTGTATGGGGGGGTGGAGGGTGGGAGGTTGGTTTGCAGGGTGTCAGCTTGTACTTAGTCTTCAGCTAGCTTTCTGCTCCCTCATCACTTTTATGGTTTTATTTCTAACATTTAAATCTTGGATTCAAGTGAAATTTAGTTTGAACATATGAGGCAGGGTTTCCATTTCTCTTTTTCAGATGGTTATCCCATTTCCAGTGACATTTATTGAAATGTCTATCTTTTCCTTTCTTATTTGAAGTGTTACTATTATCATGTTTATCTTTTTAATCAAGTATTGTATATATTTTCATCTATTTTTTAGATTTTCCTGTCTGTTCTACTAATTTGTGATTCAGTTAAAGTTTAATTTGGTGGCATATGGGGCACCTGGTGGCTCAGTCAGTTGCGTCTGCCTTCGGTTCCAGTCATGATCCCAGAGTCCTGGGATAGAGCCTGTGTTGGGCTACCTGCTCAGAGGGGAGCCTGCTTCTCCCTCTGACTCTGGCTGCTGCTCCCCCTGCTTGTGCTCCTTTCTCTCTCTATCAAATAAATAAATAATAAAATATTTTTTTAAAAATTTGGCTAAAACCAAAATAATAGTTTAAACAAGATACGTAACACAAAGGCTGGGGTAAGCAGTTAGCATCATAGAGGTGGTGCTGCAGTGTCATGAATATACCTGATTCTTTCCATTGTTTTGCTCTGACAACCTTAGTGCCAGCTTTCAGCCTCCAGTGCTTCAGGTGGCAACATAGCTTCTATAGCTCCACCAATCATATGTGAATGTTAAGAAGAAAGGGATTGGAAGAGAGCATTGCAAAATGACTAATGCCAGCTGAGTCAGTTGTCTGCTAAATTTTTGCCTTTTAATTTTTCTTTTTTTCTTATCTGCATTCTTTCCTCCCTCCCCCTTCCTCTTTCCCCAGAGTCCTCCTCAGTGCAGTGTTAGTTCAGTGTCACTACTTAGGTGTGACCCACCTAGAGTCTCCACTGAATTATCTTGTCATCATCAAGATCTCTACTCTGCCTGGCTGGGGCTTGAACTCTCCCGGGCCTGTGGGAGCTCTTCATTGTTCAAGTCACAACTACCTAGTAGTTATTTGTCTACTTTTATGAAGTTCCCTCTAGTGCTCATTATTAAGTCTTTATGAACACTCACAGGAAAGAGTGAGATCATCAATCTGGAAGTGCTTCCCAAAGAAAGCCAGAAGAAAAAGTGAGTCCTCCTGGAAGCATCAATACCTCTAAGCTTTCCTCAAGAAAGTTTGTTGGAACTAGGGGCAGCTGAGGGATGCAGAGCCAAGTACACATATTATAGGCCAAGAGCACTAACAAAAGGAAACCCAATTTCTGTCCTCTCAGTGATGATACTACTTAATCTTGCTGCTACTCCCTTGCAATGTAATATAATACTAACGGGCAATTATGATGACCTTTTTATTGATATAAGAATCTGGATAACAAAATAGAGAATTCACCTAATTGAACTTAGAAGTCACAATGACTAGTACATCAGGGTTTTTTAATTGAAGTGTAATTGATATACAGTATCCTATGAGCTTTGGGTGTATATCATAGTGATTTAATATTTTTGTACATTACAAAATGATCCCCATGATAAGTCTCATTACCATCCATCACCACACAAAATTATTACAGTATTATTGACTATATTCTCTATGCTGTACTTAATATCCCTGTGACTTATTTAAATTATAACTAGAAGTTAGTACCTCTCAAACCCCTCACCTATTTCACCCATCCTCCCACCCCCTACCCACTCTGGTGACTTAACAGTTTGTTTCCTGTATCTATCAATCTGTTCCTGTTTTGTTTTGTTTGTTTGTTTTTGTTTTGTTTTTAGATTCCATATATAAATAAAATTATACAGAAGCTGTCTTTCTCTGACTAAGTTCACTTAGCATAATACCCTCTAGGTCCGTCCATGTTGTCACACATGGCAAGATCTTGTTTTTTATGGCCGAGTACTATTCGTGTGTGTGTGTGTGTGTGTGTGTGCCACATCTTCTTTATCCATTCATCTACTGACAGACACATATCCGTATCTTGGCTATTATAAAAAATGCTGCAGTGAACATGGGCCACATATATCACTTTGAATTTGTATTTTCATTTTCTGTATTTTATTTTCAGAAGTGAAATTGCTGGATTGTATGGTAGTTCTATTTTTAATTTTTTGAGGAACTCCTTACTGTTTTCCAGAGTGGCTGCACCAATTTACTTTCCTACCAACAGTAAAGAGAGTTCCCTTTTCTCCGCCTTCATGCCTACACTTGTTATTTTTTTAATTTTTGATACTAGCCATTCTGACAGGTGTGAGGTGATATCTTATTGTGGTTTTAATTTGCATTTCCCTGATAATTAGTTATGCTGAGTGTCTTTTCATGTGCCTGTTGGTCATCTGTATGTCTTCTTTGGAAAAATGTTTATTCCAGTCCTTTGTCTTTTTTTTTAAATCAAGGTTTTAAAAAATATTGTGTGTAAGTTATTTAAAGTTAATATTTTGGATATTAACCTCTTATCAGATACATGATTTGCAAATATTTCTCCCATTCAGTAGGTTGCCTTTTCCATTCTGTTGATTTGTTCTTTTGATTGTGCAAAAGCTTTTTATTTTGATGTAATCCCATTTGTTCATTTTAGCTTTTGTTGTCTTTGCTTGAGACTGATCCAAAAATGGGTATTGTTAAGAATGGTGTCAAAGAGCTTATTGCCTGTTTTCTTCTAGGAGTTTTATGATTTTAGGTCTTATATCCAAGTTTTTAATCTTTTTTGAAATTATTTTTGTATATAATATAAGAAAGTGGTCTAGTTTCATTCTTTTGTATGTAGGTGTCCAGTTTTCCCAACACCATTTATTGAAGAAACTATCTTTTCCTCATTGTATATTCTTGCTTCCCTTTTCATGGATTAATTGACCATATATGTTTATTTCTGTCCTCTCTATTCTATTCCATTGATCTATAGGTCTGTTTTTATGCCAGTACCATACTCTTTTGATTGCTATAGCTTTGTATTTTAGTTTGAAATCAGGTTGTATGACACCTCCAGCTTTGTTCTTCTTTGTCAAAATTGCTTTGGCTATTTGGAGTCATTTATGATTTCATACAAATTTTAGGATTCTTTGTTATAGTTCTGTAAAAAGTGCATTGCTATTTTTGTTGGGGATTGCACTGAATCTAGATTGCTTTGGGTAATATGAACATTTTAACAATATTAATTCTTCCAACCCATGAGCACAATATGTCTTTCCATTTATTTTTGTGGTCTTTGATTTGTTTCATCAATTTCTTATAGTTTTAAGAGTACAGAACTTTTATTTCCAGTTAAATTTATTTCTAAATATTTTATACTTTTTGATGCAATTATAAATGGGATTGTTCATTTCTTTTTCTTTTTCCTTTCTAAAATTTTATTTATTTATTTGAGAGAGACAGAGAGAGCACAGAAGGAGAAGCAGATTCCCCACCAAGCAGAGAGCCCAACATTTGAGCCTAGGACACTGAGATCTTGACCTGATCTGAAGACAGATGCTTAACCCATTGAGCCACCCAGGCTCCCCTGTTAATTTCTTTTTCTGATAACTCATTATTAGTATATAGAAACACAGTTAACATACATCTTTTTTTTTTTGGTATGCATTACTGAATTCACTTGTTAGTTCTAATAGTTTGGGGTTTGGGGTTTTTTGGGTTGTTGTTTTTGTTTTTGTGGAGTTAGGGCTTCCTATATATAGTATCATGCCATCTGCAAATAGTAACAGTTTTACTTTTTCCTCTTCAACTTGGATGCTTCTTCCTTCCTTCCTTCTTTCCTTCCTATTCCCTTCCTTTCCTTTCCTTTCCTCTCTCCTTCCTTTCTCCCTCCCTCTCTTCCTTCCTTTCTTCTCATTTTAATTCCAGTGTAGTTAACATACAGTGTTATGTTGAACATATCCTATACATTACTTAGTTGATACTTTGTTTTTTAAAAAATAATTTTTATTTGCTTTTTTTGCTTATTTATTTACAATTTTGTATTTATTTGTATTTATTCCTTGTCAGATATGATGAACCAAGACTCCACTCCAACAGAGACCTCTATCCAACTCACTACATGGAGGCCTAAATGCATATTCAGGTCCTCTTTTGTTGTAGAATTTTGAGTCAGTGTTTATAAATCAAATCACTTATTTATTATTTTTAAGGCAGTGACAGAATATCTAGGCTCGCTTTTACACAAAGAAATCAAATTTAAACTTTTTGTATCGTGTCCACAGGAATTTATGATTTATTTATTTATATGAGAGAGAGGAGAAAGAAAATGCAGGGGAAGGGGCTGAAGGAGAGGGAGAAAGAGTCTTAAGCAGACTCCATGCTGAGCATAGAGCCCATGTGGGGCTCCATCTAATGATCATGACCTGAGATCATGACCTGAGTTGAAACCAAGAGTCAAGTTGCTTAACTGACTGTGCCACTTAGGCACCCCAGTATTCACAGAAAAAGTACAAAAAGATTTTAGAAAGACTCTTTTGAGAAAAAAAGGAGAGAATCAGAGAAAAAATGATTTATCTCATAACTCATGCTTTTTAAATACAATTTATCTGTGCAGAATAAATGAGTTGAATTATTTTATCAAATTCTGCAAGGCAAATTCATTCAGCTTCATTAGAAAAAAAACAATAAACAGAATGGATGTAATATTTTTAGCAGACCTGCATCTTATAAAAGAGCTTTCATTGCATTGCAGGGAAAAAAAAATTCATGTAGCCCATGTGTCACGTTCAGTTAATTGTTCTGGCTGTTTATACTTATGGGATCATTCCCCTGTAGAAAATGCCACATGTGGTAAGAAATTGACCAAACCATCATGATTAGGAATAAAGCTATTCTTTAAAAACACAGAATACTGAGGACTGATCCTAAAGTATTCCCCAGACATCTGTTGACCATGTTCTTCTGAAATCTCATTCTTTCCTTTGATGTGGCAGAAGAAAACTGTTATTATTAATTTTTAACAGAAGGTTAAGGAGAAGGCTAAAAGAGGCTGAAAAAGGCTTGCCTTGTCATCTGGATAAATAAGCAGTTGGGATGAAAATTAGAAGTTAGAAGATGAGTTTAGCTTCACCCTGTCTGTCTCTAAACATTTTGCTCTCCTACTCTCCTCATCTGTCTCTCAGCCATGCATTCATGCTGTCATTCTTTCACTTACTCCTTCAGTTATGCTTTCATACCAAAAATCTTTGCTGAACACTTACTACATGCCCAGCATGGTGCTGGTCTCTAAGGATACAGCAAAGAGCAAAACAAATTGTCCATTTGTGGAGCTTAGTATTAAGCAGAGAAGACATGCTCTTAATTAACCAACTTATAGCCGAGTGTCTAGGTGTGCCCACTCCATCTAGCTGTCATTTACCGCCAATGTCCCTATCTTTTTCCCTCTCTTTGTCTGGGAGTATGGAAACTAGGAGTGAGGGGGGAGGCCAGGATCAAAGGAGGTGACTTTCTTCTTGTATTCTTTGAACAATGTACTTTTGGGAGTAGAGACTTCACTTCTCAATTTAATGTTAAAGATTTATTTTTTATTTCTAAACTAAGGTCACAATTATTAAAATAACATTATCTCAAACTGTACAATGTTTTAGAGTTTGTAAAATACTTTCATAATCATTACTTCATTGGAGTCTTAAAATGATACTGTGAGGTGAGTGATTCATTTTATGGAGGAGAAAAACAAAGCTTCTGGAGGCTAAGCTACTTGCATCAGTAGTGGCAAAGCTAAATCTTAAACTCTGCTGCTTGATTCATAATGGTTATTGCCACTTACTAGATTTTATCCTTTGTCCCAGTGGTGCCATCTGTTACACTAGGAAATGTGAAAAACCATCGTTTGTTGTTTATTTTAGTAAACAATAGAAGGAGGGACAGTCACAGAGGCAGTGATTAGATTTTATAGTAGCCATTTTTAGAAATGACACCACAGGTTGCACGTTAGAATGTTCAAACTCAGGAATAAATTTGCCAAGTGGCTTCCTAGAAACTGCTTGTTTTTGATTCCCTTGTCAACACTGGTGATGGGTGGCTAGAGGTCTGCGTAAGGAGGAATAACAAAATATCTGGAGAGTCATGGAGCTAGGGCCCTGGGATACCTGCACAGGTCAGAGTTATAGGACATCACACAGGTTAAAACTGTGAAGACAGTAAGAGAATGTATCAAAATGTGAAGATGCATTTGTTTTGTAAGTGAAGAACAATGGAGCAATAGAAACACACCTAAAGGAGGAGCTATGTGCAATATGTGTGTCCTTAGTTACTTTCCTCATCTGCATATAAGGCTCACCAGGTCCCATGAGCACAAGATGCCCAGGGTGCCCTTAAACACAGGATGCCCACGAGAATAGGGTGTGTTTCATGAGTAAAAGGTGTCCATGAGCACAAGACACCATTGAGCACAACGTGCCGCATGAGTGCGGGACACAATGACCACAGGGTACCCATGAACATAAGATGCCATGAGCGCAAGATAGCCCATGAGCACAGGGACCCATGATCACAGAATGCATGGGAGATCAGTAGGGCTCAAAGCAAGTATCAAGTATGCATGTTAATATCTATGATTGAGTAAGTGGAAGGATTGACAATCCTGGTAAGTCATGCTTTCCATTCTAACCAGAATTGCTGTGAACATAGAAAGAAGGCAGTAGTGCCTAAGAAACACAAACTACCAAGGATCTTTGTCATATTCTTTCTTATTCCTGGACTTCCTGGCACTAGCCAACCACTTACGCTGAAAGAGATGACACAGAAGGAGAGGGAGGGAGAGGGCAACTCGCAGTCTCGTATTGTGTCAGCCTTCCTTTCTTATCAGTAAACCAGTGGTACAGAGTTTAGGTAGTAGTATGTGCATGTATAAACAAGTGAAGAAAAACAGTGGATTTTATTTTATTCAGTTTTCCCACTCCTCTGGTGAGAGCAAAATACATATGCTTTCATGATATACAAGTAGCTTAATGTTGGTGACTCCACATACGAGTTAAATGTGCTTGCATTTGCATTTAAAGCTGGCATTGCACAATATAAAGACAAATGGTAAAAATCAAAGCTAGTAATTTAAATTTTTAATTTTTCTTTACTTAAAATGACATTACATATCAAATAGAAAACACAATAACAAAGCAAGGCCATGCAAGAAAGAAAATATTCTGTATTTAAATACTTTGAATGACATGTCCCCCTGCTTCTGGAATAGGGGTTCCTGCATTTTCATTTTGCACTGGGCCAGGCCTGCTGCTTCCAGATAGGGCAGAGAAATCTTCAAACACAGGGCGTGTCTGAAAAGATCAGGAAGAACATGGACAGAGTGATTTTGCATTTGGGTCAGACAAGCTAGAGGATGTTTATCAAGGAGAAGTCCAGATGTGCGTTTCTGGAGCCCAGGTGTGCAGAGGGACAGTCAAGGTCATGTGGATATAGATACTAACAGGCCTCAGGGGTGTGTGATCCCCAGTGAGGCTTCCTACTCTATTTTCTGGCCTTTGGGTAGTTTCTATGAGTATCCCAAAGGGTAAGGGCCCTGGAAGAGGACATGGCAAATGCCAGCAGCTGAAAGAACCAGGTGGCTGTGAGGTGCAGTGTGTAAGCCAGGGTGCTTCTGACCTCCTGTCAACTTCTCACACTTTTATGCACTTGAGCTCTAACTGCTTGAGGTCAGCCAAATCATGTTTGTGAGTTTTCAAGTAGCCTAGGGAAAAATTCTTTTTGCACCAGATGTCTAAATGATAAAAGATCATGAATGCTTTTCTATGCCAACCCTGGGGTACATGGGTGCAATGAGAGGGAAGCAAAGATGTTATTGGAGATTGAATCTGAGCCCCATCTGGGCAGCAGCTGAAAAGCATTATCACTAAATGTGTCTAAACCCCATAGCTGTCTCTGCCCACATCTGGTGAATAGAGTGAGATTCATAGGCATTCACAGACAGAATACTTTTTGCTTCCCACCATCAGCTTCTGACTTTGAGCCTGTCCCCATGGAGACTGATAGAAATACCAAGTCATACCTTTCCTCCTTCCTTCATGTTAACACATCACCAGCAGGAAAGGTATGTATATTCAGGTAAAAGCAAATGTTATGGCAAACTGCCCTTTAACGTCTTTCATGTTACTGTTGTGATTCACCATTGATGCTAACAGCCTACATATCATGTAAATACATACCATGTAAAGATTGTCACCAAATGTATGGACTCCAGAAATCTGAGCGGCAGACCTTCTCTCTGCCCTTATTTGTATCCATATGTTATATACTGCTTCTAGAAGGTATAAAGACTCCTTCAACACTAGGAATTTATAGAGACAACAGTGTGCAGAAGCAGGAAAAACCTTGTACTTAGTATCAGAATTTGCCACTAGGTTACCTGAAAAAAATCACTTTACATCAGTGAGCCTCCACTTCTGAATGGAAAAAAAAGTTCTCTGCCTCTGCGGACTGTACAGGTAACAGCTTTGTTGGCTGAGTCTGGACAAGTGTTAGTTATCATTATTATAGTCAGTCCTTAAACTTCTGTTGGACGGCTGGATCTTCAGGGGAACCTGCTGGTGAAGTCCCATGAGACATTAGTCTTAGATCTCTGCTTGGCACTGGATGTCCCAAAGGGAAAGAGTGGCTGAGGGTAAAATGATGGGGCCCAGTGACTGGAACATTCTGACTAATTCTCAAAACGGATTCAATGTACTCAAGACTGATGAAGAGGTCTGTTGGGACATGGCCAGCTGCAAAAGTGAAATACTAAAGACAAATTTACAGCTCAAAGAAATTGATTCATCTTGTATAGTTCACATGCATACTTTTAAAGTTTGTAGCACTTCTAAAATCAGTTTGTCTTAACTTTGTGGCATACAATTCTATTAAATTCTGTATGCAAAAGTAATTGGCAAACTCATTGTTAGAAAGAAGTAGCAATAATTAATGTTTATAAAGGAAGAAACTGCCGTTTTCTTCCTATATAGGAGAAAACCTAATTCTTTCCTACTGTGTGTTCCTTCTATATCTCCTTTACTAGTCACATAGAACTCTTCTAACATTTCCGGTCACCAAATGTGAGGAGGCTTTTGCCCATGCCAAGAAATTCTCTGTGACACTAGCTGGTGTCTTACAATTTAATTCAGTTTGGGCACTCTCTACCTGGAGATACTATCAGATCTCACAAGAAGGGCTCATTCCACAGGACTACCTCCTGGTTTTCACTTGAGATGCCAGTCACAAGTTCAGGTCGTCACTTGTGCTTCTGAGCAACCAGCCATAGAATGAGGGTTCCATCATCCTCTAACTTGGGTTCCATTAATTTGCTAGACTGACTCACAGATCTCAGAGAAACACTTACTTACAGTTACCCATTTATTAAAGGATATGCTAGCGGATACAGATATATAGTCACAGAGTGTATACATAGGGGTGAAATTTGGGAGAGTCCTGATCACAGGAGCTTCTGTCCCCGTGGAGTTGGGGTGTGTCACCCTCACAGTGTGGATGTGTTCACCAACCTGAAAGCTCTCTGTACCCCATAGTTTTGAGATTTTTATGGAGGCTAATTGTGTAGATCATTGGCTCCATTTCCATTTCCAGCTCCTCCTTACTTTCTGGAGAATGGTGGGGGATGGGACTGAAAATTCCAAACGTCTAATCATGGCTTCATCTTTCTGGGTCCAAGCCTGCATCTAGGAGCTATCTAAGAGCCCTCCCAGAGTCACCTCATTAGAACAAAAGATGCTCTTAGTGTTCTTATCACTTAGGAACTTACAAGAGTTTCAGGGATCCTATGTTCTCTAACATAGGTCAAAGACAAATATTAGAATAAGAGATGACCCTAATGTTCTTATCACTTAGGAAATTGTAAGCGTTTTAGGAACTCTGTGCCAGGAATTGGGGGCAGAGACCAATATATATTATCTCACATTTTATATGATGTCTCAGTCTTTATAGAATACTTCCTTTTTTTATAAAGAATCTGTTTCTCACAATAACCTTGTGGGAGTACTAATTATTGCTCTACCGGTTTTATAGGTGACAATACTGGGCTCTATAGCTTATCAGGAAGAACTAGACATTGATAGGTCTGGGTCTTTTGACTCAAAAGTCCATGAAGATTATTAAGTACAAGCAACAGTCAGGTACTCCATGTTAGAGATCAAACTGGCCCAGCACTCAGGAAATGTAGTCCTAACTCCTGTCATCATCTAGAGTTACCTCACTCAGGTCCTCCCTTTCTCTTGGTTTTTCAGTTTCTTCATCGACAAAATGACACTAGAAAGACTATTCCTAAGTCATCTTGATTGGTATAAAGAAAAAAATGCAATTGAATAGAACTGAAGAGAAATTGTACTTCAGTGCTCTTTTAGAAAATGTGTTTTTTATTTGGATTACAGAAAGGGAGGGGGCAAGTCGGAATACCCGAATAAGTGCAAGCACAGTCAAGGCAATCTTTCATTCAGCACACATCCTATAGGAAAATAAATCCCTCCAGACACTGAGTACAGAGACCCCTCCTGCAGGAATCCATAACAGATCCACAGGGGAATGAGCTTTGCTTATGTACTAGGCACGCTCTCAGGTCTGTTGAGCCCAAAGATAGGGGGAAGCTCCATCAGGAAGGTGGGAGTTGATATCCAACTGATAAATGAGGATTTTGGAGGAGCCCGAACCCCACACACACCATGCCTTTCCAAGAGGAGAACATACTCATTAGTCATAAGTAAGTCCTGTGAAATGCCTCCCACATCCCATGTGAATATTCAGACATCGTGCCCAGCAAACAAAAAAGAAAGAAAAGAAACAAAGAAAGAAAGAAACAAAGAAAAAAGAAATATTTACCTTTTAGTTTTTAATATGTGTTTATTACTAGATTTCATCTCCTGAAAAGATTTTGGTATGACATTTTTAAAACTATTCCTCCCTGATATTTCCAAGTGAAACCCAAATATTCAGGTAAAAACTAGGGCTTCTTGGGTCCCATAAACTAATTCCTTTTGTATTTCTTCTGCTCCCTACTAGTGGAGCTTTCCCACACTGGAGGCCAGGTGAAGTGCCATGAGAGGAAATCTCATAGGGAAGAGTGGTAGGGAAAGCAGGTTTCTCTATGCCACCAGAACCTAGCTGTGCAAATTGTCAGTGTGTACTTCTACAGTTGTTTTACTCCCCATTTATTCAAGCAGAAAAAATTTATTGAACACCTACTACACATCAGGCACTGTTCTATACATTAGTGGGGAAAAGATGAATAAGGCACAGTTTCTTTTTTTTCTTTAAATATTTTATTTATTTGACAGACAGAGATCACAAGTAGGCAGAGAGGCAGGCAGAGAGAGAGGAGGAAGCAGGCTCTCCACGGAGCAGAGAGCCCGATGCGGGGCTCGATCTCAGTTCCCTGAGATCATGACCTGAGCCAAAGGCAGAGGCTTTAACCCACTGAGCCACCCAGGCGCCCCTAAGGCACAGTTTCTATCTCGAGGAATCCCAGTTTTAGTGTGGCTAGACAGCTGGGTAATGGAATCTAATGAAACATAATACGTGCACTGAAAGGGCAGAAAGGGTTTGGCATAGGCATGCCATAAGAGAGACTAGACAACCATGCCTGAGAACAGAAGGATATTCAGAAAAGCCTCAAAGAGCAGATGACATTTGAGCTGGGTTTGAAGATGTTCCACATGAAAAGAAAGGATGGGGAGAAAAAGAGCCTTCCAGAGAGAAAATAAATCATGTACAAGGCAGGAGGGTGAAAGACTATAGTCTCTTCTGAGAGCTATGGCCGCTTTGGCAAGAGCCTGAGATTTGTGTGAGGAAGTGATATGTTATTAATTTGGAAGTTTGAACATCAGTCAGAAGGGAAGGGGGCTTGTATACTTTGGGGGGGAGTGTTAGACTTTTTTCTTCAAGGCAATGAGAATCCTGTTTCCAGATTTTCATCCTGGCAGAAATGGAAAACATGGATTAGGAGGAAGAGAGGATAGAGGGAGGAAGGCCAGCCAGAAAACTCTTATGTAGTATAAAGGCAAAGAAGGGACCTGTGAGAGAGATGTAAGCAGCAGAACAGGTGGGACTTGACAGCCAGCTGGACAGATGCAATAAGCAGTTATGGTCATGAAAAGTGGTCATGGTAGAAGAGGGTGGTGAGCAATGTCTGCCTTCGGCTAATGAGATAACAAATACTAACTGAGCTATTTGTGGGTATTGGGGCTTGGTGGCGGGGCAGTGAGCAGGAAAGTGGATACAGCAGTGGGTAAAGCATCTTCCCTCTTCCCAGGATCTTGTCCTCTGTCTCATTGTTCAAGGAGTGGTCTGAGGTCTGTGGACCAGCAGCATCAGCGTCGTCTGGTAGCTTGCACAGCCTCTCAGGTCCCACTCTGGATTACTAAATCAGATTCTACTTTCTAACAGGATCCCAAGGTCAGTTGTATGCACTTTAAAGTTTGAGAAGTATGGGCCTAGAGCAATTCTCGGAACTTCTTACATGATCAGGGGGATTGTAGAGAGTAACAAGAGAGAAATTGCATAAAGCTTAAATAAAAATGCTGAAGTTTCAAATTGTTCATCTCAAGACTGTGGCAATCGATACTTCTCTTTGCCCTGAAGTTTGTACCTGATCAGAATGGTGTATACCTTATCTTGGCTCTCTGATCTTTCTTCCATTTTATATTTCTACTGCTATCCTTTGTGTACGTGTAGCACTTAAAGATCTGTAGAAGATCATAAGGGTAGTAAAGCTATTTTGGGGGCAACTAAGATAACAAAAAATAAAGAGAAAATAACCTATTTGTTCTTATCTCTCTGACATCTTCATGAACTCATTATTCTTGGGTTAAGAAGCAGGTGAGTATGGCTTAAATAAAGACTATGTCAAATTCTGCAACTCCTAGGTCCAAGAAGAGACTTACAGGGGTCAGGTTTAGGGTCCATGGCCCTGGGGCTTGGTTGGGAGCCAGGCATGGTTTGTGCGGAGCATGAGACCGTGTCATTGCAGCATCTCCTGCAATGATGCCTCATCAGCTGCCCTTTGCTCCTGACATGACCTTGGTGGTGGTGGCTCTTACTTTTTCAGACTCTCATCCATTTCTGTAGCATGTGTTTATATGAAGGAAAACCTGATGCAGATCTAGAAATATACGGACAAATAACAATATTTGATTGAAGTTATAAAGGCAGTTCAGGCCCATGACCAAAAAGAAAAAGCCTCTGCAAATGCCTGAAACACACCAGGAGAAAGAACAGTGTATGTTGCCTTTCACAAACCAAAAATGGCATTTATCTCCGGAAACAGGTTTAATTTAAGCTTTGACATGTGCCGTCAAACTCAAAACTTCTGAAATCTGACGATGTATTAGTTGTACAAAGAGCATAATAGAAGGTAGATCACATTCACTTGCCCCTGTGATGACTGGAATGACTACGTGTTCAAGCAAAGACATGACAAAGAAGAATGCATTAACTTCACAAGTGCTAAAGTGATGCGGTCTAAATGAATCACAGATAATTTCGTGACATTGTCGAGTTGTTTTTCGAGTACATAATAAATGAGAGGGATATTCTGTTCCAAACTATTCTCGTTTTCTGTGAGCCACAGCTGTGAAGAGAATTTATTCCTCAGGAGCAGGACAGATTTTGAAGCAGTCAGAAACACAACACACTCTGAAGGAATGGCTATTTTACATTACAGAAATCACTTGGGGGTGGTTTTTAATACCACTGGTCTGGGAGAAACTAACATGGGCGCATCCTGACTGCCACTAGATGTTGGGACTTTGACAAGTTATTTCACTCAGGATTCTCATCTGTAAAATGGGAAGCAACCTAAATTAGACTTAATGGGTCCATCAAACCATCTGGTGGCAATTTCTCTGGTTCCTAGGTATATAATAAATAATTTGTCATCAGCTTGGGGAAGTTCCTAAAT
The DNA here is from genome assembly GCF_922984935.1 of Meles meles. NCBI lineage: Eukaryota > Metazoa > Chordata > Mammalia > Carnivora > Mustelidae > Meles > Meles meles. The sequence continues at coordinate 44,736,529 of NC_060070.1, read as the reverse complement.
TTCCCTCTCCTCTCCCTCCCAACCCAAATTGCAAAGATGTGGGAAGCTAGAGTGAAGGGGTGGTGATTTTCATCACATTCTCTTTCTACCCACTTGTTTGACCTATGCATAAGATGTAGGGTTAGCAATGAATTAATCCAAGTTTAATTAGCGGATGGCTTGAAATACAGTTTCTCCTCTAGATGGAATATCTTTACTGGCATAAATAAACAAATTCTTTGACACCTGTTTTGTGACTACAGATCTGGCTATCTCCAAACTCATATTTAAAAGTGCAGCATTCTTCAGAGAGTGGGATCTAACTTTGTGAGAGGAGGCCAAATGTAAAGGGCTGGGTGTTGCGATGTAAGTTGTGGGGAGTTAATTATGCGTGGTGTCAACTTTGACCATGGGAGATATTTGATAGGAGAAATCCAGACAGATAATAGCAGATCCCAGAAGGAGTGCTCTATAGCTTGTAAGTACATGCATCTAGAGAGGGAAGGGAGGTGGGTAGTCTTTGTGAGAATTGAAGAGAATGCTTCTGTTTCCTTCTTCTCACTGACAAACTGTTAGAAGTTACCACTTCTTTGCACAGCTTGTGCAGGTTCATCTTGCATGGCTGAGTAGAAATGCTTTGTCTTTTCACAGCCCATCTCTATGTCCTGGGCATCATGATTAACGTTCAGCTTGTATTACTTTTTGTCCTTCCCTGCATCACTCTGTCTCCCTCACTCTTTGTCCTTAGGGATTGAATTTCCTGTCCAGTTATTGACATAAAGTAATAATATTATTGAATGATATACACTTTCCTTTGAGCAAATGTCTACTCATGCCTTTCCGTCAAAATGGGAGGCAGGGATTGATTTATTAAGGAAAAGGACTGAAACATACATATTGCTTGGTGCCTCATGATGTTGATTTAAAACAGTACATGCTTATTATCTTATGGACTTTTATTAAGATAGTCTCATTCAGGGCACCTGGGTGGCTCAGTCAGTTTGGCATCTGCCTTCAGCTCAGGTCATGATCCCAGGGTCCAGGGATGCAGCCCCACATGGGGGTCCCTGCTGTGTGGGGAGTCTTCTTCTCCCTCTTTCCCTGACCACAACCCGCTCATGTTCTCTCTCCCTATCTCTCACTCTCTCTCTCTCTCTCTCTCTCATAAATAAATAAATAATCTAAAAAGAGAGAGATTCTCACTCATCTACATAATGTTTTCATTTTGGAGTGAGAAAGAAACTTATAGAATGTGAAAGTGGATGGGGTGCCTGGGTGGCTCAGTGGGTTAAAGCTTCTGCCTTTGGCTCAGGTCATAATCCCAGGGTCCTGGGATTGAGCCCTGCATCGGGCTCTCTGCTCAGCAGGGAGCCTGCTTCCCCTCTCTCTCTGCCTGCCTCTGTGCCTACTTGTGATCTCTGTTTGTCAAATAAATAAATAAAATTTTGAAAAATGTGAAAGTGGATCATAAATCAGGGGTTAGAATCCCTTCAAAACAGGATTTGTTTGCCTTGCATTGGGCAGAGACTGAAGAGGAAGAACCATGTCTCACAGTGGAGGAGGAGGGAAAGCAACAGTCAGTGATGTTCACAAGAGGTTTCTGTGTGTTTAGAGGAAGGATGAACTAATAATGGGAGAGGGTCTTGTGTTAATGATATCGAGTCTTTGCTTTTTGGTGCATGTTTCATAGATTTCACATCTGTGCTGCTCTATATCTTTTAAGTCTAAACAAACAACTCCTCTAGAGGCTTGGCTAAGCCAAAACCATGAATGTAGGATGGGGGATCTACGAAGGTGGTTCACAGGGAGATTTTCTGGTGAACCTGGAGTCATACTGCATTAATTGTCACTGAATTTACTTAGGTCAAGGGAACTGAGAGCAAGGAGCTGGCCTGGCTACTCCAGGGGCAGAATCTTGGAACACCAAGTCAGTAGGAATTCAAGAAGGAGGTGGTGGTAGTCAGTAGCATCATATACATATAGGTAAACACAGTCATGATAAGATTGATGAAAGTATTGACATGTCTAGAGACAGAGACAAATTTCTGGCATTCCAAAATCATAACAAAAAGTGTTGAAAAAATTCATGAGGCTCCCACTGTTGGGAGGCCAGAATTTGTATCCCAGCAACCTGTATGGCTTGTGTTGCATTCTAGGTTAACCTCAAAAAGACAAAGAGTTGTGCTGGGGACATTAAGGAGCTCCATGGGAAAAGCAATGTGATACCTTAAAACATCACATTTACATGTTTGATCCAGGCTCACACAAAATAAATTCTGTACAATGGGATTGGGGGCTGGGGATATGCATTTCCTTAAGACCTAATCTCTTTTTTATTGACGATAGATAATTTGTAAAATTAAGATTGGCATCACACTTTGCTAGACCCAGAGTTGCTTAATGTTTATATACTAGAGGGAGGATGCATTTCTTTCAGGATCATTGAAGGCCTACCGGGGAGGAACAAGGATAGTAAAAAATAGTCTAAAAAATATTTTTTAAGAATAAAAAGGGAGAAATCTAAATGCAGACATCCTGGCATTCAAGCTATTATAGTACCCAGGCTAGTATCAAATGTCTGCTGGTAAATGGGGAGTGGGCATTCCAAAATATTTTTGCTCATTTGTAGCTTACCCTATTAGGTTTTAATATTAATATGTAGCAATTTTAATGCACATATTTTACTTAATTCATCTGGTTCATTTACAGGCCTCTTCCACAATAGTAAGGTCCCACACTAATGTAGGAGCAAATGATTGCCTGTAATATATGAAAAAGGCTCTGTTCTAAGTGTTACTGGCAATCAAAGGCTATCACTAGTATATAGTCTTCCAGACAAGGCCTCCAAATTCTATTTAATCCATTTTGTAGCTACTCTGAGAGACCTGGTGGGACTGGAGATCATTTGGACATTAAGCCTCAACTCCCCAAGAACCCTTGAGCCTCTGGGCTGTAGTTCCCCTGAGAGCCTGGCAGCCAAAGCTGGGGGCTCTTGTAGTGGTAGGAGGAGGAAAGGAGAGACTCATTCCCAGAGGTAGGAGAGGGGATGGGAAGAAATAGGCAGTCATCCCATGGTGAGCCTTGAAGACTGAAGACTCCCCCAAAACTGTCAGTTGTCAACTTATTGCCAGTGCAGACCCAATAAAGCAGATGCTTGATTTGCTCAAAAATAGAAAGATGGGTGGGTGATATTCTAGAGTATGGAAAGCAGTGAAGCAGTGTTTCTTCTTCTTCTCTTTTTTCTTGTTTTAGAATGTACCTGTCTCAATTTGACATTATTTTTAAACAGACTTTCTACCCCTGTGGTGGAAAAGGAGCATGTTCTAATATGCAAATTTGGATTATATTAAATGAATAGAAAGGAAGGCTGTGATCAAAAGATACAACATTTTCTCCCTACACGTAGTTTCCATTTTTATTGATTCCCCAAGCTCCTCAAATTTTTAAGTTCTTATTTTTGTTCTTACTTGAAGAAAGGTAACTATTTGCCTGGATGGACTTTTTAGAAAAGGATGCATTGCAAGACATTGGGAATTTGCTGCTTGCTTAAGAAAATACCACTATATATATATATACATAATTTTAGACAAATACCAACAGGAATGTTTAAATTTTCTTCCTTTACTCTTCAGAGTGCATTCTTATTAGGGATCTGTATGATTAAATAACAAAAGAACAAGCAAGGATACAGTGGCCTTGGGAAAACTTATTTTTGTTGGAAAAACTAGATTGGGTTAACTCCAACATACACTTAACCCAGGGCAGCACACGGCTGCAGAACTTATTGCAAACTCTGTGTCCTCATATCCCTTTTGTACATAACACCTCTTTCTCATGGCCAATGTACCTTTTAACTTCTCAAAGCTTCTTAGTTACAAGAATATTTTTATTTTATTTTAGTAAGAAGGCCTCCACTTGAGAAAATGTGACACAAGCTAAGAAGTGTTTCTTCCTTCCTCTTACTGCTCTGATAAGTCCTCCAGAAGTAAAGCTCAGAAATTAGTGGCAGTTGCCTGTTGAGAAGACATTGTCAAATTAAACAATTGAACATTTTTGCAATATGACATGAAATTCCCATTTTTAATAGTATTGTCTCAAATTTGCATCACATGTCCATGGTGTAGTTGTGAGTTGCCAGAGTTACCACTGGTTAGAGACCTTAACCGAGGGACCAGACCTAGTAAGGGAATGAGAGATACTTATGGTTTTGATGGGAATGCCTGCGTGGGGCTCCATTTATGTAGAACTCAAGAGTGACTTTCTTGAAGGTTCGTATCGATGTTGTTGTTTGGTCATTTCAACTTTGATAGAATCTCTTGAGGTTGTCAGTAGGTGTTCTTTTGTTTTGTAGTTCTTAGGCCATTTGGTAACCTACAAAAGCCCTTCTGTGAAGAAATTTTCCTTGTAATCACAATTCTGTTTAAATTTGTTGGCAGTAATTTTCTGTCATACACTCTTTCATAAATGCAGACCCCATATGCTCCAATCAACTTCCTTAATGACTTAATATAAAATAATATCCAAATTAAATATTATAAGAATCAACTTTAAGTTCTTTTTTTTTATATTTTTTTCCCTTTTTATTTATTTTTTCAGCGTAACAGTATTCATTCTTTTTGCACAACACCCAGTGCTCCATGCAAAACGTGCCCTCCCCATCACCTTATATCACATTATTGCATCGCTAAATTTATTTTATTTCAAATGTTATAATCCATAACAGTGAAAATAATCATTAATTACTGTTGATTTAATCGCATTCCAAATTTCAAATAATATTGCCATTACTAAGTCACACTTGAGGTTCACCTTCATACTGATGATTATGGTAATACAATCCTTGGCCTGTATTTAATTTTGTATCATATAGATCTCATAATCTAGAGGCTAAAACTGACCTCTTTCTGATTCATTGTTCCTAGGAAGTCAAAATCTTTTTTCTAAAGATTTTATTTATTTATTTGCCAGAGAGAGAAAGGGAGAGCACAAACAGGGAAACAGGGACAGCTGCATGCAAAGGGAGAAGCAGGCTCCCTGCGGAACAAGGAGCCTGACGCCGGACTTGATCCCAGGACCCTGGGATCACCACTGGGTGGCAGACTGAGCCACCCAGGCATCTCTCTTTCCTTCCTCCTTCCTCCCTTCCTTCCCTTCCTTCCTTCCTTCCTTTCTTAATAGGGGAATGCTTCACAAATTTGCATGTCATCCTTGTGCAGGATCCATTCTAATCTTCTCTACATCATTCCAATTTTTTAGTATATGTGCTGTTGAAGCAAGCACTGGCTCTGGATTTCTTAATGAAAGAATCTTTATCTTTCACCTTAGTTTTCAGAGAGCCAAACTCAGGGTCCAATTGAAGAAGTGTGGTATATTTTACTAATGAAACAATAAAAGGGTTTGAAACCCTTATTATGATAAAAACATGCAAAATTTTTCAATGAATCATAACATTATTGCAGACCCAAAACCTAGGAAGATAATGAAATAGATGTTTTCCAGGAATTTCTTGTTTATAAGGATCAGATTTGCCTAGAAAGTCAATAAGGAGCTGGAGTAATCTGAAAATAGTCCTTCGAATCAAGAGATTCTATTCAGTCCAACTAATAAAAGTGATAGAAGAAATAAAACGAAATAAAGCTGATGTACAAAAAGAGAAAGAGAACCATAAGTGAAACACAGATATTAGCAGATAAGCTGAACAAGTATGAAGGGGAAAATTAGACCTCAAGAGCTTGAGGTCAGCCTTGACCTATGTAAAGGAGAAGATAAGATGTGCCCAAGCTTACCTACTGTTAAAGGGACTATTTGAAGAAGAGGACTTGTTTCGCATAGTAACTAGATCAGAGAAACTAATATAAACCCCAAACAGTATAACAGAAGAAGAGTAACATTTCAAGCACTGAGTAGAATGATTTCCTGACTGAGCCAGTCCTCAGGACATAGCAAGGAAGATGTTTGGGTGCCATGGCCCGCGTGACAAATCGACCAGAAAACGCAAGGGTAAGAGGATGGTGAAAAGAAATTAAAGAGACAAAGAGATGGGGGCAGGAGGAGCATAGGGGATGATTTCCACCAAATGCCGAGTTTATTCAAGGCAGCAAGGCATTATATAGCCAACAATAACTACTTTTAACTGATTACAAAAAATTTACTACATGCACAAAAAACCCTCCAGACTTCCCCATTATCTACTTCTCACGGTCTAAATGCAGACTCTCCAAGGCCAGTGGTCTCTGTCTTCAGATAATTCCTTAACCAGCTGTACTGGCTCCAAAGTAACTCAAAACATACAAGAAGTAACAACAAACCTGAGAGTGATTCATAAGCTGTGCTGGAACAGCAAGGACCAGTTATGAATTTACGACCCCAACCAAATTGCTCTTATCTAACAAGTAACCGTGTGGGAAATCGCGTAGGCGAGCGCACAACACATAGCACAGACCCTTTCTCAGTGCTACTCAACTTTTCCATCCTAAACCTTTTGTTAGGCTATTCGGACTTTAAAGGAGACACAAGTCAGGGCCTGGTTTGGTCCTCATCTCAAGCCTTGTCGTGGCCTCCCACATTTGGGGTTTTCTTTTAAGTTTCTATTTAAATTCAAGTTAGTTAACATACATGTAATGTTAGTTTCAGGTGTACAACATAGTGATTCAACACTTCCATATAACACCCGGTGCTCATAACATCAGATACCCCCCTTAATCCCTGTGACCTATTTCATCCATCCCCTTGCCTCTGGTAACCATCAGTTAAGTTTCATGTGTAGAGTCTAAGCTAGGAGTGGGTGGGAGACCACATTTACTCTTTCTCACTGACTGTCCTCTCATCTTCCAAGATGTTGCCTGCATCCCAAATTCAGGTCACTATCCCATCAAGAAGAGAGGATAAGATCTATTTAAATAAAACCTATTAAAAAAGATTTTATTTATTTGAGAGAGAAAGATAGAAAGCATGCATGAGTTGGGAGAGGCAGAGGGAGAAGGAGACTCTCTGTTGAGCAGGGAGCCCAATGTGGGACTCCATTCCAGGACCCTGAGATCATGACCTGAGTCAAAAGCAGATGCTTAACTGACTGAGCCACCCAGCTGTCCCTATAAGAACTCTTCAAACAGCCACCCAGGTGCCCCTATAAAAACTCTTTAAACAAAGACTCTTCAACTGTGAGGAATTGTCAAGGAGACTTCTCAAAAGGATCTCAAAGATGAGAAATACTAAATTCCCAAAGAGATGTGGTAGGATTCATAAAACACAATGGGTAAAAGCAGGAGAAATAATGATACAATTTATTTAACTAGTTGTGTTGTATTTTGTTGTTTAAAAATACTTTTGTACACGTCATTTCCTTGGAGTCTCACAATGCCCTGTGATACAAGATTGATTACTTCCAGAATTATCTATGATGGAACTGAAGCTCAGCATGTTGTTACTTGCTAAAGGACAGTCAACTAGTAATCGAGTTACAATCCAGGTTTCTGAGTGATGCCATTTACTTCATTTCCCTGAACCACCTTATTCTTCTCAGCTCTAGGATGTGTTGGAATGAGCAACTGATAATGTAGGACCTGGATAATGTTGTGAAATAAACATATTTTGCACTAATACTATGAAAGAGAGCAAGTGATCACATTTGATACATTGGCATTTAAGAAATCCTTGAAGAGTAACTATTTGGTTTGAGGAACTAACAGTGTTTAAAACCAAGATTTGAAACATATTTGAGCAGATTCAGAAAATTCTCACACATGATAAAAACACTCCTCCTCCAGCCAGCCTGCACAGTTATTATTATGAACAATTTACATCTCTCTAGGGGATTTTGCTATTTATTGCTCTTAATTATTTGCTTTTCAAGTGCCACTATAGATTCCCTGGGAAAGCCCTTGAGAGAAGGAAGTTGTCACGCTGGGGGAATCATCAGCCTGATGACTCGCTGGCACTAAAGCCACGGGTCTGTGGGTGACAGCAATTACCCTTCATTAGCCCAGCAGAGCTGGTGGAGCAAAGTTCTTTTAAATGGACACTTGACATGGGCATTAACTTGATCTTTTCCAGAGAAAAATTTCTTTGCGGGAGAGTATACAAAAATAGAAAGGGAACATTGAAAAGAGAGAGAATCACAAGCAGTGTTTATTCTTCATATTATATCAAATAATATTTTATTAAATAGCCTAAGAACAATGTGGGCACTGAAAAGAGGAAGTTAGGGGATGCTGCTATCTGAGCTCTGTTACAAAGGTGCCATTAGCCCACTAGGATTTTAATGCCATCAATTCTTAATTTGTAAAGTGGTGTGGGAGGTGGTAATGAGGAAGAATTGGACCAAATATAGGAAGTCTTAGTTCAACACTAGGGGGGTGAGACTGAACAAAAGATAGTCTAACTACAGAAAAGAAATGCCATGAAGCAATTACTCAGGCAATCTAGGTTAAATCCGCAGTCTCTTTAGTTGTCCTTCTAGCATGCAGGGAAAAGTGGTCAAGACTTTAAAGTTCTCTAGGATCAGAGGAACTGAATGATGGTGAACAATTCAGATCTGCTGCTGTAGCTCTACGGGGGTGGGGAGGGGGTTTTCGAGGATGGTTCTGAGATGCAAAAAGGGCAGCCATCTGGGTCATGGGTGATACACAGATGGCATGCATTAATGCCAGTCATCTGGGGGCTTCCAGACTCTTGGTCATTGCCAGTTCCTTACCAGTTGTTAAATATTTTAATACTTAGCTTAGTCTGGAGGTGACTTTAGAGTTCAAGATCCTACTGACCAGCTGTGTGAACTGATTAGCCTCTTAGACCCTGAATTTTTAATGAGAAGGTTGTGCTATAGGACCTCTACATTTTTTACTAATGCATGCATTCACTGGTGTTTTGAATTATACCTCAGACTCTCATCTCCTGGGGCCCAGGTCAAAACGTCAGTTCCCAAACACAGTACACAGTATACAGTGTGTGTGTGTGTGTGTGTGTGTATTTTTTATATCACTGAATACTCATAAACCACAATTCTAATGAACTGAAAATGTCAAGCTGATGGTTCTAAAGAGAGGAGGTAATCTGGATACAAAGCCAGAAACACGATTCTTTGCACAAATCCAGAAGTCTCTGTGCAGGTTGACCAGTGACTCCCAATCCTTAAAATTAACAGATTATGCTAATATGCTCATATGTTCCTTTTACAAGAAGCACGGCATGGTGCTATGGTCAGTAAGGGAATAAGAAGTTGGTGGCAACAGAGCTCTGAAATTAATTGGAATCACTAATGAGATAAGGGTGATTTAGACACTATTTCTATTCACAAAACCAAGCCCCATTCTGTTGATTTAGGAATGACTAAAGACTCATCAAATGCATGTTTAGATAACTATGTTAGCAGTAGAGTAGTATGTATATGTATGTGTATATACACACTTTGACAAATTAAATCTTATTTTTCCTTCATAAGTTATAGTACAACATTCTTTCTGAAAGCTAAAGATTGTTGTGTTTGTGTGTATGTGTGTGTGTATGTGCACATTTAGAACAAGTAGAATTTGGTCTGAAGGAGCGAGGCCACTGGTCACACAGTTTCATGACTCATGAAAGGACACTGCCCTCCAGAGGCTGGCCTCCCTTTCCTCCCTCCAGGTCCTACTTGGTCTGCACAGGCACTGATGTTGGCACATTAGTTAAGTCTGCACAAAGGAGGTGTAACATCACTGTCATATTCAGGGTAGTGCTCCCAATCTGTTCCTCTGGGGTGCAAACTGAACTGCTCTTTATCACCCCAAGTAACAAGCATGTAACCCTTGGGTTAGAAATAGAATTATTATTGGCCTTGTTTAATCTCTGGAGTCAGAACTTGAGTGGGGTTGGGGGTGGTGGTGAGCCCTAAAGTGAAAAAAACACAACCAAGGCCCATGCTTATCTCAGGATACTTGGGCACAGGTGAACTGTCCCTAGTAATATGGAGCTTTCCCACTGAAGAGATGCTGTGACAGTTAATTTTAGGTGTCAGTTTGACTATGTCACAGGGTGTGAGGATGTTTGGTTAAACATTATTTCTGGATGTGTCTGTGAAGGTTTTTCTTGTTAAGATTAACACTTGAATTGGTACATTGAGCAAAGCCCCTTGCTCTCCCATAGGGAATCATCCAATCCATTGAGGACCTAAAGAGAGCCTAAAGGTGAAGGAAGCCAGAATTCACTCTCTCTAACTGAGCTAGACGTTGGTCTTCTGCTTTCCTACTGGGGCTTTCCCATAAGTGCTTCTGGTCCTCATGTCTTGGGACTATACCCCTGGATGTTCTGGGTCTTCAGCTTTCAGACAGTGGACTGTGGGTCTTCTCAGCCTCCGTAATTGCTTGAGTCAATTCCTTATAACAAATCGCTTTATGCTAGAAATCTCTTTCTAATAAAATCTTTTTCTATATATTGATTCTGTCTTTGGATGACTGGTACAGATGCATTTATCATTGCATTTCCATAGTCACCAGCTATGACAGGAGCCATTTGGTCAGTTGGAAGCATGCCCAATAATGTCCATGGGTGCCAAACTGACACAGCCCCAAGGATCATGGATCCACTTCTCTCATGATGCCATTTGATGATTGATTCCCTTCCAGATTGAGGGTTCTGAACCGGGGGACAGCACTTTCTTTGCTTTTTGGCAGTGGAAACAGCAGTTTGAGATTATCGGAAGGACTACTCTGTAATATCATGTGTAATTTTTGGCAGATCCTGACGTAGTCTATTTTGTGTATTTTAGGGACAACAAACAATTTCTAATCCAGACACAATACAGGGTGGGTGCCTGGGTGGTTCAGTTGGTTAGGCTTCCAACTCTTGGGTTAGGCTCAGTTCATGATCTCAGGGCTGTGAGATTGAGCCCTGAGAGGGCTCCACTCTCAGCACGAGTCTTCTTGAGATTTTTTTTCCCTCTCCTCTTCCCTCCCTCACTGTTCCTCTCCCTGCTTGGGTGCTCTCTTTCTCAAATAAGTAAATAGAATCTTAGAATAGATTAGAATAGAATCCAGAGACAATAAAGAAAGAACTTGGATAAAAATTATGATAACAATAGATTGTTGAATCCAGGGATACCTTATGTCTGCAGTCTTGGGTAGGAGCAGATAGAAGTCTGTTTCTTGGGCAGCATGATAAAGAGTATCTTCAGGAAAGACAGCAAAAGATTGAAGAGGGTGCTAGATCAGGACCAGGGATTGGATGAGCCCCCATCCTGCTCTCTACTTGGAGCTCAGTTCACCACGGAGAAGTAAAAACCACTCATTTAAGCACCTTGTATTTATTAAGTACCCACCTTGTGCCAGGCACTGTTCTGGGCACTAACTGTGACCAAAACAGACTAAACTCTTGCTTTCATTCATTTTATATTCCAGTGGTGCTCAATCAGTATATGGAAATGCTATTGAGAGACAGTGTAGTGTATTAGAATGGGAATGGGCTTTGGAATCAGACCAACTGTTTAAACCCCAGCTTCACCACTTTCTAGTTGTTATTACTAGGATAGTTAAGACCAAACAACAAACAAAACAAAAAACTTTCAGTCTCAGTTTTCTCATCAGTAAAGTGGGGACGATAATTACTATTTTGCATGGTTGTCGTAGGAATTGAAAATAATGTATGTAAAGTCCTTGGCCCAGGTCTAGTACACAGGTGATTTTTATTGCCATTGGTGGCAGACAGAATTATTTAAAGACAGAAAAGAGAAAGAGTTAGTATTCATTTTTTTCCCACCTCCCATTCAGATGGCCCTCTTTGTTATTCCTTTTTACTTAGAGAACTTAGAAACCGGTTTTGCTGACCTTCTGGTTATTGGATGGAAAATGGGAGGCACTGAAGAGACAGAAGACAAGATGCATGATATGACTTATAAGAGAGCTACACATGAGTAGTGATTTCAAATGCATGCCTGACCAGAGGAGAAATGCCAGCACAGCAGTGTTAACCTTTTTTTGGTTTCCTAGGGGAGTCTGTCAGGAAGTAGTCCTCTGGGTATGTTTCCAGTACTTCCTTTAAGGAGTACAAGTGTTGGAAGCTCCTATTTTAAGGACCCAAGCAGGAATTCAAGGAAGAGAAGAGGATTATTCTTATACTTAACTTACTGTCATCATTGTTATTATTTGTTTTTCTGCTTGTCAATGGACAGATGGTCCTAATTCTCACTTGGAAGATCCTAGGAGGTATGTACAATGCCTACACAGAAGTCAGGGAAAAAATAAGTACAACTTGGAAAGAGGCTCAAATATATTCTTAGAGGTTTATCTTTTCTTTTCTCCCTGTTTCTCTATCTCTCTCTGTGTCTGTGTCTCTTTGGTCACCTTGAAAATATCTACATTTATATTAATTATGAACTATAATACCCACTGCCTCTAGTTACTTTCTCTGTTTGGTATAAGACAATCAGAGTTCCCTTACCCTACCCCCAGCTTCTCTGGCACCTGCAGCACCTTGCCTTTGCTCGGCAGAATCATCCTATTTCAATCACAGATGTGTTTATGACATTGTAATCAGAGCAAAGGGCCTTGTTTTTTTCAATGTGCTGGCTTTATTTATTCACTTCTTTTTTTTTAACCAGTGAAAAGATTTCATTTGTCGTTCTAATTGCTTTTATCTTTAATTTCTTAAAAGAATGATGACTCCTATTTAAGTTATTAGAAAAATTTCCTCATCTGGAGTGAGGAAATCTTTTTCCAAATAAAATTTTTTAAAACAAATCCTTCCCCTGACAATTTGTTATACTCTGTTGTAAATCCCAGGGATAAGCTTTTTTTCTCTGCATGGGAAAACAAGACGATAGAAAAGATTCATCTAAAGTGTCAATTTCAAAATTACGGGTGAACTGGGAAGCACCATTCCTGAGAGGCCATTGGGTAGGTAGTTAATTCCTACCCAGCCAATCTCAATTCACTGATTTATTATCTATCTAAATCTGGGAGGGGAAAGGAGGTTACAGGAGGTTGAGAAGATTCATAGAAGTTGATCTGTGCTGTGCTTGAAGGCAAGACTTATGATTAGCATGTAAACAGTATGCTATTTCCTTACCTAATGGCCATACTTTTATTTCCACTATTCAGTTACAAAAAGAAAATCAGTAAGTGTGAAATAATCTGGGATCTGGCCTTTTGGAATTAGGAATATATACACTGGGGAAGAGAGAGTGGATTGAGGATCAATAGAAGCACCTGAGCCCACTCCATGAGGCTGGCAAAAATTCATGGGTCATTGTAGTGTCAGAAATAGGAAATGGTTCTTTTTTTTTTTTTTTTTTTTTGGATGATTCTTTGCACACTTGGGCAACTGGAGGCAAGGTAAAAGTAGCAGAACTGCAATGTGCAGACCATTCTCAGAAGCAATTCATCTATGGAGACTCTGAGGTTGGATTTGTGAACTAGAATGCCTACAGGATTCAGCCAGAGATTGTAAAGGAATGAGACAGACAAAAACCCTGGTGAACAGCAAAAGATATCAGGAAAGGTGAAGGCCATCAGGGAACTTGTGCCCTGTGTGAAGACATATTCCTGTTCAGTCTCCAGTGTTGCTATGTGAGGTTAGTTAGTGAGCAGGCTTGGAGGGCACACATATAGGTTGTGTCTTTCCACAATGTCAGGTTTTTCAGTGGTAAAGCAAGGTTAACATAATTGCAAAGCAGTTTCAGGATTCCAAACTCAAAGACATTTCATTACACTTTTAACTCAGCTTCCTACAATCACACAAATCAAAGTACAATATAAAGTCACAACAAAGGGTACAACAAGGGGAAGGAAGTTAACCAACCAAACGCGAAGTCAGTCCAAGAGTGTGCAGTTAAGATGAGGTGTCTCTCTGGTCTGGGGCAACTCTCAGAACAAGGTCTTATTATGTTTAAGCAGTGGAGAAGCTCTTTTATGTTCAAAGATCAATCGGGCAGAGCCTTTGGCGGCAGTTGCCTTTTAGATCTGGTCAAACGTGAAAGGGTCAGCATCTGGGAAGTCTGACAGTTTGCTGCAAAAATTCTCCTTTTTAAAGGAGTTTAATCAGTCCTGGGCCTTTGCCAACTGCTGGTTATCAGTTCTGGGTATTGTCAGCCTGTTCTGGTTTTGGTGATATCTGGTCTTAGTTGCAATGCCCTTGGCTGCTTATGTCACTGACTCTTAAGTCACTGCTTGATGTGAGTGACTCCATCTTACTTTCTACAGGTTATGATCCCAGTAGTCCAAGATCTTGCAATATTTTAAATGAGTTATTTACAGAGGGTTTCATGTGCAATCCCCCAATTCCAAATCTCTCAATTCAACTAATTTAAATTTTAAAACTTTGTGCAGGTTAGACAAGATTTCTATTGTAGGGGCCTACTTAGTAAGAGTGACTCCATCTCAGTTAAATAGCCATTTTGTTGTTTATGCAGTAAAACTTAAACTGACCCTACCCCTCCCCACCCCCCAGGAACTTACTTAAAAGCAAGTCTGGGAAACCAGTAAAATATGGTCGACCAGTCCCTGATAACAGAGCCCAAATACAAGGACGGGTCAGGTCAGGTGAAGATAACAGAACCCAGAATGCAAGGACAAGTCAGGCCAGGTGGAGACAATCTCATTGGCCAGGCTTAACCACATGGCCTTTGCTCTATAAAAGCTAGTCTGTGAAGCTGGGGGTCGTTGCTCTCTCCGTAAGAGATGGCCCCAGCCGGTCGGTTTGATTCTTGGTGCTGGCGCGAAATAAAGCTTTGCTTGACCTTCGCTTTGTATCAGTATCGCTCCTTTGATCACGGACCCCATCACTATGACTTGAATTTAGGCCATCAGCTACGAGTACTCACCTCTGCCATCTGATGAGGAATAATGGAGGTTTTTCTGAGCAATAGGGGGATGTCATTCTTTTATTCTTCCATTTAATATCTATCTGTTGAGTACCTACTATACCCTAAATTCTGTGACATAGTACCAGCCTTTATAAAACTTACATTCTAGTGAGGAGATAAAGAACAAATGAAAAAAGAAATAAGTGACATAATTCAGGTAATGATAAGTTTTATGGAAAACAGAAATTAGGCTAAAGGTACAGAGGAGGGTGAAGGGTACTATCTTAAATATCACTGGCAAAGGTCTCTGTGAGTAGATTCTGTCAGAACATAGACTCACAGAAAATAAGGGGGTGTCTCGTTCAGTGTGTGTATGTATGGAGTGGGAGTTGGAAGAAGGAAGCCCCAGGAAGTGCAAACACTTTGAGTCAAAAGTGTGCTTTTATTGTATCTGAAGGAGGAAGGCCAGGAGGACTGCAGCAAGTTGACCAGCAGGCCAGTCAGAATCAGAAGCAGCAAGAATTCATATCATATGGGCCTCATAGAGCTGGTCTTAAATGCTGCACTTCTTTCAAAGCCCATTTCAAAGAGGGATAGTTGAAACAGCAAGGAAAATATCGATAGTTTTTGAAGCTAGAAGATGGGTACATGGATTACCAGAGGGATTGCTGTATCTTTACTTTTGTGTAAGTTGGGTCATTTTTTTAAAAGATTTTATTTATTTATTTGACAGACAGAGATCGCAAATAGGCAGAGAGGCAGGCAGAGACAGAGAGAGGGTGAAGCAGGCTCCCCGCTGAGCAGAGAGCCCAATGCAGGGCTCGATCCCAGGACCCTGGGATCATGACCTGAGCTGAAGGCAGAAGCTTTAACTCACTGAGCCACCCAGGCGCCCCAAGTTGGGTTATTTTTAAACAAAATTTTTAAAAGTTCCAGTTCAAGTTCTATATTTCCCTTTCTAGTTTTGGTTGTTTCTCTGGAGTTCTAAAATACCTTATTTTTAAAAATAACTCAATCAAATGGTGCCTTGATTTTGTGATTTATTCATTGTGCTGTGTATGGCTTTTCTTCTCAATTAATTTGTAAATACTTGAGATCAGGACCATGATTCATATTTTTTTTCTGTCTCAGTATTTAGCACATTGCTAGACCCACAGGATTCACTTAATAAATATTAGTTGATGGTAGATTCATCTAATATTTGAGTGTTTTCTTTAAGCTCAGCTGTGTGATAGATAAGGGTGAGAGGAGCTAAGATATGATTCTTGCCCTTTAGGAACTTCCAACGTTCAGGTAAACACTGACAGTACAGGACAGAATGTTGAAAATTCATTAGTGTGGATGTAGTAAATGTAAAAAGGGAATTTAAGGGCGAGATATGCAGAAAATATGTTGACTCTTTCATGTAAAACTGCTCTGTTCATCCTCAAAGTTTTCATTTGTTGGTTGCCAACTGAAAACAAAATGAAACAAAAGCATAAATAAAAACTTGTACTCCCATGAGACTCTTAGCTCTGGGAAACAAACTGAGGGTTGCTAAAAGGGAGGTAGGTGGGACGATGGGGTAACTGGGTAATGGGCATTAAGGAGGCACGTGATGTGATGAGGCCTGGGTGTTATATACAGCTGAGGAATTATTGAGCACTGCGTCTGAAACTAATGATGTACTACATGTTGGCTAATTGAATTTAAGTTTAAAAACTTGTATTCTACTATGGTGATCTTAATTTGATCTGATAAGCTTTTAATAGGTCCTTTGGGCTATGTTCAGTGTTTTTAAGGAAAAATACACTAGTGTCTTAGATATATTTGTTTTATTTTTCTCTCTCCATGATTGAAACAAAAATTGCACTGGACAAAGTTCAATGGGTAAGGAAAATTTTATTTAAGGCTATTGCAATAGGGGTGAGAGATCAGAACTCAGTTTGAATTCAATTCTGCTGAAACGAAGAGTGTGAGGATTTTTAAGCATTCCCAAAGGAAACTTTCTCCTGTTTTTGAGACAGGAGGTAGTTTTATAAGTGTCTGCTGAAGCTAGGTTCACAGGAACCAGGAGATAGGGGCGCTGTCTCTCCTGATGCTTACATTTCAAAAAGATGGTTCCTAAATCCTTGAGAAAGACATTTCTGGATTGTAAAACTAGCAAGAAGCTTTGAAAAAAATTTACATATATTTCAAAGAGGCAAAGAAAAAAATTATGATGATACATTTTCTTAAGTAAATGCTATAAGGAAAGGAAGGCCAGGCTGAGGTCCATCTTGGGCACCAGCTTTTCCTCTCCAACATGGCATTTGGGGGTATGGGAAGGTATGTGGCTTGTGTAGTATCTTGGCGACCAGGAAGGTGTGGTTCTCACTTGTAGTTTCTCTGTCTCCATGGTGATATCTCTCATCTGCCTGGCTGTTGACCATCCCACTTGTCCTTATGGATAAAGTATGCAACAGGTATGCCTTATTTTCCAGTCTTTTTCTTGGCTTGATAAATGTCTAGAGCAATGTCTCTCAACCATGGATGATCCTTCCATCCCCAACCAAGTTGGGAAGATAGTGGTGGGGTGGGCACGGACAGTATGTGAGATAAGGTCTCCATGAGTCAAAACACAAACTGGAACAAAATCCTTTGCTTTCAGGATCTTTTTCAATGTATCTAACATTCCTTCTTTTTCCTAAGCATACATCTGAAGAGGTGAATGGAACATCCATGCTGATTCTAACTCTACTCCTCTATTCCCCTTTTTGTCTCTCTTCCTCCTGTAACACTCTGGGACTGACTGAAACAGCCTTCTTTTTTGTCTTCCCTACTTGATCTTCTCATCTTTCCAGAGGGCAGAAAACTTGGGGCCCAGCCTGTATAGGAGGAAGGGACTAAATCCTTAGGGGAGATGACTAAAATGTTTGAGATCTCAAGGCTTAATTCTTTTTTTTTTTTCCCTTTTTATTTATTTTTTCAGCGTAACAGTATTCATTCTTTTTGCACAACACCCAGTGCTCCATGCAAAACGTGCCCTCCCCATCACCCACCACCTGTTCCCCCAACCTCCCACCCCTGACCCTTCAAAACCCTCAGGTTGTTTTTCAGAGTCCATAGTCTCTTATGGTTCGCCTCCCCTCCCCAGGCCTCTCTCCTTGACTCAAGGCTTAATTCTTGATAAGTTAAGGGAATTTGGAAAATCTTCTGTCTAGTCTGTTATTTAAACTTATTGTTATGCCTTGGAACTTAAATCTCAAGTTTTGGCCTCAGAGGGTAGAAGGCTACAAGACAAGATGATATAAGAAGAAAATTAAAATGCATCAGTTTAATATTTGCAAAATGGGATCCCCATTGCAAATGTCTACTTCTGTTTTAGAAGGTGTTAAGGAGAGTATCCTGGTGTGGGTGAACTATGAGCTTAAAGGAGGAGTACAGCAAGAGATAAGCAAGAATATAGTCTGAGTAAGGTAGGAAAGCCAAGAGGTAGAGAAATTTTCAAGTAAATAAAATCAGATTTAAAATCTGAAAATATCACTGGAGTGAAGTGAGTGAGACTCTCCTCAGGAGACTTTAAAACTCTGGAGTTTGTGCAGGTCCAGGTGACATAATTTCTCAGAAATATCTCTCAGCTAGTGGGTGAATTCTAGTTTTCATTATGCAGAACCCATGTTATATTCTCAACATTATAGTATGTAATCAAGCAGGGTAACCAAGACTAGTATCATCACCAGGCAGAGAAAATCCTGTTGGAACATTAGATAGCTTAAGATTTCAAAAAGTTGCACTAAGCTGTAAGTTCCCTAAGTTTCTCTCCTCTTTCTCACTTTTAACACCTGATGCACACCACACCCATACCTGTCCTCTTAATTAAGTTCAGGCTATAGATAATTGAGGTATATGCAAAACATATGAAACCATCTCAGTAACTTAATTTTGAGACAGTATGAAAATGTCTACACATCAGTATGTTGACTTTTCATCAGACAGATAGCGTGATGAGAAGCCCCAGGATACAAATTTTCTTAGATATGTTATGATGAGCACTCATCTGTGCACACAGAGCCCATGAGGTTCTCAATCTGTACAAGCAGCCCATAATTCAGTTATTTACACCACACTTCTCTTTGAGATTTTTTTTTTTTTTTTTGAGAGAGAGAGAGGAAGTGTGAGCAGGTGCAGGAGGGGCAGAGAGAGAAGGAGAGAGATAATCTTTTTTTTTTTTAAGATTTTTTATTTATTTATTTGACAGAGAGAGATCAGAGAGAGATCACAAGCAGACAGAGAGGCAGGCAGAGAGAGAGGGAAGCAGGCTCGCTGCCGAGCAGAGAGCCCAATGCAGGACTCGATCCCAGGACTCGAGATCATGACCCCAGCCGAAGGCAGCGGCCCAACCCACTGAGCCACCCAGGCGCCCCGAGAGAGATAATCCTAAGCAGGTTCCACACCCAGCAGAGAGCCCTACTTGGGGCTTGATCTCATGACCCTGATATCAAGACCTGAGCCAAAATCAAGACTCCCATGCTTAACCAACTGAGCCACCCGGTGTCCTGGGATGCCTTTTAATGTATAGTGATCAATACATGTAAACCAGTACTTTTATTTAAATGCCATCTCATAAAAACAGGCAACATAGCTAACCTTTTCCCTGAGCAAGTCTATTCTAACGCACTTGTCACAGATGGCAAAACCTCTCTTCATCCCAGTCACTTAACCTAATCCACTCATATTTATTTCCCTAAAAGCTGCTTACTGTCCATTGAAGAAAGGAAACATGCAGAAACAATTTTATAAGAGAAAAAAAACACCTTGGAATACACAAAAAAATCAAGTTTTTTTTTTCCTAGGCTATCTTCTCAAGAGTTTAATCTCTTGGTCTTTGAGTTTCAAAGCTAGTCGTCTGTCAGTGGGACAAGTCAAGATAGAGCACATATACATATTGTGAGGTGACTGCAAAAAGGGAGGGGGAGAAGAGAACTTTTTGGAAATTCTATCCTCCATTCTCATTTTTTCCTGATGATTTTTCAAAAAATAACTGGCCTTGAAAACTAATTCTCTCTCTCTCTCTTTTTTGTATTTTTAGACCAAGTAGGGTGAAGGACAATGATACAAAATAACAAAGTCACCAGTCATGAAAATTAATATCTTCAAACCCTGCTTACCATTATTTGCCATTTGCAAACAACTCTCTACAGTGTTTCTTTCCACTTATTTTGAGTGTGTCTGATCAATGTTTTGCATGTGATACAGACCATTTGATTAGTCACAAAATACAGAAGTCACAAAAGATAATTTTGTGAAAAGTCACAAAATATAATTTCTTTTTTTTTTTTACAATTTTTGTCCTAATATATGTCAGAGGTGGAATCCTGAAGTTATGCAGTTTCACAGTTTTTAGATTTTTCTCCTTACCTCCATTTCTCTTTTCTTGTCCCTCACTCTCTCTCTTCTTTCTCTCTGTAGTTGAAATAAGGGAACTTTGGCATTAGCCTGAATTGGTTTTAAGTCCCTCTTCTCCCAGACATTAGTTATTTAGTCTTGAGTGAGTAAGTTAATTTTTTAAATACTTCTGTTGAAAAGTGGTATGATATTGCTTTCCTCGAATGGTTTCTTTAAGATTATAATTTATCTAACAAATATTTTTTATCTACTGTATGTAAGAAACTATATTGAGGTGCTTATCACTGTGTTTTGACAAGGGTATCCAAACACTATCTAACAAATAGTCTAATTATTTGGCCTTACAAATTAGCAGAGTTTATCATGGGCAAAGCCAGGGCAAGTTGCTAGTTATGACTTGTGATCTAACTCCCTGACGCAATAGGGACAGATCTATTCCAGGGCAGTTGACTTATAATCCATGTTAGTTATTGTCCATGAAAAGAGTATAGCTTCAGCTGTGAGCACTTTAATCCTGTAACACTTCAAACCCCTCCCAGCTGTCATCATGACAAGCCATTTGGTTTAAAGACAAAAAATGGGTGACATAATGAACTTCTGTATATGTATTTATTTAGTATACAAATGTATATAGCCTTTAGTTCTATTCCTAGGTTGAGGATATATGTGGAAGAGTTTCTTATCAAAAAGCTGTGCTAAAAAATTAGTGGGATAGAGTTAAAAAGGCTAAGACCTAACAGAAAACCTTCCTTGTCTTTCTTTATATTGGTATTTCCCACCTGCCCAGCCTTTCCGCTTTCTCATCCCACAATTAAGTTTTAAGATTTCATTAACATTTATTTTCTATGAAACAATGGAACTTGTTTATTTTGCAGCTGTCAGGTAAAATAACTGATCAGCACCCATTTTATGAGCTAAACAAATTACATATCACTTTTCTGGGCACAGAATATTCCAGTGGTTAAGGGGCGTGTTATAGTGGTTAAGAGTGCTGGCACTCAAATTCCGAGTGCGTTATGTCCTGGTGTGTCCTTGTGGAAGTTATTTATCATCACTGAGTCTTGAGTCCTTATCAGTAAAATAGGGTTTGTTGAGAGGATCAAACAGAATTATGACCTATAATACTTAATGCGGTGCCTGTGTATAGTAGATACTTGAAAAATTGTAGATATTATTACTATGATTACATAGGACTTTAATCTGAATTATAACTAGGTACATTGCAGGGAACCCTCCCAAATGTGAATTTTTTAAAGGTTTTATTTATTTATTTGTCAGAAAGAGAGAAAGCACAAGCGGGGGAGTGGCAGGTAGAGGGAGAAGTAGGTTCCTCCATGAGCAAAGAGCCCAGTGGAGGACTTGATCCCAGGACCCTGGGATCATGACCTGAGCCAAAGGCAGATGCTTAACTAATTAAGCCACCCAGGCATCCCCATATGTGAAATTTTCATTGGCCACTCATATACTATGCTGATTTAGAGGGTCTTCTTATTTAAGACTCATTTATAAATGTATGGATTTCAGAACTGGATTTCTCTTATTGCTTAAAATAAAAGGTTCAGTGTACTTCAGGATATTGTGGGGAATTAGGGAAAGCTTCCTAGAAGAACTGATTTCCAAATTGAGGCTTAAAAGCTGAATAGAAGCAGATAGGTGAGAATGAAAGGGAAATCCATTCTGGGCAGAAGTAACAACATACACTTAAACCTGAGGATGATGGTAAACAAGGCAAATTCAAAAAGATGAAAGGCGTTCAGTATGCTGTCACATAGCACACTGCATTTGGAGAATATTCAGAAATGAGCTAAAAAGATAAGTCAGTTCAGGTCTCAAAGGGTTGTGCAAGCCATAGTAAGTATTTTGGACCTTATTCTAAAGCAAAGGGAAGATAGTGCTGGGTATTAAGAAAAGGAGGGAAACAATTAGATCTGTATTTAGGAAAATATATCTGGGCCACAATGTGGAAAATAAGTGGCAGGTTAAGAAGGAGGATGGAGCAGAAATTAAGAGGCTGCTGTTCAGTTGTCCAAGTTAGTAAAAACAGTGGCCTGGAAAAGGAATGGGAGTAACAATGGAGAAAGTGAATCTGGGTATAGATTCAATAGGATATGGTGATAGATTAGACATCAGTGATTAATAAAGAGAGAAGGTGATGACAACTACCATGTGTCTTGCTAAGACACTGGCATCACCACTAGAGAACACAAAGGAACGGTATGTCTCAGGTAGGATATAATGGGTTCAGTTCCATTTTAGATAAGCTGGTAGTATGGGTTGTACCTCTAAGTGGAGATGCACAAGTAACTGGATGTGTGAGTTGGAAGCTCAGGAGAATTCAGGGGGAGATTTGAAATCTAGATTAATTACAGAAGGATGGGTACAACGATAATGCGAGTCATAGTTGATAACCACTTTACCCACAATCATCCAAGTCTTATTGGTCTAGACAAGTGTCCCTAGACTCATGACATAAGGCTATCATTTTCTGTCCTGGCCAACTGTTAGAATAAACAGGAGAACTTATTCATTTATTTGTTTGTGAATTTATTTATTTTAGAGAGAGCAAGGTCAGGGGCAGGGGAAAAGGGAGAGAGAAACGCAAGCAGACTCCGTGCTGAGCACAGAGCCCCATGTGGCGCTCGATCTCGTGACGCAGAGATCATACCCCATCCTATACCAAGAATTGGGCACTTAACCAACTGCCCCACCCAGGTGTCCCTTGGAAGCTCAGGAGAAAAGTCTGAGCTGTTAGTATATATTTTTGAATCATCAGGACAAACATGACAGTTAAAACCATGGGAGTAGCTGTGATGACCCAAGAAGAATTTGAGGAGATCATAACCTTAAGGAACAGGGTTATAGCCTTTAACATTTACATGATAAAGAGAGAGAGAGAGAGAGAGAGAAAAGACTGGAAAAGAGTGTGAAAGTATGAAAGCAAGGAAGTAAGAGGAGAACCATGAGAGGGTGGGGTTCCCTCAGTGGGCAGGGAACATTTCAGGGAGGGTGAAGTGGTCTCCAATGTCAACATGACCACTGAGAAATCACATAAAAGTAGAAGAGGAAAGAAACAGTAGGTAGGAATGGGTAGGAGAGAGAATGTGGGGATACCAAGGGAGGATAATTCTTTTAAGATGTTTGGTTATGAATGGGTGACTAGGGAATTTGATGGAGTAGAGAGATTTTTTTTTTTTTTTTTTTTGAGATGGAAACACTGGGACAGGTTAATTGCAAAGAAAAGGAGCCAGTAGAGTGAGAGATTGAAAATATAGGGGTGAGAAGATACCTGAAAGATTCAAGTCCTAGAAAAAGTGGAGGACAAAATTCAGGCACAGCAGAGGATTTATATTAGATAGGGGAAGAGATCCATTTTTTTTTCTGAATGGGAGGGAAAGATAGGGGATGGATGCAGGTAAGTGTGCAGGTCTAGTCTAGGAATTGAGAAATTGTTTTCTCAATTGAGAAAGGAGAAGAAGAAGAAACCACCTGCTGTGTACAAAGGCATAAGTTAGCATGACTGCAGTTGTGAGAAGTGATGATCATAAACCATCCCCTGCAATGAATGGAAGAGGGCTTAGTGAGGGAAGGGCAGAAATTCTGCCTGTGGCACTAAGAGCTCTGATCAAGTAGGAGCTTATGATTTTCAGGTGGAGCCTGTCTTCACTTGCAGTGCAGGGGACTATGTGGTTTCTCTCCAGCATCCTGGTGTGGGCTCAGAGACCTGGGCACGTGGATTGTTTACAAAGTCTTCCAGCCAAAATTGGATGCAAACTGACCTGTCCTGGTCTGAAGTAATGGAGCTAATGCTGAGAAAAATTGGTGATTACTTTCTCAATGCCTATGTCTCCAAAGATGGTATGCACAAATTTTTCTGACTGATGGCCTCTGGATCTCTGTCATGACCAAATACTCAGGAAATCCTTCTTGAGATGTGTATCACCTCTGAAATTTGCCCAAGTTGATTATTAAAGAACTTAAACTGAACCCTTGAAAATCATACAGGGTAAATCATGCAGATGAGATTTCCAAACCAATTTTGGGTTCAGGTGGCCTAATTTAGTTTAAATCACAGTATGCTCCAAAGCAGAATCTTGATTTGTGGTTTCTCAGCTGTGGCATCAGCCTTCCCACACAACAGTCAGGTTTTTTGTTTTGTTTTATTTTGTTTTGATTTGTTTTGTAGTGGCTGGTGCTGTTATTTTTTTCTTTCTAATTAAAATGTGAAACAAAGGCTATGTGAGTTATTTATAGTTGCCACATTTGACATTGCACTGTACCTGTTAGAGAGTGCCTCTGGGTGTTATTATTCAATACTTACAAGGCGGTTCAAATGTAAGGCAAAGCTGAGAATCATTGCTCTGGACACATGCTTCTCACATTTGAACGTGCACTGGAATTCTCATTCCTGAAATTGTGATCTGTAGACCTGCCCCATCGATATCATCACTCAGCATATTAGAAATGTAAGATCTCAGGTCCTACCCTAGACCTACTGAGTCAGAATCTGTACTTTATCAGGATCCCAGATGTGTCATGTACACACTAAAGCTTGAGAAGCAGTGCTCCGAAGAGTCTTCTTTCCTTTTATAGACCATGATTTAGATATGCTGTCACCAAATAGATGTTCTGCTGAGTCATGGCATGGAAATCCTAACAACTAGACTTCCTGAGTCCAAGATCATCAAAGGCTTTTCCATATTACTATATTAGTATATTCCATATTTCCATATAATATGAATTTTCAAAAAAGTGGTGTAAAAATGTATATAAAGAATGATTCCAGGGGCGCCTGGGTGGCTCAGTGGGTTAAGCCGCTGCCTTCGGCTCAGGTCATGGTCTCAGGGTCCTGGGATCGAGTCCCACATTGGGCTCTCTGCTCAGCAGGGAGCCTGCTTCTCTCTCTCTCTCTCTCTCTCTCTGCCTCTCTGCCTACTTGTGATCTCTCTCTGTCAAATAAATAAATAAAATCTTTAAAAAAAAAAAAAAGAATGATTCCAGGGGCACCTGGGTGGCTCAATTGGTTAAGCATCTGCTTTCAGCTGGAGTCATGATCCCAGGGTCCTGAGATCAAGTTCTGCACTGGGCTTCCTGCTCAGCGGAAAGCTTGTTTCTCCCTTTCCCTCTGCCTCTTTCTCTATCTCTCAAGAATAAATATATAAAATCTTTTTTTTAAAAAAAGGAGAATTATTCCAGTTATACAAAATGCAAACAAAAATAAAGGAAATATATATTATCTCTGAATTATAAAAATGTGGGTGACTTTTTAAAATATTATTTGTATCTTACTAGTTTTCTATAATAGTATAATCAGAAAAAGAAGATAATTTAAACAAGAGAAAGATCTTATGAAAATGTCTAAATTTCTCATTATCTTTTATTCTTCTTAATCACTACAGGAAAAATTTTCAGTTTAATGTTAAAGTATATCTACAGATGTTACTTCAACATATTCATTATCTAGGCTTTTCCATTGCTAGGCAAAAAAACCGATTTTTTAAAAGAGCAAGAGACTCAATATATCAGAACATATTGTGATGAACTTCTTGTCAGTCTTGAGGAAAATTCCAGGAAAAAAATTTCATTGTTAGAGAGTGAGACGAGGTGACTGTTGGAAGCTGGCAAGTAACACAAAAGTAATGTAGGATTAACACTATTTCTTTTTATAGCCAAGTCAACAGAATGGTAAGAAAGAGGATGTTTTAAATCTTATCTATCTTGATTCCCGCCCCCCCCCAGAAATACATTTCATGTCATTTTGATTAAAATATTTTAAATATCCAGAGCTGTGGCTTGAATGATATTATAATTGGTAATGATCAGTCAGAATCCCAATAGGAATGAAATATTCATATAGGTTAATTGAAGAGCATTTAATAAAGGGACAGTTGCAAAGTTGGAGCATGTGTGGGGAAACTGACATGGGATAGGATTAGAAATAATGGAAAATTGTTACTCCCAGGGGTCTGCAAGTGGGAGTGGAAGGAGAAGATAACAGGAGGCAGAGAGTGGTCCTGTATGGAGGTCTGACAGAAGCTGTGTGTTTAATAAAGAAACAGAGCCAAACCATAGCAACCTGGCAAAAGGGGTTACTTCAACTACAAAAGGGGTTACTCACTTTTCACTTCTGGATTTCAACTGGTGTCTGACAAAAATTAGGGGCCAGGGAGCCTGCCCATGCTGGTCAGCCTTCCAGAAAGTAGATCCACAAATGCACATGGAAAATATTAGTGATAAACCTAAGTAGATCCTTGATGGGTTGAAGGATGGGAGAGAATGTGAAAAAATTGGTTAATGGTTTAGGGATCCTTTTATGGTTTCGCATCATTCAACATTTCATCAGCAATTTGAAGATAGAGAGGATACATGTAACAAATTTCAAGAAGTCACAAAACTAGGGAATACAGGAAATATCAGATGACAGACTCAGCAGCGAAAAGAATGATGTTCTTATTCTAATATAAAATATTTACTAAATATAAGTGAAAGGTCAGTATTTGAGTTAAAAACATCAAATGTCCCTATAATTGTGGGAGAGAAATGACTAAGTGATATCGCTTATCATTAAGATTTTTTAAAGACAAGATATGTAATCGATTGATATGTAAATAATCAGTCATGTGAAAAGACTACCACCAAAAAGCTAACGTGATTTTAGTCTGAATTAGAATCAATGTGTCCAGAAGGAGGGGTGAAAGTCTCACTCTATTCTATGCTGAACAGACCGTAATGATCAAATGAGTTATGTGCAGGGGAATTAGGACCAGGGTGGTAAATATTTAACCTGGAGAATGAGATTCTGGTCAGGAAAGGAAGTAGCAGATTCTAGGGTGAGTTTCCAGATGTCTGAAGGACTGCCCTATAAAGAGTGATAGGACTTGACAAAGTCCCAAAAGTTCATTTTCGCTTTTGTTTCCTTTGCCTTTGGAGACATATCTTGAAAGAAGTGCTGTGGCTGATGTCACAGAGGTTACTGCCTAAGTTCTCCTCTAGGATTCTGACGGATTCCTGTGTCACATTGAGGTCTTTCATCCATTTCGAGTTTATCTTTGTGTATGGTGTAAGAGAATGATCGAGTTTCATTCTTCTACATAAGCTATCCAATTTTCCCAGCACGATTTATTGAAGAGAATGTCTTTTCTCCACTGTATATTTTTTCCTGCTCTGTCGAAGATTATTTGACCATCGAGTTGAGGGTCCATATTTGGGCTCTCTACTCTGTTCCACTGGTCTATGTGTCTGTTTTTATGCCAGTACCATGCTGTCTTGGTGATCACAGCTTTGTAGTAAAGCTTGAAATCAGGTAATGTGATGCCGCCAGTTTTGTTTTTGTTTTTCAACATTTCCTTAGCAATTTGAGGTCTCTTCTGATTCCAGACAAATGTTAGGATTATTTGCTCCAGCTCTTTGAAAATTACTGGTGGAATTTTGATTGGAATGGCATTAAAAGTATAGATTGCTCTAGGCAGTATAGACATTTTAACAATGTTTATTCTTCCGATCCAAGAGCATGGAATGGTCTTCCATCTTTTTGTGTCTTCTTCAATTTCTTTCATGACTGTTCTGTAGTTCCTTGAGTATAGATCCTTTCAAAAGCTTCTGCACAGCAAAGGAAACAGTCAACAAAACAAAGAGGCAACCCATGGAATGGGAGAAGATATTTGCAAAATGACAGTACAGACAAAAGGTATTGATATCCAGGATCTATAAAGAAATTCTCAAACTCAACACACACAAAACAGATAATCATAGCAAAAAATGGGCAGAAGATATGAACAGACACTTCTCCAATGAAGACATACAAATGGCTATCAGACACATGAAAAAATGTTCATCATCACTAGCCACCAGGGAGTGTCAAATTAAAACCACATTGAGATACCACCTTACACCAGTTAGAATGGCCAAAATTAGCAAGACAGGAAACAACGTGTGTTGGAGAGGATGTGGAGAAAGGGGAACCCTCTTACACTGTTGGTGGGAATGCAAGTTGGTGCAGCCACTTTGGAGAACAGTGTGGAGATTCCTCAAGAAATTAAAAATAGAGCTTCCCTATGATCCTGCAATTGCACTACTGGGTATTTACCCCAAAGATACAGATGTAGTGAAAAGAAGGGCCATCTGCACCCCAATGTTTATAGCAGCAATGGCCATGGTCGCCAAACTGTGGAAAGAACCAAGATGCCCTTCAATGGAAGAATAGATAAGGAAGATGTGGTCCATATACACGACGGAGTATTATGCCTCCATCAGAAAGGATGAATACCCAACTTTTGTAGCAACATGGACGGGACTGGAATTGATTATGCTGAGTGAAATAAGTCAAGCAGAGAGTCAAATATCATATGGTTTCACTTATTTGTGGAGCATAACAAATAACATGGAGGACATGGGGAGATGGAGAAGAGAAGGGAGTTGAGGGAAATTGGAAGGGGAGATGAACCATGAGAGACTATGGACTCTGAAAAACAACCTGAGGGTTTTGAATGGGCAGGGGGGTGGGAGGTTGGGGGAGCCAGGTGGTGGGTATTAGGGAGGGCATGTATTGCATGGATCACTGGGTGTGGTGCAAAAACAATGAATTCTGTTACGCGGAAAAGAAATTAAAAAAAAAAAAAGAGTGATAGGACTTTCTTCCAGCCCTGGGGGCAGAAGGTCATAGACACAGGGAGCAGAAATCAGATTACATGAAGGATGATCATTTACAGAAGCTGTGCCACCTGAAAATCATATAGCTCCACCTGTGGGTATATAAATTCTTTATCCTATTCAAACAAAGACTGAGTGACCATTTACCAGATGTACTGCTACGGAGCTGGGTTGTGGAGAACTGGGTTCTCTGTTGGCCTGCAGGTGAGACCCCACCACACCTGAATCCACAGGGTTACACTGGACTCTCTAGTCCTGTTTTCCTCTCTATACTTCTGTCAATATTTAGTGTTGGTGGTTTCTACACTTTTTCTTTCACAGAGCTAAGTAGAAATAGAAGCCTAAGCAATGGGACTTCAGAAGATTTTTGAAGCCTTAGGGCTGTTGTTCCCAATTTCCACCAATGGCATAAATCTGCTCATGAAACATTAAGTGCCAAAGCAGCTCTCCTGATCTCCTACACCATTACTCTTTTTAAAGAAAAAGCCAGCTCTGAATCCAAATATAATAGTTAAAGACAAATTTTGACTCAAGCGTTCAATTAGTTCTTTATTTAAGTTTTTGTCTATAAATGTTCAAATAAATTAAAGCGGCATTAAAGTAAAAACAAAAATCTCTAGAAATCCTACCACCCAGAAATAATCACTATCAATGTTTTGCTGAACATTCTTTATGGACTTCTTTCTGTGAGTACCACCATATGGCTTTCTGAATCTAAGGAAAGATAAATTTACATAGGCGAGTTTATATTATACATGCTGCTATGCCATCTGCTTTTTATATGCAACATCATGTTGTTGAATTACTTCCATGGTAGTGGATGCTTTTCAATGCTCTGTATGAATATGAATATCATATGGACATGAATATATAGCCATCTAAATAAAGCACAGTAAAATAATTAAGACGCATGCATTGGTTCTTTTAAAAATGGACTACTAAGAGAATATGGTTTCCCAGCTGATACAATTTCAGTTCCCTTTCTGGATGAGAGCAGTCCTCAAGAGGACAGGTCCATGATTATATAGCAAGGCCACATGGGATGCTAGGAAAAGCTGGAGTTGTGAGGCTTAAGTGAAAATTATCAAACTATTAAATACAGGAAAGAAAAAAAGGTATTTATGGATTCATTGCTGTGTTAAGATGAAAAATTTAGTGTTTTAGTGTTTTTCCCTCTTCTATCCCCTTGTGGCCCCCACATATTGAATGCATTTAATCAGATTTATTTTTAACACGCTAATTTTTTTTAGTGTCTATCAGATTATATTATCCGTAGTTCTTGATTATCTAAAGATCTTATTTCTTTCTGTCTAAAATCTCAATCATTAGCTTTTCTTCTATGCTTTGTTGTTTCAAATTATGAGCTCATCCTCCATGGCCTTTATCTATAGAAATGTTGTGCCTTGTGGGCCAGAAATCCATCCTTCCAAAGAGGCTTTGCTTTTAATTATACTACATGCCCCAGGGACTGACTTTTTTTTTTTTACTTTTATTTTATTTATTTATTTTAAATAAAGATTTTATTTATTTATTCGACAGAGAGAGAGAGAGAGAGAGAGAGTAGGCAGAGAGGCAGGCAGAGAGAGGTGGGGGTTGGGGAAGCAGGCTCCCTGCTGAGCCTGATGTTGGCCTCAATCCCAGGACCCTGAGACCATGACCTGAGCCGAAGGCAGAGGCTTAACCCACTAAGCCACCCAGGTGCCCCTTTTTTTGACTTTTAATGTAATTTCTATGTGAGGGGCTTTCTACACCATGTAGGTAGTATAAACTCAAACTATACTTTGTATGAATACAGGTATGTGGTTGCTATGATTTCTTAGAACCCTGGCCAGGTGCAGGCCTTCCATTTCCTTGTGCTGGTGAAAAGAATTTTTCTCATTTCCTCTTCCATTGAGGGTTGTGGCTTACACAGAGGGGAACTTCAGAGGAGCAGCTGTCATACCATACTCACTCAGTGGTGAAACACTCAAAGTTTTGTCCCTGCGAGTGTCACCAAGACAAAGATTTGTTCATTATCACTACTTCTACTCAACATGGCACGGGAAGAACTAGCCAGGGCAATAAGGCAAGAGAAAGGAAGAGAAGGCATATATGTCAAAAAGGAAGAGTTGAGGGTCTATTTCTGGGCTCTCTATTCTGCTCCATTGATAAAAATACATTATATGTTTATAAAAAAAAAATTAGAAGGGGAGGAGAACCATAAGAGACTATGGACTCTGAAAAACAACCTGAGGGTTTTGAAGGGTCGGGGGTGGGAGGTTGGGGGAACCAGGTGGTGGGTAATAGGGAGGGCACGTATTGCATGGAGCACTGGGTGTTGTGCGAAAACAATGAATACTGTTATGCTGAAAAAAATAAATTAAAAAAGAAAAAAAAGGAAGAAATAAATCTTTTTATTTTTAAAGATTTTTTATTTATTTATTAGACAGACAGAGATCACAAGTAGGCAGAGAGGCAGGCAGAGAGAGAGAGAGAGGAGGAAGCAGCCTTCCCGCCGAGCAGAGAGCCCGACGTGGGGCTCGATCCCAGGACTCTGGGATCATGACCTGAGCTGAAGGCAGAGGCTTTAACCCACTGAGCCACCCTGGCACCCCAAACTTTTTATTTTTAGATAGCATCAAAGTTTCATAAAGAATCCAAAAGAATATGTAAACTATTGTAAATAATAAATGAATTTAGGAATATTACTGAATCTAAGATCAACTTATAAAAATCAATCATATTTTTATATAGTTAGAGCAAATAGTTGGAAAATAAAAACAATAGCATTTATAATGGCATCAAGAATATCAAATAGTAATAAATCTAATGGAATATGTGTAAGTTTCTACATTATTTTTTTTAAGATTTTATTTATTTATTTGAGAGGGAGAGAGAGAGCAAGAGCATAAGCAGGGGGAGTGGAAGAGGGAGAGGGAGAAGCAGAGAGCTAGATGCAGGGTTCAATCCCAGGACCCTGGGATCATGACCTGAGCTGAAGGCAGTTGCTTAACTAAGCCACCCAGGTGCCCCAAACTTCTATATTATTTTTTAAAAGATTTTATTTATTTATTTGACAGACATATCACAAGTAGGCAGAGAGGCAGGCAGAGAGAGAGAGAGGGAAGCAGGCTCCTCGCCAAGCAGAGATGTGGGGCTTGATCCCAGGACCCTGGGATCATGACCTGAGCTGAAGGCAGAGGCTTTAATCCACTGAGCCACCCAGGCACCCCCCAAACTTCTATATTATTGAAAAGAAGAAGGAAGAAACTAAGGAAGACCTAAATGAAGAAGTATACATGGAAAAATCATATGTTTTACTGTATATGGAAAAATATTATATGCATTGGAAAATTCAATATGGTTGTCAATTCTCTTCAGATTGATTTGTGGACTCAATGTAGCCTCAATCAAAATCACAGTAACTTTTCTTTTTGTGGAAATTGGTAGGCTTCACTCTAAACTGTCTATGATAATGCAAAGGGCAGTCTTGAAAAAGAACAAATCTGGAGGTTTTCCTTTGCCAGATTTTAAATTACTATAAAGCTATAATATTATAGTAGTTAAGATATCTTGGCATTGGTACAAAGCTAGAAAAATAGAACAATGGTATCGAGATGCCAGAAATAGACACATAGATATATCATCATTTCGTTTACTTAAAGGTACCACTTCTATTCAATGAAGATAAAAAAGTTCTTTTCACTGAATAATACTGGAGCAATTAGAAACATGGGGAAAAAACAGAATCTATGATTCTGTATAAAACCATATACAAAAGTCAATTTGAAGTGGATCAGCGATCTTTAGTTCCTTAGTGGAAACTAAAAATAAAATAAGCTCTAGAATAAGTTAGGAAGAAGTCAGATGAAGGCCACTTTTAGTTGCTAGCCAGCCCATTTTAATGAGCAAGGAAAATTTCTAGGAAATCGTCCCTGTCTTCTCTATTTGCTGTGTTTCATTACCTTAAATTTTGGAGAGTTTTTAATGCTTTTTTTTTTTTCGGTTTGTTTGTTAATACAGACTTCCAATTGAGGTTTTATAGAAAAATTTATTAGATTTCATCCCCATGTACATGAAATTGTTCTCAAATCACAGCACACATATTGCAGTGAACCTTCTTTTCAAAGCCATTTTTGATGTTACTTAGAAAAAAATGATGTTAGGGAAGTCCTGTGAATAGTACAAAAATCTTTCCCCACATTTTAAGAGTAGATATATGTTTTCAGCCTTTAAAGGCCTTGAAATTCTGAGAAAGCCACTATTATTTAGTAGAAATAAGGGAAAATAAATCCATCATTCATGTATATTTCACACACCCAAATTTCAGTGAGTTGAGCAGATATGAGGATTTGTTTCCATTCATAATATATTTATTCTTAGATTTAAATTCTGTATAATACTGAAGGTGTTTACTAGGATAATGTGAATTCAACTGATATTTATGGACACATTCAGGGTTCATTTTCAGATCATTGTAATCTTCTTTCTTTGCTCTACATCTGAAATTACTAAATTTCATGGCTGTAAGAATAGTAAGAACTACTGTTAAAAAGACCCATATTATGAATTTAATCTTGATATTGGTCAGTTAACATTGTGCAGAGTGTGACTAAATTATGTAGACCTGTACTTTACTCCTAGCTCTGTTTTCTCCTCTTAAAACCAGGATGTGAAGAAGGTTGTTCTCTGTTTGCACTTCCACATCTATTATCTACCCTTATCCACACTGCTCCATGCCCTCCGAGGCTCCCTTTGGTAGTCAGGGCACATAAGCTCCCTGTTTTCTTGGTCTGCTTGAATTTGGCTAGTAGAAAATACTAGCAAAAGGTGGAAGAGACCTGAAGAGAAAGAGAGAAAGAGAGATATTTTCCCCCCTCTCTACCTGGTGGATCATGAATTGGCAGTGTGTGTGTGTGTGTGTGTGTGTGTGTGTGTGTGTGTGTGTGTGTGTTTCTATACTGAAAGTCATAGCCCTTGTAAGGAGCCCTCTTATTATATCCACAGATTTTTCTCTGAGTCCTGGCAACTGCCCCTTTTCTTAGCCTTTTCACACCAATTGGTGCTCATCTCTGTGTCACTTGTGAACTTGGGGGTGTGCACTCTGGCCACTAGTGTGTCAGTAGTCCCTTCATTAAACTTTCCTGAATTGCTCCATTCAAATGTGCCTTATCCTTTCAGGACCCTGCCAATACAGACAATTCAGCACTTGCCCAAGCTTGGATCAGATGTCTATCCAGGTCCAATTTACCCATGGAGTGTGATGGCTGCTGAAGTGTGTGGAATAAGCTTTTCAGAGAAAAGGGGCTGTGGTTCTGTTGACAACCCTAAAATAATTGTAATAGACGATCACTCACTTTTTAGGTCCTTCCTGCTTAAAGCTATGGAGTGTCAAGCATTCTTTGGTACCAAGTTTTAATAATCAAAGAATCTACTTGTTAACACTGTAAAAGAGCCAGTTGCAGAGGGCAGAAATTTGTATAAGAACCCACAATACTTGATTTCTAGTCTTAGCTTTGCGACCAACAAGCTGTGTGATTTCAGACATGTCTCTTTTCCTCTTTGAGTCTCAGTTCCTTCTGTAAATTAATGTTTTGTACCAGATGTTTTATAAGATCTCTTCTGTTTCTGTCAGTCTATCTCAATTTATATTATTCATTGCTTTATATTATAGATTACACATGTATTTATATTACATATTACATTATATTATATACATAAAATTTTCCATCTGATTTTTGTTGGAATAATAAGAGTATCATAGACCAAAATTAGACAATGAATTTTAGGTGTTTTTATTTGCCCTTGCTCGTATTACATAATATAGAAATGACTGAGAGAGGAAAATATGCAAGAGCTCAAAATAACCTGGAATCTATTAGACAAACTAATGAAACTACTCTAGCACAA
Source organism: Meles meles (assembly GCF_922984935.1). NCBI lineage: Eukaryota > Metazoa > Chordata > Mammalia > Carnivora > Mustelidae > Meles > Meles meles. The sequence continues at coordinate 44,701,881 of NC_060070.1, read as the reverse complement.
TTATAAAAATATCATTAAAAAATATTACCTTTCTTTTTGTAATCAAAGAAATTTTAAATTACTGTCATGTATAACAGCATATAGGAAATTTCTAATTTCATAAATTGAATAAAAACTATGCACGTTATTTATATCATATCTATTTGTAAAGAATTAAAATTTCACGGTATTTTAAAGGACTATTTTCATTTTTTAAATTAAAAATGAAATTAATGAATGTATTATTATCTTATCTGGCAGTCAATTAGAACCTCTCAGAGATCAAATCTAACAGTGGAGACCTGAAAAGCTGTTGAATCTCATCTTTTGTTCTTTGACTTTCTAAGTGCTCAGAAAAGCTTGGTGCTTAATTTTTCTCACTTAAAAATACTTATAGGGAAGTAATAACATTTTCTTGGAATATTTATAAGCTATGTTTGTCCATATATTTATCACAGACCCTCTGTTTCCAGTTAGTTACTGGCGATGGGACATACCACCCTAGCAATGAGAACCACCAATTTAAACTACATAATTAGGGGTGCCTGGGTGGCTCAGTGGGGTAAAGCCTCTGCCTTCAGCTCAGATCATGATCCCAGGATCCTGGGATCGAGTCCCACATCGGGCTCTCTGCTCAGCAAGGAGCCTGCTTCCACCTCTCTCTCTGCCTGCCTCTCTGCCTACTTGTGATCTCTGTCTGTCAAATAAATAAATAAAACCTTAAAAAAATAAACTACATAATTATAGTTGCAAAAAACATGCACCTGAATGTTTATGGCAGCAATGTCCACAATAGCCAAACTATGGAAAGAACCTAGTTGTCCATCAGCAGATAAATGGATACAGAAGATGTGGTACACACACACACACACACACACACACACACACACTATGTGTGTGGAATACTATGCAGCCATCAAAAAACCAAAATCTTGCCATTTGCAATGATGTGGATGGAACTAATGGGTATTATGCTGAGTGAAATAAATCAATCAAGAAAGACAATTATCATATGATCTCTCTGATATGAGGAATTTGAGAGGCAGGGCCAGAGGTCGTGGAGGGTAGGGAGGGAAAAAATGAAACAAGATGGGATTGGGAGGGAGACAAACCATAAGAGACTCTTAATCTCAGGAAACAAACTAAGGGTTGCTGGAGGGTGGGAGGGATGGGGTGGCTTGGTTATGGACACTGGGGAGGATAGTGCAATGGTGAGTGCTGTGAAATGTATAAGACTGATGATTCACAGACCTGTACCCCTGAAGCAAGTAATACATTATATGTTAATAAAAAATTTTTTAAAAAGAAAAGACAGCATATCTAGAGCATTTAAAACAATGTTCAGTACAGAGTAATCAGTACTGCTACTACTAGATCTGCTACTATTACTACTGATGATGACGGTGATGATGATGGTATTTTTATTGGTAGCATTCAATAAAATTGCTGAATGAATGAATAAGTAAATATTAAAAAAAAAAGAAAAAGAAAAAGAGGAGGAAAAGAGGCCTATGAATGCTTTCTTTCCTAACATAGCAGCCATAGGAGGCAAAGGAGAAACCAGACAAACTTGTATGTGGGTTCATGTTATGGATTAGAAGCTGTAGCCACAGAGCAACCTCCATCTACCTATCATGGACCTTCACCAAGTATGCGAAGAAACTAAGGCTGGGGCCAGGTTAGAAGAGATGAGGGCCATCTATATAAGGAATCTCTTAGAGTCACTGAAGTGCCTTATCGGTCTGAATCCCTTTATAGACTCCAGCGGTTATTTGAAGGAAATGTTAAACTGCTAAATCAATGGCAAGTTAAGGCTTAAAAATGTATAAAAATAACACAGTTAATATTCAAAACGGAACTCCAGATACAGAATATATAGGTGAGTTTCTGCCTAGTTTTCTTTTTTCCCCCCCCCTGGGGATGAAGTGGGGGCTTCTCCAGGCTCTGTACATAGTTCCTATATACACGGACACGCATGGCTTTCAGATTGGGGTGTGTCTGTGAGGGCTGAGGGCAGGGTCTGCTCCTGGGACCCTCCTCCCCGAGGATCCCTTCCCCTCTGTTCCTAGCTTTAGGAATTAAAGGTCGTACCCCATTTGATCTTTTATGGTTATGGCTCTTATAAGCACATGCTCAGCCATAGTTACCAGAATGTGTACCCTACACCAGAAAGGCTGCACTGAGAGGCTGTAATAGGGATCTCAACTAATTTCTTTAACAACTCTAGGCTTAAAACCGTATATTGCTTAACCTGACTCCTTTAGGAGAATTTCACTAAATGTCGGCTATTATTATAGTAGCTAAATTAGCAGGACAGAGTCTGAAGGAGAAATAAATCTATAGGTTCCATTACTAATCTTTGGGTAAGAAATTAGCTAAAGAAAAGAAAAAAACTCCTGTAAACTTGCCTGTCATGTGGATGGTTTGCTAAAAGAAACCATAGGAGGAGATTTTTGTATTCATTTTATTCTTTAACTAGAAAAATCCAAAGTGCTGATTCTGTGTGAACTTAAGAATTAGATCGTGGTGTATAATGTTTCCTGAATGGCTCTAGTAATACGCAACTGCATAGATGGACTTTCTTTCTGTGATAATATTTAGGCCATTGATTAAGCAAGAATGGACTCCTGTAGGTTGAGAGGGGAATGTATGGGAAGACCCTGAGAATCTGGGGGCACCAAGCCCCTAAATTCTGATGAATCTTCTTCGTCAGTAGAAGAGGTCTGACCCTCAGAGGAAATGGTTTCCATATCTTTATTAATAATAGCTTCTCCACCCAGTAGGATCTCTGCCCACAGTGGTATTGGCCTTTCTACCTCCATCTGAGGAAATTAACCCTGTACTGCCTGAAGAAACAGTAATGGCCTCCCCTGAGACAGTTGCCATGCAAGACAAGGCAGATTTCTCTCAGGACACCCATCACCCTTCTTTGCTTCTATACCTATAACTAGACTGAAGTCTAGTTTACCCTAAAGGTAAACTGCTGAGTGTGGTCTATGAGAAGGTGTGCTATACTCCAAAATAACTACCTGAATTTTCTACCTTATACAAGCAGAAATCTAGGGAACATATGTGGGAATGGATACTAAGAGTGTGAAGTAATGATGAAAGGAAAATAAAGTTACATCAGGCTGAATTTATTGATATGGGTTCGATAAGCAGAGATTCTGCATTTAACATTGGAGCTTGAGAAGTTAGAAAGGGCTTTAACAGATTGTTTAGTTGGTTGGCTGCAACATGGACCAAGAGATGGCCCACTGTGAGCCATTTGGAAATGCCTGACCTCTGTTGGTTTAATGTAAAGGAAGAGATTAAGAAGCTTAGGGAGATTGAAATGTTAGAGTGGATTTCTCGTTTAAGACTTGCTCACCCATCCTGGGAGGGTCCAGAAGACCTATCTTTCACCCATACTTCGAATGAATTTGCAAGGGGAGCCCCAGCATCCTTGAAGTGCTCTGTGCTTGCTGTCCTCTCTAGACGAGACCTTACAATGGGAACCATAGTGATTCAATTGGAAAACCTAGATTCAGTGCAGTAACTGGATCCTGAGGTGGCAGGGGCCAGTGGTGGCACTCAATGGCCAAAAGCAAGGTGGCTTGGTTTCCATAATGGATAGGAAAGACAAAGCAATCAGAACAATCAGAATAGCCTAATTCCATGTCCTCATATCAGGGAGATCATATGATAGTTGTCTTTCTCTGATTGACTTATTTCACTAAGCATGATACGCTCTAGTGAGGACATGGAGAAGCAACATGGGGGGTAGGGGGATAGGAGAAGAATAAATGAAACCAGATGGGATTGGGAGGGAGACAAACCATAAATGACTCTTAATCTCACAAAACAAACTGGGGGTTGCTGGGGGGAGGTGGGATTGGGAGAGGGGGAGGGGGCTATGGACATTGGGGAGGGGAGGCGAACCATAAGAGACTATGGACTCTGAAAAACAACCTGAGGGTTTTGAAGGGTCAGGGGTGGGAGGTTGGGGGAACAGGTGGTGGGTAATGGGGAGGGCACGTTTTGCATGGAGCACTGGGTGTTGTGCAAAAAGAATGAATACTGTTATGCTGAAAAAATAAATAAAATGGAAAAGAAAAAAAAAAGAATAGCCTAATTCATGCAGACCGATGATATTGGCTATTCAAGGTGTTCCTAGAAGTGAAATATATAGTAAGTGTACTAAATTCTTACATAATTTGTATGAGCAGAAATTTTTTGGTCAAATGAAAAAAATCTAACTCAAATTATTAAAGCAGAAGCATATACCCTCAATAATTCTCAAACTTGACCCAGTTTACAGACTCAGAATGAAGAAAAAATGAAGAAAAAGCTGAGTCCATTTCAGGAAGATGTACACTTTTCATCTTTCTCCCAATTTCCCCAAAGGACACTATAGCCAAGTTCCCAAAGGGAACTTTTCCCTAAAAAGGGGCCTATAGCCTTTATCAGAGTAACTGAATATTATAGAAAAAGAAATTATCAGACCTTTCAGGGACTATTGGATACTGGTTCTAAACTGATACTGATTCCAAGAGAACATAATGTCACTGTGTCCCTCCAGTATCAGAGTAAGGGCTTATGGAGGTTAGGTGATCAATGGGGTTTTAGTTCAGGTCTCTCTCACAGTGGGTTCAGTGGGTCCCCAAATCTACCCTGTGGTTATTTCCCCAGTCCCAGAATGCATAATTGGAAAAGACATACAGCAATCAGAATCCCCATATTGGTTCTCTAACCTGAGAAGTGAGGGCTATTACAGTGGGAATGGCTAATTGGAAGGAATTAGAACAAATTTTACCTGGGAAAATAGCAAATGAAAAGCAGTACCATGTTTCTGGAGGGATTTCAGAGATTAGTGTCACAATCAAGGCTTTGAAAGACATGGAGATGGCAATTCCCACGTATCCCCATTCAACTTTCCTATCTGTCCTGTAAAGAAGACAGATCTTAGAGAATGACAGTGGATTGAATCAACAAGAAAAAGCCTAACACTACATAAATACAAAAATCTATCAGTAGAAATAGAGGCACAAATTATAAACAGGCATTTCACTGAAAAAGAAGAGTGCTTAATGAACATACAAAAATATATGAGGGGCGCCTGGGTGGTTCAGTGGGTTAAGCCTCTGCTTTCGGCTCAGGTGGTGATCTCAGGGGCCTGGGATCCAGCCCCGCATCAGGCTCTCTGCACAGCAGGGAGCCTGCTTCCTCCTCTCTCTCTGCCTGCTTCTCTGCCTACTTGTGGTCTCTCTCTTTAAAATATATATATAAAATATATATATAAAATATATATATATATATATATATATGACTAGTTACTAGGAAAATAAAAATCAAAATGAGATACCATTCCCTAAGATTCCATTAGATCAAATTATAGTCTGAAAATACCAAGTTTGGCAAAGCTGTGGAATAGCAGGAACTCTTACCTACTTTTCATAAGTTATATAAAAATTGGCTCAACCTCTTTAGAAAACAGTTTGGCATAATTTGTTGAAGTTGGATAGATGCACACCAAACAAATCTATTCCTACTACCAATGTCTATCAGGATAAGCTAGATAATGCTTTGCATAACAAACCCAGATGACTTAAAATAACAAAGATCCCTGTCTCACTCATGATACATGGTCATTGTGGGGTAAATGGAGACCTGATTCTATGTCATTATCACCCTTACTTGGGAACTCATGCAGACAGACCAGCTGCTATGTGGGATACTTCCAGGCACTGTCAAAAAGGGAAAAGAATGTAGCATACATTGTATATACATTGCATATATCAGAAGGGAGCACACACATGAGGCTTCAAAGATACTGGATACTGGATATATTCAATTTTTTAAAAAGATTTATTTATTTATTTATTTGAGAGAGAGAGAGAGAGAGAGACTCTCAAGCAGACTCCACAGTGAGTGCAGAGCCCAACTCCACCCTCACAGCTCTAAGATCATGACCTGAGCCAAAACCAAGAGTGGCATAGTCAACTGACTCAACCACCCAGGTGACCCAATATATTCCATTTTTGTTTAAGTTGGTTGGTGGTTGGATATTGTATTGTATTGTATTGTATTTTTATTCTTTAGAAACATATATCTTAGTCTGCTTGGGGCTGCTATAACAAAAATTCCAAAGACGAGGTGGCTTAAACAATAGATACTATTCTTACAGTTCTGGAGGCTGGAAATCTGAGATGAGGGTGTTGGCCAGTTTCATTCCTAATGAGAATCTTCCTGCTGGTTTGAATATGGTGGCCTGCTACTATATCCTCATATGGCAGGGCAAGAAGCCATCTCTCTCATGTCTCTTCTTACAAAGGCACTAATGCTATTCATAAAGGCTCCACCCTCATTACCTAAGTACTCCCTAGAGGCCCCACCTCTTTTCTCTGACCTGTTCTGTGGTTCAATGTGGTTTAATAGATATCCCATATTATAAAGCGTCTGAGAAGGTAACTTAGAGGACGTTTGGCATCGACCCTCAGATGTACGTGATAAGAAACAAAAGAGTTCTCAGGTGGCACATGACATGCACCCACTCCTTGCAGCTGTTTGTGAAGTTTTATACACCATTAGCCAAGATGAAAAAGAGTGCAGAGTGAAGCATGAGCTATGCGGCTATCAGAGCCCTTGAATCTCAGTGGTTCCTTGCAGAGCTGGGATCTGGATGGCCCTCTTGCCAAGAACACATCCCCAGAAAGCAACAGTGATCTTTGGCTGAAGTCCCCCAATATTTGGGGGGCCTGGGTCAAAGAATTTTGGAACACTGAAAAAAAATTTTTTTTTAAATTTTTTAAAAAAGAAAAGAAATGTCTTAGTTGAAGTGAAAAAAAGTGCGGTCCAACAGGAAAATGGAGTTTGTTAAAAGACAGAAAAGAAAAGAATTGATCTCTATTTTCTGTTCTACTAACTGGTTAGTGTAGAACCACAGATTCATAAACATTCTGTCATTTCACCAGAGAAAACTAAGAGTAAATATGTAACCTTCACTGATTGTACTGTCTGCAGAGGTAAAGTGGAGTGAGAGATTATGATATTTATCTAGGCAACAAAGGTCATTCTACCACTCTGAGTAAGGGGCACCTGGGTGGCTCAGTTGGTTGGACATCTATCTTCAGCTTAGTTCATGATCCCAGGGTCCTGGGATTGAGTCCCACATTGGGCTCCTTGCTCATTGGGGAACCTGCTTCTCCCTCTGTCCCTCCCCCAGCTCCTGTGAGCTCCCTTGCTTGCTCTCTCTTTCACATGCTCTCTCACTCTCAAATCAAGTAAGTAAGTCAGTCAGTAAATAAATAAACAAAATCTTAAAAAAGTCTTTTTAAGATTTTATTTATTTATTTGACACAGAGAGATCACAAGTAGGCAGAGGGGCAGGCAGAGAGAGAGAGAAGGGGAAGCAGGCTCCCTGCTGAGCAGAGAGCCTGATGCGGGACCTGATCCCAGGACCTTGAGATCATGACCCGAGCCAAAGGCAGAGGCTTTAACTTACTGAGTCACCCAGGCACCCTTCACCCCCCCACCAAAAAAATCTTTTAAAAACAGTCTATACTCAAAAAAAAAAAAAACAATAACAACAATAACAAAACAGTCTATACTCCCTACGAATGTTATCTGTACTTCATCTATGGTAATTGCATAAATTGTGAAACAGTGTGACCTTACGAAAAATAGATTTTAAAGTTCCAACTTTAAACACTTGCGAGTTTGTGTGACTTTGTCCCAGGATGCTTCCAGTTTCAAATTAATATAAAAAATAATAATAGTGTGTTAAACCATTGCATCTCAAACATTAGTGTGCTTATGGATCCCCTAGAGACTTGTTAAAATGCAGATTCTGCTTCAGTAGGTCTGGAGTGGAGCCTAAAATTCTGTATTGCCAACAATATCTCAAGTGATGATGATGATTCTTGCACACAGACCACACTTTGAGTAGTAAAGGCTGAAATACTAAGTACGTTTATGATGGCAGTAGAAGTGCAGATGCAGGAAGTTCCAGTTTTGGCTGATTTAATAGCTCAAAGATGTCATAAGGACCTGAGTTCTTTACTTTTGCTTTGCCATCTTAGAATGGCAGTGACAATTTTTGATTGCAGAATGGCTTTAGCAGCTTCCCTACCAACTTCTCCGATTTCAATTTCCAGAGGTATTTTCTCCTTGGCTTTCAGCTTACTTCCCTTCCTATTGTGCGAGCCATAATTGCACCACCAGTCCATTCCAAATCCCATAACTAGCAAGAGGAATGGAGTTACCTCATTATACTCTTCAACTAATCAATAGATTCCCCTCTTTCTGCTACCATCCTTAGTCTGGGGAAGGAATTGGTCTTCTCCAAAAGAAGGCTAGATAATGGGTAGATAATCTATAGTGTCTGCTACAGGCCTTCAGCAAGTTACATTAAATGAAAATGCCCAACAAAGTAACACGGTGGACTGAGATTAGACACATTGCTGGGTTGAAAAAAAATCCCTCATAGGTTGTATCTTGAGTAATGAAATGAAAGCAGAACCCTCAACAAATTAAGGAGTAAAATCATTTAGCATGATAAAGTAAAATCTACATATGTCTGGGTCCAAGATGTCCAGACTCTGTATGTTATGATTGACACCTGTTATTTTGACACCCAGCATCCTTTTGCCTTTCTTCTATATGCAGTGTGATTTCCCAAGGGAGACTACTTCTCCACCACTCTCAACTCCAGAATGTGACCTTGGCTAAGGTAGTCATAATTTTCATCCCCTTGGTCATGGTCACTGGTTTAGGGATTGGCTTAAGACCTAACTTAGGCCGAACAGGTTCAAAAAGATTTGTTTTAGGGATTTTGGTTTCACTGTATGGGAAATAATTCTCCCTTATATGTTTTTAGGCACAAAAAGCCAAAAGAATTAAGTCATTAGAAACCCCAAAACAATCCAAGCTAATTTTAATAATCAAAGTCTATATAAGCCCATACTATATACTTAAAAATATTGGTTGAATTACCATGTCATGACCTAATATTCAATATTAAGTAAATTTGAGTATATGGATAGTTGATGACATAATACTTCCAAGTATGTACCCTAGAGAAATTCTCACACAAGCAGACATGCACAAAGATATTCATTACATCATTGCTGGTGGTAGCAAGAATTGGTAGCAATCTAGGGAATCAACAAATAGGGAAATTCATCAGGAAAATATCAAGTGAGTATACAATACATTGTTATCTCTGAATCAGCCATGAAAACCATGCTAAATGAAAAAGGAGTCAGAATGGGAATGCAAAAACCAACCAACCAAACAAAAAGGAATGGGACTACAATACAACACCACTTAAATAAAATATTTAAACATATCCGTGGAAGCCATAGAGGTATGTCACTCGGATTTCCCTTCAAGAAAGAACCTGCCATTCAGTTGCTGAAAGTGCAGTTGGCTGATTGGAGATTTCAGGGTACCCCTCAGCTTTTAAACTGAGGCTACATTCTTCCCCAAAGCCTGGTGGCAATACTAGGGACCTGGTCATTTTTGCCCAATATGGGGCTCTATTAATGGGCAATCTTTGCTCTGAAGTTTCCCTTGGAGTTGGCCAAGAGTTTTTCAGGGCACCCTTACTTGAAGTGCTCCCTTCCCTCATCCTACTCAGCCTTCATTTCTTTCCTTGGTGTCAGTGGTGGAAAAAGCTCCAAGATAGAGTTTATGAAAAACCACAATAGGAGAATTACAGTGCAAATCCTCGATTTTCTGAAGTAAGGTCCTGTCATCTGCAGTCAAATATTGTCAGCCTTTTGAAAATGAGCTTTTAGAATGCTACAGTTCCTTGATAAAGACGGAACAATTGGCCACATCAAGTGGCCATGCACTTGGAACTACACATTACCAGCTAGGTTCTATTAAAGTCACTACATTGTAAAGTTAGCTAAGTCCAGGAATAACCTATTGTGAAATGAAAAGGATACATCTAGAGTCAAACCCTAGTAGAACTAGATGATATAAGTAGCTACATGAACATTTAGGCCAGAAAACTGTATTATCTACCACTGTTGCATGAGCTCCCCACCACCTATGGCTATATAGGAAGATCCTCTTGTTTTTTTTTTTTTTTTTAAAGATTTATTTATTTATTTATTTGACAGAGAGATCACAAGTAGGCAGATAGGCAGGCAGAGAGAGAGGAGGAAGCAGGCTCCCCGCAGAGCAGAGAGCCCGACGCGGGGCTCGATCCCAGGACCCTGAGATCATGACCCGAGCCGAAGGCAGCGGCCCAATCCACTGAGCCACCCAGGCGCCTTGTAAAGCCACCCAAAGAAAGGAAAAAATCCAAATTTGGTTTATGGATGCATAGTCTTCCTATGTGGATGCCACTCAAAAATGAAATTTTTTTACCCGGTGGTGGGTAATAGGGAGGGCACGTACTGCATGGAGCACTGGGTGTGATGCCAAAACAATGAACACTGTTATGCTGTAAATAAACAAATAAAAAAAATAAATTAAAAAAAATGGAATGGCAGCTGCATTATAGTCACACTCAAGGGTAAGCCTTAAAAAATAATGGTAAGAGAAAATTTTATAAACTGATAGGTTTTGGGTGATGCACAGCTCATTGTGAACAAAGACAAGTGACCCAAGATGAGATATATATAGGTTCACAGGCAGGGATAAATGGCTGGCTGGCTGGTCAGTTGCTTTGATGTGTAGTGGAAGATCTGAGATGGTCTGAAATAGAGGTATGGTTGGTCTAGTTAGAGATTTCTGGAGTGGATGAGCATATGAGAGTGAAGATATTTGTATTATATATAAACACAATGCAGAAATCATCTACCTTGCAGAAGCACTAAACAACTAACTAGAGAAAATTACTTGGCCAGTAGACTTGGACAATTTTGCCATTGGTGATCCCAGAAATGACATCATGAGCACATGAATAGAGGGGCCACCATGTCTAGTAATTGGTACTTTTGAGTGTCCCAACCTGCCTGCAACAGAGACCAATAGTGGGTCCCTCATATGGTATTAACCCTCAACAAGGACAACAGGTCACTTTTTGGCTAGTTGCCTACATCAGACCCCTTTCATCCTTCTTTCCCCTTCCCTTTCATGGGTGTCAAATCTAAATCATACTCTAAAGGTTTTACCTGCCCAGTTCTCCCCTCACCCCCTTAAATAGGCATTACCTCTTGATAGAGTCTTAACTCTCCAGTCTCCATCTTAATATACGTTCTCCAGATGGCCCAACTGACATGATATCCAAAATAATACTGTATGTTGTCCATAGATATATTTATATGTAAATAATTTTTGAAGCACATTAAATACATCAGAATTGGAGCTTACAGGGAGGTGAGGGGAATGTGATAAATGGGGCTAAAATAAAAGGAGACAACAAATATTTTAAAAGAGGAGCCAAGATTAGGTGGAGAATTATGTGCCATAAACTGAGAAATATGGCTGATTGTGTCAATCCAGTTAATTCTTCTGACGTCTATGAGGCAAAATTTATAACTTACATTTCCTTGTTTTTCTCCTGAGGGTCCAAGATTTTCAGCCTATCTTCTGCTTCTGATTGGACAGTGATAGACTCAGTAATGGGCTGACTTTTGTCAAGCAACTTCTCACAATGGGAAAAAGCTTGCAGCCTTCCCATTGAGATCAGGAACACGACAAGGATGCCCACTCTCACCACTCTTGTTCAACATAGTATTAGAAGTCCTAGCAACAGCAATCAGACAACAAAGAGAAATAAAAGGTATCCAAATTGGCAACGAAGAAGTCAAACTCTCTCTCTTCGCAGATGACATGATTCTTTATATGGAAAACCCCAGAGACTCCACCCCCAAACTACTAGAACTCATACAGCGATTCAGTAACGTGGCAGGATACAAAGTCAATGTACAGAAATCAGTGGCTTTCTTATACACTAACAATGAAAATACAGAAAGGGAAATTAGAGAATTGATTCCATTTACTATAGCACCAAGAACCATATGATACCTGGGAATAAACCTAACCAAAGAGGTAAAGGACCTGTACTTGATGAACTACAGAACACTCATGAAAGAAATTGAAGAAGACACAAAAAGATGGAAGACTGTTCCATGCTCTTGGATTGGAAGAATAAACATTGTTAAAATGTCTATACTGCCTAGAGCAATCTATACTTTTAACGCCATTCCAATAAAAATTCCACCGGTATTTTTCAAAGAGCTGGAGCAAATAATCCTAAAATTTGTATGGAATCAGAAGAGACCCCGAATTGCTAAGGAAATGTTGAAAAACAAAAACAAAACTGGCGGCATCATGTTACCTGATTTCAAGCTTTACTACAAAGCTGTGATCACCAAGACAGCATGGTACTAGCATAAAAACAGACACATAGACCAGTGGAACAGAGTGGAGAGCCCAGATATGGACCCTCAACTCTATGGTCAAATAATCTTCGACAAAACAGGAAGAGATATTATTAGATAACCTCCATCACAGCTCTGGTTATCTTTGCAAAGGAAAAGAAAGGAAACAAATGTCCAACAATCAGGAATTTGTTAATAATTTATGATAAACATATAATTATGCATCATATAATATGATAGGAGATGATAGTCACAATATGTAGATAAGTGATTTTGAAAGAGTATATAATATGTTCCCTTCTTTGTAAAAGTAAGTTATGTATGTGTGTATGTATATTTATTTTCAAAAGGCCAGAAGGAAATTTAAAAACATGACAATGGTTATCTTCAAGCTAAGATCAAAGATAATTTTTCTTTTCCTTCCTGTTGATGAACTGTATTATCCAAATTTTGTATAAAAGACCTGTATAACTTTGTAATGAGGCAAAATAGTAAATTTTAACTGTTAATATAGCTAAATCTTTTGCTTAGCCAAACAAAATTTGGCTATCTTAATTTACTACTTAGTGTTTGCATTTTAAATGTAACAATCATGCCTTTTTACTGCAGTTGGCATTGAAATTTTGCCTGAAGTCCATTGGCATCATGATGCTATAATCTACAAACATGGTAATCTAGCAATTAGTAGAAATTATATACTTTAAGAAAATGAATGGTATTAAGTTCTCCTGCAGCTACTTCAATTATAATCTAGGAGAAGTAAACAATTGTAGGCTTAACCCTTTCTATCAAGCTTTTGAAAACACATTACAGTGTATTATGAATATTATTGTTATCCACTGAGTCAAAGAGTTATGAAAACAACACACATTTGATTGTTGATAACAATTTCCTCAAGATTTTGATTCCTACTGGAAGATCCTTAACTGTGCTCTGAAATGGGCCAATATATAATCATGCTCTGAAAGGAGAACTTTTCATTGGTATGTTCTTGTAATGCTTTTTCATGACTGAGCCATATTTGGCTACTTAGTAAAGGGTAAATGAGTAATGGCACCAATAGATTTATCCTGTTACTAGAAAAAAAGATCACAATTTTTCATTAAGTTATTAATGATTTTTTTATTCAGATAACAGATATTTTTTGGTTGCTTTCTACCTTTTGCTTCACCTGAGGGAAATTCTTACATAAAATATAATTAACTCTATCCAAAGTTGCAGTAACCCCCACTGTGAATGCCATATCGGAGAGTTATTTATTGTTCTCCAGAGACATAAATTCTGAATTAATATGTGTAAAGCCTTTAAAACAGTTTCTGGCACATAGTATGTTCAAAATCAAGACTATGTGTCTGTTAGCCATTTGTATGTCTTCTTTGGAGAAGTGTCTGTTGAAGTCTTCTGACCATTTTTTGACATGATTATCTGTTTTGTGTGTGTTGAGTTTGAGGAGTTCCTTATAGATCTTGGATATCAGCCCTTTGTCCGTAGTGTCATTTGTGAATATCTTCTCCCATTCTGTGGGTTGCCTCATTGTTTTGTTCACTGTTTCCTTTGCTGTGCAGAAGTTTCTGATCTTGATGAAGTCCCAAAAGTTCATTTTTGCTGCTTTTGTTTCCTTTGCCTTTGGAGATATGTCTTGAAAGAAGTTGCTGTGGCTGATGTCAAAGAGGTTTTTGCCTATGTTCTCCTCTAGGATTTTGGTAGATTCTTGCCTCACGTTGAGGTCTTTTATCCATTTCGAGTTTATCTTTGTGTATGGTGTAATAGAATGGTTGAGTTTAACTCTTCTATACAGAGCTGTCCAATTTTCCCAGCACCATTTATTGAATAGACTGTCTTTTCCACTGTATATATTTTTTAATTAATTAATTTATTTTTTCAGCGTAACAGTATTCATTGTTTTTGCACAACACCCAGTGCTCCATGCAATAAGTGCCCTCCCTATTACCCACCACCTGGTTCCCCCAACCTCCCACCCCCGCTCCTTCAAAACCCTCAGGTTGTTTTTCAGAGTCCATAGTCTCTCATGGTTCGCCTCCACAATTTCCCTCAACTTCCTTCTCCTCTCCATCTCCCAATGTCCTCCATGTCATTTGTTATGCTCCACAAATAAGTGAAACCATATGATACTTGACTCTCTCTGCTTGACTTATTTCACTCAGCATAATCACTTCCAGTCTCGTCCATGTTGCTACAAAAGTTGGGTATTCATCCTTTCTTCTTTTTTTTTTTTAATAAACATATAATGTATTTTTATCCCCAGGGGTACAGGTCTGTGAATCGCCAGGTTTACACACTTCACAGCACTCATGATAGCACATACCCTCCCCAATGTCCATAACCCCCTCCCCCTCTCCCAACCCCACCTACCCCCAGCAACCCCCAGTTTGTTTTGTGAGATTAAGAGTCATTTATGGTTTGTCTCCCTCCCAATCCCATCTGGTTTCATTTATTCTTCTCCTATCCCCCTAACCCCCCATGTTGCATATTTTTTCCTGTTTTGTCAAAAATTAGTTGACCATAGAGTTGAGGGTCCGTATCTGGGCTCTCTACTCTGTTCCACTGATCTATGTGCCTGTTTTTGTGCCTGTACCATGGTGTCTTGGTGATCACAGCTTTGTAGTAAAGCTTGAAATCAAGCAACATGAGGCCCCCCATTTTGTTTTTCTTTTTCAACATTTCCTTACCAATTTGGGGTCTCTTCTAGTTTCATACAAATTTTAGGATTATTTGTTCTAGCTCTTTGAAAAATGCTGGTGGAATTTTGATCATGATGGCTTTGAAAGTATGGATGACTCTAGGCAGTATAGACATTTTAACAATGTGTATTTTTCCAATCCATGAGCATGGAATGGTCTTCCATCTTTTTATGTCTTCTTCAGTTTCTTTCATGGGTGTTCTGTAGTTCCTCGAGTACAGATCCTTTACCTCTTTGGTTAGGTTTATTCCCAGATATTTTATGGTTCTTGGGCTATAGTAAATGGAATCGATTCTCTAATTTCCCTTTCTGTATTTTCATTGTTAGTGTATAAGAAAGAAACTGATTTCTGTACACTGATTTATTTATTTAGATTTATATAGTACAATAGCAGGCTTCATCATATCATGGTGATGAAATATGTAGCAGCTTTGTGCACATAGACACTTCTTGAATGTCAGTGGCAAGAACATGAAGCCTCATCCCTCAGTCTAAAAACAAGCTAACTAATGGGCAGGGATTGTTATTCCCATTCAAAATCTTATGTAGCAGTCACAGGAGTGGAATGAAATTTAGGTTATCAAGCTGAGGTCATCCTCACAGTGTGGAGGCAGAAAAGTAGAACTGTGCACCAGCTCAAGGTAGAGGGTGGATCATCAGCACATCAGTGATGTAGAGGCTAAAGGAGTCCCTGTTCCTGTTCATGGTCTGGTACTTCTGCTCTGTTAACTTGAGGAGGCTCCCAAATCAATCCCAATTTTTCAGCAAGCTTGCAGAACACTGATATAGGAGATTATATGTAAGGAGACTGAAGTATTTACCTTTTAGTTGTTTAAAGAACATCCTCATCCTGGGATGCCTGGGTGGCTCAGTGGGTTAACTGTCTGCCTTCAGCTCAGGTCATGATTTCAGGGTCTTGGGATCAAGTCCCAGATTGGGCTCCCTTCTCAAATGGGAGCCTGCTTCTCCTTCTGCCTGAGGCTCCCCCTGCTTATGCACACACGTTCTCTCTCTCTCTCCCTGAAAAATAAATAAATAAAACCTTTAAAAAAGAAAAAAAAGAATGCCCTCATCCTTACTTTATTTAGTTTTCTCTCTGTCCAGTAGAGGATAGGATCTCTTTGGTATGTACATGTTTATGTGTATATGTACATATGTGTTTGTGTGTATAAGTTAGTGTAGATAATATATCTAATACATATAAGCTATATATATGTGTGTATATATAAGTATTTATGTGTACCTATGTACATACATATGTACACACACAAGCACACACACGTACACTAAGCAAACCTGTTTGGACTAATGCATTAGTGAGGGTGCCACCTTCAAGAATGAAAGATGTTCACAAATTTAAGTAGCAAGAAATCAATATAGTAGTTAGTTCACCCAAATAAATGTCTTTTTGAAATGTGCAGTAGAAGATACTTTCACAAAGAGGAGGCTTCCTGAGCCCTTGCCTATAGAAGGCTACCATGATCAACCTCCTCTTCTCTTAGCATCCCTCACCTACCCCCACCCCCACATCTTCATTTCAAGGTTAAAAAAAAGTGAGGGACCAGCATTGTAGAGGCACACCATCTACCCCCTCAATCAAAATCTTCCATGAGAAGTTTGCATGTTCTCACCTTGCAAATATATTTGAAACTACCAATTGCAAGTTTTAAAAGGTAGAATATTCCAGATTGCTGTCAGATCCTTTCATATAGTACATCTATGTCTCCACTCCTCTCACCCCCTGCAAACTGCTTGCATAATTTTGGTTAAAATCAACAACCCAGAAATACCCATAGACAGTGCCTACTAAACCTGAGTATATGACAGTGTTATCCAGCAGGCCTGTGAGGGAAAGAAAAATGGCCACAAACTCACTTTTCAACAGTCTTGTCCTAGAGCAGTTACTTTGCCTAAGTTGATTAAAATCACATGTGACGTGACTGTCCCTTGAAAAGAAAACATGCTCCAAGTCACTACATTGTGGTCCATTTTCGTGATCAATGTGAGCAATTTCAGAACCAAGGATTTCTGTCACACACAATGGTATAATCAAATTAAGTTAAATAAATGCATCATGGATACATATTAAATATAATCAAAAGCACAAGTTTGCATGTGTGATATATATTTAAATCAGAGGTGGCCAACCCTGATCAATGAGCAGATGAATGCAAATTCCTACCCAACAGGGTTGTTGTGAAGGCCAAACATACAACATCCAGTTATCCTGGATCCCCAAGAAGGATTTATGTGTATAATGTAACATATTATAATATAATATAATATAATATAATATAATATATAGATTAAAAGTGAAAGCCTAAGGAAAGAGGGGAATAAAAGAGCATCAAATAAAGGAGGAAGAAATGAGGAGAGAAATAAAGGATACCAGATGGGAAGGCAACAGAAAGGATGAATGAGTTAAAAGAAAAGCATAGCAGAAGAGAATGGGAAGAATGACCTCTCAACTCTTGCAAATAGTCTATAATTCACAGTTGCATATTTGGTTTTCTCAACAACCCTGTTGGGTAGGAATTTGTGTTCCTTTGCTCACTGATCAAGAATATTTATTTAAAAGCTATTCTGTGCCAGGCCTTATTCTAGGTCCTGGGAATAAAACTGGACAACAGAGATATAGCGTCTTCTATTACATAACTTCTATTTTAGTATGGGGAGACAACAACAGCAATAAATGCCTAAGAAGCTAAGTAAATAAGACAAGTTTTAGACATGAATCTCAGAGCTTTTATTAATTTCCTATTGCTGTTATAATAAATTATCACAAATTTAGTGACTGAAAGCAATACAAATTTATTCACCTACAGTTGTAGTTGTGGACCTCAGAAACGTAAAATGGTTTAGCAGGAGTGTGTTCCTTCTAGATGTGGTCCATATACATGATGGAGTATTATGCCTCCATCAGAAAGGATAAATATCCAACTTTTGTAGCAACATGGATGGGACTGGAAGAGATTATGCTGAGTGAAATAAGTCAAGCAGAGAGAGTCAATTATCATATGGTTTCACTTATTTGTGGAGCATAACAAATAATATGGAGGACAAGGGGAGATGGAGAGGAGAAGGGAGTTGAGGGAAATTGGGGAGATGAACCATGAGAGACTATGGACTCTGAAAAACAACCTGAGGGTTTTGAAGTGGCGGGGGGTGGGAGGTTGGGGAACCAGGTGGTGGGTAATAAGGAGGGCACGTATTGCATGGAGCACTGGATGTGGTGAAAAAACAATGAATACTGTTATGCTGAAAAGAAAAAAAAAAGGAGTGTGTTCCTTCTGAAAGCTCTAAGGGAAAGACTTTTTTGTTGTCTTTTCCAGCGTCTAGAGGCCACCTGCATCTTTAGCTCATGGCGCTGATTTAGTGTTTCTGCCATCACATCTTTGTCTCTGACTCTGACCTTCCAGCTTTCCTATTGCAAGGACCCTGGTGACTTCAACGAACCCACCTGGATAACACGGGATTATTTAAAAATCCTTTAATGAATCACATCCGCCAAATAACATATTCACAGTTCCAGGGATTAGGATAGGGAGATCGTTGGGCAGTCATTATTCAGTCTACTATAGAGATTTGAGTGAATTGTTCAACTTCCCGTATCTTGTCCAGACCTTCAGTCTTCTGAATCCAAATGCGCTAATCTTTCTCCTTTACTATAGCTAAATCCCCTCAGCCTCTGTTCATTCTCCATCTGCTAAAGAAATCGGAGTCCATTTTGATGTTCTTTGATGTTTCCTACAGTTTTAGCTACCCTCCTTCACTCAAGTTGTATTTTAAAACTGGTGAAAACAAACCTAATTTATTCAAGGTAACAGTAACCGACAACTGGTTAATGTGTCCATCCATGCAACAGCTATTGACTGAGCACTGCTTTTGTGCTAAATGCAAAACCAGAGTGGAAAACAAAACAGGTGCTGCCTTTGCCTTGTCAGAACTTTCTGTCTGGTGGAAAAGATAGATATTAAACGATCTAACATGTTAGATAATTATTCATTCTAGTAAGTGGTAAGAAAGAAATGAAAAGTGTTTGATGACAGATTATAATTAGGGAAGCCAATTAGACAGAGAGGTTAGGGAAGGACTTTCTCTGAAGGGAACACTGAAGCACATACTGACAGATGAGCAGAAGCCATCCTTGTAGAGGGAGGAGTGTGGGCAGAGAAAGGTCTGTCTATGTGAGGGTGGGTGGAGGATCCTTTTATGGGCAGGCCAAACTCTAAGGCCCTGAGATGGAAAAGAGCTTGGTAACTTGGATAATTATTTAAAAAATTCAAGTGCCTGGAGAATAAAGTGTTAGGGAGAAGGGAGCCTAAGATAAGATGAGCTGATCAAGGTAAAGAGGCCATAGACAGTGGGAAAAAGTTTGGGTTTTATTTTAAAGTGCATTGGGAAGGATTTTAAGGTGAGAGAAAAGTGATATAATTATATTTGTGCTTTTTTTTTCTTTTTTTTTCCATTTTATTTATTTTTTCAGCGTAACAGTATTCATTCTTTTTGCACAACACCCAGTGCTACATGCAAAATGTGCCCTCCCCATTACCCACCACCTGTTCCCCCAAGCTCCCACCCCTGACCCTTCAAAACCCTCAGGTTGTTTTTCAGAGTCCATAGTCTCTTATGGTTCGCCTCCGCTTCCAAACACCTAGGTGGCTCAGTGTCCATTAAGTGGCTAACTCTTGATCTTGACTCAGGTTATGATCTCAGGGTGCTGGGATGGAGCCCCACCTTGGACTCTGTGCTTAGTGGGGAGTCAACTTGAGGATGAGCTCTCTTTCTTCCTCACCCTTGGCCCTCCCCACCCCCCCACTCTCTTTCTCTCTCTCAAATAAATAAATAAATCTTTTTAAAAAAATGAATTAAAACATGATGCCTTTGCTGTTGTGAGAACAGAAAAAAATCCAGGGTGGAAGCTGAGACATGAATAAGGAAGCTGCTGCTGGGAGATGATGGTGGCTTAGACCAGAGCTGGGCTGGGAGGGATGTGAGCTGTGGACAAATGGGAGATGCATTGTGGAGTAGGAGAAACAGGATTTACTGATGGACGACATAGGGGTGTGAGGACACATATGTATCAAGTATGACTCCCAGGCTGCAAGTCTGAGAATCTAGGTAGGTGGTCCAGCTGTTTATAGAGATGACAAAGACTAGAGAAGGAATGATATTAGGACAGAAAGCCAATAAATTCCTATTTAGACCTCTTAAGTTTGAGATTTTTGTGACATTTCAAGTAAGGGTGAGCAGGTAGATGAATGAGCCTGGAGGTCAGACGAGAGCCTACAGTGGACGTCAATTTAGAACTTAGTGGCAGAGAAGTAGTATTTACAGCTATGGGGGTGGACGAGATCAGTTGGGAAGAGTGTGAAAGCAGAGAAGGATGGTTTAAGGCACAAGCCCTGGGAGAGTCAAACATTTAGAGTTTGAGAGTATTCAGCGACAAGGAGCTGAGAATCAAAGCCAGAGATATAAAGGAAAACCAGAGAAATACAGTGTCAACAAAACCAAAAGAGTGTTTCAAGAACAAGTGGCTCACCAGGTTCACTACAGTGAACATTTGTTTTTGTCAAAAACAAACAAAAGTATCGCAAAGGAGAGCAGTTTCAAAATCTAGAACATTCAAGTATAACTGAAGGTTAGAGATTAAGAAGAGATATTTTTATTCATTTGCTTTTGAGAAAGCAAAAGCAGCCCCAGCTCCTGGAAACCGAGCTGATGCTCACAGCCAGGCCATGCTGTTCTCCTGTTGAGCATAAACTCACAGAACGTCAGACAAGGTCACTCTGACACCACGATGGAGTGAGCCAAAACAAAATCACCATGAGGCCCACAAAATATCAGACATCCTCTGTACTCGGCTAAATGAGTTACTACTACTTCTTTACTAAGTACAGCTTTATCCTCATTTTAATCTGTCCTTCCCCTAGATGAGATTTGTTCTGAGACTCAGTTACAGAATTGTCTCTGCTTTCTGACGGTACCCAATGCAGACTGAGCCACTGCTTCCTCAGACCTTCCCAAGAATGACCCAGCCAAAGCTTAACCCCATAATGGCTTCTTTGTAACACCACTTACTGAGAGGACTCCCAGCTCCCCGACCGTGAACACTCCTTCAGTGCTGGAGGTCTGCAAGGAGTCCTCTGGATGCAGGGCACTGACATTTCCTAGTCCCCTAAAAAGTCGACAATTCATAATCTTTAAATGTGTATAACCAGTTAATAAAGACACTTAATTAACCAGGACTCCCATTACCCAACTATTCTAGGTCAATTATATCTATTAGTATATAGGATGTATAGGATACATTAAGACCTTGGTTTCATTAAGACATCAAAAACCTTTATAGACCTTTATTTTTTTCCTATTCATCACACAGCACAGCAGACAATTCCTTTTTTCCCTAGTCAGAAGCTCAATGTGATTTTGTTGCTAAATTGCCAGAAGATTACCTGTTGGAAGTTCCTTCCTATTTATAAAGATTTAATCAAACTTCCACCAGAATACTAAAGGATACTGTTCACATGTTTGCGCTCATGTCTTCCTAGTGTCCTCTGATCTATGACAGTTTTTCAACTAGGCCATTTTTCTGTAAACTTGACAGCTTTGAAGAGTACAGTAAGATGAGATATTTTGTAGAATGTTCCTCAGTGTGGGTTTGTCTGTTATTTTCTTGTTATTATTTTGGGAAGAACACCATAGAAGTGAGGTGCCCCTCTCTTCATATACTATCAAGGGTTACATGCTACCAACATGACTTATCAGTGATGATGTTAACCCTGATTCCTCGGTTTAGGTGGCATCTCTCAGGTTTCTTCACTGTGATATAACTAATTTATCCTTTATAATAATATATTCTTTAGAAGCATCTCATAAAACCCAGCTCACTCTCGATGTGAGGGAATTAAACTCCATATATTGGGAGTGAAGGATGAGGAGGAAGACTCTGTATATTATTTGAAAGTCTTTCATAGAAAAGATTTGTCTCTTTTCTCACATTTATTTATTTGTTCAAATATGTATTTATAGCTGGATGAACCCTTGGATATTTATTGCCTCTGGAACTGTGAGAAATAACTATTTCTTGTTTAATCCATTCAGTATATGGTATTTTGTTATTGTGGTCTGAACAATCAAGTCAAAGAAATTCCCCTTATTACTGGTTTGATGATTTTCAAAAAAAAAAATCAAGAATGCATACTGAGTTTTATTTCCTTACCTGGTGAAGACAGCTGGGATCTGTTTGAGTCCCTGCTTCCTATAGTGTAGCCTAGAAACTCTCTAGCCACTGATCTGGTGTAATACTAAGATTTTGTTTGTTTGTTTCCCTTCTTCCAAGAATTACATATTTTGTCCAGTTTTCTAGTTTATTGATATGGGAGGGTTAATCAGATTTCTGCTACTCCATCATGGCTAGAAGTGAAAACCATTAACTTATTTTAATTTTTAATTTGTTTCTAGTAAGTTTGAAACTCTCCTCTTTATTAACATTTGTAAATACTCCTTGTCAATTATCTATTATGAATCATTTGCCCACTTATCTTTGAAAATATTTCTTTTTTATATAGATTTATAGGATACATTAAGTATAAAGGGAACAACTTTCTAAATTCCAGAAGGAGAGCATGTTCATTTCCCCTAAAACATTGTCTATCTCTTTACTACTCTTTACCCACTCCCTAACCTCTTCTGAGATGTCTATCTCTATTCTTAACATTTATTCATTTTTCTCTCTTTCTATTTTGAATGTTGTTCTGTTGATAAATATTTGTTTCTACCCCTCTTCTCTTCTTTGAGAGGTCTTCCCTTTCCCCAGTCCTTGTGAGTCTTGTGAGGCTGCCAGTCAAAGATCCTGACCCCTTCTACACAGATGTGTACATCTGGGCCAGTTGAGCCAATCAGAAAACTTCACCCCCTAGATATAGATCTGATCTATTATTTAAGGAGAGTCCATCAGAGTCGTTCAAAAGTAGGTTTATATATGTGCTTAAAGAGTGAGGTTTTCCTCTCTGTTTTTCTGAGATGTGGAGAAACCAAGACCATGAAATCCTAAAGCTGCTAGATTTTATCTTTTTACCTCCAAGCAGAAAGCATTGGGGAGATAGAAAACAGCATAGTGGAAAGCAGATAAAAGAAGAGAGAAAAAAAAAAGGATCTTACTGATCGCATGGGCTCTTGGCTACAGCAATGCCTCAGGGCTGTCTCATCAGCATGGCAACAATACATTCCATTCTATACTTCAGTCACTCTGATTTGGATTCTGACTTACAGGCAAGATTCCTGGCAAATCCAAATTCTAGGTGGTTAGCTTTCTCAAGTTGACCATGACTATTCTACCACATCAGTGCAGCATATCTCTCTTTCTATGGCTAAAGGTATCTTGGAGCCTTGGAGAGTGTACTTAATAATGACTGGCCTTGAATTAAAGATCTAAAGAGAGAGGAAAACTGCCACTCATATTCTTCATTTTAAATCAACCTACCACTTTACTGCATGTGGAGGATTTATAGATGGCTTGGAATGGGTTGAGAACTCACAAAAGGAGACATTATGCATTTCTAAACACATATTCTTTTCTGACATAACACAGAATAAAAAACACAATAAAATAAGTTTTTATTTATGATCTATTACTTCACTTGATGACTTTGTTGTTACATCTGTAAAGGCTTAGCATACCAGTTACCCCACTTTAAAGAGAGGAAGCTATTTTATTGATTTTTATCTATGCTCACCAGTTCTCACCCAAACGACCCTGTTAATTTGCTTTTGGTAGATCTCTGGTGAACAATCTTGATTCCTGTTTGTTGGAGGAGAATCACCATCAAGGCTTCTTGAATCCATGCATTTTAAAAGATGCTTTAAAGAACCAATCAGCATTTCTATGTCCTTTTCAATAACTAGTGAGAATAGCAGATGCACCTATATTACTCAATACATAAAAAAATTCTTCTGAACATTGAAAGCAGATATACAACTATACATTTTTTTGGATTTTGGTAAGAAAGTGTACTTTAACACTTCATATTATTTATTTGTCCTAATCTCAAATCTTGAAAATATCTCATTTTCAAAAGGAATATTTTTTTTCTTTTGCTGAAATAAAAAGCCATTTCATAATAAGCCAAGTCATAGGAAGACCTATAAGAGAAAAACCAAGCCTCCTCCATTCTTGTTTTTTTTTTTTTTGTCCAATATTTGCTTTTCTGGTTTTTGTTATAGGAAGTCTCCCAGTCTCCCAGTCTAGCTTTACATTTTCAGGCTCTCCCTGAAAGAAAAGTTTCTTCTAAGTAGGACCTCATTCTCAAAAAAAAGAGGAAAGAAAGAAATAAAGAGAAAGAAAAGAAAAAAGAAAAACAGAGTCTAAGCATTATGCCACATCGGATTTAAGAGAATTTCAAATAATAAAGTTTGTCATTTTGCCATTGATTTATGTGAGATAAATACATGTCTGTCCAAGAATATTTCTCCACCCCTCCAAGAAAACTTAAATCTGAGCTGATTGCACAGATGGCAATCAAAAAAGTGAAAGAAAGGACACTTAATCAGGAGGTGTATACTTGTTGTATGATTGAAAGCATTTGATGTCAGAATGAAGCAGACTTCTAAATCTGAGTTGTATGACAGACTGAAGAATAAAGAGTGATGAAAGGTAGGAGACTTTGAGGAGAGAGGGAAAGAGGAAAAACACACTGGCCAGAGATGTGAAAGAGTAAACATCTGGTTTATCACAGAAAATTGTACGAAATTGGTATGCCAGTTGAGCTGGCTTCATGGACATGTGACCTGTGCTGTTGCACAGGGCCCAGCTCAGAATGACCCCATGCTTAGTTTAAAGCTCTGCTATCACCATCTTGAAATTCTCTGTAATTGTTGAACCAGGAACCCTGCATTTTCACCTTGTACTGTGTCCCACAAACCATATAACTGGTCCTCATCCCAGCTCAGTTCTCCTAGGACTTCTTCTTAGTTGTCTCATCTCTCTTTCCCACAGTTCTTATTTTCTATCACCAACAAAGAGGTGAAATTGGCTTTCTCATTTGCAGACATCTTGTAGTTACAGTGAAATTCCATTTGCAAACTAGAAATTATGGACATTTCCACTTCATTGTTTCTGATCACATGTCCTTTTAACACCAATAAAAAATCTGCCTTTACTCTGAGTCCAAAGGACAAACTCTTGAAACAATCCTACTCAAGTCATCTGATTCTGCTCTTGAGAACTCAACCCTGATATTTTTAAAATCAGTGTATGCAAAGCATCATGTTCGGCACCATGGAAAACAGAGAAGGGCAAGAGGCAGAATCTCCTTTCAGAGGAGTTCACAAACTGGAGTGGAGGCAGATGTGGCACAAATAAAGGCATGAAGGAAGGGTCAAGGAAGAGAACTTTGGGCAGATGGAGAGGTGGTCATTGCAGCTGAATCCAGACTCAAGAGTGAGGACAATGGCATCATAGTTTGTGAGAGAGACTTTTAAACTGTCTCAAAGATAAAGAAATGAGCATTCCTTAGTTATAAAACAGAAGCAACCTACTCCACAGGGCAAGTTTTAAGTGCTGTAGAGAATGCTTGAAAATTGCCTTGTCTGGGGGTACCAGGGTGGCCCCGTTGGTTAAACATCAGACTCGATTTTGGTTCAGGTCATGATCTCAGGGTTGTGTGATGGAGCTCTGTGTTGGGTTCCGTGTTGGGTATGGAGCCTGCTTAAGAGTCTCTCTCTCCTTCTCCCTCTGCTCCTCCCACCTCCCCCTGCAAAAAAAGAAAAGTGCCTTGCCTGATGCCTACCACATATTGGAAACTAGATAAAAAGTGTTCTCCCACTAATTATTATTTTCATAAAAGTGTCTGATGTATTTGCATGAAATGTAAAAAGACGGAAAGCCCCATAGCTCCTCATCTCACCAGGCCATCCCAGGATCTCGAGCAATACTTAGCACTGATAAACAAGCTCTGCTTCCAACCCTGATTCTGCCCTTACCTCAGTGAGTGATCTTGGGAAAACTCTAAAATTCTGGTATCTTAGCTCTCAAATGAGATAGTTAGATTAAATTATTCCTTAATATGCTTTCAACTCCAAACTTTGATTCTAAGAAGTTTACTTTTTTTCCCTTCTTTTCTTTTTTGAATCAAATAACGTTGTTTAAAGAGATTCAACAATCCAACTCTTTAAAGGTAATCCTTATTAAAGTTTGATAAGTAAATATTCTGAAATTTTCTAAAATGTAATTTGCAGACTCTTCTAACACCATGATCTCATTTCTAACATATATATATGTACACACACACACACACACACACACACACAATTTGAAAACTATAATTACTACAGACACACACACTTTTATGAAATGAAGTCATGGTACAAATAAGATTCATCGAATTACATCTTTTCCTTTATACATTCTCATAGCTAATCCATTTTCTTTAATGACTGAATAGTATTCAATTGTATGGATCTCTCTGTCTCTCTCCGACCCCCTAGCTCCCGTATTTCTGACTTATTGCTGTTGCAAAATGTTGGAGTGGACATCTTTACATATGTATTTGAACATGTTTCAATCGGTGAAATTTCTCGATATTGAGGTGGTTGTTAAAATACTTATAAACATTTAACAAATTTCTTATATATCAAATTTCCCTTCTTAAAGTGCCAATTTGTGTTCTCACTGACACAGAATAATGTCCATTGTCCCCACACTCTCAGGATCAGTGCCTACTTTCACTATGTTAACAGTCTGGCCTATATGTGGGGCACAAAATGTCTTACTGTTGTTTTAATTAATTACTTGAATTATTAGTGAACAAGAGTGGAATTTTTGTATTAGTTATTTGCATTTCTTCTTCGGTGAACAATTTACGTATTTGATTATTCTTTTAATTAGGATATATCTTTTTTCTTGTTAGTAGAACCTTAAAAAATACATTATGCTTTCTGTATGCTACAAGTATTTCCTCTCAGTGTGTCACTTATCTTTCAATTTTATTATAGTATTTCTTGCCATCCATATACTTTCAGTATTCTCGCAGCCACTTTTGTTAAACATTTTCAAAATCATTTTGAGAATTTTATGTCATTTACAATACCCTTCCCCAAACCAGGATTAAAAAAATATTTTGTCTATTATTATAATTTGTCCATACTAATATTTATATTTTTTATACGTTTTAAAAAATATTTTTATGTATTTATTTATTTGACAGAAAAAGAGAGAGAGAGAGCACACACAAAGTAGGAGGAACAGCAGAGGGAGAGGAGAAGCAGGATTCCTGCAGACCAGGGGGAGCCCAGTGTGGGACTTGATCCTAGAGTCCTGGGATCTGACCTGGGCCAAAGGCAGTCACTTAACCAACTGAGCCACCCAAGCTATATATATGTGTGTGTAAATATGTATATATATAATGGTTTGACAAGTAGTCTATCTGGAATTTATTTGTCTGTATGATTTGAGATTCGAATATAACCCTGTTTTCTTCCAAACAAAGAGCCACTTATTTTTGCTTCATTTATTGATAAACCATCTTGTTTTCCTTGATTCAAGATGTCACCTGTATCACATATTAAATTCTAATATTTATTTGAGTTTCCTTCTGGGCTCTATTTTGTGAACAGCTGTTAGACTGTAGAATAAATGTATGCCTACATTCAGAGAGGGTGAGCTGCAATTATACTGCTTTGTGCAGGAATATTGATATAAAGGTTTGGGATGTTCAAACTGAATGTGGGGGTAGGAATATGTGCTTGAATTTATGTGTGCATGGTGGCTCCTGAAGGACATTCTGTGTGCCCTTGCACCAGTTTTGTGAGGATATAAGATACAGAAGAGTGAGCTCAGCCATTAACATGACGTCATCTAGAGAAGGGCATATGCCAGTGAGGAGTCCAACCCAGTTCATCCCTGCTCTCTCATTCTCTCCCCTCTATGAGGGACTCATCTCCAAATCTGTCAACCTCACATGACTGATTGCCATCCCAGCTGGGACTAATCCCTGCCTCTCAGAACCAAATTTTGCCTCTTATGCAATCAAAGGAATTTGGAAAAAAAAATCTTTAAATCACTAGAACTTGGTGCCCATTTGATGTAGCCTCAGGAGACAGACCAAAAAACGAAAGTAAAAGTGGCTAAAACATAGAAGAAGGTAAAAACCATGGTTTGAAAAAGAGCTCCAATTGTCAGAAAATTCTCCCTTCATAGGAATTTCAGATGGTACATTGCTTCCTTTGGACCATATAGCCCACATTTTAAGGCTCAGGGAACACATGTAGATGAATGATTTATATTTATATAGAATCTAAATCTGAATTAAGTTAAATAAATCGTAACTTAAAAAATTTATTTGTATTCTCCTTCAATCTGTTGCACTTGACTTAAGGATCCAGCTGAAAATAAATTCATGACAAATTGATTTAGCACTATTAAAATAGCTACCAGAGATACATTCAAAATAATAAAAAGGCATTGACGTTGCCGAAATATCCATTAATGCAGCTACTTAAAAATTTAGAGCACATCAGTGAAAATACACTAATCAATAGACATTTAGAAAATTATATTCCAATTTTTCAACAAATTATTCAAGAATAACATTCTTCTTTCATTCTAATCATTTCAAAAATTCTTTCAAATTTCAAAATTTTGGGATATATAGGTGGCTCAGTCTTTAAGCTTCTGCCTTTGGTTCAGTGATCCCAGGGCCCCAGGATCGAGCCCCACATCCGGCTCCCTGCTCAGCAGGAAGTCTGCTTCTCCCTCTCCCACTCCCCCTGCTTGTGTTTCCTCTCTTGCGTTCTGTCTCTCTGTGTCAAATAAGTGAATAAATAATCTTTAAACAAAAAATCTTCAAATATTTCAGCTCTGAATAGGTGTAGTCTGTTTATAATGATATTTGTATGTGGTATAGAAGTATGTATCTGTGAAAATGAGTTAGTTCCTTGGACTTATTACCTAGCTATATGTTCCTTGCAAACTGCTAACTGACATCCTTGGGGACCATTTTCAGCTTCTCTCCAGAGAAATTCCTTAGAGTATTTATTTGTGTTTAAGCTGATATAGCAACAGGGATTTGGGGCAAGAGGAGGGATTTAAGGAATATGTGGTTATGTTTCACATAGGGTTACAATGAGTGAATTGCAGCTGTTACTTAGCCACATTTTAAATAACTAGTTTTTACACCCTCTCTTGGGACCTAAAAATCACAAACCTTTCCATTTGGGTCAATTTGAGAAAATGCTTGAATAAATTTTCATACTTTATCCATATTTCCAAAATACAATACATGCTGTAAAAATATTAACAAAGTTTAGTCATGGGCCTCTGAGAACAAGAAAGGATTGTTCACAGTGTGTTTCTGGTGGCAATGCCCTGGCATAGTGCCTAGCATCCAGCCTAGGGGGAAAGCTGAGCAGATGAGACATGGAAAGGTTCACATGTTCATATTTGAGATCTGAATTCTCAAGGTTTAGTTTCCCTTTCTCTCCTGCTACCTCACGCCCTAGAAAGACCTGAATTTTTTGTGAAGGATGTTTCCTTTAATATCAGCCTACATTTTCTTCTTCTACCTTTAGTCTTCACTTTTTTTTTTTTTTCCTTTTTAGATTGTTGGACCATTTGTCTTTTCCTGGACTTGTTTTTCTTCAGAATGTGTAGAAAGACACATCCCTTTGGCTTCTATCTCCACATATCTAAACACACATATCATGGCTCAGTAACTCCGCAGAATAAGTGGGTGTAAGATATATGGGCAATTCATTACCTCGGTGTCTCTATGTGTGGTCAGTAGAAAACACAATTCAGGATACATACCTGATTGGCATCATGGAAAAGTGCCCTGTCTGCTTAAATGTCACCATACCAAAATAGATTGTAATGGAACTCAAGCAGAAGTTTTGGGGTTTATTTTATAGTGTCTTCACTGATACAGAACACTAGATGGTATTTTTTCTATTCCACTTAGTCATCTCACTGTATTATTGTAGGCTTGGTGGTCTTCTAAGTAGATTATCTACATGGACCCTACATTTGTACATAGCATTGAAGACTCGGAGGTTTCTAGACACCAAGATGAAAATGTCAGTACTCCCTTTTCCCCCAGTTTACAGACATGCTACAACAAGTAGCCAGAAAGCATGTATGAAACTAACAACAATTCTGAAGACCCAGGGAGAGGGTTATTTTATATCACATGACTTGTACTAACTCTCAATTTATAAGCTAGAGTTCAAAAAGTTTTATTTCAAAAAAACAAAAAACAAAAACAAAACAAAAGTTTTATTTCAGTTTCCAGTAATTTTTTGGATATTCTCCAGAAGGCGACTTTGTTAGCATTATGAATTGGGAGTGGAATAGATAAAGAACAAATAGAAAACACCTGTCTTTGTCCTGTGCCTATGCAGCCATCACCCTCTGTTTTAACTGCAGACGAGCCCTGAGCTGTCACCAGACATGATCCTCACTATCCCTCGTACACGCTCTCTCCATTGTCACCTTCAGTCTTTGCCCAGAACTATTCTCTAACTTGAACTATTCTTTAGGACTTTCGTGATCATTACTGGTGGTTTTCCACGTGATCTTCTGTGTCCTTTATTGTCTTTATGTTGTGGAGCTTATTTCTTTCCAATTGTCTCATTAAATGGCTAACATTTATTGAGTACTATGTGGCAGGCACTATTATAATTTTTTTAAGATTTTATTTATTTATTTGACAGATAGAGATCACAAGTAGGCAGAGAGGCAGGCAGAGAGAGAGAGAGAGAGAGAGAGAGAGGAGGAAGCAGGCTCCCCACTGAGCAGAGAGCCCGATTCAAGGCTCTATTCCAGGACCCTGGGATTATGACCCAAGCTGAAGGCAGAGGCTTACCCACTGAGCCACCCAGGCGCCCACTATTATAATTTAATTATTGTGATTTCTACTGTCACCCTACAAAGTAGGAAATGTTTCTACCCCATTTTGTATATGAAAAAACTGAGGAAGAGAGAAGTTAGGGTTCTAACCTAGCACTCTAGTGCCAGAGTCTGGTGCCAAAGTCTTTGCCTTTAACAACAATGCTATATTGCTTCTTTAAGAATTATCTTCTAAAAATATTCATGTCCACTTGCTAGTTTAGCTTTGCAAGTCAAGCTCCATATAAAGCAGGTTGATGATACAGTGGAGGCACAGTGCTTCAAATTCTGGTAAGTGCCAACAGGTGAAGGATGCTGTCATTAAGTTATGACAGTTAGTCATTTTCAACTACAGAAAAATTCCCTAGGAGGTAACATTTGAATCTGACACTGAAGGAATTGTGTTGTTTGTTCTCAATAAAGGAAGACTTCTCTGTTACGTAAAGAGGTAACATTATTAGCCAAAATACTTATTAGTTGCATCTTCATCATAGATTTAAATAAAAACTGTCCATTGAACCTAATATAGTGCCTGATATGTGATTACATCCAATAAATATTATTTATTTATTTATTCATTTATTCATTTATTTTTATTAACATGTAATGTATTATTTGTTTTGTTTCAGGGGTACAGGTCTGTGATTCATCAGTCTTACACAATTCACAGCACTTACCATATAAAGATCTAAATGTGAGACTGACACCATAAAAATCCTAGAATACAGCATTTAACTTGTTTGACATTGGCTGCAGCAACCTCTTTCTAAATAGGTCTCCTGAGGGAAGGGAAACAAAAGCAAAACTAAACTATCGAGACTTAAAGAATTAAAAAAAATATGGACA
This sequence comes from Meles meles, assembly GCF_922984935.1. Lineage (NCBI taxonomy): Eukaryota > Metazoa > Chordata > Mammalia > Carnivora > Mustelidae > Meles > Meles meles. Next base: position 44,670,152 of record NC_060070.1, on the reverse strand, counting down.
GAGTAAATTTCAAATGCAACCTCTAGGGCGTGGTTTAAATACTCTTGCTCATTGAGAAGAAACCCTCATGCTCTGTTGATGGGAATGCAAACTGGTGCAGCTACTGTGGAAAAGAGAGTGGAGGCTCCTCAAAAAGTTAAAAATAGAACTACTTTGTGACCCAGTAATCACACTACATGGTATTTACCCAGGTGCCCCTAAAAACTAAGTTTTTTAGATCTTTTATGAACACCTGGAATATTTTTAATGTTCTTTTGTGTTTTTGAATGCACTAAAAAATACACGGAGATATAACCAATTAAATTTTCCTTTTTCCTCAACTGAACTCCATGACTAAAAGAAGTATCAACTGTAATTTAATTTTTTTTGCTTTCTTCAAGTTTTTAATCACAAAAGTAACCCAGGCGTACAGTAACAAATTTCAAACAGTAAAGAAGGCATGAAATATAAAATATAAGATTCTTCCTTTTACTAATTCTCTGAGGCAGCCCTTCTGCTCCACCTCCACAGATAGAATCTTCGTTAACATTTTCTTCTGACTTGGTTCTTCTTCTTGCTATCACTGTACTTCCATTTCTGGATTTATAAACTTTAGATATTGTCTATTTTTCTGCAATGAAACTTGAAGAAGTTATCACATTAATTTTCCTTACACCTCTCTTTCTCAGTCAACTACTAAAATATTTTTATTTATACCTTATCTTTACATTTCTAGGGTTCAGAATAACCTAGCGCTCTATCTCTACATCTTTCACCTATTTGTCTTTCTGTCTATCTTTATGTTCTCTTACATAAGCCTAAGTCTTCTGTGCTTTGCTAACAAGATAATTTAAAAAATGAAATCCCAAATAGCTCATAGAATATACACATGGAAACATTATTCCCTGCAGAATTGGATATTATGGCAGAAACCATAAATGAGAATTCTATAACAGTAAAACTTTGCCACTTATAGGAGAGTCCTCCAAGAATTAAGTATCCTAATGAATAATGAATATCCTAATGAATATTCTTTAAATTTACTGCCATCTTTCTTCTCTATTCTGGATCACATATCAGAATTTCTTATATCCCACACTACCCTCATCCTGGGGTTCTTGTTTTGTTTGATTGTGCTCCTTTCTTGACAAATTAATTTTGAAAGTGTAGGATGTATGCATAGTAACTTCCTAAATTCTTGCTTGTCTGGAAATATTTGAAAATCTGTGGTGTAAAATTTTGGATTCAAAATACTTTATGTTAAGAGCTTCAAAAATATTGCTGAATTTTCCTTGGAATTCTCTGTTAGTGATAAGAAATCTCAAGTTGATCTGATACTATTCTCTTGTAGGTAATCTGATTTTCTCTCTCTACTTTTAGGATTTTTCCTTATCCTTGGAGTTATAAATTATCAGTGGATGGGTATGTGTATAAAGGAATATTTTTTAATGCCATTTGGTATTTGGTAGACTGGAGACTGAAAACTGAAGACAGAGACATGTTCTTAACTCTTTGACTATGTACCTTTATCCTTTGTCACTCAGGAATCCTATTTCTCAGAATTTTTGTTCTAGATTGTTCTATTATCCATATTACTAGGTTACAGTTTACTAGATAAGTGATCAGGTGTGTGCATTTAATAATTTATTCTATCCAATGAGTATGTCTTAATTTAATCATTATATACATATTTTTCAAGACTTCTTTTTTCTTCATCACCCTCCTACATATACTTTTTTTTTCAAAGATTTTTTATTTATTTATTTATTTGACAGATCACAAGTAGGCAGAGAGACAGGCAGAGAGAGAAGGAAGGAAGCAGGCTCCCTGCTGAGCAGAGAGCCCCATGTGGGGCTCGATCCCAGGACCCTGGGATCGTGGCCTGAGCTGAAGGCAGAGGCTTTAACTCACTGAGCCACCCAGGCGCCCCACCCTCCTACATATACTTTTTATAAAGCACTGTGTTTTTATAAATATAGCAGTCTTTTGAATTTTCCAGATAATAGACTTTTTAAAAAGTCCACATCTGGTACCTGAATTATCTTTGCTTTCTCCAAGGACAGTTGTTCTGTTTGTTTACCTCAGAGCTTCTTTTTCATGCTAATAATCTTCTTTAAAAGTCTGGAGATCCTTGGTGATTAAATCATGTTAAATAAAGAAACTTTGTTCCTTGATATGAATGGCTGGAAAGGATCTTTTTCAGATACTGGTAAATCCATTTTCGTAATGGACCCTTCTTTTGACTAGGTGGCTCACCATAGACTTTGTGTGATGGCACGGGCATTTTAATGAGCAAATCATGGAAAATAGAAAGGCAGGCTAGGATCTCCTCAATTGCCAAAGTTGGGGTGGGGGTGTTCCTAACTCGACCAGTGGAGTGCATTACTATTTCAGTCTTGAGTGCTGTTAATTATTCCTTTCTTTCTTCCCTCCCTTTTTCCCCCCTTCTTCATTTTTTCTCTCTTTTTGAAGTCTGGACTTAATTCAGGCACTGCTATGCTTTTTTGCTTGCCACAAAACCTCTGATGTCTTGTGCTATAATTTTCTCTTCGTGATTTCTCCATCAATCTTATACCAGCTGAAATGTGTCAAAATGTCCAGTCCATTGATGGCACGTCTTCTGTTTTACAGAGTTATTTTGGGTTTATTCTTTTAGAAATATATCCTCATACAAAAGCAAAAATAAACTGTTGGGACTTCATTGAGATAAAAAGCTTTTGCACAGTGAAGGAAACAGTGAACAAAACTAAAACGCAGCCTATGGATTGGGAGAAGGTAATTACAAATGACATATCTGATAATGGGTTAGTATCCAAAATTTATAAAGCACTTATTGAAACACGATACCCAAAACCCAATAATCCAGTTAAGAAATGGGCAGAAGACATGAATAGTTTTCCAAAAAAGACATACGTATGGCCAACACACACATGAAAAAATCACCATCATTCATCACCAGGGAAATGCCAAGTCAAAACCGTACTGAGATACCACCTCACACCAGTCAGAATGGATAAAATTAACAAGAAACGTGTTTACAGGTGTTGGCCAGGATGCAGAGAAAGGGGAACCCTCTTACACTATTGATGGGAATGCAAACTGGTGCAGCCGCTCTGGAGAACAGATTGGAGGCTTCTGAAAATGTTTAGATAGAGCTACCCTATAATCCAGCAGTTGTACTAATAGGTATTTACCCAAGGGTTACAAAAAGTACTGATTTGATGGAATACATGCACTCTGATGTTTATAGCAGCACTATCGACAATGGAAAGAGCCTAAATGTCCATAGACTGATGAATGGATAAAGATGTGGTCTATACATACACTGGAACATTATTCAGCCATCATGACAACATGGACGGAGCTACAGTGTATTATGCTAAGGGCAGTAAGTCAGTCAGAGAAAGACAAGTACCATATAATCTCACTTGTGTGAAATTTAAGAAAGATAATTAGATGAACATATTGGAAGAAGGAAAAGAAAAAAAAGAGAGAGGGAAACAAGCCATAAGTGACTCTTAATGTTAGAGAACAAACTGAGGGTTGATGGAGGGAAGATGGTGGGAGGTGGGCTAGATGGGTGATGGCTATTAAAAAGGGTGCTTGCTGTGATGAGCTCTGGTTGTTGTATATAGGTGACGAATTCTACTGAATTCTACTCCAGGAACCAATATTGCACTGTATGTTAACTAACAAAATTTAAGTTAAAAATAATATATCCTCCTGTCACTTCAATGGAATTTGGAGTGGGGATGGAAGGTGGGAGAGGAGTATAGATTCATGTGCTCAAACTGCTATTTTGAGCAGGGAGCCTGTATACCATTTAGAAGTTTGTACCTTTTTGTATTAATGTAAATATATATCTTTAGTTCACAAAATATCTTTGGTTTTCACTCAAATGTGGGCTTTTCCAAAGTCCCACTTTCCCTCCAAAGAGCATGAAAAAGAAAAATAGTTTTAACAAATATAATGAATGTTGCACATTTCCAGCAACCATTTATGTATTAATATTTGAGTATTGGAAAGCAGATTAAAAGCAATAAAGATGTTAAAAACTTTCATGACAATTTACTTCTACTCTTCCCCTAATAAGTTACATTTGACATGTAACTTTTTTGGCTCAGAGTATAGTAGCACCTTCTAAAGAAGAGCTTTCCACACAAACCAAAATGCAAAGAAAAACTGCTCCATGAATGACGATGTGATGGGTGCTGTTTATTAGGATCCTGATATCTTCTTTAATTAGGTCACCACTGACATTTTCTGTATCCTGTTTCTCTTTACAAGAGGGAATGTTTACTCTTGTAAAGCTTCTGATCTGCAGTCAGCGTCCAATAATTGGCTTTGTGTATCATTTCTACATCGAAAAAATTAATTAAACTTAGTCCTATGCCCAAACTTCCTCACAAATTTACATTTGTGTATGTGTGGAAAGGGGATTGATACTTTATTTCCCTCCAAAAGTATTAAAATGCAGAATACTATGAAAGGCACAGCTTCCATAAAACTGTGAAGCCATGAAAGCAGTGTAATAAATACAGGCCTCAGGCTCTGAAAGAGAGGAGAGTTTTGGGAGAGAGAGGCAGAAGACGGCACTAAGGGAACTTCTACACTTGATGGCACAGTGAAGCACCACAGAGGTAGTCACTTCCCAGCACTGATGAAAGATCTCTGGGCAAGAGGACAATAGTCAGCAAAGGAGGAGGGAGCTGCTCATGCCCCGTCCATACTGAGCATCACCTGGAGCTTCAGCAGTGTGGGTACATGGGAGCCCACACACACACACAAACGTTGTGTGCGCTTGTGCACGTGCAGAACACATGTCGAGCAGGTTCTCTCTGTCAAGAGATTTTAACATCAGTTTTATTGAAAATCCTTTCAGCAGTTCAGCAGTCTCCTGCCTGAGGAAATTGGGCAGAGGAAAACCCATTAGTGGGGCTCAGTCAGTGACCAGGAAGGAGCCACTAAGTCAGGCTCCATTCTAGCGAGCAGGCTGAAAATCAGAACAGAACCTCAGTGCTCCCATCTTATGAATCACTCTTTACCCAGGGAATAAACTTTGCAGATGAGAGTGATCTAGAATTAGTGATGATTCTCTGAACTGTTTCCCAGCTTACCAATGAGAGAAATGAAAAAGTCCCAAATACGGAGTTGCTGAGGTAGAAGGGATGAATTCAACTGAGCAAAGATGGACTCTCCTTTTCTGTGCTGTTTACCTGGGGTTCAGAGTTAAGCCATCAAGTCCAGAGAGAAAAAGAATTCCTGCAAAGCCCAACTCAGAACCCCATGGCTCAAGGTGCTTCAACATGTTTAGATTACTGAGGAATCACATGGTGATGGCTTCCAACTTTGGAAATTTAACCTGTTAAACCCACCTATGACTGTCTTTTTCTGCCATGCCACCACCTTTGTTACTGTCACATGAAAGAGTAAGAATGATGTTTCCATATAGAGAGGTCAAATATTTTGTGAAGAACTATGCTAAGTTTATAAACATTACCTCATTTAGTCTTTATTAACAACCCTATGAAAAGCACTGTGCTTATTTTTTTTTTAAATTCTATTTATTTATTTGACAGACAGAGATCACAAGTAGGCAGAGAGGCAGACAGAGAGAGAGGAGGAAGCAGGCTCCCTGCCAAGCAGAGAGCCCGATGCAGGACTCGATCCCAGGACCCTGGGATTATGACCTGAGCTGAAGGCAGAGGCTTTAACCCACTGAGCCACCCAGGCACCCCTGTACTATTTTTTAAAATATTTTTATTTATTTGAGAGAGAAAGAGAACATGAGTGGAAGGAGGGGCAGAGGGAGAGAGACAAGCAGAGCCCGAGCTTGATCCCAGGACCCTGGGATCATGACCTGAGCCAAAGGCAGATGCTTAACCACCTGAGCCACCCAGGCACTTCTGCATCTATTTTTTTTTTCCATTTTATTTATTTTTTCAGCGTAACAGTATTCATTCTTTTTGCACAACACCCAGTGCTCCATGCAAAACGTGCCCTCCCCATTACCCACCACCTGTTCCCCCAACCTCCCACCCCTGACCCTTCAAAACCCCGGGTTCTGCATCTATTTTTAAAAGGAAATCACTGAAGCTAAAAGAGGTTAAATAACTTTCTCAAGCTCACCAGCCCGTTATCTGGCAAATCTGGGATTTGAGTCTGCCCAACTCCATACCTATGTATACTCTTTTCCTTCCTGGGTAAACACCACACAGTAAATCATTTATTCAGGCTCAGGGTAGCCTCAGATTTTTGGAGCTTCAGGACACCTTACAGATGGCCCCATCCAAACTCTTCATTTAATAGACAAGGACATTGAAACCCAGGGAGGTGAGTGAATGATCAAGACGGTGGCAGTAGAAGAAGCACAACTGAGAGACTCTGACTCCTGAGCAGGGACCTTTTCTAGGATACCATCTTGCTAACTGGGAAAATACTTAACTAAATGAGATGACCTAAATAAGTCTACCATGAACTTTTAAGACACTTAAAAATTTTTGATGTTTTGGATATGCTCAGCCCTCAACGTGAACACGTGAGTACTTTTTTTTTCCATTTTATTTATTTTTTCAGCGTAACAGTATTCATTCTTTTTGCACAACACCCAGTGCTCCATGCAAAATGTGCCCTCCCCATTACACACCACCTGTTCCCCCAACCTCCCACCCCTGACCCTTCAAAACCCTCAGGTTGTTTTTTTGTTTGTTTGTTTTTGGTTTTTTTTTTTTTCCATTTTATTTATTTTTTCAGCGTAACAGTATTCATTCTTTTTGCACAACACCCAGTGCTCCATGCAAAACGTGCCCTCCCCATTACCCACCACCTGTTCCCCCAACCTCCCACCCCTGACCCTTCAAAACCCTCAGGTTGTTTTTCAGAGTCCATAGTCTCTTATGGTTCGCCTCCCCTTCCAAATTTTTTTTTTTTTAATAAACATATAATGTATTTTTATCCCCAGGGGTACAGGTCTGTGAATCGCCAGGTTTACACACTTCACAGCACTCACGATAGCACTTACCCTCCCCAATGTCCATAACCCCCTCCCCCTCTCCCAATCCCACCTCCCCTCAGCAACCCCCAGTTTGTTTTGTGAGATTAAGAGTCATTTATGGTTTGTCTCCTTCCCAATCCCATCTTGTTTCATTTATTCTTCTCCTATCCCCCTACCCCCCCATGTTGCTTCTCCATGTCCTCAAAATGTTGAAAATAGAACTACCCTATGACCCAGCAATTGCACTACTGGGTATTTACCCTAAAGATACAAACATAGTGATCCGAAGGGGCACATGTACCCGAATGTTTATAGCAGCAATGTCTACAATAGCCAAACTATGGAAAGAACCTAGATGTCCATCAACAGATGAATGGATGAAGAAGATGTGGTATATATACACAATGGAATACTATGCAGCCATCAAAATAAATGAAATCATGCCATTTGCGACGACGTGGATGGAACTAGAGTGTATCATGCTTAGTGAAATAAGTCAATCGGAGAAAGACAACTATCATATGATCTCCCTGATATGAGGACATGGAGAAGCAACGTGAGTACTTTTAATTTAATTCAGAAGAGAAAATTTTAAACACTTTGACTAGAATTAATCAACACTTGGCAGTGTTTCAAATTCAATGATTTTCACACACTAAATTTAGCTCAATTTAAAATTCCACGATTCAATCCAATGAATAGTTTCTATCCAGATCATTTTGGTGCTTCTCTATGTTGCTCGCTTCAGTAACCACCTCATCCCATCTCCTTGCAAGTTCTCCCTGGGGTGTCTCCCTTGACATTCTTCGTCTTCTGTTCTCAGGAGGATGAATTGGAAAACAATCCTGGAAACACTGATCAATCAATATGTTCATCATAGTTTCCTTCAGATGTTTTCCTCTCATTTTCACATGAATTTATTTAGTTATTATGAGCACTCTCTCTCCCAGAGTGCTCATGGGTTCCGATATCACAATCAACAACTTCCTAGATATGCTATTTCATAGGGCCTAGCATCCCTGGGGACTCCACAGCATTTCAAGGTGCCAGTAAAGAGGGTTAGTCCACTCACATCTTGCCCTCCAGTTTGTTCATTATGTGCATTATAATATTATCATTTTTCTTTGGGACGAAGATGTTGGAAAATACCTCTCTCCTTTGACTGTTGCTTTCTCTAAAAGTCACTTTGCATTCTGTGGATATATGTTTGAAATATACTAATACTCAGGGGCACCTGGGTGGCTCAGTGGGTTAAAGCCTCTGCCTTCGGCTCGGGTCATGATCCTAGGGTCCTGGGATCAAGCCCCAAATCGGGCTTTCTAAATCGGGCTTTCTGCTCAGCGGGGAGCCTGCTTCCCCCTCTCTCTCTGCCTACTTGTGATCTCTGTCTGTCAAATAAATAACTAAAATCTTTTTAAAAAACCCAATATTCAAATGTATCATCAACATGATGATTACCTTTATTTATGATTATTTTTTTATTCTTTCATAGGGAATATTATTTTTTGGTCTTTCTTCCCATTCATCCCATGCCCCCCCCCAAAAAAACAGTTTTCATTGAGCCAAGACATTATGTGATATAAGATTTTTTTACAAAGTATCTTAATCATGATCAATTACTCTTTGACATAAATAGGGCAGATAAAGTAACAGAAGAAATGTACCTGCTCCAAAGCAAAAATAGACAGTGATTATATGTTAAGTGATAAACAATATTGTTTTTTCCATTCAGCCATAAAACAAGTCAGAAACTTAGGGTCATCCTTGATTCTTCTCTTCCTTAGAATCTCAGCCATGATGAAGCTCTGTCAGTATATCCAAAATATCTCCCCAATCCACCACTTTTCTCCTCTTCCCACGGTGGTTGCTATAGTCTAGGCTCCAATTGCTGTACCAGGCTCCCAGGTTCTTCCTTGCCTCTCCTCTTACGCCCCCTGCCCGCCCACTTTCAGCACTGCAGCCAGAGAGACCTCAGGACTGCAATTCAGATCATGTCACTGTCCTTTTCAACAAATCAGTATCTTGGCTTTGGGGTTGGGCCAAATTTCAAATGTCTCAAGTCAGATAAGGTCCTACAAGGTCTGACCTCTGCAGCTGCATGATCATCACTCTCCTTTATATTCTATATTCTAACCACAGCAAACTGTTAGTTCCATGACTGCCCCACGGCCTGCCTCCTCTCCGAGCCTTTGCATGTGCTGTTACTTCTTTTCAGGGAGCTACCCCTTATCTCTTCTTCCCCAGCTGCTTTCCCCCTTTATGTCACACATTCTCCCTTTACCCAACTCCTTCCGAGCTTTTCATCCTCATTCAGCATCTTTTCCTATGGGAAGCCTTTCTTACTTCCTCAGGACTGAGATAGGTGCCTCTCTTAGTATTCCCAGCACCCTTCTGCTTATGACAATCAGTTCTTATCACACTGGAGAACCATTGCTTATTGCTGGTCCATCTCCTCCTCTGGACTGTAAGTTCTTTGAAAGATGGAACAAAGTCTTCTTCACCACCTCCTGGCCCTAGATTGGTAATATCAGGAATTATGAAATATAATCTGAGGCCCACATTATGAAAATGTCTGCTTGAAGGGCATGAACTCACCTGCACTAACAAGCCTTTTATTTGGTGTGTGTGTGCACGTGGTGTGTGCATGCCTAGACTAAAAGCTAAACATCTACTATAAATCTTGAGGTCCAGATTGAATTGTACCAAAGTCCCAAGTTTAGAGCCTGGAGGATTCCTGTTGATGATGACATTTCTGACTTCCTTGTCCTCTGGGCTCCTGCATCCTTATACAATATATCTGGGCTTCGCTGCATTGACCTAGATATGAAACTTAACGCATCTTTGAATCCCATACAAAAATGCTCTTTATGTGCAAACTTTAGTGAATGATGTGCACTTGAGAGATAATTTTATATTAGAATTAGAGGAGAGTTTATACTGCAGACATAGTAGCAAAGTCCCTTTCTAACACAGGCCAATGTGGACGGCTTTTGTCTGCCCCTTTGCCCATAGAGCTGCCACGTTCCCTGCATACCTTCCCCACCATATGCATGCTGATTCATTTACCTGCACGCAGAGGCAGACAAGGGTGAGGCTTAGAGGCTGGCAGGGCCACTTACATCTCTGTGACCTTGGGCAAATGACCTTCACTATGTTATGACTTGGATTCCTCAGTGGTAAAATAGAAATGAGTATTTACTCACTAAAACTGTTACAGTGATGTTAAATAAGTTGATAGACATGAAGTTCTTAAAATAGGCCTGGCTTGGGGCACCTGGGTGGCTCAGTGGGTTAAGCCTCTGCCTTCGGCTCAGGTCATGATCCCGGAATCGAGCCCACATCGGGCTCTCTGCTTGGCGGGGAGCCTGCTCTCCCTTTCTCTCTGCCTGCCTCTCTGCCTACCTGTGATCTCTCTCTCTGTGTCAAATAAATAAATAAAATCTTTTAAAAAATAGGTCTGGCATATAAAGTGCTCAACAAATGTTCATAGCTTATATCGCTCCACCCAAGCCCAGAGTATTGTGGAGAACTGCACCCTAGTTTAGAGGAGCAGAATTTTTTGTTGTCACATTATGAATGTACTAAGTTTTCGAGGGTTATTACAATGCCTATAAAAAACTGGAACTTAACAGCTTACCTAAGACTCCAGTTCAGCATTCTTCTAGAAGGTCCAGGTGTCACTCAAGCCCTCCTATCCACAGCAGACCCATGCAGGTAGAGCCCAACGTTCAGGTGACGCCTTTCCCTCCCACATCATGTACTTCGTATATTGATTTGCTGCTTGTGACACGAACCATTACAATAACTCACAACACGCTATGCTAATACATATGTTAATATACAACATCCACATATGTTAATAAAATTGCTTGGTTGTTTTTAAGTTAATAGTTAAGTTTTATAACAAAGACTGTATGTGTAATTGCACATTATTTCCTTGTAAAGTAAATGATAAGCCACATGTATATGTTACAGGAAAAGAGTTTACCAAAATTTGTTGACTTTTCTCTTTCAACTTCTCTCCTCTCACTTAGTGCATTTTCCCCTGGAGAATGAGAATGGGTTAAATAGGTAGGTTTTGCTGATTTCTGCTCCAATCGTGTAGGCAGTAGTCTACTTCCCCAAATGTGTAATACTGTTGTAGGTATTCAAGAAATATTTTTTGAATTAATGTCAAATATATATTTTTTAAAAGTACCACATTAGGGCACCTGGGTGGCTCAGTCAGTTAATCGTTTGCCTTCCACTCAGGTCATAATCCCAGAGTCCCGGGATCAAGTGCCACGGGGGCTCCCTGCTTGGTGGAGAGTCTGCTTCTCCCTCTGCTCCTCCTCCTGTATATGTTCTCTCTCAAATAAATAAAAAAATTTTTTTTTTAAAGAACCAAATTATCTAGGTAGCAACAAGCACACCTAGCACCCGGATTCTGGTTTCTAATACCATTCTCCAATTAAAGGATCCAGGGCTTCTTGGAGAAATGGATAATTCCAGGATTGGAATTATAAATGTAAAGCCTGGAGCATCCTGTAGCGTCATAAAGCAAGGAGCTTCTCAAAAATAAAAACCCTGAAATGATGAAGATCCCTTCAAAGGGACACGGATCATCTAAAAAAGATCCTAATGGTCAAAGCTGAAACAATTTACAGCAAAATAAATAACATAGTATTGGATTATCTAAAGCACAAAATCAATATCCACGAGTCCATATCAATGTAAATAAATTATTGGTTTAATAAGGAAATAAATGAAGAGAATTGAAAAATCACCAGCGCAGAATTCATGTAGCCACTATGCCCTCAAGGAGGTGGAGCGTAACTCCTCCTGTGTCTAAGTGTAGTGACTTCCTTCCAAAGAATACAATATGGAAGGAGAGGGGAAAGAATAACTTACAGGGGAGAAAGCTGAAAAGCAAAGCTTTTGCTGGGTGATCAAAATTAATATTAACAGTGATAAGTCATACTGATAAGATACATCCTTGATACATCCATGCTGTGATACTATGAGAACTGCATTATACATCTCTGTGTTTTCCTCCCAGAAACTCGTAATACCAATCCAATCATAAGAAAAATATCAGAAAAATCTCAGTTGAGGGATGTTCTATAAAATACTCCACCAGTATTCCTTGAAAGTGACTAGGTCATCAAAAACAAGGAGAATCTGTGAAACCGTCTAAGCCAAGAGGAGCTGAAGTAGACATGAATGCAAATATAATGTGATATCCTGGGTGGGATCCTGGAACAAACAAGAATGTCAGCTAAAAACAGAGGACTTGGGGATTTCGAAGATGGCGGAGAAGTAGCAGCCTGAGACTACATCAGGTAGCAGGAGATCAGCTCGATAGCTTATCTAAACATTGCAAACACCTACAAATCCAACGGGAGAGTGAAGAGAAGAAGAACAGCAACTCTAGAAACAGAAAATCAACCACTTTCTGAAAGGTAGGACTGGCGGAGAAGTGAATCTAAAACGACGGGAAGATAGACCGCGGGGGGAGGGGCCGGCTCCCGGCAAGCGGCGGAGGAACGGAGCACAAAATCAGGACTTTTAAAAGTCTGTTCCACTGAGGGACATTGCTCCAGGGGCTAAACCGGGGTGAAGCCCACGCGGGGCCAGCGTGGCTCCAGGCCCCGTAGGGTCACAGAAGGATCGGGGGTGTCGGAGTGTCGGAGAGCTCGCAGCTATTAGAACGGAGAAGCCGGCTGCCAAGACAGAGCCGAGGACTGAACTCTCAGCTCGGGGTTACCTTGAACTGGTCGCGGGCTGGGTGAGCTCCGAGCGCGGCTAGAGGCTGGGGATACGAGAGTGATTGGGTGCTGTCCTCTGGGGGCGCACTGAGGAGTGGGGCCCCAGGCTCTCGGCTCCTCCGGGCCGGAGACTAGGAGGCCGCCATTTTCATTCCCGTCCTCCGGAACTCTACGGAAAGCGTTCAGGGAACAGAAGCTCCCAAAAGCGAACCCGAGCTGATTACTTAGTCCGGCCGCCGGTAAGGGCGGTGCAATCCCGCCTCGGGCAAAGACACTTGAGAGTCACTACAACAGGCCCCTCCCCCAGAAGATCAACAAAATATCCAGCCAGAACGAATTTCATCTATCAAGGAGAAAGCAGATTCAATTCCTAAGACAGCAGAGCAATTCCAGAGGAGGAGAAAGCAAAGCACGGAACTCATGGCTTTCTCCCCATGATTCTTTAGTCTTGCGGCTACTTCAATTTTTTTTTTCTTTTTTCAATTTTTTTTCTTTTTTTAATTTTTTTTTCTTTTTTCTTTTTTCTTCTTCTGCTAAATTTTTTAAAACTTTTACCCTTTTCTTTTTTAACATTTTTTGACTAGTTCATCTAAATATATATATTTTTTCTTTCTTTTTTGTATTTTTTTATTTGTTTTATTTTTTAAATTTTTTTTCTTTCTTTTTTTTTTTTTCTTTTTTTTTCAGAAGCTGTTTTATCCCCTTTCTCCCCCCCACAATTTGGGGTCTCTTCTCATTTGGTTACAGCGCATTTTTCCGGGGTCTTTGCCACCCTTTTAGTAGTTTATTTGCTCCTTCATATCCTCTTATCTGGACAAAATGACAAGGCGGAAAAAATCACCACAAACAAAAGAACAAGAGACAGTACCGAAGGCTAGGGACCTAATCAACACAGACATGGGTAATATGTCAGATCAAGAGTTCAGAATGACGATTCTGAACATTCTAGCCGGGCTCGAAAAAGGCATGGAAGATATTAGAGAAACCCTCTCTGGAGATATTAAAGCCCTTTCTGGAGAAATTAAAGAACTAAAATCTAACCAAGTTGAAATCAAAAAAGCTATTAATGAGGTGCAATCAAAAATGGAGGCTCTCACTGCTAGGATAAATGAGGCAGAAGAAAGAATTAGTGATATAGAAGACCAAATGACAGAGAATAAGGAAGCCGAGCAAAAGAGGGACAAACAGCTACTGGACCATGAGGGGAGAATTCGAGAGATAAGTGACACCATAAGACGAAACAACATTAGAATAATTGGGATTCCAGAAGAAGAAGAAACAGAGAGGGGAGCAGAAGGTCTATTGGAGAGAATCATTGGAGAGAATTTCCCTAATATGGCAAAGGGAACAAGCATCAAAATCCAGGAGATGCAGAGAACCCCCCTCAAAGTCAACAAGAATAGGTCCACACCCCGTCACCTAATAGTAAAATTTACAAGTCTTAGTGACAAAGAGAAAATCCTGAAAGCAGCCCGAGAAAAGAAGTCTGTAACATACAATGGTAAAAATATTAGATTGGCGGCAGACTTATCCACAGAGACCTGGCAGGCCAGAAAGAGCTGGCATGATATATTCAGAGCACTCAACGAGAAAAACATGCAGCCAAGAATACTCTATCCAGCTAGGCTATCATTGAAAATAGAAGGAGAGATAAAAAGCTTCCAGGACAAACAAAAACTGAAAGAATTTGCAAACACCAAACCAGCTCTACAGGAAATATTGAAAGGGGTCCTCTAAGCAAAGAGAGAGCCTAAAAGTAGTAGATCAGAAAGGTACAGAGACAATATACAGTAACAGTCACCTTACAGGCTAATAATGGCACTAAATTCATATCTCTCAATAGTTACCCTGAATGTTAATGGGCTAAATGCCCCAATCAAAAGACACAGGGTATCAGAATGGATAAAAAAACAAAACCCATCAGTATGTTGCCTACAAGAAACTCATTTTAGACGCGAAGACACCTCCAGATTTAAAGTGAGGGGGTGGAAAACAATTTACCATGCTAATGGGCATCAGAAGAAAGCTGGAGTGGCAATCCTTATATCAGATCAATTAGATTTTAAGCCAAAGACTATAATAAGAGATGAGGAAGGACACTATATCCTACTCAAAGGGTCTGTCCAACAAGAAGATCTAACCATTTTAAATATCTATGCCCCTAACGTGGGAGCAGCCAACTATATCAACCAATTAATAACAAAATCAAAGAAACACATCAATAATAATACAATAATAGTAGGGGACTTGAACACTCCCCTCACTGAAATGGACAGATCATCCAAGCAAAAGATCAACAAGGAAATAAAGGCCTTAAATGACACACTGGACCAGATGGACATCACAGATATATTCAGAACATTTCATCCCAAAGCAACAGAATACACATTCTTCTCTAGTGCACATGGAACCTTCTCCAGAATAGATCACATCCTGGGTCACAAATCAGGTCTCAACCGGTATCAAAAGATTAGGATCATTCCCTGCATATTTTCAGACCACAATGCTCTGAAGCTAGAACTCAATCACAAGAGGAAAGCTGGAAAGAACCCAAATACATGGAGACTAAACAGCATCCTTCTAAAGAATGAATGGGTTAACCAGGAAATTAAAGAAGAATTGAAAAAATTCATGGAAACAAATGATAATGAAAACACAACAGTTCAAAATCTGTGGGACACAGCAAAGGCAGTCCTGAGAGGAAAATATATAGCGGTACAAGCCTTTCTCAAGAAACAAGAAAGGTCTCAAGTACACAACCTAACCCTACACGTAAAGGAGCTGGAGAAAGAACAAGAAAGAAACCCTAAACCCAGCAGGAGAAGAGAAATCATAAAGATCAGAGCAGAAATCAATGAAACAGAAACCAAAAAAACAATAGAAAAAATCAATGAAACTAGGAGCTGGTTCTTTGAAAGAATCAATAAGATTGATAAACCCCTGGCCAGACTCATCAAAAAGAAAAGAGAAAGGACCCAAATCAATAAAATCATGAATGAAAGAGGAGAGATCACAACTAACACCAAAGAAATACAGACAATTATAAGAACATACTATGAGCAACTTTACGCCAACAAATTGGACAATCTGGAAGAAATGGATGCATTCCTAGAGACATATAAACTACCACAACTGAACCAGGAAGAAATAGAAAACCTGAACAGGCCCATAACCAGTAAGGAGATTGAAACAGTCATCAAAAATCTCCAAACAAACAAAAGCCCAGGGCCAGACGGCTTCCCAGGGGAATTCTACCAAACATTTAAAGAAGAACTCATTCCTATTCTCCTGAAACTGTTCCAAAAAATAGAAATGGAAGGAAAACTTCCAAACTCATTTTATGAGGCCAGCATCACCTTGATCCCAAAACCAGACAAGGATCCCACCAAAAAAGAGAACTACAGACCAATATCCTTGATGAACACAGACGCAAAAATTCTCGCCAAAATACTAGCCAATAGGATTCAACAGTACATTAAAAGGATTATTCACCACGATCAAGTGGGATTTATTCCAGGGCTGCAGGGTTGGTTCAACATCCGCAAATCAATCAATGTGATAGAACACATTAATAAAAGAAAGAACAAGAACCATATGATACTCTCCATAGATGCTGAAAAAGCATTTGACAAAGTACAGCATCCCTTCCTGATCAAAACTCTTCAAAGTGTGGGGATAGAGGGCACATACCTCAATATTATCAAAGCCATCTATGAAAAACCCACCGCAAATATCATTCTCAATGGAGAAAAACTGAAAGCTTTTCCGTTAAGGTCAGGAACACGGCAGGGATGTCCATTATCACCACTGCTATTCAACATAGTACTAGAAGTCCTAGCCTCAGCAATCAGACAACAAAAAGAAATTAAAGGCATCCAAATTGGTAAAGAAGAAGTCAAACTATCACTCTTCGCAGATGATATGATACTATATGTGGAAAACCCAAAAGACTCCACTCCAAAACTGCTAGAACTTGTTCAGGAATTCAGTAAAGTGTCAGGATATAAAATCAATGCACAGAAATCAGTTGCATTTCTGTACACCAACAACAAGACAGAAGAAAGAGAAATTAAGGAGTCAATCCCATTTACAATTGCACCCAAAACTATAAGATACCTAGGAATAAACCTAACCAAAGAGACTAAGAATCTATACACAGAAAATTATAAAGTACTCATGAAAGAAATTGAGGAAGACACAAAAAAATGGAAAAATGTTCCATGCTCCTGGATTGGAAGAATAAATATTGTGAAAATGTCTATGCTACCTAAAGCAATCTACACATTTAATGCAATCCCTATCAAAATACCATCCATTTTTTTCAAAGAAATGGAACAAATAATCCTAAAATTTATATGGAACCAGAAAAGACCTCGAATAGCCAAAGGAATATTGAAGAACAAAGCCAAAGTTGGTGGCATTACAATTCCGGACTTCAAGCTCTATTACAAAGCTGTCATCATCAAGACAGCATGGTACTGGCACAAAAACAGACACATAGATCAGTGGAACAGAATAGAGAGCCCAGAAATCGACCCTCAACTCTATGGTCAACTAATCTTCGACAAAGCAGGAAAGAATGTCCAATGGAAAAAAGACAGCCTCTTCAATAAATGGTGCTGGGAAAATTGGACAGCCACATGCAGAAAAATGAAATTGGACCACTTCCTTACACCACACACGAAAATAGACTCCAAATGGATGAAGGACCTCAATGTGAGAAAGGAATCTATCCAAATCCTTGAGGAGAATGCAGGCAGCAACCTCTTCGACCTCAGCCGCAGCAACATCTTCCTAGGAACAACGGCAAAGGCAAGGGAAGCAAGGGCAAAAATGAACTGTTGGGATTTCATCAAGATCAAAAGCTTTTGCACAGCAAAGGAAACAGTTAACAAAACCAAAAGACAACTGACAGAATGGGAGAAGATATTTGCAAACGACATATCAGATAAAGGGCTAGTATCCAAAATCTATAAGGAACTTAGCAAACTCAACACCCAAAGAACAAACAATCCAATCAAGAAATGGGCAGAGGACATGAACAGACATTTCTGCAAAGAAGACATCCAGATGGCCAACAGACACATGAAAAAGTGCTCCACGTCACTCGCCATCAGGGAAATACAAATCAAACCACAATGAGATATCACCTCACACCAGTCAGAATGGCTAAAATTAACAAGTCAGGAAATGACAGATGCTGGAGAGGATGTGGAGAAAGGGGAACCCTCCTCCACTGTTGGTGGGAATGCAAGCTGGTGCAACCACTCTGGAAAACAGCATGGAGGTTCCTCAAAATGTTGAAAATAGAACTACCCTATGACCCAGCAATTGCACTACTGGGTATTTACCCTAAAGATACAAACATAGTGATCCGAAGGGGCACGTGTACCCGAATGTTTATAGCAGCAATGTCTACAATAGCCAGACTATGGAAAGAACCTAGATGTCCATCAACAGATGAATGGATAAAGAAGATGTGGTATATATACACAATGGAATACTATGCAGCCATCAAAAGAAATGAAATCTTGCCATTTGCGACGACGTGGATGGAACTAGAGCGTATCATGCTTAGTGAAATAAGTCAATCGGAGAAAGACAACTATCATATGATCTCCCTGATATGAGGACATGGAGAAGCAACATGGGGGGGTAGGAGATAGGAGAAGAATAAATGAAACAAGATGGGATTGGGAGGGAGACAAACCATAAATGACTCTTAATCTCACAAAACAAACTGGGGGTTGCTGCGGGGAGGTGGGATTGGGGGAGGGGGAGCGGGCTATGGACATTGGGGAGGGGAAGCGAACCATAAGAGACTATGGACTCTGAAAAACAACCTGAGGGTTTTGAAGGGTCAGGGGTGGGAGGTTGGGGCAACCTGAGGGTTTTGAAGGGTCAGGGGTGGGAGGTTGGGGGAACAGGTGGTGGGTAATGGAGAGGGCACGTTTTGCATGGAGCACTGGGTGTTGTGCAAAAAGAATGAATACTGTTACGCTGAAAAAAATAAAATGAGGAAAAAAAAAAAAAAAAAAAAAAAAAAAAAAAAAAAAAAACAGAGGACTTTAGTCAAAATATTAAAAATACGTTCTTTAGTTAATAATACCGTGTTCATTGATTGTGGTTCATTCATTGTGGCTAATGTTCCATACTAACATAAAATATTAAGACTAGATTAAACAGGGTGTAAAGTAGTTGTAGTAACTAGGAGCTTTTCTCTAAATCTAAATCTGTTTTAAAGCTAAAAAGAAAAAAAAACAAATTGGAGCTCTTGGGTGGCTCAGTCGTTAATCCTCGGCCTTTGGCTCGGGTCATGATCCCAGGGTCCTATGCTCCCTGCTCAACAGGAAGCCTGCTTATCCTCTCCCACTTCCCCTACTTGTGTTTCTTCTCTTGCTGTATCTCTCTCTGTCAAATAAATAAATAAAAATCTTTAAAAAAGAATTTAAAAATTAAAAAATTAGCTTGTATTCCTGAATAGCTATATCTCTCTCATTCTTAACCTAAAAACCAAAAATCCTTTATTAAAATTCTTTTATACTTTCTCCTTTGCTGAAAATAATTAAAGAAATGTTTAATCACCTTATTCATTCACATACTGATTAGGAATCCTCTCTTTCAAGTTTGTAAAGACATTTTAATTTTAATCCCTTACTTTTAACAGTCATCAGAAAGAAGATAGACTAAAGAAGAGGAACAAAATTTATCTTCAATAAAACAAATATAATCTTAATATTTTACAAGTGTAGCTCAAGTATTTAATCTGAAAGCGTCTCTGTTGGTGTCTCTGCTGTTCACTCCCAAGGCCAAGTTCCTCTCTGCCCCCTTGGATGAGAATGCAGACAGATCCCATAGGTCTTTTGGTCATTCTCAGATAATTAGGAGTTCTCTGATACCCTTACTGAAACAAAAAAGAAACATTTCATTTCAATAATTAATTTCTTTAGTCCAGTGTAGTGAAAACCTTGGTCTTCATCCAAAGTTAAATTTTCTCCTCTCTGGCAAACATAAGCTAGGTGCGGGGAGGCCCCTGCAGCCAGAGAGTGTAAGAAGAAATTCTTCTCTCCACCTTTGGTTTGGTTTACCCCCTTCTCTCCTCTTCTCACCCTCCATGCTTTCTGCCTCTAGGAGTCGGAACAAAGGAGAGAGAGGAGAAAAACTGGTCAATGAAGACATTAGTAGATTAGTCCTGTTTAGGGCAGGTGCTCTCTGAGCCTTATTTAAAACCAACTCAATGTCAGAGGGCACTTTCAGGGATATGGTTTGAGGTCACAATATTTCTGAAGATCTCTTGGTTAAAAAAAAAAAATGCATCTCTACTTTAATTGCTAATGTCCTTCCTCAGCACTGTGCCTCCTGTAGTGCCCTTTCAGCTCCTGCCTGCTAAGGCTTTCTCACCCCGTAGGCAGGTATCTTGAACTAGGTCTAAGAAAAGTCATCCCCGACTCCCTCCTCCCCCTCTGTACTCTCTTCCCTCTTCCCTGCCCTCCTCCCTCCTTCCCCTCTTCTCTTCCTTCCCCTCTTGCCTTCCCCTCCCCTCCACCCTCCTGCCCTCCTCCCTTGTGCTTCTCCCTCCCTCTTCTCTGCCCTCCTCCCTCTCTTCTTCCCTCTCTCTTTTCCTCCTCCCTCCCCCCCAAGCCCTCCCCAGCAAAAAAGAAAAAAAAAAAGAAAAGTCATCCCCTATCCCATATTTATGGGCCCTCATCTGACCCATGGGGGCACTCATATATTCCTCTGGCTCCAAAAAGCTCTGGTACCTTACGTTGCACCAGTGCAATTCTCTCGTCCACGTGCCCTGCTCTTAAAGTGGCCTGCCGGAGTCCCACTTCCTTTAGTTTTCTTCACGTGTGAGTCAGTCCCTGCATTGATCAAGCTCCCGAGGGTCTCAGAGGACCTGCTGAATCTCCTTTCTCTAGGCTTAGAGTTAGGGATAGGTCCCCCTTCCTTATGTTTACTAGAGGGAGAGGTGACAAAACTTACGATCACAGCACACTAACGATTCTCTCCTCAAATTCTCTCCTATGCTTGAAACCATTTTTATTGTCCTGTGTAATTTTTTAAAGGCTGTCCAACTGGGGGTTGAACCACATCCCCTTTGTAAGTCCTCCTGGTGGCTAGGCACTTCACTTTTCATTGTGTTATTATTTGCCTCGGGCCCTTGGCCAAAACCGAGACTCAAGTGGATCTTTTGGTGCACACTCTTATGAAAGGAGATGAACATGACCACAGAGTACTGGGCACAACTGCCAAACACTACGAAATCTGGATCACAGTAACTAAGTAAGAGGAAGTTAAGATCTAACCCTAAGTAGGGAATCAAATTTCCTAATCATAAGTAGCACAATTCTAAAGAAGCCTAGACAATTGTCCTTTCATCAGAACAAGTTGTAGGGATGTGCATTATCCAAAAAAGAAATGGAAAGTCTATGGAGAGATCCAGATTCACAGAAACAACAAAGGAGGGAAAACTGAAGGAATAATTATACTCTCAAAGCATTTCAAATGTTCACAGCCAAGTTCAAGATGAAGTCTTTTGTCTTTTAACTAGCAATATAGAAGTAACCCAAATGTTGATAATCATCATCACTAACACAGTTTTTATTATGTGACAGGCATTTCTCTAAGTGAATTTACATGCATCAACTCATTCAACCCTCATGCAATCCTATGACACGGGCATTGTTATCTCAGCTGAGTCACAGAGATGGCAAGCAGTTTACACGAGGTTATCCGCCAAGCAAATGTTGGAGCTAAGATTTTTTTCTAAGATTTTATTTATTTATTTGACAGACAGAGATCACAAGTAGGCAGAGAAGCAGGCAGAGAGAGAGGGAGAAGCAGGCTCCCTCCTGAGCAGAGAGCCAGATGTAGGGCTCGATCCCAGGACCCTGGGATCATGACCTGAGCTGAAGGCAGAGGCTTTAACTCAGTGAGCCACCCAGGTGCCCCTGGAGCTAAGATTTTTAATCAGACAGCCAGGCCCAAAAGACTATTCTTAATCCTGACTCTAATGTTATGATTCTTTGAGAATGGAATAATTTGATCAACTCATTTCACTTTTAAAAAAATTCTCCACTAATAGTTTATAGCCATTAAAATTTAAGTAAACAAGATTAAGTTTCAGCAGTAGTTCTGGAGTTCTTGACACTACATCAGTATTCTAGAAGAATACAAAGATGGGTAAGACATAGCCTCTGTCCTCAAAGAACTTAGAGTTGAGCTGAAGGGCAGTGATGTCTAAGAAAGAACAGATGTGACTTGATCTCCAGTGTAGCATGAGATTTTTTTTTTTAAACTTGCACTGGTGCAACGTAAGGTACCAGAGCTTTTTGGAACCATGTGATGGATCAACAGGGTGCCATCCCATGGTGAAGTGAACACCTCTTGTCTAGTGCTTACATGTAGCAGGTGCTCACTCAGTATCCACTGACTGAAGAAGTGAGTACACTCAGTTCAGAGGGAAGAAGAACAACACAGCTGGGGCTATTTTGGAAAGATTTCATTGGACTTCATTGTGTATGTTTTCTTTAATTTCCTAGTACTACAAGGAAGCTGTCGTGAACTTCGTTTTTTATGAAGATGTTGAAGCACAGATTGCTTTAATACCTTGTCCAAGTTTACATGAGTTTGAGGAAGCAAACCTGAGATTCACCCTGCATCTGTGTGAGGCCCAGTCTCTTTGTCCACTGCGCTGCCCCATGTGCAAGAGAGAGGTCATCTTTGGGAGCAATAGCAGCAAGGGTGGCCTTGAAGGGCTGAGCAGGTTTGCAGGAGAGTTGGGGCTGAGAACACATAGAGTTCAGGAGCAGTGAGAGGCAAATGAGGTCCCACAGGCAGGTGGGACCTGGATAGAAGAACTGTGGCCACCAGACTGAGGACTTGACATTGTGAACTGCAGGGAGCCACTGAATGTGTATGGGCAGGCAGCACCATGGATCTAGAAGACACCCCTGGAAAAAGTGGAGAATCGATTTAAGAGAGGAAAATAAGAGGCAAGAGGAGACTACTTCAACAGCCTCATTCTCATCATGACCACTAGTGGTCATTAAAGAAAGAAGCAGCAGTAGTATCTCAGTAGGAGTTAAGCTGCACAAAGACAAAAAGGCAAATGATAAATGCATTATAAAGATGAGCATTTGACAGAAGCAACAGTGTTAAGTCAGAGGCTGCAGAATAATAAATACTTGCTCAGTTCTGGTGGGACAGTGACATCTATCTATCTATCTATCTATCTATCATCTATCTATCTATCTTTGAGAGTTGCAGCCCTACTTGGGTATAGAAAAATAGAAGGGGGAGCACAACAATTAGAACTTTCTAGAATGATTATTTAAAAACAGCAACATGGCAACAGTAATTTGCCCCTCATTCTCTTTTTGTACATGGGTCAGCACTTGAGGTTCAAGAGTTTGGCAGAGTGAAGGAAAAGATTGCAGTTCTGACAATGGGGACCAAGGGAGAGTCCCACACATCTGATTATATCCAGCAAGTTCGGTCCACATGCATGTTTCTGTTTTCTCCCCCTCCTCAAGTGTTCTTGAGGACCAAATCTGAGCCCTGCATTTCCTTTGTATCCTCCCAGGCTGGAGGCCCAGCAAGAGCTTAATAAATGCTTCTTCAAAGGGATAATAAACCTCAGACAAAAAAGAAGTTAACAGTTAAAAGGACAGTATGACATTTTAGAACATGAGTAACATTTACACAAAAGGGGTCTTATTCTCTCCTTGTCAGAAAAATATCCCCAAACTGTCACTTAAATATGACTAGGATACTCAGAGCCAAGAACATTTAATGACTTGGACTGTGAGAGAAATACAAATCTCCTGCTCCCCTTTCCAATAGAGGCACAGTTTGGGGGTAGGAAGGGTAAGGAGAGAAAATGAGAAAAAAGTAGAAAAGGTGAGACTTCTTTTCCTTCTTCGCACGGTGCCCAAGTTGACTGAAGCAGAGAGAAGGAAGTATTGGCAACCTCATTCCAGATGCACGGACTGTTCAATCATGGGTCTCTTACCAATGCTCACAAACTTCCTATGCATAGGTAGAAATCTTATGATCCAGGTTCTTATAGAGAGAGAATCATCACACAAATCTGAAACTTCTCCAATCATGTAAATTATTAAATTCCTTCCCAAATATACCCACATATCATCTGTCTTCCAGTTGCACACTATTTTTTTGTAACTTATGCTGCCAATACATGGTTTTTCATATATATTTACAGAAACATTTTCTGAAAATGTCTGGTGTCTTTGAAGATTGTTTATTTTAGCAAATACTCATGGAGAGCCTAATTTCTGCCAAGTACTGTGCCAGGTATGGAGAAACAAAAATATTCAGACTCAGTCCCTACTTAACAAATAATTCAGAGACTGATACATAATCAGATAACTATTCAACAACATGGCAAGCACAGTAATTGTGATTTTCACAGATAATCATGAGAGTAATCAGGAGAAAAGCCTAACCTGATCTGAGTGGACTCAGGGAGAGGAGAGGTTAGGGAAGTTTTCTAGAGCTCACAATGCTTGAATAGATTTTGTAGATGGTGGAGTCTTAAAAAAAAAAAAGTAAATGAAGAGATGAGAGTGGAATTGTATTATGAGCAGAAAGAAAATCATAAACATTAGCATGGAGGTATGCATATATGCATATGCATATATGCAAAAATACATGTATTTTAGGGCTGCTGGGACCATAATCATTGGGCAACAAGCAGAAGGAATTGGAATCAGGGGCAAGTTAAGCTACACACAAAGGATCTTGAGAGCCTTTTAAAGGGGCAGAACTTTATCCTACTAGGGGTAGATCAAGAGCCAATGAAGACTTTCAAACAGGTTAATGATACTATCCAATTTATTTTAAAATGAGTCCCTCTAGCATTATCCGTGTGTGGAATTTTGAAGACAAGAATGAAGATCATAAGATTAGCTTCTAAATATTGGTTAAAAGCTACACAGGATGTAGGCGGTGAATAAAGGGATAGACAAAAGGAGATCAGAGAAAAGTTTAAGAAAAAGCAATGAAAATTGGTGATTAACTTGATATTGAGGTAAGGGAGAGGGAAAAGTCAGGACTCCAAAGTGGATGCTAAAACCAGGACTACAAAAGGTGAGGATGGGAGGAGAGAGGGCTGTTGAGTTGAATAATTAATGTGTGTTTGAGGTGTCTCTAGGACATCTGGATGGATATATCCATCAGAGAGTTGGAAAAATGTACATGAAGTATGAAGCAGATTCCAGGCTGGACATATAATCTGGAGTCAGTTAACCACTTTTGCTTGCAATCCACCATAAATATCCTGCTTGCAAATGCTGTGCAAATTCACTCTTCTTAGTTGGAAAATGGCATATGACTAGCTCACAATGACATTCATACTTAGTTCTCTTAGGGTTTTGTGAGACTGCAATACTCTTAAATAACATAAATCCTGAAAGAAGGGGCGCCTGGGTGGCTCAGTGGGTTAAGCCGCTGCCTTTGGCTCAGGTCATGATCTCGGGGTCCTGAGGTCGAGTCCCGCATCGGGCTCTCTGCTCAGCAGGGAGCCTGCTTCCCTCTCCCTCTCTCTCTGCCTGCCTCTCTATCTACTTGTGATCTCTCTCTGTCAAATAAATAAATAAAATCTTTAAAAAAAAATTCTGAAAGAAATGCCCATTGATAAAGAAAAAAATAACCTTCTCATGCACTCATTAGGAGAAGAGAGCCTGAAGATGTAATTATCAAGGAGCTGTCTCTACTTCTCTAAAACTCAATGTTGGATGGGGCTAATCCTAAATTTACTGACTATTTAGCTGGATGTTGATAGAATCAAGGGAAATAATGCAATCTCAAAGAGTAAAAAGGCTTTTACTGTCAATAGAATTGAAAAATACCAAGATGTTTCATAGTTTTGACTTAAGCATCTAGCTACTTACAAATCCTTGATTTCTTTCATAGACAACATGAGAATATCATATCAAAGAAACTGAAACTAGGAAAAACATGAAATCTGCAGCAGCTTTTTGTCATGTATTCAGAAGTCCAAACTTCATTAGCCATTGAGTGCATTCTCTGGGAATCTCCATTAAGTCATCAGGGACACTGGATCTAGAACTCCAAACAGAGTCTGGGTTCTATAACATCGGAGCATTGAACTAATTCAATTGTAAGGGCAAAGTGCCAGGAACTAAAAGGATTTGAAGGAGGAAAAAGAATAATTGGATAAACTGCCAGACTTAAAATATGAACAATCGTTATTACCAAGAATGTGAGAGAGGCAAACCTAGGAAAAACAATCTTTGTCATTGGAAATGTGATGACATTGTTGTCAATGTTTAAGCCACAGGGAATGAAGTTAACTTTCCCTTGGTTCCACTCAATCTCATTATACATATCACCTAACTTGATACTTTACAAAACGCCCTCACTAATTTTCTCTAGTTTTCCATGGAGTCATAGAGTTTTTATTTACTTATTTCATTTTTGCACTTATTTTATATCTCCAACCATTAGTATCCCCTCTGTGTTTTTTCTGCATCTGTGTTGTGTTGGCTTCCATTTTAAGCTGCCCTTAGTGTGTCCTATGGAAGGCTCTCTCTTTGTAGAACTAGGATGGGGGAGACAGGATTTTGTGGTCAAGTAAAAATGGGAAATACTGTATTCTGCATTTTCTTCTTGGAGATTCAAAATGAGCAGTAGAAGAATAAAAGCTCTGCAAAATGAAAACTGCTTAACATTTTAAATCTAGCTTTAAGCTCATTTGGTCACAGACCCTTTCCCTTGGAAAGATTTTTAACTGCCTCAGACACCAGTGGATCTACTGTGGGAAATAACCCCAGAGGATGGAAGCCTCACACTAAACATTAATAAATGGGAACTGAATCAATGTTTTAATATAATTCTGTCTGTTCTTCTGTTTGTCTCTAGAGAACAGAGGAATGATAATGAGGAAACCTGAGTTTCATCCCTGAATGCATGGCATTAAGTGTATTATTTTACTTCTCTTTTCCTCACAGGATAATGTTGTGACTACAGTGAGTCAATACATATTAAAGTATTCTGGGAAATAACAGATGTTATTTATTAAGTGCTCACTGTGTGCCAGTATTATGTTAAACACTTTAAAACATCACTTTTAAAAATTCTCATGATGACACATAAGAACCAAGGTTTGCATCTCTTCTATTCTTGGTAATAATTATTGTTCATTTTTTTAAATTTTATTTTATTTTTTCAGTGTTCCAAGATCCATTGTTTATGTACCTCACCTAGTGCTCCATGTAATACGTGCCCTTCTTAATACCCACCACCAGGATCTCCCACCCCCGCCACCCCCCCAAAACCTTCAGTTTGTTTCTCAGAATCCACAGTCTCATGCTTCATCTCCCTCTCCGATTTCCTCCAATTTACTTTTCCTTTACTTCTCCTAATGTTCTCCATGTTATTTCTTATGCTCCACAAGTAAGTGAAACCATATGATAATTGACTCTCTCTGTTTGACTTATTTCACTCAGCGTAATCTCTTCCAGTCCCATCCATGTTGCTACAAAAGTTGGGTATTCATCCTTTCTGATGGAGGCATAATACTCCATAGTATATATGGACCACATCTTTATCCATTCGTCTGTTGAAGGGCATCTTGGTTCTTTCCACACTTTTGCGACCGTGGTCATTGCTGCTATGAACATTGGGGTACAGATGGCCCCTCTTTTCACTACATCTGTATCTTTGGGGTAAATACCCAGTAGTGCAATTGCAGGGTCATAGGCAGCTTTATTTTTAATTTCTTAAGGAATCTCCACACTGTTTTCCAAAGTGGTTGCACCAACTTGCATTTCCACCAACAGTGTAAGAGGGTTCCTCTTTATCCACATCCTCTCCAACACTTGTTGTTTCCTGTCTGTTAATTTTGGTTGATTGTTCAAATTTTAAATCTGGCAGTTTATCTAATTATCCTTTTCCCTATCCATCAAATCCCTTTAGCCTGTAGTACCATTATTAGTGTAAGTGTATAGATTTTAAAAAGCCTTACAGAGGGAGGAAATAAACCCAAAGTCAACCAGCTAGAAAATGCTCCAGGAGTTTATTTCATTTTATTTTTTATTTAAATTCCTGTTAGTTAACATACAGTGTAATATTAGTTTTAAATATACAATACAGTGATTGGACATGTCTATGGAACACCCAGTGCTCATCACAAGTGCCTTCTCAATTTTCATCACTAATTAACTCATCCCTCCAGCCACATCCCTTTAGTAACCATCAATTTGTTCTCTGTAGTCAAGAGTTTGTTTCTTGGTTTGCCCCTCTCTTTTTTCCCCCTATGATAATTTGCTTTGTTTCTTAAATTCCACATATGCATGAAATCACATGGTATTTGCCTTTCTCTGATCTTATTTTGCTAAGCATAATACGCTCTAGCTCCTCCCATGTTGTTGCAAATGGAAAGGTTTCCTTTCTTTTTTATGGCTGAGTAATAATATTCCATCATATGTATACCATATCTTCTTTATCCATTCATCAGTCAGTGGTCATTTGGGCTCATTCCATAATTTGGCTATTGGTGATAATGCTGTTATAAACATTGGGGTGAAAATGCATCAGGAATTTAAACCCAATCTGTTCAACTCCAAAACACAAGTTCTAACCACTACTGGTATGCAGGATTGTGGCTCAGGGAAAAAGGCAACCTAATTATTTTGGTATCCCATATATTCAATTTGAACTCCCTCCATGAAATAACTTATCATTCAAAAACATGTCTGACCTCACTGAAGGAGAGAAGAGCATGATTTTGTCTTCCCAAGCTGTCTGTCTGCTTTCCACCCTGTCTCAGGAGCAGTCAGTGCTGAGTGGAAGAGGTGCAGGGTGGAGTGGCGAGTTAGCCATGGCAATAATGCTACAGACCTAAGATGCCACCATGTCCCTAACATTAAATGACCAGCATATCAACATTAGTGCTGAAATTTGTGATAAAAACACATTGTTTAAGAAAGCCTAATAAAATATAGACATTCATTACAAAGTTGAAGCTATTTTTCATTATCCCATGATCACTGGCCAACAGGGACCATAAGTGATAATTCGATGCATATCATCTCTCTCTGCCACACCAAGCCATGGTTGTGAGAGTGAGGCCAAGTGGGGGTCTGTTCTAGCAGTGAAAGTGGAGCTTGGAAGGATGACAGAATTGTTTTTTCATCCATTCAAATAGTATTTACTGAATATCTACTGTTCGAGGCTTTAGTGATACTACAGAAAAAATCAAGTCATGGAATTTATAATTTTTTGATGGATGGGATTATTGGTCTTAACAATAGGTCCATTGCATCTAATTCATCCATTAATCATTGTGTGACTTGCCCCTATTCCTCTGAGAGAAGTGTATATTCTGTTTGACACAACATGCTTTGGCTAATGGAATTTGAGCTCATGTGACTCACATCTGAACAGAATTTTTAAGTGAGACTGCCTGATTTGTCTCTGCCCCCCTTATATTCCTGCCCTTTACCATAAGATCACTTTATCCTAGAGAAGGAATGTTTTTTCAACTTGAGTCCTGAAGTGGAAGCAAGACAAGCTGAACTTGGGTGTGCTCAGGAGAGCCAGGAAGAGCCACAGCCTACCCACAGCCATCATGTGAAATGAACAAGGGAAAAATGTTTGTTGTTGCAAGCCACTGAAATATTGAGATCATTTGTTGCTGCAGCAAAAACTGACGAATACACCTACTATCTTTGGATACAACAATATATAAATATATAAAATAAAAATTCTGTGCGGAAAAACTAAGCAGAATAAAGTAAATAGTAACAGTTTGGATTTGGAGTTTGCTATTTTATTAAAGTAGTTAGTTGAATGCTTCTCTGGTAGAGTTTCCTCTGATCAGTCCTGACAGAAAGAAGGTCAGGAAGCATGCATGCAACAATAAGAAAAATATTTCAGACAGAGGGGACATCAAGAACAAAACCTCTTCTGGGATGGCAAATATAGAGGGTGAGTGTAGTTTGAATAATTTTCAGGTGTAACTGGCTACCCAGATGTTGATTATCTAGAATATCTGTAAATGTGAAATTGTGTGTGAAATCAGATATGGAAGACATTATAGGATTATAGGATTTTATTTCTGGAAAGATCTTGGAGATCATAATTTAATATCCTCATTTTGTAGAAAAAGAAATTGAAACTCAGAGAAGGAAAGAGATTTGCCTAAATCCACACAAGGAGAAAGTTATCATTTTAGGTTTTCCTACTTAAAACCTAAGAGCATGCATGCATGATAAAAACCCACAGCTTGGCGATTGATCCATCAAGAGATAGAATAGTCGGGGCACCTGGGTGGCTCAGTGGGTTAAGCCGCTGCCTTCGGCTCAGGTCATGATCTCAGGGTCCTGGGATCGAGCCCCACATTGGGTTCTCTACTCAGCAGGGAGCCTGCATCCCCCTCTCTTTCTGCCTGCCTCTCTACTTGTGATCTCTCTCTCTCTCTCTCTCTCTCTGTGTCAAATAAATAAATAAAATAAAAAACCTTTAAAAAAAAAAAAAGAGATAGAATAGTCAAGGGTTGGGGAAAGCAGGTGATGCTCCCTACCATTATCTGCATTGACCAACAACAAACTTCATTCCCAAAGACAAAGCTGTGTCGGACTCGGTTGTCACCACTGACCCAACCATAGTTATTTTCAAGGTAACTGCACTTTTAAATGATTGAACCATCCCTAAATATATTTGATTAGTTAGATTCTCTACTTCTGTCATCAAAATATATTTCTAGAAAATCAGTATATAAACTTATTTCATAAAGGCACTAGCAAACATATTGTCAATTTAAAAAATAATTGTACAATGGACAGGCTTTTAAAATATGATATAAAATTGTAAATCATAAAAGAAGCATTGGGATATTTCATGACAAATTTTAAACTTATGTGTCAAAATAAATTATAATAAAAGTAAAAATGAAGTATAGGAAAAACATTTACAACTCACTTGACAGAAAGAAGCTACTTTTCACATTTAAAAAATTGAAATTAAGGTCAAGAAATAAACAACTCAATAAATTAAAGGGACAAGAGATATGAATAGACATTTCATAGAAAAAGAAATAAAAGTCTAACAGCTGAAAAATGTTCACTTACTCCCAAAATTGAACAAAAAATATTGGGACACAGAAAAATTTTAAAAATTTTAAGTCTCAATGGCAAAACTTCCAATTGTGTGGACTCACTACATGTACTACGCCTTCACACATCACTGGTTGGAGGAGTCAGTAGCAGAATCATTTTGGAGAAACCCTTGGCAATATCCTTAATAACATAAAATATGTGTTCTTGTGGCCCAGTGACTCTACACATAAGAAAATGAACCTGAGGGGTTCCTGGGTTGTTAATCGGTGAAACATTTGACTCTTGATTTCAGCTGAGGTTGTGATCTCAGAGGCATGAGATGGAACCCTGTGCTGGGCTCTCAGGGGTGTGGAGCCTGCATAAGATTCTCTCTCCCTCTCCCTCTGCCCCTTCCCCACCTCTCTTTCTCTTAAAAAAAAAAATGTGCCTGAATATTCATTCTTTAAGGAAATATTTACTGAGTACTTACTATGTACCAGGTTTTGTGCTAAGAGCCAGGGACGGAAGATGAGTAGACGGGTGTGGTAAGATTCATGGTAAGATAAGTGTTCATCATGCAAGGATACTGCCGGCACTTTGCGATGTTGTAACAGAACATACTCTGACTTAGAAATGAGGAAATCTAATTTTAGTTTTAGCATTGTGGCCAAATTAATAAGGTAACCTTGCATGTCACAGTTTTTCTTTGAGTTAAAACAACTGGATTTGATTTTTCTGCATGTGGCTGTCCAATTTTCCCAGCACCATTTATTGAAGAGGCTGTCTTTTTTCCATTGGACATTCTTTCCTGCTTTGTCAAAGATGAGTTGACCATAGAGTTGAGGGTCGATTTCTGGGCTCTCTATTCTGTTCCACTGGTCTATGTGTCTGTTTTTGTGCCAGTACCATGCTGTCTTGATGATGACAGCTTTGTAATAGAGCTTGAAGTCCGGAATTGTGATGCCACCAACTTTGACTTTGTTCTTCAATATTCCTTTGGCTATTCGAGGTCTTTTCTGGTTCCATATAAATTTTAGGATTATTTGTTCCATTTCTTTGAAAAAAATGGATGGTATTTTGATAGGGATTGCATTAAATGTGTAGATTGCTTTAGGTAGCATAGACATTTTCACAATATTTATTCTTCCAATCCAGGAGCATGGAACATTTTTCCATTTTTTTGTGTCTTCCTCAATTTCTTTCATGAGTACTTTATAATTTTCTGTGTATAGATTCTTCGTCTCTTTGGTTAGGTTTATTCCTAGGTATCTTATAGTTTTGGGTACAATTGTAAATGGGATTGACTCCTTAATTTCTCTTTCTTCAGTCTTGTTGTTGGTGTACAGAAATGCAACTGATTTCTGTGCATTGATTTTATATCCTGACACTTTACTGAATTCCTGTACAAGTTCTAGCAGTTTTGGAGTGGAGTCTTTTGGGTTTTCCACATATAGTATCATATCATCTGCGAAGAGTGATAGTTTGACTTCTTCTTTACCAATTTGGATGCCTTTAATTTCTTTTTGTTGTCTGATTGCTGAGGCTAGGACTTCTAGTACTATGTTGAATAGCAGTGGTGATAATGGACATCCCTGCCGTGTTCCTGACCTTAACGGAAAAGCTTTCAGTTTTTCTCCATTGAGAATGATATTTGCGGTGGGTTTTTCATAGATGGCTTTGATAATATTGAGGTATGTGCCCTCTATCCCCACACTTTGAAGAGTTTTGATCAGGAAGGGATGCTGTACTTTGTCAAGGACCACTTCCTTACACCACACACGAAAATAGACTCCAAATGGATGAAGGACCTCAATGTGAGAAAGGAATCCATCAAAATCCTTGAGGAGAATGCAGGCAGCAACCTCTTCGACCTCAGCCGCAGCAACATCTTCCTAGGAACAACGGCAAAGGCAAGGGAAGCAAGGGCGAAAATGAACTATTGGGATTTCATCAAGATCAAAAGCTTTTGCACAGCAAAGGAAACAGTTAACAAAACCAAAAGACAGCTGACAGAATGGGAGAAGATATTTGCAAACGACATATCAGATAAAGGGCTAGTATCCAAAATCTATAAGGAACTTAGCAAACTCAACACCCAAAGAACAAACAATCCAATCAAGAAATGGGCAGAGGACATGAACAGACATTTCTGCAAAGAAGACATCCAGATGGCCAACAGACACATGAAAAAGTGCTCCACGTCACTCGGCATCAGGGAAATACAAATCAAAACCACAATGAGATATCACCTCACACCAGTCAGAATGGCTAAAATTAACAAGTCAGGAAATGACAGATGCTGGCGAGGATGTGGAGAAAGGGGAACCCTCCTCCACTGTTGGTGGGAATGCAACCTGGTGCAACCACTCTGGAAAACAGCATGGAGGTTCCTCAAAATGTTGAAAATAGAACTACCCTATGACCCAGCAATTGCACTACTGGGTATTTACCCTAAAGATACAAACATAGTGATCCGAAGGGGCACGTGTACCCGAATGTTTATAGCAGCAATGTCTACAATAGCCAGACTATGGAAAGAACCTAGATGTCCATCAACAGATGAATGGATCAAGAAGATGTGGTATATATACACAATGGAATACTATGCAGCCATCAAAAGAAATGAAATCTTGCCATTTGCGACGACGTGGATGGAACTAGAGCGTATCATGCTTAGTGAAATAAGTCAATCGGAGAAAGACAACTATCATATGATCTCCCTGATATGAGGACATGGAGAAGCAACATGGGGGGGTAGGGGGATAGGAGAAGAATACATGAAACAAGATGGGATTGGGAGGGAGACAAACCATAAATGACTCTTAATCTCACAAAACAAACTGGGGGTTGCTGGGGGGAGGTGGGATTGGGAGAGGGGGTGCGGGCTATGGACATTGGGGAGGGGAGGCGAACCATAAGAGACTATGGACTCTGAAAAACAACCTGAGGGTTTTGAAGGGTCAGGGGTGGGAGGTTGGGGGAACAGGTGGTGGGTGATGGGGAGGGCACGTTTTGCATGGAGCACTGGGTGTTGTGCAAAAAGAATGAATACTGTTACGCTGAAAAAAAATAAATAAAAAAAAAAAAAAAAAAAAAAAACAACTGGATTTGAATAGATGTTATGTAGGGTCCTGTTGACTCCTGGAATGTTTTGATTTAAAAATCCTCTCTGAAGTTTAAGGCAAAACCCATATTTATGGAACAGGGGAATGGGGTCTTGCTCTAAACCCAGACGGCTCACATTTATGGGGCTCACCGCCTTAAATTGGAGTGCTTTCTTGATGATATTCTTAGAGCATAAATTCTACTCAATGGTAAATAATTTAAAATTTCACCTATAGAGGCGTCTGGGTGGCTCAGTTTCCAGGGTCCTGGGATCGAGCCCTGCATCAGGCTCTCTGGTCGGCAGGGAGCCTGCTTCCCCCTCCCTGCCTGCCTCTCTGCCTACTCGTGATCTCTGTCTGTCAAATAAATAAATAAAATCTTTTTAAAAAAATCACCTATAGTTTAAAAAATATATATGATTGGAGCACAGAAATGACATCTATTCTTGAAGTATGCATTAGAAATTTCCTATTTGCTGTTAAGGCCTGTTTCACTCCCCTTAGCCATTGCCCTAAATGAGTCCAACTCCTCTGTGGTGAGGGTTATGGCTGTGGAAACCTTTTCAGAAGTGTGGGGCTAGTCATATGCTAGCTATTGGCCGCAGAGTCTTATATTGACCTTTTAAGCCTCATTTTTAAAGTTGATTCTGGCTAATTCTGCCCCTGAATTTTAGTTCCTCGGGAAGAGACTTCTAGCATCTGTTCACAGCATAACCTTTATCCCAAACTGTTCCCATCCATGGAACAAAGTATATCTTGCCATTTGGCCAGCAGATGGTCACAGTGCTTTTGAAGCAACGTTTTTCCACATCATTTTGCTCCTCTCATCTTTATAGCCCTGATAGTCTCCTTGTCAGGCAAAGATCCCAGAGTTTCGACCCTTTATAGCAAGGCAGGATCCTGCAAAGTCTGCAGGGCCTCTATACAGGGTTGTTTTTTTTTTAATGCCTATTTAATTTTTCATATCTCTTTTTCTATAATACAAAATTTCCCCTCTGTTTAGTAAGCTACATCCCCAGCGATGAAATTTCTTGATCTTTTAATAAGGATCCATAAACCTTCCCCATATATTAGGATCATTTCTTTTTGACACTGGAATTTTCTTTCTAGTACAGCAAGGAGCTGGTCAAGAAAGTGAAAAGGCAGAACTGCTCTTTCAGGTGACAACTATAAAAATTTACTATAACCTTTGAAGTTTTAAAGGTAAATGCCCAAGCCCAAATTTCTCACAAACTTTCAGAACTCCATAGGCCTTTATTTCAAAACTGCAATTGAAATACAAAAAGAAAGTCAAGCTAGTTGTATTTACCATTAACTAGAATTTTAAGCCCTTCATATTCTAGAACAAAATGCAAAGAGGAAAAAATCATAAAATACAAATGTATAATTTAATAAATTATGGTCAAGGGCCATGAAAGGTCTGATTTTATCCGAATTGCCAGTTAACACTTTAGTCTGCCTTAGTTTCCGTAGATGGTGCTAGAAGTTGAGAGACTCCTGAGTCAGAGACAAAGGACTTTATTACTCGGGCCCAAAGGGCAGCAAGAATCCTATGGATTCCCCTTCCTATGGGGCGAATGTGCAATGACCCAGAGGGATGCTGACCACAGGATGGGTTTGCACCAACACCAAGGAGCTCAAAGCTTAAGAAACCTCAGCCTCAAGCTGCTTACCTGACTTTTGTTCTGAAGAGAAATTTTATCTTTGTTATGCTGGACAGCAAACAAACCTGCCCGCTGGTCCAGAGAGAGACTCTGTCTCCATCTTCCAAAGGCGTTCTCTACATGACTATTTTTGAAGGTAAACTCTGGAGCAAAATCTGCCAGTGCCTCCATTCACAAGACATGTAGAAATGTGAGAGACCCATAGAGAATTGTCTCCAAGATTTTTTACAAGGCAATCACTCAGTTAAGTACTACCCCGGGTGAAGAAATTGAATACGGATGGCACGCTAGCAGCCTCCTGCTTGCTCTAACACAACCCCCTCTCTCCACTAAAAGGAATCCTGACTTTTACAATAACTACTTCTTTGCTTTTTTTTCTAGTACGCTAACTGTAAAAGGAAGACACAGACACAAAAGAACTATGTAAAGGATTTTTACTTGCCAACTTAGGCTCAGCAAATTAAAAAAAAATCATCAGGAAGTTGAGGGAGAAGACTCGGTTTTGCATGGTGGACAGATGTTCACTTCATTTCACTTCACTTGCCCCAAACTTGGGGACCACAGAGTATTGTACAGAATGGTTGGATCAATACGGTGTACACCTGAAACTAATATAACATTTTATGATAATTGTACATCGGTTTAAAAAATAAAGTCAAAAAATGTTAGAAAAAATAAACACAAACAGTTAAAAAAAGGGAAAAACCTGAAGTTACTAAAGTTTCCAAATTTATATTTCGCTTCTTTAGGGTGAAAAACAACAATTTTCTTGTAGGACATGTGTCACCATTTATTTTATTATTTTTTTTAAGATTTATTTATTTATTTGAGAAAGAGAGTGTGAGGAGGGGCAAAGGGAGGGAATCATCAAGCAGACTCCCCGCTAAGTTCAAAGCCCGAGGTGGAGCTCCATTCTATGACCCAGGAGACCCATGAGATCATAACTTGAGTCAAAAGCAAGAGCTGATCAGCCAACTGAGCCACCCAGGAACACTCTGTATCAGCATTTTAAAAGTCAGAGATATTATTTGATTAGAGAGTTAATAACTTACAGAAAATGCCTCACTAGACAGGGTGGACCTTGTTGGTTTTTTGTTTTGTTTAGAGTTTTTGTAGGGGGGGGGAGAGATTAATCACCAGATGTAGGTTTTTTGGTTTTACTTTTTGTTTTCATAATTTTACTTTTCTGGTTTAATTTTTTTCTTATTTTCTTAATTCCAGTATAATTAATATATAGTGTTATATTAGTTTCAGGTATACAACATCATAATTCAACACTTCTTCATGACACCTGGTGCTCATCACAAGTAAACTCCTTCACCCCATCACCTGTTTCAGGCCCCCACCCCGCCCCATCCTGCCCCAAACCTCCCCTCTGGTAACCATTAGTTCGCTCTCTGTAGTTAAGAGTCTCTTTCTTGGGGCGCCTGGGTGGCTCAGTGGTTAAGCCTCTGCCTTCAGCTCGGGTCATGGTCTCAGGGTCCTGGGATCGAGCCCCACATTGGGCTCTCTGCTCGGCAGGGAGCCTGCTTCTCCCTCTCTCTCTGCCTGCCTCTCTGCCTACTTGTGATCTCTCTCTCTCTGTCAAATAAATAAAAATAAATTCTAAAAAAAAAAAAAGTCTCTTTCTTGGTCTGCCTCTCTTTCTCCTTTTTCCCTTTGCTCTTTTGCTTTATTTCTTAAATTCCACGTATGAGTGAGATCCTATCGTATTTGTCTTTCTCTAACTAGGACACAGTGTTTTTTCTTTCCTCGACTCTGGGAGGTTATATGCACATTTTTTTAAAATATTTTATTTATTTGACAGAGAGAAATCACAACTAGGCAGAGAGGCAGGCAGAGAGAGAGAAGGAAGCAGGCTCCCCGTGGAGCAGAGAGCCCGATGCGGGGCTTGATCCCAGGACCCTGGGATCATGACCCAAGCCGAAGGCAGAGGCTTTAACCCACTGAGCCACCCAGGCGCCCCTATATGCACATTTTTAACTTGTAATACAGCTGGGGCTAGGTGTCGCTTTGGGCTTGCAGTCCCTCCTTGTGGTCAGTCTTATCCCTAAGATGTGACTTTGACCAAGTATATTTTGTTTTGTTTTGTTCTTAAGCTGTTTTCTGATTCAGTATCACTTATTTGCTCTTTTATTCATCTGGTCAATTTTATTTACGTAGATACAACAGGAAGTACTAATATACACAGAACTTCTTATTGTGTGGTTTCCAGAACTAGAGCCATGTAATACTAAGGTTTGAGAGTTAACTCCTGTCTGGGGACTTGGTAAAGCCCCTGGGGTCCCAATTTTGATCACTTTCATGTGGCAGTACTTCCGTGACTCAGTTCATTTACTTCAAACGTAGGAGCCCCAAATTTGCAATTCTTCTCTATCCAGGTTCTGCATGGACTGCCCAAATTATAGAGGCATTTTCAAGTTTGTTAATGTCCCTGTGCCAGGACTGATACTGTTTGCTACCTGTAAAACTGAGATTCTTTAAGCAAAGTTGTTGCTGGTCGCAGGTTGGGTTCCTGAAAGGACACTGTGCATACCATTACTACGTCTGAAGTTTATTACTTTTTTTCTCAATAGTAGGATTTGAAACCTAATCAAATGGTGTTTTCTTTTTTTTTTTTTTTTTACTTTATTTATTTATCTGAGCAGAGACAGAGCATGACCAGGGGTGAAGGGCAGAGGGAAAGGGAGAAGGAACCCAATGAGGAACTTGATCCCAGGACTCTGAGATCATGACCCCAGCCGAAGGCTGACGCTTAACCGAGTCACCCAGGTGCCCCTGTAGTTTTTCTTTTTTTTCTTTACCTACTTTTTTTTTCCCATTTTATTTAGTTTTTCTTTTTAAATGACATTTCTGACATAATAATGTTACAATTTTGAAGTTATCTAAATTGTTTGAAACTCTGCAAATAACTACATGATCAGGAAAAGTAAAGGAATTTGGTAAAACAGCTTTAAAAAACATTTAACCATTTTTCTGAATAGAGTTATATACAAGGGAAACCAGCATACATTATTCCTTTTTTATTGAAATATAATTGACACACTACATTATTCTTTGTATAATAATTTTGTCTGATGATTTATCAGCTTAAAAATGTATATTAGGAATTTTTATTGGATTTTTTTTTCTGAATTTTGAGGAGTCTGTTGTAATAAGATAACATTTAGAGAGTATATCATTATAGTTTGTACAAGCCTAGCCTGTTAAATGAAGGGTTACAGATAGAGAGAAAAAAAGGATTTTCTTATATGCCCAATTAAAAAAAAACCAAAATGTTAACTACAATTACATAAGATTCATACATTGCAGGCAATTAATTTTATTCTGCTGATCTGGAGTTGAACAGTCCATTTTCACAAGGTCTTCTGTTTCAAGAATAAAGTGTCCTGGAAATCCTGATGTGAGTCCCCTCACCGCATGAAAAGTTTGCCCTTGAGGTCATGACGCCAGCTTCTCCTAGGAAGCCCGCAGCTATGTGTCCGTTGCCATTGGCCTCAAGCATCCAAAGTACCTGGAAGGGTCATTCACTGAGGCACATTCCATGCTTCCTCCAGAAAGCTCAGTTTCTAATATCAGGCTTGTCTCGGAAGACTTCAGGCAAGTGTGAATGAAATGTGAAGGCACCTCATCATTCACAAGGCTGAGGGGCTCCTGTTCAGTTACTTTAATCACTGTGGTTTTAAGTTATTTCTAGGAATTCAGTCACTAACGATCCTGAAAATAACAACAGAAGGTGGAAAGTGAGGGCACTACAAGTCTCCGGAGTTTTCCAACTCATTCCCAAAAAATGTGCCGAGTACAGGTTTTGGGTATCACCAATTGACAAGAGTATTTTAAACCAAAGGAAAATAATCTTTTAAAAAAATAATAAATTTGTTGGGGCACTTGGGTGGCTCAATCAGTTAAGCAACCAACTCTTGATTTCAGCTCAGGGCATGATCTCAGGGTTGATCCAGCCCTGTGGGGCTCTGCACTGGGCGTGAAGCCTGCTTAAGATCCCTCTCTCGCTCTCCCTCTGCCTCTGCCCATTTCTTTCTCTCTTTCCATTTCTAAAAAAAAATGAAAGAAAAAGAACAAAAATAAGAAATTTGTTGACTGTTATTTTGCCAGCAATTGTGTTTTACTCATCCTACAAACTATTTTGGTGATATAAGGAATTTTAAGCCGAGCAAATGCATGGACCACCAGAATGATTTCTAGTTCTTATTAAGAACATTTTCTGCACTCAGAAATCAACTTCTTATTTTAACAGAATAAAAACTATGTTCTAGCTTTACTCTTTCTATATCCCTCTACACATCATTTTCTAATAAAAATTTCACACATCTTTTCTTCATCTTATAAATAAACTTATCAATGTCTAATCAGATTTGTCAACATTTAAAAATATTTCATTGCTTTTTTTCCAACCTATTTATTTGGAATTATTATAAATGAGGGAAAAGAAAGTTTACTTCCCTTCAAACCTTCTCCAGCTTAATGTTTACTTTTCTACAGTCTTTTGTCACATCTGGCACAACAAGACAATTTTTTACATTAAGATAAAATTATTCTTTTCTTTTCTTGGTACCATTTAAATGTATGTCCCTAAAACACAATAGCTTCATTTTACCAATTTAGAATTTCTATAAATAAATAAATGAATATTTATATTTATAAATTTATATTTATAATATATGTATTTATAAATATATTAATATATACTTATGTTAATATATTTATAAATTTATATATTTAGATTTATATATATTTATAATTATATATCTAAAATTTATAAATTCATATACTTATAAATTAATATATTTGTAATTATATAAATCTATATTTATAAATATGTGAATTTATAAATATAGATTTATATAATTATAAATATATGTATATATTTATATAAATGTTTATATAGTTATATATTATATATTTTTATATATTTATATTTAAATATATTTATTTATAAATATATTAGTATATTTATATACTTTTGTATAGAAATAAATTTAAATAAATATAAGTATTATATATATTTATATATATTCTCTTATCTCTGGCTCCTTTTATCAGCATCATGTTTGTAAGATTCATGCATGTTTTTGTACATCACTGTGGTTCATTTGTTATCATTATACTCATCACATTTATTGTGTGACTGTATCAAAATTCTATCTATTGTTGATGGGATACTTAGGCAGTTTTTAGTTTTAGGCATTTAGGCATAATGCTGCTATTAAACGTTCCTGAAAAAATGTATCTTAGTGCATCTATGCTCAAGTTTGTCCAGGTTATGCACCTAGAAGTAGAATTTCTGGGCCATCACTGAGTACACCTTCCATTTTACCAGGTCAGACTAAAATGTTTCACTAGGTGATTACACCTTTTTAGCTCCTTCCAACATTGTAGCAGTTTCTTTTGCTCCATTCTCTCCCCAACTCAATACAAAAGTTTGTCGGACTTTTAATTTGAATATTAAAAGGCAGTGGCAGTGGTTGGTTATAAC
The DNA here is from genome assembly GCF_922984935.1 of Meles meles. NCBI lineage: Eukaryota > Metazoa > Chordata > Mammalia > Carnivora > Mustelidae > Meles > Meles meles. The sequence goes on along the minus strand of NC_060070.1, from coordinate 44,629,087 downwards.
TTCTGTGTGACGCTTATATCTTCGATCACTCATTTCTCACTAAAAACTCACATTCTTCGTTCCTTCCTACCCAGCATCCTTCTCTCCCATCCTCTAGGGCCACTGCTTGTCCTGATCCTACCTCTAACCCTCTCCACTCTTTCATCTTTCTCCCTGAGCTACTGTTTCTAGAATCTTCTCTTCAGTTGAAACTTATTTTTCTTTCTTTCTTTCTTTCTTTCTTTCTTTTTTTTATTTATTTGAGAACAAGCAGAGCAAGAAAGAGAGCATGAGCAGGGTGAGGGGCAGAGGGTGAGGGACAAGCACAGGGAGCCCAACACATGACTTGATCCCAGGACCCTGAGCTCATACATAACCAGAGCCAAAGGCAGACGCTTAACTGACTGAACCACCCAGGTGCCCCTGAACCTTCTTTTTCAATTGGCTCATTTGTATAACACCGTCTCTTTTCAATCGCTACTATTTATTATACCAGTTATAGGCTTTGTTCTCTTCCTAATTTCAAGAGGCAGGTAAGTAGAGCCCATTTCACCCCAAATGTCCCAGTTTTAGATGAGCCAATTGTGATGTTATCAATCATATTCATTATTGTTTTAAGGGAAATAGTTTCTGCTCCAGCCCCTTAGACTATTGTGGTTTTTTTTTTGATTATGTGACTTGTATGATTCCTCCTCTAGTCATAGTGCACTTAACCAAGTGTGATAGTTGCCTCAATGTCAGTCAACCCATGAATGGTCCAGCAGCCCAACACACAGCTCTGCAAGAAAAGATGAACCAGACCAATTTGATTCTTTTCTTAGAAATTTTAATTGGGGAAAATGTGTTGAGAATGAGAAATAAATCAGTAGAAATAGAATATGAAAGAGAATTTAGAAAAGTTGTGGTGGCCTGTGTACAAACCAGAGATAAGGGGAAACAGAAATTATAAATAAACAGACATTGAAAAAGAAAGAAGAGGTTAAGGGTGCTTGGTGACAGTAGGTGATAAAGAAGTAGACATTAATTATGGAGCCTAGCATGACTTTAATTCCTATGGTCCCAGGAGGCCCTTGGAACTGGTTCCAGTTGCTGTGAGGCCTGGTTGTGATTACGTTCCTGGATGCTTACAAGGAATCTTTCTTGATTTCTGCCCTATCTGTTAAACCTTCTCATTACTTGAGGTAAGTTGAGAGAATTTCTTCTGTATGTTGCAAGCAAAGAACTGATCTAGGAAACTCTAAATTAGTTTTATTTCTTCTGAAGTGGGACCTTTAAGTGATATTTCATTTCCTCTCTGTAGGACCTTGACTTTCAATGGAGGTTGACCTTCAAACACACCTGCACACAGCCCCTCCAGATTTTACTTCACATTTGTCTTTCAGCACACAAAAGTTGTTATGTTCAGTTTGTTAAAGGGGCTGTTGGCTGTTAGGTTTTTACATTTTTATCCATACGGTTTATGAAGAGAAACTGTTTTTACTGAAAACTACCAAGAAGGATGTAGCACTGCATGTTCCCAAATGGGAGTATTTGTGTCTTCACACATCTTGATGAAGGGCACCACTGAAGCCAAAGGCTAAAAATACAACAGCAAAGATAAGACATGGTAAAAATAAAACTTACAACATGTGATCCTGAGGGGATAACAAGGATGTCTGCTTTTAAATTAACATAAACCAGATGCTGAATAATGGTTTTAACAACATTTTTTAAAATATTTCATTTATTTGACAGAGAGAAATCACAACTAGGCAGAGAGGCAGGCAGAGAGAGAGGAGGAAGCAGGCTCCCTGCGGAGCAGAGAGCCCGATGTGGGGCTCGATCCCAGGACCCTGGGATCATGACCTGAGCCGAAGGCAGAGGCTTTAACCCACTGAGCCACCCAGGCGCCCCTGAATAATGGTTTTAATATAAAACTTCACCCTCTCCCTGGTTTTAAAACAAAATAGACAGTGCCTAGGTTGGTTAGTAGGAACTTTCCCAAGTATCTTCATCCTGACTGTGTGTTCTCATTAGTGACCCTGCTGTTATAGATGGATTAGGCCCTGAACTTAAATAGTTCTGGTGGGGGGAGAACTCTTCTAGAAAGATCAGATTGGCCAACAAAATAGACTTACACAGTTGCAGTAGTTACTCTACCCTTGAGAAGCGACCATGGGTTCAGCTACTGAGGAAATAAGGTCATTGAAATGACTTTCTGGGCTCACATAGCTCTACAGGAGCCTAAACTAAAGTCCAGACACTATCTCTTTTCTCCAGGGCCTTGCCCATTTATTCATAAATTTTTCCCAAAAAAACCTAACCAACCTCTGCCAAATCTTGACCTGTTCTGTCAGTTTGTAACCCAGAGCACATAGTCTATAAGATGTGTTATCTCAACAGCAGTGTCCTCCTGTCACCAAGAGTAAATATGACTCTGCATCTTATGGAAGGCAAGTGAGCGTATATGAAAACAGGACAAACAAATCTAGGGAGACACTCAAATCTGGAAGTATGAGAGTCAGGGAAGCATGAATGGGAGCGAGAAATGCCATCCCCGGAGATGAGGGGTGGTACACACAAGATTTGGCCTACTTACTAATTTTTCTTAGGCCTTCTATTGGCTAAAATGAAGTCAGTCTGATTTTCACTATATGCTGATAGAAAAAGAAATAAAAAATAGATGACATAATTATGGAGGCACATGATTTTATAAGATGTGAGTGATGAAATTAGGAAAGCCAAAATAAGATCTAGCTTTGTGTTGCAGGAGATATAAAAGGAAATGAGAAAACATTCTTAATATAGAAGACTAAAAAGAAGATAAAGGAAAATGGTTTATATTCATTGAAAGGAACAGGGTTTTGTCTTAATGCTTTTTTAAAATGTTTACCTTATAAAAAAGTAGGAATTCTGATGACTTGGGAAGATGAACAGAAAGCTTACCTTAAATAAGAAAGAAAAACTTTAATTCTTTCACTGCTAACCAAAGTAAGTTTTTCTAAAACACAAATCTGATAATGTCTCTATTGTCCCCCACTGCTGTTAAGAGACCAAAATCCTTAATCCACATCCAGGGTTTCACCTCACATGGTCCTTCTGCACCTCTTTAGCTTCCTAACTTACATTTCATCAATTTCTTCCCTCCACCAGCACTTACCACCAAGCCATGCTGGTCATCTTGGCTGTTTTTCAATCCACCTAAAACATGTTCCTTCCTGCCGCAGGGCCTTTGTAAGTGCTCTTTCTTTTGTCTTAATACTCCTCCCTCCCCATGAACTCCCACCTTCACCTAGTCAGCTCTTACTCCTTCTTCTTATCTCAGACAACACATCAGTTTCTCAGGAAAGACTGTTCTACTCCTCTTGGCCCCAATCTAAATTGACTTACATTCTTATGGCCCATGTAGGGTTGTTGTTTTTTTTAAAACAAAAATTATGATAGTTGTATAGTTACACATAGTATATGATCATTTGAATGAGTCTACTCTTGTCCCCAAACCAAACCCATAAGCTTTGCCTGGGTAGTGTTCACTTCTCTTTCTGTTCACCAATGTTATCCTGAGTGTCCCTCATAATTTGTTCTGCTACGTATTTGTTCTGTCAATAAATATTTGTTCAGTTAGTATTAAATGTTATGGATTACTTAAAAATAATATAATAAATAAATCTTGAAATCTACATCATTTTCCCCTATAATATTAGGAATGGAGCATAAAGTGAGAATCATTAATCTTTTAACCTACCATCATGTTAGTGATTCCAGAAGAGCAACCCATAAGGATAAGATTGGAGAGATTTGTTCTTTTTTTTTTTTTTTGAGTAGGCTCTATGCCCTGTGTGGAGCCCAACATGAGACTTGAACTCATGACCTTGAGATCAAGACCTGAGCTGAGATCAAGAGTCAGATGCTTAACCAACTGAACTACCCAGGCACCCCTGGAGAGAGAGATTTTTTTTAATGGAGCAACTTCGTAAACACCTTCCTAAACACACTGTAGCAGGGACAAAGGGCAGATTTGCTGGGGTAGGAAACCTCTTCCAGACCTAGAAAAAAATGTGGTAGAAGCCCACCACTGAGAGATTTATTCTTAAAAATCCATATGCAATAATTATTTTGTAGAATTTAATGTGAATGTTAAATAAATTAATAAGTATAATAAGTAAATGCATTACTAAGCATATATAAAATATATAGGCCCATAGTAAAGGCTGAATAAATATATTATTGTTAGGATTATTGTTTTTTAAATCAGCAAAAAATGTAACTGCTTGTATTGTTCCCTAGGTTCTCATATACTGAGAGAGCTGGGACAGAAAGATACTTAGACTTTTTAATAAACCATAAAAAAAGCCATTTTAAAGCCTAAAGAGCAGGACTAGGAGTCAGGAGACTGGTTCTGGTCTAAGGTCTGTCACTAACGCCCTATGAACTGATAAAGATTCTTTTTTTTTTTTTAAAGATTTTATTTATTTATTTGACAGAGAAAGAGAGATCACAAGTAGGCAGAGAGGCAGGCAGAGAGAGAGGGGGAAGCAGGCTCCCTGCTGAGCAGAGAACCTGATGTGGGGCTCGATCCCAGGACCCTGAGATCATGACCTGAGCTGAAGGCAGAGGTTTAACCCACTGAGCCACCCAGGTGCCCCAACTGATAAAGATTCTTAGCTTCACCAAACTTTAGTTAGTCTTCTGAACCTTCTCCTATGCCCCTCTGTGCATTTTTTTGTAAATTCCAGTTTAAGCAAGAACCCTGCTAATTCAGTTGAGCAAGAATGCCCCATGCCTGTTACTTGATCACCTGAGATATTTGATAGTAACCCCTCACTCCCCACCCTTGGTCTCTGATCACCCTGGCCTACCTTCAGCAGGAATTGTATTAGTTTGGCTTGACTAGAATTTGCCCCAGTATTGATGTAGTCTCTTAGTACATTTCCATCCACTGACTGCCCTGCTCCTTGGCTTAAATCCCCACTTATCTCTGTTGTATTTGGAATGGAGCCCCATTTCTATACTGGGTCTCTTTTCCCTTATTAAAATAGTTCTGAATAAATTTTACCACTTCTTTTATGTCCATCTCCGGTTTTATTTGACAGTGCACGTGGCAAAGACCTTTTACCCACCTGAATCCTAGTCCCTTTGGGCCTATCTTCATCATTTGAAGCTGTGTGGTCTTCCCAAGTAACTCATTCATTCTAAGATGGACTTTCTTCACTTAGAAAGTTTTGATCATTTCGTATTATGCATTTTTTTGTCATTTCCATATACTACCTACCATTAATAACATACCTACAACCATTAACAACAATTTTTCTTTATTGTTTTTTTAAAAAATTAAATAAATCTGTGTTAAAAAGGAAATTTTACATTTTTGTCATAAATGGAAAACTAGTATACTAAATAGTCACCAAAAATGACAGTAACTATAAAATTTATTATAATAACTATTAAACAGTATAATCAATTTTATCTTCGTACTAATGCCTAGAAATGTTCTGAGTCTAAGGTCTGACTTTTTTTTTTTTTTTAATATCCCATTTATTTGACAGAGAGAAATCACAACTAGGCAGAGAGGCAGGCAGAGAGAGAGGAGGAAGCAGGCTCCCTGCGGAGCAGAGAGCCTGATGTGGGGCTCGATCCCAGGACCCTGGGATCATGACCCGAGCCGAAGGCAGAGGCTTTAACCCACTGAGCCACCCAGGCGCCCCTGACTTTTTTTTTTTTTATTAAAATAGAGATATATTCCAAGGTTTTACAGACATAGCACCAAACTGAAATATTCTCCTTACATGAAGAGAACCAGAAATAAGACATCCCTTTCACAGGTAATATAGTGATTTTTAATGCCGCGTCAGGGAACATCCTAAAGTTAGCCCAAGATCATCGGTAGGATATGGACACATTTCACATTTTGAAGAACATAGATCTAAAAATTAGAGGTTAAGGTAAAAATATCTAACCCCATGGAGTGTTTCAGAATAAAATAAGATGCTGTATTTGAAACCACTTTGTAAATTTTGAAATTCTATATACTCATTACATATCAAAAAATGAGTAACATTTATGTTTCCATCTTGCTTTTCATGTTGAAAGGGACAGAGACAGAGTTGGGTAATCTTGAGAGATGTAAATTTATTCTTAGTGGAATAATAGTTGCATTTTAGCTCTATCTGCTCTGGTACCTCCTCTTTCTTTCTGCACCTATATGCGTATGTGTGCTTGAACATGCATGCACACGCGGGTGTGTTATGTGTGTGTGTGTGTGTATATGTGTGTGTTGCAAGTCTACTGCAATCTTAATTTCATCTTCAATCTCCATTAATCATCCAGATTTGATTAGCAGGTTGGTTAAGCACCATCTAATATGAAATGTCCCTACAGGACAGTTTTGCCTCCGTCCTGGCTTCCTGGGTTATCCCAACCCAGTTAGGATAGCTGCATTAGTTTTCAACAAATTACATGCTTCTTTTTTTCAAAAGAGCATTAAACAGGGGAGTTACCACCCCATATAGTGAGGGTGTGGGTCCTTTACAGAATAATCAGCAAGAGGGCTTTCTAAGTTAATATTCACAATGTCCTTGTTATATAAACCATCAGAAATCTGAGTGCAGGTGGCGCCTGGGTGGCTCAGTGGGTTAAAGCCTCTGCCTTCGGCTCAGGCCATGATCCTAGGGTCCCGAGATCAAGCCCCGCATCGGGCTCTCTGCTCACCAGGGAGACTGCTTCCCTTCCTCTCTCTCTGCCTACCTCTCTGCCTACTTGTGAGCTCTGTCTGTCAAATAAATAAATAAAATCTTTAAAAAAAAAAAAAAAGAAAAAAGAAATCTGAGTGCAAAATAATGGTGTGAGGCCCAGCAGTAGCAGAAGCACCAATGAAAATGAGCAAATGAGATGCTGAGGATCTGCACTTACATTGCAAAGGCAGGATTATCAGGCTTGGTTGCTCCCTCCAGTTCCTGCTCTCCCTCCCTGCAAGCTTGTCTCCCACTTCCAGTTTACATGCATGCACACACACTCAGACACACACAGAGACACACACATGCATGCACACCCACATTTGTATTATTGAAGAGGCTACATTTTTATTCCAAAGCAAATTCCAAAGTGTTTGTCCCCAAAGACACATTTAAGCTGTTATTCAGTGGCTCATCCCTCACTAAGATAGACTGTCTTCTTGTCTCTGGCATTGACAGCTGAGATATCTAAAATAACAGGTATCGTTGCTGATCTCAGACAACAGATAGGATCTAGGCTCACAAAAATGCTAAACATACTCAGCCACATTCATTCAAGATATTGTTCACTCTGAGGATCTTGCCACTTAGAGTTTTCTTCTCAATTTACAGGAAGGCAGATGGAGGTAAAGGGGATAAAAAACCACTTCTTTGGTGAAAGAAATTTTAAGAAGTCTGAAAGTAGGAGGAAATGAAATGTCTTTGGAGATGGAAAAAAAAAGGGGCACACAAAGCCTACGGTTTTTAAAAAGGACAAAGACTGCTATGGGCCTCTATAGGCAAAAGAGAAGTCAGGGAAATAGAGTACAACACCGACTTGAGTGAAATGAGCAAGACCTCCTTCTCTATCCAGGATATCTCTCTGAAAATCAGTTAAGGGGATTCCTTACAGGTGTGGTTCAACAGCTTTAATATGTATGAGAATGACCTGGAGGGCTTTTTCAAATACAGTCTATGCTCTTTCCACTAAACTACTTTGTTGGGAGAAAATATAATGAATCTTAGCTGTGAACACCAAGGAGAGCTCAATGTGGGGCTCAATCCCAGACCCTGGGACCATGACCTGAGGCAAAGGCAGACGCTCAATCAACTAAGTCACTGATGTTCCCCGACCATATGCTTTTTAAAACGACTTTCCTTCTGTAGACATTTATGTTGTACTTTATCTTTCCTTAAGAAATAGTGTTGGAAAAAAATACTGTTGGAGGAAGTTCTGATAATGTTATAGTGGTACAGGGATATGGTAGATGATCCTACCTGATTCTTACCCCCAACCACCTGAGGACTCTGCACAATAAACAGTAGCTGGTGAATTGTGCGGGAAGATAAACCTTGGAGAAGTGATCTTGTTTACTTTCTCCTTTCTCCAGTGGTTTTGTTCTAAGCATAGACCTCAGTCCTGAAGAGGCTACTGAAAATCTGATAGAAACTCTGTTATCTCACCAGCTGCCAGAGTAAGCTTGGAAAGGGTGAAGAGTGAAGCAGAGATCTCAGAAGGACTGAAGCTGAAGAATCCTGAATTTAGTGTAAGAACCCACACAAGGCTCAGGCTAGAGCCTGAGACCACACATGTATAGGACCAACCAAGCCAGCTTAGTAAAGACTTAAGAAACTGAATTGAGATTTGAGCCCCTACACAAACCCCAGCCTTATAATTAAACCACACATGAGTGAGAGAGACCCAAACCAGCATAAGCAAAGGCTTTAAGAACTGAGCTGGCATATGACGTATTGCCCAGAGAGGGCAAGACAGAACTTAGAGTCTGAACTGAACCATGCGAATTGCCTACTTGAAAGAGGAGTATTAACTTTCACCAGGTAATTACAACAATACATAGATTCTACACAACTAATATTCAAAATGTGGAAGATACAGTTCAAAATCACATAATATGCAAAGAACCAGGACAATTGGGTTAATTCTCAAGGGACAATATAATCATCATATGCTAATCCTTACATGACCCAGATGTTGGAATTAACAGATAAAATTTGAAATCACCTATTATAATAATGCTCCATGAGGTAAAAGAAAGAACATACTTGAAATGAATGAAAATATATCTCAGCTAAGTAATAGAAACCAGAAAAAATAGAAATTTTAGAACAAAAATATATAATTTTCCAAACAAAAGACTCACTGGCTTGACTCTATAGTAGATAGAGATAATAGTGAAAATGGAAGTGAGGCTGAATACAGTTCAATAGAAATTATTCAATTTGAAGAACAGAGAGAAAAGAAGATTAAAATAAAAAATAACAGTCTCAAAACTTGTGGAAAAATTCAAAAGATTAAATATACATGTAGCTGAAGTCCTGGAAGGAAAGGAGAAAAAGATTGAAAGAGGAAAAAAAATATATATGTGTGTGAAGAAATAATGTCTGAAAACTTCCCACATTTGAAAACTTCCCAAATACATAAATTTACAAGTTTGAGAAGCTAGTGAATACTAGACAAAATAAATTCAAAGAAAATCTTTCTTGTATACATCATAACCAAACTGAAGAAATCCAAAGCTGAGAAAGTCTTGGGGGCAGGGCTAGAGAAAAAATTACACGTGGCATGCAAGAGAATATGATCCATATGGTCATGGAATTCTCATCAGAAACCGCAGATACTAAAAAACAATTTACATAGATTTACATAACAATTTACACAACAAAACATAGCCAATTTAAAATGCTTAAAGGAATAAAACCTGTAATCCAGAATTGAACATTCAGTACCTGTATTTCAAGAATGAAGGTAAAATAAAGACTTTTCAGATGAATCAAAACTAGAAGTATTTGTTGCGAACTTAACTAGCTGGTTTACAAGAAATGCTAAAAAACTTTCTTTAGCTGAAGAGAAATGATACCAGGAGGGAAGAAACTCGGATCTTCAAAAATGAAGGAAGATCATTATATATGGTAATTATATAAACAATTTTAAGATCTTTAAAAATATGTATGACTGTTTAAAGCAAAAGTTGTAAATCTGGGGGAGTTCTACATATACACAGATGTAATAAATATGGAAATTATTAAAAAATGGAAATGGTTAAGGACATATATGACTGAAAATTTTTGAAGATCTTAATCAAGTGGTAGAACACTGACTCTAATTATTTCAGAAAATGATACATGTGTTGTAATATGTGGAGCAACCTCTAAGATAATAGAAATATAGCCAATGAACCGACCAAAAAATTGAGAGGGCATATTAAGATTTTCAAAAAATCCAAAAAAGGCCATAAAGAGCGAACAAAGGAACAAAAATCAGAGGATACAAATAGAAAACTAATAATGAAAAGGTAGGTTATGAATGCAGTCATCATTAAAGGTTAATGCTCTAAACAGTCAAAGAGCAGATTTTGAACGGACAGATTTTTAAAAATCAAAACCAACTATACACCCAAAAGGGACCCACTTCAATATAAAAACACAGGGAGTTGAAAGTAAGTCGATAAAAAAAGACATGCTGTGCAAACAGCAAGCATAAGAATGGATGGCTTTTTTAATATCAGATAAAATAGACCGTAAGAAACAGATTTATTAGGGACACAGAGAAATATTTTGTAATGATTATGGTGACAATAAAACTTTTAAAAGTGTGTGAACCTAGTGAAAGAGCCCCTAGTGAAAATACAGGAAGAAAAAAATTAAATATTAAAGGGAAAAATAGATAATCCCCAAATCATTGCATAAGACTCAAATACCTCCTTTTATAATTGATAGAAAGTCAGACCAAAAATATTTAATAGAGACATAAATCTGAACACTATTCACCACCTCGACCTAATTGGCATTTATAGTGTGCCATATCCAACAACCAAAGAGCAAACACTTTTTTCAACTGCAAATTCTACAATCACCAAGCTAGACCTCAGTCTAGGCCAGAAAACATGTATCAATAAATTTTTAAATATTGAACTATTTATGGTGGAAGAACACACTCTGTTACTTCAATTAAAATAAAAACATCAAGTTAGAGGGGCACCTGGGAGGCTCAGTGGGTTTAAAGCCTCTGCCTTCAGCTCAGGTCATGATCCCGGGGTCCTCGGATGGAGCCCCACATTGGGCTCTCTGCTCTGCAGGAAGCTTGCCTCCCCCTCTCTCCCTGCCTGCCTCTCTGCCTACTTGTGATCTCTGTCTGTCAAATAAATAAAAATAAAATCTTTTAAAAAAATCAAGTTAGAAATAGTAGAGAATGGCATCTACCTGGTAAATCAATAACAATACAATATCCAGGAAAAATCCAAATATCTGTAAATAAAACAACACATTTCTAAATAATTCATGGGTGAGAGACAAAAAAAATCATCCAAAAAATTGGAAAATATTTTGAACTAAATGATATTAAAAATACAACATATCAACATGGTGGGATCCAACCAAAGCAGTGCTTTCAGAGGAATTTGTAGTTTGAAGTGGCTACATTATGAAGGACAAAATCTAAAACCAATGACCCAGCACTCCACATTAAGCAGCTAGAAAAAGAAGAGCAAAGTAGACCTGAAGCAATTAAAAGAAGGGAACAGTGAAGATAAAAGAAGAAAATAAAGATAAAACAGACAATGCAGAAAATTAGCAAGGCCAAAAAGTAGTTCTTGGAGAAAACTTTTTTAAATTGAAAAATCCCTGGCTAAATTTCCTAGAAATCCTACCAAAAATTCCTAGAAAAAATGACAGCACTACTCACTAATATCTGAAATGAAAATGAGGCACACCTCTAATCTCATAAACATTAAATAGATAATAAGAGGATACTAAGAACAACTTTATTCCACAAATTCAACAACTTAGATGAAATAGAAAAAACTATTTTAAAAGTATGTCTAGTTAAAATTGACAGAAGAGAACACCTGAATAACCTTATATCCATTAAAAATTGAATTCATTATGAAAACTTATTAAGAGGTTCAGGCCCAGATGTTTTCACTGGTGGATTGTATCAAACATTCAAGGAAGAATTCACAACCGTCTTTCACAAGTACTTTCAGAAATGGTAAGAAATCATGAACAACTCATTTTAGGAGACAAGCTTCACTCTAATCCCAAGGGGGACTCTAATACCCCCTTGACTGATTACAAAACAGACTGCAAGCCATTAAATCTCAGGAATATAAATATGTTCTTTTAAAAATACTATCAAATCAAATCCAACAATGTATAAAAAGAAGAATACCTCATGATCAAATAGGGATTTTATCCCAGAAATGTAAGATTTGTTTAGCATGTGGAAATCAATCAGTGTAAGTCACTTTATTAACAGAAGCAATAAAAATCATATGGTTTTCTCTGTAGTTGCAGAAAAAATATTTGCCAAGTTTTCAATACTTATTCATATTTATAAGTTTAATAATTATCAGCAAATGAGGAGTAATAGAGAAAAACTTCAAGAGGAAGGAAAATCTACAAAAACCTACAGTTGCCGTCATACTTAATGGTAATAAACAGGATCCCCTCAGAAAAATTAAGCCCTGCTACAAATTAGCTCTTTTCCCCAAGTTAAGCAACACATGGTAAAATGATGTACCATGAAGGAAAAAAAAAATGACTCAGGATCTGAAAATCTTTGAGTACTTCAACAATAATCTGATAGAGAAAGAAAGAGAGAAAGGAAGGGAGGCAGGAAGAAAAGCAAACAAGCAACTGATACACCTCTTTCTACCCATTCCAGTTTTGCTGGTCTCAGGTATTTTGGGTCACACAAATGTGTATGTTGGAATTTATGGTTTTTCTCTCTTTTCAATTGTCACTAAATATCCAGTCTGTGCATTGTGTTTTGGTTTTGTTCCATGTTTCTCTGTACAACTTTCTAATGGAGAAGGGAGGAGTCATAACTAGGGGATCATCGTGACCCAAAGGAAGATGATCCTGAAAACCATAAGCATGAGCGAACAACAGAGCTACATTTTGCTTTGTAAATCATTTCCTTTGGGGTCGGCTTCTGCTCCTGCTTCCAGTGGAAGTTATGACTTCCCTCCCCTCGGGTGCCTGGGTGGCTGATTTGGTTAAGCATCCAACTCTGCTTCTCTCCCTCTACTCCTCCCCACACCCTCTAAAAAAAAAAGAAACAAAAAGACTCTCCCTCCTCTCACATGTCTTTATGGGGACCCCCCTTTTACTAGGATCATTTAATTAAAAAAAGAAAATGTTTTTTGACAATAAATATAATGACATAATAAAAAGTAACATTCACCTTATAACATACAGTTTTAAGGGAATTGAGCCACTGAGGGTGGCTCAGTGGGTTGAGCGCCCGACTCTATTTCAGCTCATGTTCTTAGGTCTATTTCAGGTCATGATCTCAGGGTCATGAGATTGAGCCCCATGTTGGGCTCTGGACTCCTCATGGAGCCTGTTTAAGACTCTGCCCCTCCCCACCCTGCTCACGTGCACATCTCTGAATAAAAGAAATTTTTTTATTTTAATTATTTATTATTATTTATTAATATTATTATTGTTATTTATAATAATTATTTATTATTTAATAATAAAAAGTTGAACCCACCACTTTCAGCAGCTGATTTTAAAGTGTATGCTTGATATTAAAAGCAGGATGCCATTTACTGTAGTCAGAGTCAGAGAATTAATTTTCTGGGTTGTGTTTACTCAGGGCATTACCACTTTCCTTAGCAAGTCTTTGAACTGCAGGAACCGGTGCAGTCTTCTACAAGGTATTTTGAAGGTGATGTCATATTATTTGCCATAATAAAAGCCTAAGTTTTATGGTCTTAAGGAATACATGAAATATTTTGTATTAACTTTTATATTATTGTCATCTTAGTTGTTTGATGCTAAGCAGATACAGAAAAGAAGGGACTGAATTGCATGAGGCAGCAAAAGGACATTAGAAGTTAGGTAGACTCTAGTAGAACATATGATTTTTGCACCCAAGGAAAGAAGAAAGCATTTTTACAGTGTTGTGGGCTGGTTGTATCTTCCTGAAGTCACTATGGAGGGATTTGGAAGAACATGTTAGGTCTGGCACACTGACAAGAAAATCAACCAGAGGGTATTTACAATTAAGTAGTGAAAAGTAATGGTAGTCTTTGTTTTTAGAGATTACAGCCAAACTTCTGCTTAATGTAATATTCTGGGATCTAAGTATTCTGGATGCTTCAAAATAAACCTGAAAGAAAAGAAGTCATCTCCATTTTTACATAGCTTGTGATTAGATTCAATTCCGATCAGTAGGCTGGTAGATACAGCAAAACAACCACAGTATAGAATAACGACTGACTTCCCCCGTGTGACAAGACCAACCTATGCTCCACTGAAACCTAGTTTATTTATAATAGTATCATGTCAGTCCCATACCTTCAAGTTGTCTCTGAGTGTGACTTCAGTTTTTGATAGATGATCCTTGATAACGTGTTTCTATAAAATTGTCTGCTTGGAGATGAGTATAAAATGTGAACAGACTATGAGAAAGCAAAATCATTCATTCAGAGTCTGCATTGTATTATACCAAGCCTTTGCACGAGCACTGGTTATACCAACAGTCCCTGCTCTTAGATTCCCCTAACTTACCTACACATTTTTGAGTGGACTTAGCTTCCCCAGCCCAACCTTCTTTTCTCCTCTGAGACAATCTGACTATGTTGGTTCCTGGGAGAAAACATCAAGATGAATGTCACCTGTTTTTTCTCTAAAATGATGGAGAAAATTTCCCTTCAATGGCTTGTGTACAAAGACCTCTGGTTTGTACAGGGAGACTTTCATTTCTTTATAGGAACTACAGAAAAAAGGATGAACAGAGGAAAAAAAAATCTTAGGAGGAATATTTTTTTACCCCATCCCATTTCTCCACCAGTATAAGTAGCAAAGAACCTTAGAAACTTCAAAAAGACTGTATGGCTGTTGCAAAACAAGAATAGGAGGGGGACCATTTCAGATGGAAGGAGTGCTTCTTTAGTATATGAAAATACCAAAGAAGGGGTGCCTGGGTGGCTCAGTCAGTTAAGCGTTTGCCTTTGGCTTGGGTAATGACCTGGGGTCCTGGGATCAAGCCTGGCATCAAGCTCCCTGATCAGCAGGGAGTCTGCTTCTCCCTCTCCTTTCTGTCTCCCCCCTTTCTGTCAAATAAGTAAATAAAATTAAAAAAGAAAAAAAAAGAAAATACCAAAGAAGAGTGGTCCATAAGACAACTACTGCAAAATGAGATAAAAATGAATACAGAGGGGGTACCTGGGTGCTCAGTTGGTTAAGCATCTCACTCTTAATTTTGGCTCAAGTCATGATTTCAGGGTCATGAAATCAAGCCCTGCATCCTGCTCCACATTCAGAAGGATATCTGAGATTCTCTCACTCCCTCTCCCCCTCCAAACAAACAAACAAGCAAAATTTTTAAACAAATTCCTCCGCCCAGATCCCTGTCTTACAGGATTATCCCTAAGATCCTGTCAGGAAGAATCACAATTTCTATAGTAAAGGGGTGGGATGCATATCTTAACTCAGATCTTTTATTTTTTTTATTTCCATTTTTTAAATTTGAGTATAGGTGATCCACAATGCTACATTAGTTTTAGGTGTACAACTTAGTGATTTGACAAGTTTATACATTATGCTACGTTCACAAGTATAGCCACCATCTGTCCCATTACATCATTATTACAATATCACTGACTGTTTTCCTTATGCTCTGCTTTTCATGCAGTGACTTACTCATTCCATAACTGCAGGCCTGTATCTCCCTCACCCCATCACTCATTTTGCCCATTCCCCCTACACCTCTTCCTCGGGCAACCATCAGTTTGTTCTTTCTATGTATAGGTCTGATTCTGCTTTTTGTGAAAAAAAAAAAAAAAAATTTAAAGAGGAAAAATAAAAAGACAAGATGAATTTTAAAATGTGGAAAAAAAAAAAAAGACAACCAGACACCCATTATATGTGTCCAGACCCTGCTCCTGTCTAAGCTTTTAAGGTGGATTGGGAATGTAAACCATGAGGTTCTCCATTCCCTCTGACCTGGTGAGATTTTCCACAGCTCTTTGACCACTGGGCCGAGTTCTAATGTTGTCTCTTTTTGTGCTAGCTGCTCTCATAAACCACAGCTTTCTTCCTGTGCCCAAGGACAGAGGGCTCTGTTCTTGGTTCCTCAGTACTGTCCTTCCCCACTGCCATTCGCAGCAGTGGGTGTGGGGTTCCCTTTGTCACCATTACTCTTTTGCTGTTCTCTTATCACTCTCTCTAATTTTGGTTGTTCAGTCACTGTTCAGTCAACCTTCAGCCCTTCTTGAGAAAGAATTGTTCTATTAATAGGTGTAATCTAGTGTGTTCTGTGGAGCAGGTGAAGTTCAGAGCCTTCCTATGTTGCCAACTTGAGCTGGAACTAAACTCAGATGTTTAAAACCCAATAGTATTTGTCCAGAAGTGCTGGCCTCCTAGCCTCTCCCACCTCTCACGTTCCTTTGCATTGATCGCCCAATCCAGTGGCTTTTTTGATTCAGTTCTTTGTCTTTCTTGTTTGGATTAGTTTCTCCTCCTCTGGCAGCAACTCTTCCACTGTGGTTTTTGTTTCCTGGGAAATGACTCCCAAGTAGAAAGGGAAATTTCTTGGTTTCAGTGCTTTGCTTTGTAAAGAAAGCCTCTGTAAAGCCAGCCTGTCTTTAACTTGGCCTCTGAATTTTGTCTGGACAACCCTTAGTATCATCCCCTAGAAAAAAATTCTTGTCAACCCTTCATTAAGCTAAGCAGCCACTTATTCATCCAACCAGTGCATGCTTCTGGTTATGCTTCTAGGATCTTGGAGGTTTTTTTTTGTTTTGTTGCATTGTGTTTTGTTTTCACAGATTCCCAAATCCTGTCCTACACTATCTGCTTTCTGCTCCCTGATTAGGCCACAATGCTTTTGTCCTTCTTTCTTTACCCCTCCTTGCCCATAAGTTAATAACTGATGCTAAAGATCTAGAGCTAAGAAAATCTTCACTCTTAGTCTCAGAGAAGATGGAGTGGGAGGATGAGAAGGAAACTGTTTTTAGAATCCAAAATTAGAGCTCCACTGAACATGTCTTCCTATGGAAACATTATTATAGATACAAATCACATATATTCTGGAGCCGGTAGCTATTCATGGGCCATCATGAGACATCAAATCAGCAAATAAAACATTATTTCAATTGGAAATATAGTCCATGATCCCAAAAACTGACTTAGGTAAATAATCTAGTCATAATTGGAGACATCAGAAAATATATGAAAATAGTTTTTTTAACATATTAGTTCTTACATTAATCTATATTCATCATTAAAAAGTTCAGTTAACCCAATTCTGTTTGTCTAAAAACAAAAATGTGATTGAAGTCTTGTCTCATTAAAAATAAGAACAGCATTATGCATGTAATACCTATTTAATAATATTTCTATCATTTATTCATTGTAAAAGCTATTTAGGTTGTATATATCCTTCCAAGGAGTTCTCATTGCATAAGCACATGCGTGTTCTTTTTTTTTTTTTAAAGATTTTATTTATTTATTTGACAGACAGAGATCACAAGCAGGCAGAGAGAGAGGAGAAAGCAGGCTTCCCGTGGAGCAGAGAGCCCGATGTGGGGCTTGATCCCAGGACCCTGGGATCATGACCTGAGCTGAAGGCAGAGGCTTTAACCCACTGAGCCACCCAGGTGCCCCCCGCACATGCATGTTCTTAATTTCTGGCTTAATTTTTAAGTATACTTAATTCTCTAATCAATAAGTTTTCTCAAATCATCATAAGAATCTGAACAAATAGTTAAGTTCAAACAGAGACAATGTTCTAAAATAGCTCTACACCAGTTTTGTTTTTCAAAGTTTTTGTATCTTTTTAAAATGGAATGAGAACAATACTGAATCACGCATATGTAAGAAACAACTTGTAGTGTTAGGATTATCATAAACTATCGTATTTTTATTGAATCAAATATTAGATAATAAATTGGAAGAAAAACTATATTCATAATATAATAGTCTCTGGGAAAATCAGCACCATGGACATCTGTTGTTTTTACCTGCCTACTATTCTTCTCTCTTTTTTTGACAAAAGCATCTTCTTTTCCTTTGGGGCACCATGCCTCCATCTGGTCCTCAGTTGCTACTATCATAGTGTTCTATCCATACCCTCTGACACAAAAGTGGTCAGCTGGCCCTGGCTGGCCAGAGTATCCACGCCTCTCTTTACAGCCACCCAAACCGGATGAAAGCATGCTTCCATAATTTTGCTTATTGGTGCTAGAGAAGAGAGCTTTCTTTCCGTAGGATCTTGAGCCATAAAAACAGTAAAAGCCACAGATGTTTCACTTTCCTTCCAAGCCACACAAAAAAAAAAATCTGTAGTAGAAAAGGTGAGGTCAACACCCAGAGAAACAGAAGTAAAGAAAAAGTGGGGGGAAAGGAAATGGCACAGATGACACTGATCTCCTGAGTCCAGCTGGGCCTGAATCCATGCCCACCTAAGACTTCCTAACAATTTGGACTAATAAACTCCCCTTTATTTCCCTCTTAATCTTATATAGCCACATGAGTCTTAATACACCAAGATACAGAGGAAGGAAGTGAGACTTCTTTTCACTTCAGGGTCTTCTCCATTTGCATGCATGCTCATCTGAATTAATTTTCCTCAGCCAGCACCTCACAAGACCTGTTGGGCCTCCTCCTTGTTCAAAAGTCAATGGCCAAAGGGCCTCCAAACAGAACAGGGGAGCAAGTGGGCACTTCCCTCTGTCACTTTCCCTCTTTGATCCTGGGCAAGTTGCCTGTTTTTCTAAGTCCCCACTTCCTGATGTTGAAATAAACCTTGTAGTAGTACCCAGTTCATAGGTATCCTGTGAGAATTAAATAAGATACTTTATGTAAAGCATAAGATACATAACACATATTCAATCACTCTTAGCTATTATCGTATAAACAGATATGATATAAGACAATGTGTTAGATGCTGTGATTGGAGTGTTGGCCAAGACACTGGAGCTACACAGAGAAGCCCGTCCTGCACTCTACCTCTTTGTGTTGCTCCATAATGTTGTTCCAAATGTGAGAAGTTTCATGGGAACAGTTGACAGCCCAGTCCAGATAATTTTGCCTTGAGTGAGGTACAGGCCTGTGATGGGAAAGCTTTGAGCCAGTGAGCAATTCAAATTCTTACTAATAAAGCCATTAACAGAGTAATGATGAAGGAGTTAGATGTTCTTGAGTGTTAGTTAAAAGCATCAAAAGTTGATAGGGGAGGCGAACCATAAGAGACTATGGACTCTGAAAAACAACCTGAGGGTTTTGAAGGGTCAGGGGTGGGAGGTTGGGGGAACAGGTGGTGGGTAATGGGGAGGGCACGTTTTGCATGGAGCACTGGGTGTTGTGCAAAAAGAATGAATACTGTTACGCTGAAAAAATAAATAAAATGAAAAAAAAAAGTTGATAGATTTGAATTCCACCTGTGCCATTGTAACAATAAAATTTTGGACAATTTACAAAAGGTCTTTTAGCCTCACTTTCTGGATTTATGAATAGGGATAATAGTAATGATCTTAAGTCATTGTGAAGCTAAGTAAGACAATATATGTGAAATGCTTAGCAGAAACCCTGTCCATGACAGCTTGTTCATGGTGCATGAGGGAATTATGGTGTCTTAGAGTCACTAATTGGATCACAGAGGGTAAAACATTATTAGCAAGGCATTTTTGAGTCAGGAGGCTGAATCAGAGGAGGCAGTCTGGGAAACAGGATAGATTCAGAGGCATAGTGTATTACCTGAGGTTTTTCAGTCCCAGGTGTCTAGAGAAGTCCTTGACTATAGGGTCCAGAGAAATTGTGAAAGACTTTGAAATGGGAACAAATGAATCAGTGTGTATCTTGTAGCTCATTCATCCATGTCTTCCTTGCCTTTCATTGTCTTTGATCAATTTTACATCTTTATAAGTTGTAGAAAATTGATAATATAAACAAGGAAAATGATAATATAAACAAGGAAAATTGATAATATAAACAAGGTGAAATGCAATTTATTATTTCATTGACTCATTTTGCATGGATGTAAACTGGTTTCAAAATTTCTTATTCCCTTTATATGCATATTTTTTTTTGTTTTTGTTTTTGTTTTTTTTTTAGTGGCTTATTTTGCTTTAATATCCCACAGTATTTGTGTGGGACTATGTTGCAAAAACAAGGCAGACATCTGTAGACAAGTATGTCTCACTCTGAGGAAAGAATTGATTGGAGAGAAGGCACCAGAAATTGGATTTTGCTGGGACACATGTAAACAGTGAATGGGGGAGGAATTCACCAAAGAAAAACAGGCTTGCACTGTCATTTCACTGGGACAACATAAGCGTGAGAAATGGTCTCACTGGCTCCCACTCAGCCTCCATCCCATATTGTAGTGAACAGAAGCAGGTGCTCGGGAGACAAACACCTGCACAGCAGCAGGGCTTAAGGGCACAACACGGAGTGACGTTAGTAAAAGCCCCTAGGTCCTCTTGCCCACATGGCATCTCAGCTGGCACTGTCACACTAATGGGCCAGTCATCAACAACTGATTAGTGGAAAAACCGAATCCTAAGAAGCCTGGGTGGATACATTTTGTTTGTCCATGCTCTTCAATCAGATGACTTGGAGGGTCCTGGGGCAGAGGGACGTACCACAACTGGCCTGTCTTCTTAGGTGATAACGGTGGGCGCAGTGCGTCCTGTCCTCTCCTGGAGTTGGGACACCTTCAGAGCAATGGAAATAAGGGGGGCCAACATGACCTGAGGGTCCTGGTAGATCTTGGCAATGTCTTTCTCGTAGCTGTCGATGTACAGCCGAATCGTGGCCCCTGCACTCCCCGTGCCACTCAGCCGAAAGATGATGCGAGAACCGTCTGCAAAAATGAGCCGCAGGCCCTGATTCCTTGAAACGCTTCCATCCACTGGATCACTGTATTCAAAGTTATCAATTCACCTTTGAACTGACTGTAACATCTTACTGGTTCCCACATTAATTAATAAGTTGAATAAAATGTTTGACATTGTATGCGTTCATTTTATGTTTATATGAGAGTCATGATTTTATCTTCTTTTTTCTAAGACTTATCCTTTAAAAGGGGTTCTCCCTACTGCATGGGGGAACCTCTGACATTATTCTAATTTTGCAGTTGATCTCATGGCTACTGAATAGTCCTTTTAAAGGTAAAGGGACATTACTGGTTTCTGCCCTCACTGCCTTCTTGGAAGCATTTTTGCCAGAGACGTCTTGGAAGCTTCAGAAGGGAAACTCAGTTATCAGGGATCTGTATCTTAGTCCCCTAATTCTGCCTCTTTGCTGTTGACACTCCCTGAGGGAAGGCCCTGTTCATGAAAGCCCACATTGGTCTCCACGGTAATTCTTGAAAATACCCAACTTGCCCTTGATTAAGGCTACAGCTAAACCACTTTTGATTAAACAATTTTTCAGTTTGCTACTGTAATCCACCGCCAGTAATTTCAAATAATAAGATGCACTCTTACCCAAAATTCTTCCCTTTGATAGTTAATAAATAAATCTTAGATGTGAACACAAAGATCATGCTGCACATTAAGGTTTTCAAAGAGTGAAATGTGGACTCTAAAACAATTGCAGTTAGGAAGAGAAAACAGGTGAGGTTGAACAAAAACTTTTTAAAAGTAAATAAAAACAATAAAAAGAAGCAGTTTCATATGGTTTTTATATGACAGTGTACACATTTCACAAGCAGTATCATATTAATAATAAAAATACTGGTGCGGTCACATGTCAAATCCATAAGCTGGATTTGAAGACTCCTCAAACCTGATCCCCATGCAGTATCATCTACTATCTGGCTTGAGGTATGTTGCTCTCCCACAGAAAAGTCCCCAGAGAAGGCTGCTTCATGCAGGAGAAGCATTGATTCACTGGCACTCAGTCCTTGGCTCTCCTTTTCCAACAGGCAAACAAAAACAGACAAAATACCAAAAAAAAAAAAAAAAACAAAAAAACATTTAATGAGTATTGGTGCTGGTATATCCTTAACCTACCTGGTAGCAGGATTTTTGTTTTTTTAAACTCCATGTTGTGCTCAAACTAAGATGAATGATGCTAAATTTAACCAGAACAGCCAGTCATGGTCATGTAAGCCAGAACTGAGCTGAGGGAAAGCCAATGAATATTTCCAACTTTCATAGCCTCTCGAACTTCTGTGATTGTCCTAACTGCCATGTTTGTTCTTGGTGGCTCCCAGTAGATTAGGATATGCCAAGACCTGTCAGTGTCTCAGAGTTGTGAGAAATGCTCCATCACTTCAAGCTCTGAGAGGACTACTCATTGCTTGCTCCTTGAGCAATCCAATGCAGATTATTGGAAGCCTGACTGGTAGGCAACAAGAGCTGGGGAAGTTGGTACATTAGATATACCATCTATAACCCCTAACAGGAAGAAAGCAGGAGTTGAGTGTTTTGCCTATTCACTCTTGCTGAGCCAAGGGAATAGTTGCTAGGAGTGCTTGTGTGTTCAGAGAAAACCCCTTCTTTGTTTTGTGTGGTCTTGGAGGACTCATGAATGTAGAGCCCCATCAGCTACCAGAGCTAGGTGATTTGAGAGCTAGTCTCTAGAGGTGGTAGCCATAACAGTTGGTATGCTGGATGTGTAGACAAGCTCCTTCTAGGCAGGAGCTAAAGACTTGGTTTCACTATTGGAATGAGTTGGAGGGAGAGAGCAGGGGACATGGCCACCAGCTCTTTTAGGTTCCTGAGAGAATCTCAATCATCCCCCATATGTAGGCTGATTAGAAGCTGGACCCTCAGGCAGCAGCTGGGAAAGTATTCAGTCAAATCCCTTCCAGGGAAAAATTGGAAGATGGCATTTTTGCCTGCTGCCTTTGCACTGAGCCCAAGGGAAATAGACCTGGAATGTGCTTGTGTGCCAGTTTTACTGCTTCTTTCTTTGCTGTGGTCTTGTGCAACTCGTGAATTCAAACCCTATTAACTCCCAGGGCTGAATGATTTGAGGTTCATCCCTCAAGTGGCAGCTTTAAAAGTTGGGGTGTGTGAGGTGCCTGGGTGGCTCAGTGGGTTAAAGCCTCTGCCTTCGGCTCAGGTCATGGTCTCAGGGTCCTGGGATTGAGTCTTGCATGAGGCTCTCTGCTCAGAAGGGAGCCTGCTTCCCCCTCTCTCTCTGCCTGCCTCTCTGCCTACTTGTGATCTCTGTCTGTGAAATAAATAAATAAAATCTTAAAAATAAAAAAGTTGGGGTGTGAGATGTGTGGTCCAAACCCTCTCAATCAAATATAATGGCTCATTATGGGTCCCAATGAACAATATCCTGAGCTAAATATTGGTTGTAGGGTCAATTGTCAATAGAAATATTGGACTGCTTTGCAGAGGAACATTAAATACTTCCCTGGCCACATCATCCCTGGGGCTGAGATGAAGAGTCACAGCACTTGAGAGAGGTGGCATCTGGGACCAGAGTGACCCTGGGAGTGAAGAATGAAGAGGAAATGATAAAACTCATAAATGGTGAATGAAGGCGGAACAACCAGAAAGGTCTGAGGAAACTTTTGATTTCACCATAACTCCAGCCACTCAAGACTCCTCCCAGACTCACCCTAAGGTACATTATGACTAATGATGAGGGTAGAAGACAATCTCTAGCAGTAATGGGTAAAGAGATGAGAAGAGCACAAGAAAAGGAAAGCCCATTTGGCAAAACTACAGGAAAAGAGTTTCAAGCAGGACTTAAAAAATCTTTCCTACATAATAAATGTATACCAATAGTGAGATCTAAAGACAATTTTAACTTTTTATTATATACTATTTTGAATTATCCATTAGTGTCTTTTAAATAGTAAAAAGCTGATTGCAAAATTCAATAAAGGGAATTTTTTTAAATCTAAATTCACCAAATACCATTATTTATATAGATTTGGCCTTTTATATTGTCTAACATAATTTAATAGACAATTTAGTTGTTATTTAAAAATACTACTACATGAGAAAAAAATTGTAATAAAATTACTTCTTTTTAAACTCAGCCTACAATACAACTCTGACTTCTAGTTGATCTTTGCAAAGGATCCAACTGTTGACATCGCACTGTCTTGAAAGAAGAGGAAATACAAAAGGTTTTAAATTGTGGACCTTTAGCAGTGGTCAGGGCAGTCACTCTGAGCAAAGACAGAGTGTTACATCTGTGGATTCCTGATCACAACTGTGTTTATGATCAAGAATTAACGTGATAAGGGAAATGGTTTTGGGTCAGTCACGCATTTGAAAGTTCTATTGAGATATCTTATTAAAAAGGAAAAGGAGTTTATTTTTAACACTTATTTTGTCAGATTTTGTAGTTCTTTTGATGGGAGGCATTTAGTGAAAAGTGTATTTTTCAATGACCTGTGACAAATGAAATGTAATAACTTCTCTCTCAAGTTGTGAATTTAAGGCAAACTTATGAGCATTTTCATAACCTAGGAATTTGGGATATAGGAACTGGTTTTTAAAAATAACAGTAACTCTCTCTATTATTATGGTAACCTCAAATCTTACATCTAGATTATGGAAAGTCAATTTTTTTCAAACTATAAATTGAATCCTCTCCCCTCATGTTCCCATTCAATTTAACAAAACATAGTAATACCAAAGGGTTAATTTCCTTAAATATCTTTTATGAAGAAATATTATAGAAGAATCTTAAATCAAAAGCATCTTCTTTATCCATTCATCTGTTGATGGACATCTAGGTTCTTTCCATAGTTTGGCTATTGTAGACATTGCTGCTATAAACATTCGGGTGCATGTGCCCCTTCGGATCAGTATGTTTGTATCTTTAGGGTAAATACCCAGTAGTGCAATTGCTGGGTCATAGGGTAGTTCTATTTTCAACATTTTGAGGAACCTCCATGCTGTTTTCCAGAGTGGTTGCACCAGCTTGCATTCCCACCAACAGTGGAGGAGGGTTCCCCTTTCTCCACATCCTCTCCAGCATCTGTCATTTCCTGACTTGTTAATTTTAGCCATTCTGACTGGTGTGAGGTGATATCTCATTGTGGTTTTGGTATATATACACAATGGAATACTATGCAGCCATCAAAAGAAATGAAATCTTGCCATTTGCGATGACGTGGATGGAACTAGAGCGTATCATGCTTAGTGAAATAAGTCAATCGGAGAAAGACAACTATCATATGATCTCCCTGATATGAGGACATGGAGAAGTAACATGGGGGGGTAGGGGGATAGGAGAAGAATAAATGAAACAAGATGGGATTGGGAGGGAGACAAACCATAAATGACTCTTAATCTCACAAAACAAACTGGGGGTTGCTGGAGGGAGGTGGGATTGGGAGAGGGGGAGCGGGCTATGGACATTGGGGAGGGGAGGCGAACCATAAGAGACTATGGACTCTGAAAAACAACCTGAGGGTTTTGAAGGGTCAGGGGTGGGAGGTTGGGGCAACCTGAGGGTTTTGAAGGGTCAGGGGTGGGAGGTTGGGGGAACAGGTGGTGGGTAATGGGGAGGGCACGTTTTGCATGGAGCACTGGGTGTTGTGCCAAAAGAATGAATACTGTTACGCTGAAAAAATAAATAAAATGGAAAAAAAAAGAGAAAATTCTTAAATAAAGTTATACTGAAGAGGGAGAAATAAAAAAAAAAAGCATATTAATAAAAAGGGGGAAAAAAAAAGCATCTTCTTTTCTAGATGGCTAGGTTTTTTTTTGTTGTTGTTTTTGTTTTTGTTTTCTGAGATAGAAGACACTGGAATGATAAAATACTTTTTTAAAAACATTCAATAAATCAACTTTGTGAAGAAAAATATTCTCTTGCCCAACCTTTATATTTTCATATGGCAAAATTAAGGTTCAGAAACAGAAACTAGCTTTTTCTCTGGGCTTCTGAACAAGCATTTCTTGCATTATATTATGCCTCCCATGGAATTATTGCTCAACTGTGTTTTGAATTATAGCTTTTTGAGTTGTAGCACTCTTATTACAGCATGGCTAAATGGATCATGAGAAGAAATCTTTGTCACTTGGTCTATTTGCATAGAAGTGATAATAAACGTTCAAAAAATAAAAGTGAGGGGCACCTGGGTGGCTCAGTGGGTTAAAGCCTCTGCCTTCGGCTCAGGTCATGATCCCAGGGTCCTGGGATCGAGCCCCGCATTGGGCTCTCTGCCCAACGGGGAGCCTGCTACCTCCTCCTCTCTCTCTGACTGCCTCTCTGAGTATTTGTGATCTCTCTGTCTCTGTCAAATGAATAAATAAGATCTTTTTTAAAAAAATAAAAGTGATTACTAAAAGAGAATAGCTCTAGAAGCAAAAACCTTGGACAGATCCTAGGGTAACACTTAAATTAAGGGGCAGAAAAGAACAATGAACCTGTGGATGAGATGGAAAATGTCTTCAGAGTTTAGGAAGAAAATCAGTGACATTTTGGGGGTTAGAAGTCATTGGAAGCTATAGGGATGGTCAAGAAGAAGAAATAAGAAAAATGAGTATAAAGAAGTTTGGAGAGAAGAGAAGGAAAAATAAGGAGAGGGTAAAGAGGAGACCCAAGAGTAGCTAAAGGAGTAGTGTTAAGAAAACATTTAAAAATACAAAGGACTTACTTATCTATGTATAAAAAACAGATGGCAACCATTTCTTCCAGATTGGCCAATTTGTTGGCGTAGAGTTGCTCATAGTATGTTCTTATAATTGTCTGTATTTCTTTGGTGTTAGTTGTGATCTCTCCTCTTTCATTCATGATTTTATTGATTTGGGTCCTTTCTCTTTTCTTTTTGATGAGTCTGGCCAGGGGTTTATCAATCTTATTGATTCTTTCAAAGAACCAGCTCCTAGTTCCATTGATTTTTTCTATTGTTTTTTTGGTTTCTATTTCGTTGATTTCTGCTCTGATCTTTATGATTTCTCTTCTCCTGCTGGGTTTAGGGTTTCTTTCTTGTTCTTTCTCCAGCTCCTTTACGCGTAGGGTTAGGTTGTGTACTTGAGACCTTTCTTGTTTCTTGAGAAAGGCTTGTACCGCTATATATTTTCCTCTCAGGACTGCCTTTGCTGTGTCCCACAGATTTTGAACTGTTGTGTTTTCATTATCATTTGTTTCCATGAATTTTTTCAATTCTTCTTTAATTTCCTGGTTGACCCATTCATTCTTTAGAAGGATGCTGTTTAGTCTCCATGTATTTGGGTTCTTTCCAGCTTTCGTCTTGTGATTGAGTTCTAGCTTCAGAGCATTGTGGTCTGAAAATATGCAGGGAATAATCCTAATCTTTTGATACCGGTTGAGACCTGATTTGTGACCCAGGATGTGATCTATTCTGGAGAAGGTTCCATGTGCACTAGAGAAGAATGTGTATTCTGTTGCTTTGGGATGAAATGTTCTGAATATATCTGTGATGTCCATCTGGTCCAGTGTGTCATTTAAGGCCTTTATTTCCTTGTTGATCTTTTGCTTGGATGATCTGTCCATTTCCATGAGGGGAGTGTTAAAGTCCCCTACTATTATTGTATTATTATTGATGTGTTTCTTTGATTTTATTAATTGGTTGATATAGTTGGCTGCTCCCACGTTAGGGGCATAGATATTTAAAATTGTTAGATCTTCTTGTTGGACAGACCCTTTGAGTAGGATATAGTGTCCTTCCTCATCTCTTATTATAGTCTTTGGCTTAAAATCTAATTGATCTGATATAAGGATTGCCACCCCAGCTTTCTTCTGATGCCCATTAGCATGGTAAATTGTTTTCCACCCCCTCACTTTAAATCTGGAGGTGTCTTCGCGTCCAAAATGAGTTTCTTGTAGGCAACATACTGATGGATTTTGTTTTTTTATCCATTCTGATACCCTGTGTCTTTTGATTGGGGCATTTAGCCCATTAACATTCAGGGTAACTATTGAGAGATATGAATTTAGTGCCATCATTAGCCTGTAAGGTGACTGTTACTGTATATTGTCTCTGTACCTTTCTGATCTACTACTTTTAGGCTCTCTCTTTGCTTAGAGGACCCCTTTCAATATTTCCTGGAGAGCTGGTTTGGTGTTTGCAAATTCTTTCAGTTTTTGTTTGTCCTGGAAGCTTTTGATCTCTCCTTCTATTTTCAATGATAGCCTAGCTGGATAGAGTATTCTTGGCTGCATGTTTTTCTCGTTGAGTGCTCTGAATATATCATGCCAGCTCTTTCTGGCCTGCCAGGTCTCTGTGGATAAGTCTGCCGCCAATCTAATATTTTTACCATTGTATGTTACTGATTTCTTTTCTCGGGCTGCTTTCAGGATTTTCTCTTTGTCACTAAGACTTGTAAATTTTACTATTAGGTGACGGGGTGTGGACCTATTCTTGTTGACTTTGAGGGGGGTTCTCTGCATCTCCTGGATTTTAATGCTTGTTCCCTTTGCCATATTAGGGAAATTCTCTCCAATGATTCTCTCCAATAGACCCTCTGCTCCCCTCTCTGTTTCTTCTTCTTCTGGAATCCCAATTATTCTAATGTTGTTTCGTCTTATGGTGTCACTTATCTCTCGAATTCTCCCCTCATGGTCCAGTAGCTGTTTGTCCCTCTTTTGCTCGGCTTCCTTATTCTCTGTCATTTGGTCTTCTATATCACTAATTCTTTCTTCTGCCTCATTTATCCTAGCAGTGAGAGCCTCCATTTTTGATTGCACCTCATTAATAGCTTTTTTGATTTCAACTTGGTTAGACTTTAGTTCTTTAATTTCTCCAGAAAGGGCTTTAATATCTCCAGAGAGGGTTTCTCTAATATCTTCCATGCCTTTTTCGAGCCCGGCTAGAATGTAGAGACATATAAACTACCACAACTGAACCAGGAAGAAATAGAAAACATGAACAGGCCCATAACCAGTAAGGAGATTGAAACAGTCATCAAAAATCTCCAAACAAACAAAAGCCCAGGGCCAGACGGCTTCCCAGGGGAATTCTACCAAACATTTAAAGAAGAACTCATTCCTATTCTCCTGAAACTGTTCCAAAAAATAGAAATGGAAGGAAAACTTCCAAACTCATTCTATGAGGCCAGCATCACCTTGATCCCAAAACCAGACAAGGATCCCACCAAAAAAGAGAACTACAGACCAATATCCTTGATGAACACAGACGCAAAAATTCTCGCCAAAATACTAGCCAATAGGATTCAACAGTACATTAAAAGGATTATTCACCACGATCAAGTGGGATTTATTCCAGGGCTGCAGGGTTGGTTCAACATCCGCAAATCAATCAATGTGATAGAACACATTAATAAAAGAAAGAACAAGAACCATATGATACTCTCAATAGATGCTGAAAAAGCATTTGACAAAGTACAGCATCCCTTCCTGATCAAAACTCTTCAAAGTGTAGGGATAGAGGGCACATACCTCAATATTATCAAAGCCATCTATGAAAAACCCACCGCAAATATCATTCTCAATGGAGAAAAACGGAAAGCTTTTCCGTTAAGGTCAGGAACACGGCAGGGATGTCCATTATCACCACTGCTATTCAACATAGTACTAGAAGTCCTAGCCTCAGCAATCAGACAACAAAAAGAAATTAAAGGCATCCAAATTGGTAAAGAAGAAGTCAAACTATCACTCTTCGCAGATGATATGATACTATATGTGGAAAACCCAAAAGACTCCACTCCAAAACTGCTAGAACTTGTACAGGAATTCAGTAAAGTGTCAGGATATAAAATCAATGCACAGAAATCAGTTGCATTTCTGTACACCAACAACAAGACTGAAGAAAGAGAAATTAAGGAGTCAATCCCATTCACAATTGTACCCAAAACTATAAGATACCTAGGAATAAACCTAACCAAAGAGACTAAGAATCTATACACAGAAAATTATAAAGTACTCATGAAAGAAATTGAGGAAGACACAAAAAAATGGAAAAATGTTCCATGCTCCTGGATTGGAAGAATAAATATTGTGAAAATGTCTATGCTACCTAAAGCAATCTACACATTTAATGCAATCCCTATCAAAATACCATCCATTTTTTTCAAAGAAATGGAACAAATAATCCTAAAATTTATATGGAACCAGAAAAGACCTCGAATAGCCAAAGGAATATTGAAGAACAAAGCCAAAGTTGGTGGCATCACAATTCCGGACTTCAAGCTCTATTACAAAGCTGTCATCATCAAGACAGCATGGTACTGGCACAAAAACAGACACATAGACCAGTGGAACAGAATAGAGAGCCCAGAAATCGACCCTCAACTCTATGGTCAACTCATCTTCGACAAAGCAGGAAAGAATGTCCAATGGAAAAAAGACAGCCTCTTGAATAAATGGTGCTGGGAAAATTGGACAGCCACATGCAGAAAAATGAAATTGGACCACTTCCTTACACCACACACGAAAATAGACTCCAAATGGATGAAGGACCTCAATGTGAGAAAGGAATCCATCAAAATCCTTGAGGAGAACGCAGGCAGCAACCTCTTCGACCTCAGCCGCAGCAACATCTTCCTAGGAACAACGGCAAAGGCAAGGGAAGCAAGGGCGAAAATGAACTATTGGGATTTCATCAAGATCAAAAGCTTTTGCACATCAAAGGAAACAGTTAACAAAACCAAAAGACAGCTGACAGAATGGGAGAAGATATTTGCAAACGACATATCAGATAAAGGGCTAGTATCCAAAATCTATAAGGAACTTAGCAAACTCAACACCCAAAGAACAAACAATCCAATCAAGAAATGGGCAGAGGACATGAACAGACATTTCTGCAAAGAAGACATCCAGATGGCCAACAGACACATGAAAAAGTGCTCCACGTCACTCGGCATCAGGGAAATACAAATCAAAACCACAATGAGATATCACCTCACACCAGTCAGAATGGCTAAAATTAACAAGTCAGGAAATGACAGATGCTGGCGAGGATGTGGAGAAAGGGGAACCCTCCTCCACTGTTGGTGGGAATGCAAGCTGGTGCAACCACTCTGGAAAACAGCATGGAGGTTCCTCAAAATGTTGAAAATAGAACTACCCTATGACCCAGCAATTGCACTACTGGGTATTTACCCTAAAGATACAAACGTGCTGATCCGAAGGGGCACATGCACCCGAATGTTTATAGCAGCAATGTCTACAATAGCCAGACTATGGAAAGAACCTAGATGTCCATCAACAGATGAATGGATCAAGAAGATGTGGTATATATACACAATGGAATACTATGCAGCCATCAAAAGAAATGAAATCTTGCCATTTGCGACGACGTGGATGGAACTAGAGCGTATCATGCTTAGTGAAATAAGTCAATCGGAGAAAGACAACTATCATATGATCTCCCTGATATGAGGACATGGAGAAGCAACATGGGGGGGTAGGGGGATAGGAGAAGAATAAATGAAACAAGATGGGATTGGGAGGGAGACAAACCATAAATGACTCTTAATCTCACAAAACAAACTGGGGGTTGCTGGGGGGAGGTGGGATTGGGAGAGGGGGAGCGGGCTATGGACATTGGGGAGGGGAGGCGAACCATAAGAGACAATGGACTCTGAAAAACAACCTGAGGGTTTTGAAGGGTCAGGGGTGGGAGGTTGGGGGAACAGGTGGTGGGTGATGGGGAGGGCACGTTTTGCATGGAGCACTGGGTGTTGTGCAAAAAGAATGAATACTGTTACGCTGAAAAAATTAATAAAAAGGAAAAAAAAAAAAACAGATGGCAAATATAAAATCACAAGAGAAAAAGGAGATTATTGATGAAATGAGGTCCTAGAGAAGGAAGGAGGAAATGAAACTGAAGGTCTAAAAGTGGGATGGCCGCTTCTCTGGGACAGAAGCTCTCACTAAAAAGCTGGGGTCTCAATAAATTACGAGACAAGGACACCTGTCAAGAGGAGAAGATAACAGGGGTGGCAAACATTTGAAACAATCTTCACCAGGTTTGTTTTTTTTTGTTGTTTTGTTTTTTTTAAACATTTTTTTTAAGATTTTATTTATTTATTTGACAGACAGAGATCACAAGTAGACAGAGGCAGGCAGAGAGAGAGAGAGGAGGAAGCAGGCTCCCTGCTGAGCAGAGAGCCGGATGCGGGGCTCAATCCCAGGACCCTGGGATCATGACCTGAGCCGAAGGCAGAGGCTTTAACCCACTGAGCCACCCAGGCGCCCTTCACCAGGTTTTTGAGAGCAGTTGCTCCTGCTTAATCTGGACATCTCGAAGTGAGAGTCCCACATATGTGGTAGTAGGCTTGAGAGAGAGAAAGGAGGGAGTGAGGAGATCTGATGTTTGCAGAGATAAAGCCAAGGACATGAGAAATAGTCCACTTTCCAGCACTTTATACACGCATTTTTTGGAATCAGGATGTCTAGAATGTGACTTTGCCACAAGTATGATGCTCTCAGGACCCCTAAGAAAACAGCGCCCCCTTGTTGCTCTCATGGACATCCATGGCAGTGCAGTGAAAGAAGTGAATACAGGCAGGTAGAAAAATAAGGAGAAACTCCAATCCCAATTCTGTCCCTCCCTACTTTGGTGCTTTCATGTCTACATAAAACAGGGTTTTCCACTCAGAACATGCCTATGGAGGTGGAAGGGTAACTCTTGAAGATCAGTGTGCATAAGAATTAGGAATTACCAAACCAATAAACATTTTCTGGATTTAGATTTTTTAAAAAAATGAAAGTCCATCATAGAACCAATCATAGAGTCCTTTGAAAGTGTAGACCCGCTTGGTCCAAATTTAATGAGATCCTCAAAGCATTATCTGAAGAAAAAAGAGATGACCTGCTTTATAAAGATCCTGAATGTTGGAGGAGCTTGTGCCAAGATAGAGTTTGAAGACTATTCTAAAACTTGAATTTAAAATTCAGTCTTTATACCAGCTGTGTTAAGTATAAGTCCTGGGGTAGCACCAGCCTACAGTTGTAACCATTCTTTATGGAACACAACCTCACAGCTGGGGAGTATTTTATTTGTGTCAACTGAAACATTTTAGCCCCATCTGATTTTCACCTACTGAAAAAAAGTATGGCTGAGGGGTTTTGTTTTAGCTGGCCTCCTTGGCAATAACAAATGTAAATTCTGACTTTCTTTTATACTAAAGGGAGGATTTTAGATCAGAATGAAAGATTTCAACTCGACTGCGCTCTTACTCTGAGACATACCTGAGGTCCTCACCACTTTTGGATGTTTTGAGAGAACTAGAAACATGTTATGGGGATATAGAAACATTAAAAGCTTTGGAGCATTGAGTCTTTGGGGGGGGGAAGGCACATGAGAAGTCTTTGTTTCTTCTGAACACCTTAAGTTTTTTTACAGCTCAAGTTTTTTGTTTGTTTGTTTTATTCCAGAAAATTATTTCACATCACCTCTGGAATTTTCTTTCATATAGGCTCTTACATATGAACACAATGTGGCCCAGGCTGCTGAGCTTCTCACTCTTAGCTCTTACCCTTTTGCTTCCAGGACTTCTCATTATTCCTGCCACACAGATAGCTAACTGCCCACCAACAATTTGTTCACTGCTTCCACATTGTAAAGTGGTTTCTGGGAAACACCTGTTCAACCAAGAATTAGGTTTCCCAGATGCCTTTGTTTCTAGATGGAGAAACGTGACTAGTTCTCACCTCTGGAATATGAGGGCAAGTATTGTACACAATTTATCCTAAGACAAGTTAAGTTGTAATGCCAGATAAGTAGGTGTGTTTTCCCATCCTGTTTTCTCATCCTTCAGCTGGATGCAGAATGTTATGAGGCTTAGGTGCTAGTAGAGGCACAAGATGAGAGAAGGCTGGGTCACTGAATTACCATGTGGTTTGGAGCCAACCAGCCAACAGGAAACCAATAAGTCCATATTGGGCATTTACATGGGCATTATGGTGTGAGGTCATTAAGTCTTTGGAATTTATGTGCTACAACAGCTAGCTAGTATTGTCTTATCTGATGTACAATAGACACCCATTCTTCAGAATTGGGTATCAGCCAGTAACTCTTCATCAGATTCCAAGAACAGGTACTTTTCTGACTTGCAAGATTTTTTCTATTCTCTGCAGATATCCTCATAGTAGCTATTCACAGACAACCATTTATTAAGTCACACCAAAAAAAGATTAAATGAAATTTTTGCTTAATAGAATTATATATTGCCTATAGAGATGATCCGTTTCTAAACTCTCATAACCTTCTGGACATGAACAAAATGTACACTAGAGGCTCAGTAATGGGGATAGTGAGCATATATGAAAGAGCTGTGAACAGGGCAGCTGGGGTTAGGGAATGAGCCTAAGAGGTCTGGACTGGGCAGGGCTCACAGCATTCTCTATTGTGGTATCCAAGGGTTGCGATAACCAACTGGTGCTGTCTCCAAGGATCTGATCTGACCATTGGAATAGAGAAGTCAAAACCTCCATGTAATGGATACTTTAACCTGATGTTGAGGAAACACAGACCTAGCCACACATGACCATGGATGTCAGGATGGACCGAGATGTCCAGGAGAACTAGGGTCCAGTCAATAATGAGAGCAGTTTTGCCAGTCCTATACCATACCATTCCCCACTTGCTGCCACTATTTCTAACTCCTCTCCCATGTTGTCCCTGGATAGTAGGACTGGGCTTCTGCTCAGTACCTTGCAATCCAGTTTTGTCCATTTATGACATGGAGAACTTTTCTTACTGTTTTCTTATCTTTTAATTTAGAGACAAAAAATTTAGATCAATAATCCCTTCTATATTTTCACAAATTTTTCAAATATGTCACTCCCTGATCTTCAACTGTTTTCTTTATTCCTTCTACTTTGTGTTATGTCCTTTCTGCCCCCAGTATTACAGCTTCACCACCACTGTCATTTGGTGTGAGGTTTTCCCCCCATCACAATGATCTAGCAAACAGAAAAAGAAAAAAATAGAAGAAAGAAAAGAGTAAATAGGTTGTCCAAGTAGAGCCACCCCTTATTCCTTCCCATAAAGGAAAATACTGATTTTGGAACCTTCTTCTCTTTTATTTAAAAGGTTCTTGGTGGAGAAAAAGATGGATAAAATTGCCAAGAGAATGGAACATTATAGAAGGAAGAGAGGAGAGGAGAAGGGCATCAGTAAGTAATAAAGCTATAACAAGGTCTTCATCCACTGCAGTGGGAAATGTGCAGTCCTGCTTGATTGTTTGCTTCCTTCCTTCCTTCCTTCTACAAACACTGACTGAGTCCTAACCATATGCCAGTCACTGTGATTCCACATCCAGATCTGTTAGCCCTTTTCTCACAGTCCCAACAGTAGCCAGATTAGCGTTCTCCAAAGTCTTTAGAAAAGTTAAGTCCATTTTTGGGGAAGAAAAAAAAAAGGAAGTCTGGTGTTAGATAACCTTCAATATGGACAGCTCCCCCGACTATCACAGGGAGTACATGCTGTCTGTCTCACAGTCCCTGAGGCTGTAGAAATGAGAGAGAGGCACCCACCTTTATGCTAGAAGACAGTGATGTGTTTTTACTCAGTGCTACATGATAGATCAGTGAGACAGTGAACACACTGTTTATAAACTGATTTTTATCCCCTCTCTGTCGTTACTGCATTTACACAGTTTTAAAGAAAAGGCAGGCTGAGTGTACACAAAATCAGTGGTTTCCCTCCTTAATGGGAATAGCAGTCATGTAGCCTAAAGGGAGATTCAGTGGAAGTTGAAATGTAAAATATCACAGTTGCCTTCTGCTTAGAACTTGAATCTGTAGATGGCATGTTTAAGAGAATAGTCCTGCCTTTCTTGTGCTTGCCTCAGCTCCTACTCTCACAGGACTGAATTTGGGGATCTGTGTATAAGGGATGTGCCATAAAAATAATTCACAAGCAGCTTTTCTAATATGTCTGCAGACTTCAGCTTACCTTTGGATATTTTCTGACCTTTTTGGCTCTGCCTTTTCTCCAGTACCATTGACATTATTAGGTCCTAGTCTCCCAGGCTCTTCTGGAGGCCACTTTCCCTCTGTCTTTCCTGCAAATCTTGCTGCTCTCTAGGTTTCTGTCTTGCCTTTCCCTCCCTCTCCTCAGAGGGCCTCATTTATTCCTACAGTTTTAGTTTTATTCTTTATGTCGATGGCGCTAAAGCTCTAGTTCAGCACAGCTTTCTTTCCTGAACTCCAGACACATTCATCCAAACTCACATTTGATCAGACCCAAAGGCCCATTAAAACCATATGTCAGAAACTGAGCCTATCATCTTTCCATTCCGTAACCCCAGACCTGCTCTTCTCAAAGTGTTTAATTCGACAAATGGCAGCACATCCACCCAGGTGTTCAAACAGGGAGTCATCTCAAGTCTTCCTTGTCCTTCACAGCCCATATTTAGTCAATCATATGATCTCTCAGCCCCATCTCCTGACCAAAGAGCTGTCCCCTAGCGTATTTCCTCTACTCCCATGGCCACTGCCTCTGGAAGGCCCTGCCATCCTCCTGGCTTACCTCCATAGTTTCCTAACTGCTCTTCCTGTGCCACTTTCACCTGCAAAGATACCAGGGTGACCTTCCAGTAGCACAAACCAAGCCATGTCAGTCCCCTTTGGTGCCTCCTGCTGAATTACAATGACCCAGGATTTGTTTTAATCAGGAATGGTGAGGTCAACAGATCTGGAGACAACTGCTATTGAAAAGACAGTTTGTTGTTCAATTCCGAAGAGGAGGGATCATGCCATACCATGTAGGGCACACAGGAAGCACTGGGCTTGGTCAGGAGCTGGAAGAAGGTGAGAGGAAAGCATAGGACAGAGCCTTTACTGGGGTTTCACAGGAAAGAATGAGCAAGAAAACGTTGGTACACTAAGTAAAATTCTGGCCAGTTTGACTAATTTGGCAGACTCTGAGCTATAGGGCTGGGTCTCTAGTTGTCTGGTACCTGGCCCTAGAGTGATTCAGGGCAGAAAGAACATTGACTTGGTATCTGAGACTGTGATAAAAGAGTTTGTTGGGATATTGTTGGTTGGTTTACATATCAAAATTATGCTTGTTGTTTGCTATCTCTAGGAGTTCGCTAACCCTAGGATGGGCAGTCTCTCCTGGGGTCCACAAGGCCTCAACATGTCAAAGCATCACAAAATATAGAAAAAAAAATGTTATTAATACACACACCCTCACATATGCAGAGACACACAGATACATGGATTATACATGCACTCCCAAACACTTGAGTCCACAGATAACAGGAAATAACGGAAGGATTTTAAGCAAGAGAATGGCATGGTTGGAGATGCTATTTTTTGCCTTTGGAATAAAGTCAGCCTTCTGCTGAGATTTCCAATCTCATCTACTTATCATTTCCTCTCTCCAGTATGTTTTCTGTACATACCCTAAATATGCTCTGCTCTCTCTTGCCTATGGGACTTGGCACATACAGTTGTTTCCTTTGCCTGAAAATGTCCCTTCCATCCCTCTTCCCCTGGTTAATGCCAGAGCTTCCTTCTAGACCAGCTGAGATATCACCTCTTTCTGCACAATCAAGGGAAGCCTCTAATCATCTCCTATCCCAGGTAGAAGACACCTGGTCTCCTACTCATTTTTCCAGCCCTGAAACAAAAGAAAGCCACATTGGATATAATCTCATCTCTTTGCTTACCCTTTTTTTTTTTTAAAGATGAGATTGAGTTTATGTTAATATGAATTCTTACCTGTGCCAGTTACTGAGCTAGATAGGTAGTTACACACATTCTATCCAATTGTCAAAATAAAAATTGAGACACGCATTATAATAGCCATTCTCCAGAAGAGTAAACTAAGGTTCAGGGAGGTTAAATGGGTTGTCTAGAGTAATGCAGCCTGTGAGTGACAGACTGGATTCAATCCAAGGGTTAGAGCCCGTGTTTGCTCTCCTGCGTCGGGTGGCTTGCACATTAAACACAGGAGCAGCTGAGAGGGAGTAGTAATCTTTCAGGAATAGAAACCAAAATAAAATCCCTAAGCACTGTGAAGAACTTAATGTAGCCCTGGATCACTGTTAGTGACTCTTTCCTTCCTGGTGCTCTCTCCATTTCACAGGATCCTGAATGTGTCACATCTGACTGCCAAAGGGCACAGCATGGGATCCTTCTCCCCAGTTTGCTATGACATAAGGGGGGCTCGGTTCTAAACACTAGACCTGATACCATATAATGTTAATATCCACCTTGAGCTTACACATGTGTTATCTGATATGATTTTCACCACTGTGCTGTTGAGGTTGACAGAGTGGGTGCTAATTTTATTATTATCACCCATTTAAAAATCCAGAGAGACTGGATGCTTTGTTCGAGTCACATAACACAGGGAACACATGGCAATGCCAGGAAGAGAACCCAGGGCAGACCAAAACAGGATGAATGAAGTCATTACTGAGAAGTCAAAATTTCAGCTTCTAGTGTGCTGGCAAGAGCAGAGCGATTAAGGAAGAGAGAAAGCAGAGCAGCTGCTCTCACCAAATCCTGACCATTTAGGGTTGGAAAGAACCTGAGGCCTCATCTGGTTTAATAGGCCCCCGTGACAGCTGGACAACTGTGTGGGCCTAGAGGCCAGCGGGAGACAAACAGCCTGAAACATGTCTAATAGCAAAGAGGGCCAATGGGAGTGTTGGGGACACTAGCACAGCACTGATGGGATGGGATTTACAGCGCATTTAGGAATGTCTCTCCCCACTGGGAGGGAGGATTGTCACAAGGGTGCAAATCAGTGCTTCCGGTCCAACGCTGAGATGGGCTAGAAGTCAAGCAGTAGCACAGTTCTCCTGTGTTCTCTCCCAGAGTGCAAACGAATGGTTCAGATTTGTCTCTACAAATAAATACTCCTTTCCCCCATTTTCAGGTACATTTAATCAAAAGATTGTAAGAATTATTGTCAAGGAAAGAAGATATCTTGGCTCTAAGGACAGACAACAAGTTTGCTTTTATTTTGTCTATATCAATGAATATAGAAAGTCAAGTGGAAAATTGTCAGAGATTCACAGAAACACTCAAGTAGGAATTAAAATCTACTCCCAGGGAACCAGTATCATATTTGTGAATATATGTGCACACATGTGTGTGACCATGTGTATAAAAAACAGATAGTATCCTGCCAGAATATATATATTTTTTAAGGTTTTATTTATTTGACAGACAGAGATCACAAGTAGGCAGAGAGGCAGGCAGAGAGAGAGGAAGAAGCAGGCTCCCTGCTGAGCAGAGAGCCCAATGCAGGGCTCGATCCCAGGACCCTGAGATCATGACCTGAGCCAAAGGCAGAGGCTTAACCCACTGAGCCACCCAGGTGCCCCATCAGAATATATGTTTAATGTTGCTTGTCCATTATCACTTTTTTCTGTCTGATGACATATTATTTAAATTAAAATTTTTTGGCGATAATTGTAGTTTCACACACATTTTTAAGAAATATGCAGAGAGTGGTTACACCAGCTTGCATTCCCACCAACAGGAGAATGCAAGCTGGTACAACCACTCTGGAAAACAGCATGGATGTTCCTCAAAATGTTGAAAATAGAACTACCCTACAACCCCACAATTGCGCTAGTGGGTATTTACCCTGAAGATACAAATGTAGTGATCCGAAGGGGCATGTGCACGTGAATGTTTATAGCAGTAATGTCCACAATAGCCAAACTATGGAAAGAACTTAGATGTCCATCAACAGATGAATGGATAAAGAAGATGTGGTATATATACACAATGGAATACTATGCAGTACTCAAAAGAAAGGAAATCTTGCCATTTGCAATGACATGGATGGAACTAGAGGGTATCATGCTTAATGAAATAAGTTAATCAGAGAAAGACAACTATCATATAATCTCCCTGATATGAGGAAGTGGAGAAGCAACATGGGGGGCTTGGGGGGGAGGAAAAGAATAAATGAACTAAGACGGGATGGGGAGGGAAACAAACCATAAGTGACTCTTAATCTCACAAAACAAACTGAGGGTTGCTGGGGGGAGTGGGGGAGGGAGAGGAGGGCGGGGTTATGGACATTGGGGAGGGTATGTGCTATGGTGAGTGCTGTGAAGTGTGTAAACCTGGCGATTCACAGACCTGTACCCCTGGGGATTAAAAATATATTATATGTTTATAAAAAAATTTTAAAAATACATATATATAAAAGAAATATACAGAGCGTTCCCTTATGTTCTTTATCTAGTCTCCCACCATGAAAA
The DNA here is from genome assembly GCF_922984935.1 of Meles meles. NCBI lineage: Eukaryota > Metazoa > Chordata > Mammalia > Carnivora > Mustelidae > Meles > Meles meles. The sequence goes on along the minus strand of NC_060070.1, from coordinate 44,589,348 downwards.
CATCTTGGAAATCTATGGTCAAATAACACAACTAGAATATTGGCATTAAAGCAGTGAAGATATAGAACATTTCCTCAGCACAACGATCCCTCAGGCTGCCCTTTGTAGTCATATCCACTTCCCTCCCATCTTTAACCCCTGGTAACCACTTATCTGTTTTCCATTTTCACAACTTTCTCAATTTCATGAATGCTATATGAATGGAATGACACAGTATGTAATCTTCTGGGATTAGCTTTTTCCAACCAGCCTAATATTCTGGAGACTTCTTCAGGTTGCTACATGATTTGTTGAGTAGTGTTCCATGGTATGGATGTACCAAAGTTTGTTTAACCTTTCACTTGTTGAAGGACATCTGGGCTCTTTTTTGTATTTATCTATTACAAATAAACATTCATGTACAGGTATTTGTGTGAACATAAATGTCCCTTTGTCCAGGATAAATGCCGAGCAGAATGATAGCTGGGTCATGTTGTGGTTACATGGCTGGTTTTGCCAAAATGCTTTCCAGAATAGGTGTACCACTTTCCATTCCCACAAGCAATGTCTGATTCCAGTTTGTCTACATCATCACCAGCATTTGGTACAGCTTTTTTATTTTAGCATATCTGGTAAGTGTACAATGATATCCCATGTTAGTTTTGGTTAACATTTCCCCAATGGCTATGGATGTTGAACATCTTTTCATGTTTTATTTGCCATCTGTATATCCTCTTCATGAGTTCTGCCATCTTCTAATTGACTCTTTTGCTTTTTTATTGTTGATTTTTGAGAGTTCTTTATCTATTCTAGATACCATTCCTTCATCAGATATGTGGTTGAAAGTGTTTTCTCTTACTCTGTAACTTGCATTTTCATCTTCTTCACAAAGTTTTTTATAAGAGGAAGTTATTTAATTTTGATGAAGTCCAACTTATCAACTTTCTCTTTCATGAGTCATGCTTTCGACATCAAAAATCTCTGCCCATCCCCAGAAGATGATTTTCTCCTATTTTATTTTCCTAAGCATTGTATAGTTTTATACTTTCCACTTAAGACTATAATCCATTTTGAGTTGCTTTTTGTACAGAAAAGCACTTAAGTCAAGACAACTTTTTATTATTATTATTATTGTTGTTGTTGTTATTGCATGTGGGTGCCTAATAGCGCCAGCACAACTTGTTGAAAAGCCTATTTTTTCTCCATGAAATTGCTTTGGCGTCTTTTCCGGAAGTCAAATGAGAAATAATTTAAAAAGAAATCAGTTGGGCATATTTGTGTGGGTCTACTTCAGGGTTCTCTATTCTGTTCTGTTAATCCTTTTCTCTACTCTCTATCCCTCCACCAATACCACAATCTTGATTATAGTAATTACAGAAAACTTGAAATTGGGTAGGCTATTCCAACTTTAATCTTGTTTTTCAAAATTACTGTAAGTTATTCTAGTTCTTTTTCCTTTCTATACAAATTTGATAATTACATCATAAATATCTACGAAAACATCCTTGCTGACATTTTGAAAGAAATTACATTAAACCTAAATATAAATTTTGGGGAAATTGGTACCTTTATTTTTTTGAGTTATCCAATCCATGAACAAGGTCTATCTCTCCAGTTATTTAAATCTTATATATTTCTTGCATCCATTTTGTGTAACTTTCATCATATAAATCCTGTATAGGTTTTGTTATTTCATTATTTATTTGTCAGAGAGAGAGAGAGCAAGAGCGAGCACAGGCAGACAGAGTGGCAGACAGAGACAGAGAGAGAAGCAGGCTCCCCGCCGAGCACGGAGCCCAATGTGGGACTCGATCCCAGGACGCTGGGATCATGACCTGAGCCGAAGGCAGCCGCTTAACCAACTGAGCCACCCAGGCGTCCCAGGTTTTGTTAGATTGACTGCTAAGTATCTCTTTTTTCAAAAAAAAAAGAAACGTTAAATGGCTAACACATTTTAAATTTTGGTGGCTATTATTTCATTGCTAGTATATAGAAATGCACTTGCCTTTTGTATATTTATCCTATATCCTTGCTGAACCTTGAAACCTTGCTGAATTCACTTACTAGGGGTTTTTGTGTTAATTCCTGGCAATTTTCTGTATAGACAACACTGTCCTCTGCCAATAGGTGCAGCTTTAGTTCTTCCTTTCTAATATATATGCTTTCTATTTCCTTTTTTAACCCTATTTCCTTGGCTAAAATTTTCAGCACTATAGTAATGAGTTGAGAGTGAACAGTGGTACCTTATTCCAAATTTAAGGGGAAAAGCTTTCAGTCTTTCACCATTAAGTAGAATATTAGCTCTAAGTTTTTGGTAGATTTTCTTTATAAAGTTAGGAAGTTTTCCTCTACTTCTTTTTTTTTTTTTTTTTTTTTTGCCATTTTATTTATTTATTTTTTTCAGCGTAACAGTATTCATTCTTCTTGCACAACACCCAGTGCTCCATGCAAAACGTGCCCTCCCCATTACCCACCACCTGTTCCCCCAACCTCCCACCCCTGACCCTTCAAAACCCTCAGGTTGTTTTTCAGAGTCCATAGTCTCTTATGGTTCGCCTCCCCTCCCCAATGTCCATAGCCCGCTCCCCCTCTCCCAATCCCACCTCCCTTCTATTTCTCTTCAGAGATTTTTATCATGAATGAATTGAATTTTGTCAAATGCTCTTTTGTCATTAATTGATATGCCATATAAATTTTTTCTTCTTTAGCCCATTAATATGGTAGAAACCATTTATTGATTTTCAAATATTGAAGCAATCTTGCATCCCTGGAATGAACGTCAGCTGGTTATGGCGTATTATTATTTAACATGTTGCTGAATTCTATTTGCTAATATTTTGTTAAGGTTTTTTGCATCTCTATTCATGAGTGATATTGATCTGCAGTGTGTGTGTGTATATGTGTCTGTCTATCTGTCTGTCTGTGCTGTCTTTGTCTGATTTTGATTTTGCTATCAGGGTAATATTAGTTTAATAAAATGAGTTGGGAAACTTTCTCTCTTCTATTTTCTGAAAGTTACTGTGTTTGGTTGGTGTTAATTCTTTAAATGTTTGGTAGCATTCTTTAGAGAAACACTGCAGGCCTGGAAATTACTTTTTTGGGGAGTTTTTGAATTATGAATTCAGCATCCTTAATAAGCATAGTGCTATTCAGATTACCTGTGTCATAGTGGTAAGTAAGGCAATTCATCTTTTTCAAGGAATTGTCTCATTTTATCTAAGCTGTCACATGTGTACAGAATTGTTCAGAGTAGTCCTTAATTATGTGTTCAGGGTTTATAGCAATATTGTTTCATTCATGTTGGTAATTTGTGCCTTCACACTTTTTTCTTTGTTAGTCTTGCTGGAGGTTTGCTGATTTTTTATCTTTTGAAGTACCAAGTCTTTGTTTTATCTTATTAATGGTTTTCCTGTTTTCAATTTCCTTAACCTTTGCTTTTATCTTTATCAAATCTTCCTTCTGCTTGCTTTATGGTACTTGTCTTTTTCTTGATATGTTTCATTTATAGTGGTTGCTTTAAATGTTATCTTATACATATATACCTTCTCATAAACTATTGGTGTCATAATTTTACTGGTTGAGTGAAGTATAGAAATCTTACCTCCATTTTCATCCCTGTACTCTCATTTATAAGGAAATTGTCTTAAATATTTCCTCTATATACATTTAAAACCACAGTGTTCTAATTATGTTATACTTAATTATATAGTGTTATAATTATGTTATATTTAATTATAGTGTTATAATTATGCTTCAATTGCCACACATAATTTAGAAAACTCAAGAGAAGAGAATCCTATTGTATTGTATATATTTTTTGCTATTGCCTTCTTTCTTCTTTCCCGATATTCCAAGTTTTCTTTTTTCTTTCTTTCTTTCCTTTTTTTTTTTTTATTGTTTCCTTTCTGTTATGGAATTTCTTTTGCCATTATTTTAGGGTAGGTCTGTTTGTGACAAATTCTCCTACTAATCCTTTATCTGAAAATGTCTTGGTTTCCCTTTCATCCCTGTAGGATAGGATTTGGAGATAGGATTTGGGGTTGATAGTTTTTTCCTTTCAGCACTTGAATAATAGTATGCCATACTTTTGGCCTTATGGTTTCTGGTGAGAAATCTGGTGGATTTCTATTATTTTCCTCTATAAATAAAGTGTTCCTCTAGCTGCCTTCAGAAATATTTTGTCTTTAGTTTTCAGAATTTTAATTATAATGTATATTGGCATATTTCTTTAAGTTTGCTATGTGGAGTTTGCTCAGCATCTTGAATCTGTTGGTTTATGTCTCTGGCCAAATTTTACAAATTTTCCTCAATTATTTCTTCAAGTATTTTTCAAATGTCTGTTTTCAGGACTTCATTGACATTAATGTTATTTTTTTTTCATAGTCCTAAGGACTACTGAGGCTCTGTTCTTTCTTTCTCTTTCTTCTTTCTTTCTTCCTTCTTTCCTTCCATTCTTCCTTCCTTTCTCTTTCCTTCCTTCTCTCATTTTCTTTCTTTCTTTCTATCTTTCTTTTGTTCTTTTTCTCTGTTATTTAGATTAGGTAAATTTGTTGTTTTAACTTCCATTTTACTTATTCTTTCCTCTGCTTTATCCATTCTGCTGTTGGGCCCACCGACTGCAGTTATTATATCAGTTGTTGCATTGTTCGGTTCAAAAAATTTCCACTTAATTTTCTTTTTATATCTTTTCTTTCTTTATTGGGACCTTCATTTCCTTGCTGGAGCTTGCTGTTTTTTTCCCATTTGTTTCCACTGTGTTTGTAGTTGCTTACGGAAGCAATTTTATTACAGCTTACTTTAAAAAGTACTAGTATCTCTGTCATCACAGTGTTGGCATTTATTGATTTTCCTTTTTCACTCAGTTGGAGATGTTCCTGGTTCTTGGTATGACGAGGATTTTCTTTTCTTTTTTTTAAAAATTTATTTATTTATTTTTTCAGCATGACAGTATTCGTTGTTTTTGCACAACACCCAGTGCTCCATGCAATACGTGCCCTCCCTATTACCCACCACCTGGTTCCCCCAACCTCCCACCCCCGCCCCTTCAAAACCCTCAGGTTGTTTTTCAGAGTCCATAGTCTCTTATGGTTCGCCTCCCCTTCCAATTTCCCTCAACTTCCTTCTCCTCTCCATCTCCCAATGTCCTCCATGTCATTTGTTATGCTCCACAGATAAGTGAAACCATATGATACTTGACTCTCTCTGCTTGACTTATTTCACTCAGCATAATCACTTTCCAGTCCCATCCATGTTGCTACAAAAGTTGGGTATTCATCCTTTCTTTCTTTTTTTTTTTTATAAACATATAATGTATTTTTTTTAAAGATTTTATTTATTTATTTGACAGAGAGAGATCACAAGTAGACAGGCAGGCAGAGAGAGAGAGAGAGAGGGAAGGAGGCTCGCTGCCGAGCAGAGAGCCCGATGCGGGACTCGATCCCAGGACCCCGAGATCATGACCTGAGCCGAAGGCAGTGGCCCAACCCACTGAGCCACCCAGGCGCCCCCATATAATGTATTTTTATCCTCAGGGGTACAGGTCTGTGAATCACCAGTTTTACACACTTCACAGCACTCACCATAGCACATACCCTCCCCAATGTCCATAATCCCCTCCCCCTCTCCCAACCCCACCTCCCCCCAGCAACCCCCAGTTGGTTTTGTGAGATTAAGAGTCATTTATGGTTTGTCTCCCTCCCAATCCCATCTTGTTTCATTTATTCTTCTCCTATCCCCCTAACCCCCCATGTTACATCTCCACGTCCTCATATCAGGGAGATCATATGATAGTTGTCTTTCTCCGATTGACTTATTTCACTAAGCATGATCCCCTCTAGTTCCATCCACGTCGTCGCAAATGGCAAGATTTCATTTCTTTTGATGGCTGCATAGTATTCCATTGTGTATATATACCACCTCTTCTGTATCCATTCATCTGTTGATGGACATCTAGGTTCTTTCCATAGTTTGGCTATGGTAGACATTGCTGCTATAAACATTCGGGTGCATGTGCCCCTTCGGATCAGCACGTTTGTATCTTTAGGGTAAATACCCAGTAGTGCAATTGCTGGGTCATAGGGTAGTTCTATTTTCAACATTTTGAGGAACCTCCATGCTGTTTTCCAGAGTGGTTGCACCAGCTTGCATTCCCACCAACAGTGTAGGAGGGTTCCCCTTTCTCCGCATCCTCGCCAGCAGTTATGATGAGGATTTTCAATTGAAATCTGGACATTTAGAGTATTGTGTTCTGAGAACATAAATCTTATTTAAAACTTCTGCTTCAATTGTTTTTGTCCTGACACTTTTCTGGAAGGAAAAGTTGAGACACTGTCTCATTATTTCCAGGGAGAAGCAGAAACTCAGATTCCCTACTTATCCTCTGTTGACACCTGGAAAAGGGGAGTTCCTTATTATTGTTGCAAGAGGGTAGATGTTCAGGCTCCCCATGTGGTCTGCAATGACACTGCACTGGAGAGTGAGCTTATTATCCTTAGAGAATGGTGAAAGTCCTGATTTTCCCCTACTTCACTGACAACATCCCAGCACAGAGTGGGAGGGACCCTCACTACTGGCAGATAGTGACAAATGACCTCTAGCACTGAGGCAGGCTGATAGGGTAAAGGTCCCAGATGTCTACATGGCTTTTGTGATACTGCATGTGTATGGCTGTTGCTACACCTTATAACAACCTTGCAAAGATGGAAATCTGAGCTCCCTGCTTTCTTTGGCCTCTGCTAATGTGATCAGGGCTAGAGCTATAGTTTTTTACTGTGGTATTTGACTGGACTCAAGCATTTATTATCTAAAGCTTTTCTGCCTTGCTAGGTTGCTCCTTTCCTGGTCTTTTGTCTGGAGAAAGCAGTTTGTACTCGGGCTTTTTTTTTTTTTCTTTTGGCTGTGCCATTGGTATTTCAGACTGTTGACCTCTTTGATTCCAGGTCTGGGATATAAGAGGTAAAACAGAAAACCGAGGAACTCACCACTATGCCATTCTTCACATCCCAAGATCTTTTGTTAGTCTTCCTTCCTCTCTCCACCTTTCAGAGTCTTCTTATACATGTTTGATATATATAATGTCTAGAGTTTCTTGGTTGTACTTTGTGAGAAAAATAGGAAACCTTTGTTTACTGCCCATTGTTTTTGAAGCCCATCACAGTTCTTTAAACTGTAAGCTGAGAAATGTGAGCAGACACTACAGACAACCATACCTTGGAAAAGCATTCAATAGATGTTCTTTTTTGTTGTTGTTTTTAAGATTTGTTTATTTATTTAAAAGTGAGTGAGAGAGCATGCTTAGAAGAGGAGCAGAGGGAGAGGGAGAGAAAATCCCAAGCAGATTCCTCACTGAGTGTAAGCCCAACATGGGGCTCAATCCTACCACCCTGAGATCAGGACCTGAGCTAAAATCTGGAGTTGGGCCCCTAACAAACCAGGCCACCCAAGTGCCCCCTCCCACATTTTTTTTTAAGTGTTAATGATGCTAGAAAGCAATAGGTTAAGACCCCTGCAGGAACTCAGGCACCCATGTTTTTAGTGTTTAGATCAAAAGAAAGAGATTACGTGGGGCTTGAACTCTCAACCCTGAGATCAAGACCAGAGCTGAAATCAAGAGTCAGATGCTTAACCAAACTGAGCTACCCAGGTGCCCCGAGAGATATATTTTTAATAAAGCAGCTTCATAAACATCTTCCTAAACAGACTGTAGTAGCAACAAGAAGGGCAGATTTTCTGGAGTTAGGTAACCTCTTCCAACCTAAAAAAAAATGTGGTAGAAACCCACCACTGAAGCTCAAGCTGGAGGATCCTCCTGAGGACTGAAAAGAAAAAATTTTCAGTGTTTTTAAGCATCAAAATAGTGTTTCCATGTAGATCTTATCCTCTGCCTTCTATAACCAAAAAATTAGTCCCCAGGCAAGTTGTTAAACATTTTTCTCTGAAGTGTTTGATGTGAAAAGAGGCCTGATGTGTAAGACAGAGAAGGGTGAATTTGCATAAGCCCTTGGTGATGGTTACAGTGCCCTTTTGTCCCTGCTGTGAAAACCATAATAAAGGTTTCAAGGCTCAATAAACTGGAACCAAGAAGGTAGATTGAGGTAAAGAACTTAGAAGAGCATCTAGAGAAAATGGGAAGTTCAGAAAAGAAGGGTTAAGAAATAATTCTGAGTCTGCAAAAATTGAAAACTAGTAGGGAGAAAGGATTTGTTCTCCGGAGGCAGACAGGCTTATTCTAACAGTAAATAAATAATTTCTGTCAGAATAAAATCTAACACTTAGCCCTTAATATGAAGTAAAAACTCATTGAAGTTGGAATAAAACTGTTATATTTTCCTCCTCCTTTCATTCTATGTACAGACCTTTCAATTCTTTGTAGAAAGCAAGGTTATTACACCAAAAGATAAGTTAATGAAAGAACAGTATGCTGCTCATATTGAAAAATATTTTGGGTTGGGTTTTTTGTTTTTGTTTTGTTGTTTATCTTCCAAGTTCTAGGATACTGATACACTAAGAAAAATCTGTACCAAACAAAAAAAATAAAAAAATTTGTCTGGAAACATAAAGGACCGAGGAGCAAAGACCTTTGGAAAAACACTAAGCAAATTAAGTATGCTTGATACACCCTAAGGCTGGCAGGGAAGGAGCACATTGTTTTTACTCACAGACAGTAAATACTCACAGCCTTCATCCTTCTACTCTGGAGAAAGTCAGCCCCTGGCCATAGTCTCTGACTCTGCTCTTAGCTCTATAATGACAGCACCTAGATGGGCAAGCCTGAGTCCATTTTAGCTAGATTTGTATATCAAACTTCTTTGTTTCCTTAGCCTGGCTTCTTCCTCCCTCTTCTCAAGTACATCCCCCTGCTGCCCTTTAGGGCTATACAGCACTCTGACTGCCCTGCATCAGACCTGACTAAATCATTTTCTGCTTTCTTTTCCCTATCCTATATGTGAATGTCTAAGAACACTTTGCTCCAATAGATAATTACGGGTTGGTAGATTCAGTTAAAATACAGACCAGCTGTTCTCTTTCATCTTTGAGGTAAGATAACGTTTAGGACAAGATGAAATATCCATAACTCCAAAAGGATCCTTGGGAGTAGGGCAAATAGTGGGATGTCTGGTATACAAAGATGCCTGTGCAGGAGAAATGTCTGATAGGTAGATCCAGAGTACTCCTTAGATCATCAGCATTTGACAGCAGATGAAAGCCATCATACTGGGCCAGCTCCCTTCTCATCCATTACTAAGTCACTGTTGGATACCTCACTCCCAGATAATGGGGCAGTAACATTTCCTGGGGTGAGCGGTGCTGTGGGTCCTGAACAATGCAGCTGTTTCTAAAGGAAAATACTTAAAAATCTAAGGCAGTTTCTACCAGTAGGATATTGTATAAATGATGAAGTATATGTTTTCCTCAGCTTTGGACATTCTGGTTATACTCCCATCCTTCAGAAAGAAAGTTTATTAAACTCAAAATATGTTAGAAGTTGAAATTTAACCTCTATATTCCAATCTACCAGTCACTCCTTGAGATACAGTGATAGAAGTCCTTTAATAGGTGAGAGTCAAACATTTCCTGTCCTAGATAGGCAAGAATTGATGCATTGGCCTAGGTGTTTGTGATCTAGAATCAATTTGCTTCTTCCTTTGGAGTATTATCAAATAGGCATTTTCCCCCTTTATCTGTTTGGGTGTAAATAGGGAAACAGTTTAAATAACACAGATATGTTTCAAGTGGATATAGATTATAAAGCAGTAACACTGAAAGAGACAAAAATAAAAACTGAATCCATGATGAAAATAAACCACCTTATGTTTTCTCAGAAATTTCAATGTACTAGATTCTATGCCAAGTACTTTTATATACCTTGGCTAACTGAATTCTCACAACAACCTTCTGATTTATTTATTTTTATGCTCATTTTACAGATAAAGAAACCATGATTTAAGAGTTCACCTAACTTGCTCAAGATCTCACAGGAGGTCAGGATTGGACTGCAGTTCTCTCTTGCCCTAAAACCCATATTTCTAATTATCCAGCCTAGTAATCATTACTAGCCTTGTAGTCATTACCAGTAGGATTAAAAAAAAAAAAAAGTTTCTTCCTTTCATTAATAAACAGATTGAAATTTTCTATAAATCAGTCCTTTTCTTTGTTTATTTTGATTCATCTATAGAGCAAAATGCCCAAAGATATCATCCTACATAATTAGGTTTAAATTTCAGATATTTATGGTATATTATTTTTTTTTAAAGATTTTATGTATTTATTTGACAGACAGAGATCACAAGTAGTCAAAGAGGCAGGCAGAGAGAGGAAGGGAAGAAGGCTCCCTGCTGAGCAGAGAGCCCAATGCAGGGCTCAATCCCAGGACCCTGGGATCATGACCTGAGCCAAAAGCAGAGGCTTTAACCACTGAGCCACCCAGGCACCCCTACGGTATATTATAATAATCACCGAAGAACAAATAAACTGGAAAAAAGTAAAATTACTGTCTCAATATTTTAGTCTTATTGTGAAACAAATTAATGACCCATCTGAAATAACCATAATGATATTATTTAGGCAGAATAAATTTGTATGCTCCAAACACAAATATTTCATCAGCTCTGAAATTAAGCACTATATTGTTTTAAAAAATCCTTCACTTCATGAGCAGAAAGACAATGGTGACCTATCTTTAGGAAAGATTATTTCCATTATTTTCTAATGGTTCATAAACTTTGCTTCCTCCTAAAGATAAATCATCCTGGTTACAGATTTATTAATATTAGAAAATAGACCTCGATTCAAACAGTTAAGTTGTATCAGTCAGTATAAGCTAGGTAATGCTCAATAACAATAATAATGTCAATAACATAAAATTTTGTTGATTTAAAACAACAAAAATTATTTATTGCTTTCTTTCAGATCAACAGGCAGCTCTGTTCATCCTAGTCATTCAAACACCCATGCTGTTGGAGCAGCTACCAGCTCAAATGTTGCCTGTTGAACACTTCTTTCCTGATTTTGACAGATGCTGTGGGTCCTTGGCCTATGTCCCTTTGAATCCCTTTGTGTTGTTATGATGTCAGTCTGACTTTTCTCCAAAAATCAAATCTTGTATTTTTGTTGGAGAGTTGCCCTTAGGCTATCAGAAACCACTTTGCCTGCTTGCTGAGGGCCTGAAGTGATCCCAAAGGAACAAATTAACATTGCCCTCAAGACCCTTAACAAAAACTGGCAAATGTGAGTGCCTAAATACCCTAGCTCCCTTGCCCTTCAGCTGGGATCATTTTGAGGCATGTATAAATCACCAGAACTCCCCTTGGGGATTGAGTTTTAGTCTCCACTGTAGGAGCTGGTTTAATTTCATGTCCCTTAATGGCTGTCTGAGCTCCTCTGAATCACTCACCCCACTCGCCTGACGGTATCTGCCCCCACTAAATAACTAGATCCACTTCATCCTTTTCTCAGAGTCTAGCTTCTAGAGGCAACTAAGATAATAAACAAGTGCCAGTTTAGAATAAATGCATTTTTAAATGGATACAATTATAGAATTAAGACAAAGGAAAAAGGAATAGCACCAACCTGAGTTCTAAGGCGTTTCGTGGGATAATAGTGCTAGGGCCCCAGGAAGAGCACAGCGTTTCTGCAACATTCTCCACATGAAATACTTGCAGGAAAATACATTTAAAAAATGCTTCATACTATAGCCATTTTTCAGAGAACTGCAGTTTAAATTACCACAGTCCAAAAAATCTGTTTAATATCCTTTATTTTTTATTTATTTTTTTTTTTACTTATTTATTTTAATTTTATCTTTTTCGGGGGTGGGGGGAGGGAGGGGAAGTGCAGAGGGAGACATTGGAGAAAGAGAATCTTAAACCATCTCCATGCCTAGTCAGAGCCTGACTTGGGGCTGGATCTCATGACCCTGAGATCATGACCTGAACCAAAAATCAAGAGTCAGACTCTTAACCAGCTGAACCGTAGCCCCTGCTATGTTTTTATTTTAATTGAGAATATTTATACTAACAGAAAAGCAGCAAGCAGAAAAGCAGATTTCAATTCATTAGATTTTTTTTTTTTAAGATTTTATCTATTTATTTGACACAGAGAGAGATCACAAGTATGCAGAGAGGCAGGCAGAGAGAGAGGAGGAAGCAGGCTCCCCGCGGAGCAGAGAGCCCGATGCGGGGCTCGATGCGGGGCTCGATGTGGGGCTCGATCCCAGGACCCTGAGATCATGACCCGAGCTGAAGGCAGCAGCTTAATCCACTGAGCCCCCAATTCATTAGATTTTTAAGTCGACCAAGTCGACCAACATTTTTTGAGTTCTCTGTGACTGCATCCTTTCATTAGTTTTGTAAAGTTTTGCAGGTGAGATAAACAACACCGGGCGAGGTAGGGGCAAGGCAAGATTTATTAAAGGCACTCTCTAGCAAAGTTTCCCGGCTCAGGAGAAGGGGAGCCAGGAAAGTCGAGCCAGGAGGAGGTCGGCACCCTCAGGAGAAGTTCCGTGACTCCAGAGAGGTGAGTCAGGAAGTCGCCCTGTTTAATATCCTTTAGTTGAGAATTTCACAAATGTGTTTCACCACAGAACCTTTCCCCCGACCAAAGAACGTTGTAAATCATACTTTTAAAAACACTAATTTAAACTGCACTCTGACTTTTAAATAATCAGATTCCACTAATTTAGAATTTGAAAATATTAGACCAAGCTAAAAGGTCACTATTTTTCAGTAAAGAATACATTTGCTAAGACTTAGACATATTTCAAGAGGTTATTCTTAACTTATCTAAGAAAACGCTTTTCAAAAACATTAGTGGAATCTATTGTTGTCCCAATGGAGGATGTCAACTTCAAGGGAATCTTACCTTTTTATTAAATGATACCGTTTACTTCAAAATCTTAGGAGATGATCAGTTGTTTGACAAATAAATGTCTATCGAATGCCAACTATGTATTGGACACAAAATATTTTCATAAATACTTTATACTGCAGATGAATTTTCATCCCAAATAGGTTTCCTATAGAAAGGAAAAGAATAAAAATATCATTGAACTTAAGTCTGAGATACATCAGTTATTTCTGATTTTCTTTCTTATTTTTAACATTCATGAGTTTTAACATTGGGAATTTTTCCAACAGCTATTAAAAATTCAGATAATTACATGGTTCAAGATAGTTTCAATATAGCCTAACCTAATTGATTAAGATAGAGAGCTAAATATAATTTTGGAAGTGTTTTAATGCATATAATGTTTTAATGCACAGCTGTGGTGGGGTGGAAAAATTATTGGCTGTAAAATAAGAATTGACTAGTCAAAATTTATAGCCTGACAGGTCTGATAGCTGCATGACTTAATTTCTCTACATCTCAATTTCCACATCTGTAGAATTATATAAATAGTTGGATATATCAATTAAAATTTTATATGTATTTATAATATATATAATTACATATATATTATATATGTGAGGATTTTTGTGAGGATTAAAAGAAGGAATACATATAAAAATGCTCTTTAAATTCAAAAATGACAAACACATATGTGATGATTATTATTAGATAAAACCATTTGGCAAATTTATATTTCTCTCTTCTCTGCCAGAGAGTAACACTGAGGATCTTCTTGCCTGTTCAGATTTGCTATAGCCCTTTGACACTTGGTTCTTAAGGGTGAAACACTAGAGAACTGAATTATGTCAATTTTGGTCATACAATATTATCTTAAGCAATTACACAAATTAAATAACCTTGGATTTTTGCTTTTGGCTTTTTTGGGCTTGGGGGAGAGTTGTCCTTATTATAACTACTTCACATTTATTTGATGTATTATCAAATATTTGAATTCAGACTTGAATTCAAATGCCTACACTACTACTGAATACCTGGGATTTAGGGCAAATTACTTCACCTATCTGGCCTCTAATTTCAGATCATTGTAAAGTGACAGTAATAATAAATCAAATATCAGAGTGCTTAGGTAGCTCAGTCAGTTAAGTGTATGACTTTTGATTTTGGCTCAGTTAATGATCTAATGACCTCAGGGTCATGGGATTGAGCCCCAGGTCAGGACCTAGCATGGAGCCTGCTTTGAATTTTCTCTCTCCCTCTCCCTCTGCCCCTCCCCCACTCGTGCCATCTGTCTCTCTCTCAAAAGAAAAAAAAATAAAATCTCATGGAATTTTTTAAATAATTAAATGAGATAATACATTCAAGCATGTAACACTCAGAGTAGCACATAAGGGTGCAATTACTGTTAATTCCTTTCTACTCCCTCCCTGACAAAGAGCTTACTTATTTTGTGAATCCTCTGGGCCAATATTGTTTGATTTACAGGCAATGCTCAATAGCTGTTTGTTGAATGGATGAATGATCACCTGACCTAAGTTCTTGGGAGAACAGACGCCCTTCTAGGTCAAATCCAGACTCTTCAGTCTGATTCTCTATATTAACCAGAATCTAGCCCAATCCTGTCTCCCAAGCTCTGCTCCTCTAGCATGGTAGATCTTGAATCAGAAGTCCCCCATGTCCTCATGGTCTTCTCTCAAAACCTTAATAATGTTTGATTTGCCTTGTTCAGCCTTACCAATATTGCTCCTTTCTTTTTTTCTTTTGGCCTATTTTAATCTCAACATCCACTTTAAAAAATACTTCAGCATAACCCCAATGTTTATAGCAGCAATATCAACAATAGCCAGTTTATAAAATGAGCCCAAATATCTATCAACTAATGAAAAGATAAAGATGTGATATGTGTGTGTATTTCATATATAAATAACATATTTATTATATATAATGAAATATAATAAATGAATAATCATATATGAAATGAAATGAAAAATTAAAAACATATAAGTGAAATATTGTCATTTGCAATGACATGGTTAGAGCTAGAGAGGATTATGCTAAGTGAAATAAGTCAGACAAAGACAAATACCATATGACTTCACTCATATGCAGAATTTAAGGAACAAAACAAATGAGCAAAAGGAAAAAAAGAGAGGGGGCAAATCAAGAAACAGACTTTTTTTTAATTTTTTTTATTTTATTTATTTGACAGACAGAGATCTCAAGTAGTTGGAGAGGCAGGCAGAGAGAGAGAGGAGGAAGCAGGCTTCCCACTGAGCAGAGAGCCCAATGTGGGGCTTGATCCCAGGACCCTGGGACCATGACCTGAGCCGAAGGCAGAGGCTTAACCCACTGAGCCATCCAGGTGCCCCAAGAAACAGACTCTTAATTGTAGAGAACAAACTGATGGTCACCAGACTGGAGGTGGGTGGAGGGGCTGGGTGAAACAGGTGATGGGGATTAAGGAGTGCACCTGTTGTGATGAGCACTGTGTGTTGTGTGTAAGTGATGAATCACTAAAATCTATATTTGAAACTAACATTATAGATTTATGTTAACTAACTGGAGTTTATAAAAAACTTGGAGAAGAAAAAGAAATGCATGCCTCAGTGCCCTAAAATACATGTTCGAGAATATTCATAATACTACTATTAGTTATAGTCCAAAACAGGAAAGCTCCAAATGGCCATTAGTAGAATGGACATATAAATTAGAATATTATTACAGGGAATACTACATAGTAATGAAAAAGAATAAACCACCTCTACATAACAGTGTCATGAATGAGTTTTATAAATGTAATGTTGTTATTATTTTAATTTTATTTATTTAAGTAATCTCTAAACCCCGGGCAGGGCTCAAACTCACAACCTGGAGATCAAGAGTCACATGCTCGCCCAACTGAGCCGGTCAGGCATGCTGAGAAGAGTTTTCAGTTGTCAATAATCACACCTCAGATAAACCTCACTGGTTGTGATTCTGGTAGTGTGTAAAGCTACAAATGTAACATCATTGAAAAGAAATCAGATGTAAAAGTATATATACTATATGATTCTATTTATATAATGTTCAAAACAGGGAAATCTGTTATATTTGAAATCATATTAGTTGGTTACATCTAGGAGGAAAGAAGAATGATTGGCATGGGGTAAAGGGAGGACTTCTGAGGTGCTAGTAATATTTCATTTTTTAACCTGTGTGGTGGCTGTGTTCTGTGGTTTGTGAAAATTCTTCAGGTTGTGTGGTTTTAATCTGAGTGCCTTTCTTTATGTAAATCTTTTCTTAATAGAAAGTTTATTTAAAAATGTATACATGTGCATATTTGGTTTTGCCTCTTTTGATCTTAAAATGAAATCAAATTGCAAATATTCTTAAATGATTCTTTTTTCATTTAATATTCTTATTCTGAAATTATACGTAATTTACATATTTACTTTATACGTTTATATATGCAACTAGAGTTTTGATCTCTGTGATCATTAGATCTCTGTATGATAATTACTGTGTTTGAGGAAAATCACTCCTGCTGTTTGTTATTTAGGGAACAAATTTGAGAGAAAGACAGATACCATATGATTTCACTCATATGTGGAATTCAAGAAACAAAACAAATGAACATAGGGAGAAAAAAAGAGAGGAAAACCAAGAAAGAGACTCTTAACTATAGAGAACAAACTGATGGTTACCAGAGGGGAGGTGGGCAGGGGGATGGATTAAAGAGGTGATGGGGATTAAGGAGGGGACTTGCTAGGATGAGCACTGGGTGTTGTACGGAAGGGATGTTTCACTAAATTCTGCACCTGAAACTAATACCACACTGTGTGTTAACTAACTGGAATTTAAGTAAGAACTTAGAGGAAAAACATAAAAATAAAATACTTCAGCATAGATATAATGCTCTGTGTGTGCATGTGTGTTTATTTCAGAGAAAGAAAAAGAGAGAGAGCGAGAAAGAGAGAGAGCTGTGGTTTTAATCTATATACTCTGGGAGTAGTTATTGTCCTAATTGGGAAAACACACTCCAGGGAGTATTATGTAGAATTTAAACAAAAGCCTCCAGGGCTCAGCTCTCTTGGTTTCTGACCAGTAACAAAGATTGTGTTTATTAACTGAATAGACATTAGCCAAAGTTTTTCACTAGTAAAATTTCATTAGTAGAATATATGAATTGGCTAGTGACACTGCTTGTTTGTTGTTTGTTTTTTTTTTCTCATAAACAGGATGTAAGAATCTAATAAGCTCAGAAGTCTTATACTCTTCAGAATGGCATTTGAGGCTTGCTTCCAAACGGTACTGTATCCATGCCTGATTCAGAGTTCTAATACCTGAGAGTGTCTATAAAATTAGCAGAATCCAAACTTCTCTCTCTCTCTCTTTTTTTTTTGAGTAAACATTACACATTTCATTCGAGGTGTGGTTAGAACACCTAGGAACACCTAAAAAGAACAGTGTTTACAGTGGTTTCTATGACTGTTGTACCAGATGATAGTAAATTGTTTTCTATGTGGCAAAATTCTGTTTGGGTATGACTTCATTGCCCCCTGGGAGTAGGGTAATTGTAAGAAGGAGCCCTATAACACCTCACTTATTTCTACAATAGCCTCCCCCCCAAAGCCCAGATAATTATAAACAAACAAATTAACTCAAATCAGTTGTAAAATGTGGTCCGGATGGCAAGGTAGAATTTACATGGATTGTTAACTAAAAGTAGGAAACAAACATCTTTTCTAGGAGGAAAAATCTGAAGATGACAAAACAGCATGCATGTTCGTCTAAATGCATATGTTATATAAAAGTAGACAGAAGGAACCCTGGGGGCGATTCAAAACAGATCATGATGCTCTACCGGTGAAAAATTAGAACAGCAGGAGCAGCAAGATGGCCTAAATTCAGCGGCTGGCGGCGGGCGGGGGTAGTTATTACCTCTCCTAGTTAATATTTATCTCAGCATACATATTTACATATTGTAGGAAGTAAAATAGAGAAAAATATTGTTGCCATGAATGGTGATAGGATGCTTATCAATATTCAGAAAAATATAAAAATGATAAGTGAAAGTAGCCCAAGCAATTAATAGACAGAGATCTGTCTCTGTCACCATTGAGACCCCTGACATTGATCTGACTTCTACTGCCTATCTGCTTGTACTCACTAACATTTGTCTTACATTTTTCCTTAAGCTCTTCTTTCAGGCTTACCTCTTACTCAGACAAATGAAACCCCAAACCATCCCCCAGGTGCCGGCCAATGCCTTGAAAAGACCTCCTGCTGACTCATACTACCCAGACCTTTTAAGCTAAACCCCCAAATGCAACTACACAGGTGGGCCATAGAGTGACCTCTGAAATGACTGACAACTATCCCTCATTATAATACTAAAATCTCCCAGGTGCCTGGGCGGCTTAGTCCGTTGAGCTCCAGCTCTTGGTTTCAGCTCAGGTCCTGATCTCATGTTCTTGGGATCTAGCCCCATGTAGGCCCCCGCTCACACACACGCTCACTCTCTCTCTCTCAAATAAATAAATCTTTTTTTTTCTTTTTAAAAGGTTTTATTTATTGGACACAGAGAGAGAGAGAGAGCACAAGCACAGTGAACAGCAGGCAGAGGGAGAGAGGGAAGAAGGATCCTCACGGAGCAGAGAGCCCAAAGCCAGGCTTGATCCCAGGACCTTGCGATCATGACCGGAGCCAAAGGCAGACACCAACTGAGTCACCCCAGTTCCCCAAGAAATAAATCTTTTAAAGAAAATACTAAAATTTCTGCCCACAGGGGAGCCTCAGCCTCATTTACAATATATACAATGTATGCATAAACATGTTTCCTTAAGTACACATGACTTAATGCCCACTTGTACAGAAGAAGAGAAAGCTTGCCTATCTAAATATTCATTCCAACCCTAAACAAAAGGAACCCTTTCACCCTCTCTGTCTGGGAGTCACAGCTTTGGAAACCATTTCCTGTTATCCTCCTATTGACTACAAATAAGATTTCTTTGCTTGACAACTCAACCTGGTTCAGTTTGACTCACCAAGGAATGAACTCATGTTGGTTTGGTTACATCTCCTTTTAACCCCCAACCAAGTGACCTATTTCCAGGCACGGTAACAGATCAATAACAATTTAAAGAGTAGGCACCCGGCTGGCTCAGTCAGTAGAGCATGTGACTCTGAATCTCAGCGTCATGATTTCAAGCCCCACATTGGTCATGGAGCTTACTTAAAATAAAATAGATAAAATAAAATATTTAAAGAGCAGCAATCACAGGTATTTGCAGGGGAGTGAAGTTACTAAGTGAAGAAGTTATATCTTAGACACAGTTTACACACAAGTTAAAATCCATCAAAAAAGAATTGTCCAATGAAAGAAGAGGGGTGTTGGGCTTGTTTAAATAGCCTCATTAAGGAAGGAGAAACCTCTCAGATGATTTGCTGTGTTGCAAATAAGCTTACCTTGGCTATTAGATCTGGCAAAAATAAATAAATAAATAAATAAATAAATAAATAAATAAATAAAGGAAAACTTCAATTTATCACAGAAATATAGACCAGGGAAAGAAAATTTCTGGCCTCATCATTACTTAATGACAGTGGTACTGAAGGAAAATTCCTGGTTGTGATTCGTATGTAGGAGGATTGTGTTTATTGTCAGACAGTTTTGGTACTTGAGAAGGAGATCAAATATGTGGTGTGATTTGTTTACACATGTTAGATTGAATATATTTGTAAAAAGGACCAAGTACTAATTAAAAGCTCCATAAAGCAATTTTTAAATACTGCTGGATTTACAAATACAATAAAAGATTTGTAAGTTGAACTTAAAAGCATAATAACAAAGTAGAGATTTAATTCATAAATTGGTAAATTAAATAATCTTAAAAGCAAAGGTGATCTTCTCTATACCCTTTTCAAAAATGGTAGCATTCAGCTTAGTTACTACAGAGAGTGCATTTGAATGGCTAAAAACTAATTAGAATTATAAGCAGAAAGAGTTAGAGGTCCCCAGGGAAAAAACGGAAATATACCTTTCAGACATAAGATAATCATTTTAGTTCCCCAGCTATCCCCACCCTCTTCCATGGTCTATGCCCTACCAGCTCTACTGCTCCTAACATACTTCTTGTGGAACTTCCTAGAAGGTGTCAGAACTACAAAAAATGCAAACATTCTCAGTAGTTAAGGATTTTAAGGGAACAAAGGGAATGCAAAAACTAACAATCTCTACCAGACCATGAAAGAGCCTAACCATATAAGACAGTAAAAACGGTAAAACTTCCGAAAGTAAAGATTGACCTAATGCACATTTTGAATTGTTTTTCCAGGATTGGAACCTAGGGTTTCGTGAGGTTAATGAAGACTGATCCCTCTTCTTTTCACAGGAATGTTAACTTCTTTTGGAGACAAACAAGAAGAGCTCCAGTGGCCTAGATCAGTTTAGTTGGACCACTGGCTCACACAGGTGTAGGTGGACCATGCAATGACAGACCACTTCCTCTTCCTCATGATGACTTAAAAATCTCCACCCCAGGAAGAGCACAATCCTCAAGAACATAATGAAGCACGTATAGCTGTGGTTCCTATATAGGCATGCTACCTTCCTCTACGTGCGATAAAACTCCCCTTCCTGAATATTTATCTTAACCCCAAATTAAAAAAAACAACAACAACCCATTCACCCCCACTCAGGAAGTCATGGCTCTGGAAATTATTCCCCACGATATTATTTGCTGCAAATAAATTCCTTCTGTGGGACAACTCTACCTAGTATAGTCTCTATCTGTAGCAAATTCACATTAGTTAGGTTACAGAATGAATAAGTCTTTAGTTTAAATCCAGAGCATGGCTAGCTAGTCCATGGGATAGAAATGTGTGACTCTATTTGAAGTAAAGAACTCCAATCTAGAAAAAGGCACTAAATAAAAAATGAAAAATATGTCTAACTATAAAAAATTCTGCTTAACATATGAGATAATCCTTATTTATATATGGTAAAGTACCATAAATCATATAAACATATATGTTTGTAGGCTTTAAAAACGTGCAAATATTTTGGGGATCTCAAAATAGATTATATGTTTGGAAAGATACCAAACCAATTGGCTAATATTATGAAGTTCTAATTTATTAAAAAAGTAAATTATGAAGGAATAATTTTAAATTGTTGATTAAAAAGTTAAAGCTTATATAGTAGGAATATAAAGGATGGTTGTTTGAATTTTGTTTACCCATTTGTGTGTATGTTTGGCCCAAGAGACTTGGTAATATATGAGCATGTTTGCATGCTAAAAGTGTATCACATGTCACTGTGTTTTTAAATAAATTTTTATCTTTTGCTTTATGGTCTTAAGACCAACCAACCAACCAACCAACAGAAATCCCATCACTTTAATATAGGAAAATAGAAAAGTCTTTGTTATAAATCAACTAAAGAGGTAGCATTAGAACCAACCATCTCCCTATTTCAGTAAAGCTTAGTATAAACATATGTTTTTCCTACAAAATATATTCTAAGTTTGGATTTATACATAAAATGTCTTTTAAAATTTTAAATGTGATTTTGAAATAGTGTATAATAAGAGGAGATATACATTTAATATTAATTCTAAAGAACAATAATTTGTTTTTCTCTGTGATAATGATTACAGTTAGTACAGAATCAACACTGAGAATCAGAAGCCATGATACATGTAAATTTCACAAAAGGTTTAGTTTTTGCATTAAAATTAAATCATAAAGTTTATTTAAATGTGAAGTATGGGATTACAACTAAAATTTGTACTACAATCAGAGTGTGTTAAAAGTTATTAAAAAGTAGAAGCTTTTATGAATTGGCTTTAGTGAAAGCCAGATAATAATCTAAAAATGTGCATTTTTTTTAAGATTTTATTTATTTATTTGACAGACACCACAAGTAGGCAGAGAGGCAGGCAGAGAGAGAGGAGGAAGCAGGCTCCCTGCTGAGCAGAGAGCCTGATGCAGGGCTCAATCCCAGGACCCTGGGATCATGACCTGAGCCAAAGGCAGAGGCTTTAACCCACTGAGCCACCCAGGCACCCCTAAAATTTGCATTTATATAACAGTTTCTACAACAATTTTCTGGACAAAATTTAATGTAAAATATCTGACACATTTTTTAAAATAATAGTTTGAGTCTAATTGAAAATTATATTTTTAAAATATTTTATTTATTTACTTGACAGAGAGAGAGAGCAAGCACAAGCAGGAGGAGCAGCAGGCAGAGAGAGAAGCGGGCTCCCTACTGAATAAGGAGCCCAAAGTGGGGCTTAATCTCAGGACCCCGGGGATAATGACCTGAGCTGAAGGCAGATGCCTAACAGTCTGAGCGACCCAGGTGCTGCTGAATATTATCGTTTTTAAAAACAATTTTATTTACTTATTTGAGAGAGAGCAGGAGTGGTGAGGTTGGGGATGCAGAGGGAGAGCAGACTCTCCACTCAATAGGGAGCCCAATAAGGGGCTTCGTCCCAGGACCCTGGGATATAACCTGAGCTGAAGGCAGAAACTTAACTGACTGAGCCATCCAGGCAGCCCTTGAATATTATCTTAATTTAGATCATATTTCTCAACATTTTTAAGTGTCTTTTACACATTTTTATTTTCATAATATTGGATTAATGTATTTTTGTATTTAACTAAAGGAACTTCAGTTTTCTTGCTATATTGCCTAGAATTAAAATTTGGATGTTAGTAATACATATTTTTTTTCCATTTTATTTATTTTTTCAGCGTAACAGTATTCATTGTTTTTGCACAACACCCAGTGCTCCATGCAAAACGTGCCCTCCCTATTACCCGCCACCTGTTCCCCCAACCTCCCACCCCTGACCCTTCAAACCCTCAGGTTGTTTTTCAGAGTCCATAGTCTCTTATGGTTCGCCTTCCCTTCCAATTTTTTTTTTTTATAAACATATAATGTATTTTTATCCCCAGGGGTACAGGTCTGTGAATCGCCAGGTTTACACACTTCACAGCACTCACGATAGCACATACCCTCCCCAATGTCCATAACCCCCTCCCCCTCTCCCAATCCCACCTCCCCCCAGCAACTCCCAGTTTGTTTTGTGAGATTAAGAGTCATTTATGGTTTGTCTCCCTCCCAATCCCATCTTGTTTCAAAATCTATAAGGAACTTAGCAAACTCAACACCCAAAGAACAAACAATCCAATCAAGAAATGGGCAGAGGACATGAACAGACATTTCTGCAAAGAAGACATCCAGATGGCCAACAGACACATGAAAAAGTGCTCCACGTCGCTCGGCATCAGGGAAATACAAATCAAAACCACAATGAGATATCACCTCACACCAGTCAGAATGGCTAAAATTAACAAGTCAGGAAATGACAGATGCTGGCGAGGATGCGGAGAAAGGGGAACCCTCCTACACTGTTGGTGGGAATGCAAGCTGGTGCACCCACTCTGGAAAACAGCATGGAGGTTCCTCAAAATGTTGAAAATAGAACTACCCTATGACCCAGCAATTGCACTACTGGGTATTTACCCTAAAGATACAAACGCAGTGATCCGAAGGGGCACGTGTACCTGAATGTTTATAGCAGCAATGTCTACAATAGCCACACTATGGAAAGAACCTAGATGTCCATCAACAGGTGAATGGATAAAGAAGATGTGGTATATATACACAATGGAATACTATGCAGCCATCAAAAGAAATGAAATCTTGCCATTTGCGACGACGTGGCTGGAACTAGAGCATATCATGCTTAGTGAAGTAAGTCAATCAGAGAAAGACAACTATCATATGATCTCCCTGATATGAGGACATGGAGAAGCAACATGGGGGGTTAGGGGGATAGGAGAAGAATAGTAATACACATTTAAAGTGAGGTTTCCATTTTGATTAATGAACCAAAAGATGGCTTTCTGCAAATCCTTCAGAGTTCATTGCAAAGCATATACAATTCCAAGATAATAATTTCATCCTAGATGCCTCTGGAAAAATAGTAAAAACCTCAACTTAAGTCAGGTCAAACTAATATAAACTGGAGAATTCTTCCATGATACATTAAGCTAGTAAGAATTTTGTACATGATGCGGAGCAGTGGTGGGGGAGGTATAACTCAGAAAAGGGGGCAAGATAAGTTAGAAATTTCATAAGCAGACAAAATAGCAGGGTTAAAAATTGCATTGAGTAGAGCTTCTGCTTCCAGAAGAAAGAGTAGGCATACTTTTCTCCCTATTCCTCATAACTACAAATTCTGAATATCATATGTAAAACAAACAAGAATGCTGAAAAGTGGACAGAGAAGGCAGACCGTATGGACCTTGGGACCTGAGCAACAACATGGCGATGAGTTTCCTAGTTTTCTGGGTTTTCTTTGACTTTACATATCATGGATGTGGAAATAGAGAAGCCAGAAATCCAGAAATGTCAAAGACAGACAGATGCATAGGCAGATAAAAATCCCCTAAAAGCTTGCTCTTTCTATCCAAAGGACTAAGAAAGCAGCAACCTTGCAAAACAGAAACCTTCAGGTAATAATTGTTCTACTCCTTCCAAACACCACAGAAAAAAACTGTGGCTCTGCTTCCAACCACAACACCAAAAACTGAGTGGAAAGCCTTGACCTCTGTCCTTACAAGTCTATAAAGAGATGCTCTAACTTCTCTGCTGGGGAGGTATCAGAGAGGTGGAGTAGGCAGTCAGGTCATAATCAGGACCCCATGCACTGTTGTACCAATGGAGATCATAGGATGGGCCTCTACTCCTCCCCTAGACACTGGTAGAAAAGGCCTAGAGGAGAGGAGAGGAGAATCAGTACTTTTACCATTGTCAAGGAATAACAAAGCTACCCTCCCACCACAGTGGTGTCATTGAAAGTCATGGGGAGCTGAAATTCCTAGCACCTGTAGCAGTTATGAGAGCTTTCCCTCACCTCGAGTGTCAATGGACATACAGCGGGAACCCGGATGTCTACCTCTACCTGACGGTAACGACAAAAGCAGGACTGAGTAGAGGCGTACCCACTGGGTTAGAGGAAGCCATCTAATAAGAAGGTTTAAATAAGATCTAATAATTCATAATGCAAAACCCAAAATGTCCAGGTTGCAATAAAAAAATGTTCATCATACAAAGAACTGGGAACATTTCAAGATGCTGTGAGAGTTTTACCAACTGCAAAGGTAGAGGGAACAGAGTCTGTACAAGACTATCCTTATTTTATTTTTTTAATTTAAATTTTGTTAGTTAAATACTGTGTGGTATTGGTTTCTGGAGTAGAATTCATTGATTCATCACCTACATACAAGTGCCCTTTTTGATGCCTATCACCCATCTAGCTCATGCCCCACCCACCTCCTGCCATCAACCCTCAGTTTGTTCTCTATCAGTAAGAGTCACTTATGGTTTGTTTCCCTCTCTCCTTTTTTTCTTTTCCCCCTTCCCATATGTTCTGTTTTCTTTCTTAAATTCTACATATGAGTAAGATAATATGGCATTTGTCTTTGACAGATTTATTGCACTTAGCATAATATACTCTAGCCCCATCCACATTGTTGCAAATGGCAAGATATCATTATTTTTGATGGCTGAGTAATATTCCATTATCCATTCATCAGTCGATGGATATTTGGGCTCACTCCATAGTTCAGCTATTGTTGATAATGCTGCTATAAACATTGAGATGCATGTATTCCTTCAAATCTGTATTTTGTATCCTTTTAGTAAATACTTAGTAGTGCAATTGCTGAATCATAGGGTAGTTCTATTTTTAACTTTTTGAGGAACCTCCAAACTATTCTCCAGAGTGGCTGCACCACTTTGCATTCTCACCAACAGTGCAAGAGGATTTCCCTTTCTCCGCATCCTCACCAACACCTGTTTCTTATGTTATTAATTTTAGTCATTCTGACAGGTGTGAGAAAACCTCATGGTTCTGATTTGTATTTCCCTGAAGATGAGGGATGTTGAGCATCTTTTCATGTGTCTGTTGGCCATCTGAAAAACTATCCTTGCTTCTGATGTGGACTGCAAGTGTAGGAGGTTACTAAAACTACCCTCAGATTTCATAGTTCACTAAAAGTATTCACAGAACTCATTGAGAATTGTGATAATCATACTTATGATTTTTTATAGGGAAAGAATATAGGTTATAATCAACCAATGAAAGAAGCACATAGAGCAGAGTCCAGGAAAAGTACCAAATGCAGAACTTCCAATGTCTTCTCCCCAGAGTCAGGATAATGTTACTCTCCAGGCATTGATGTATGACAATATGTATAGAATATCATCAGTCAGGGAAACTTATCTGAGCCTTTGCTTGTATAGAATTTTTATTGGTGCTCAATCACATACTGCCTATATGGTTGACTATTAGCCTCTAGTTCTTTCAGTGATGGAACTGATATCATGTGGCCCAAAGTCCCTATCACAAATCACAGTGTTAGACTCTCCAGTGGTCAAAGCCCTCAGGCAAAGACACACCTATCAGACACAGAATTCTAAAGGCTTAGAGTTCACTTTCTAGTAGCCAAAAGAATGGCCAACCCTCTTTTGGGGTAGGGTTAATTCTTCACTACAATGATGCTAACACAGATGACAGAGATATTAGAATTGTCCATCAAAGATTTTAAAGTATCAGTGATTAAAAAAAAAAAAGACTTAAATGAGCACTTACGGACATGATTAAAGCAAATGGAAAAAAAAATGGAAAACATCAGCACAGAAACAGAGGAATATTAAGAAAAATCAAGTGGAAATTTTAAAACTGAAAATTATTTAAAAACTGCAATAAGAAGCCAAAGGATGAGTTCAACAGTAGAATGTAGGAGACAAAGAAAAAAAAAATCCATGAACTGGAAATTAGAACAATAGAAATTACCCAGTTTGACTAATACAAAATTGGTTGAAAAGAAATGAACAGAGTTTCAGGGACTTGTGGGATTATAACAAAAGAACTAATCTTTGTATCATCAGAGTTTCAGAAAGGAGAGGAGGAAGAGGGCAGGCTGAAAAGTTTCTTGAAGAAACAACGGCTTTAACTTCTCAAAT